>NC_092414.1:40821351-41432591 GCF_040894005.1 Engystomops pustulosus | reverse complement strand
GGTATAGTCTCCCCTAGGGATCTTTATCTCGACTGTCTGATCAGATCTATATACGATGACAGAATTTTGTGATTCATCTATTACAAGAACTAATACTGTTCTTTTCTTTCAGAATTTGATATCAAGAACTTGTATTCTCAAAGTAACAAAACATTCAAAAAACATTTTAGGACCATTGATTACACTAATTGATGCAGGCACATCATTTCTTCCAATGACGACAGCAATACCAAATACATCATATCCTGTCTAGATAGAAAAGATTATATCTATCCAGAATGCAAAATATCCTTTCATAGCATCAATAAATAGTAATTATATCCTCCCGCACATGTTGTACTTCACTTTAGTGGTAACATTTGACAGATAAGTTTTGAGTTTATTTACAAAAAAAGAAAGAAAAATTAGGAATTTTTTGAAAAATTCCATAGAATATAACTTTCCTGAATTTTCAGAATTGACTATTTTGGGGATAAATACAGTTTTCAATGAAATTTTTAAAAATTTAGCATTAAAAAACCCCTATATAATCAACCCATTTTCAAATCTGCACCCCTCAAACTATCAGAAAAAGTTATTAGGAAGATTTTTAACCCCTTGAGATCTTCATAGTAATTATATCAAAATGGAGGTGAAATTTAGAATGGTCAAATTTTGTCAGTTATATGTTAATTTAGCCCTAAAATGTCAGAATACAAAAAATGGGGCTGAGCCTTAAGCTATAAAGTGGCTGCATCCTCAAGGACTTAACTATTCAATCCAGGTTTCAAAAACACTGTCATCCAAACAGTTCCTCCTCATCCTATGTAGTTCTCCAATCGGAATGGAACAGATTGCATGGTCAGGATGGGAACCGGTTGCTTCTAACAGTGCATATATTGACTGGGGCTTGTGATATGTAGAGGTATGGACTACACCTGTCGTACTATCCGACTCTAGTATGACATCAAGAAAAGGTATTTTTTTACCCTAAACTCGCACTTGTGGACGTCATATTCAGTGGATTATTATTAATATATTTTCTAAATGGAGTGATTCTTGGTCCCTGCCAGATTGTAAGCAGATCATCTATGAACCTGCCATACCAGAAATGATCTGATATTGGAGGAATTGCCTCTATCAATTAGTGTTTTTATTGATCCTTGTCAATCAATGTTTTTGTCACAGTCTATGGGGATTAGTCCCTTAGGACTAAGTGAGTGGACTCCCTGGACCACCGCGGGAGATAACCACCTTAGCCACACCCGGGAGCGGAGTCTAAGTGAACTCCTGGTCTTCACCAGAGCCCGCCGCAAAGCGGGATGGACTTGCTGCGGCGGGGAGTCACCAGGTCGCTCCACGGGTGCGACTAGGCCCACGGTGGCAGCCAAGGTAGGGACAAGGGGACCACGGATGGCAGGCAGGACCACGGGAAGGCAGGCAGGACCACGGGAAGGCAGGCAGGACCACGGGAAGGCAGGCAGGCAGGACCACGGGAAGGCAGGCAGGACCACGGGAAGGCAGGCAGGCAGGACCACGGGAAGGCAGGCAGGCAGGACCATGGGAAGGCAGGCAGGACCACGGGAAGGCAGGCAGGCAGGACCACGGGAAGGCAGGCAGGACCACGGGAAGGCAGGCAGGCAGGAGAACAACACGGAACACAGGAAACCGGGAATAGCAGAAAACACAGAGGCGTCTGGAAACGCTCGGAACACTGGAACTCAGAGGCGTCTGGAAACGCTCAAAAAGGCTTTCTCCTCAGTAGAATGAGCTGAAGATCCGGCAGGGGATGCTGGGAGTCGCCAGGCTTTATAGCCGAGCCTGGAATGCCAGAACCAGTAAGGAGGACGCTGGCCCTTTAAGGCTGGGAGAAGTCCGCGCGCGCTCCCTCTAGTGGCAGGAGCACGCGACTGCATGGAAGCAGCATGCGGCCTACACGCTGGGAGCAAGAGTGCAGGCCGGAGCCTGGAGAGGTAAGTGAGAGCTGGGGCAGCGGGGACCGCGGCAGCAGGCACGGGTACACCCTCAATCCGTACCGAGGATCGCGGGTGTAACCGTGACAGTTTTTAGAGGTTTTGTTAGTTTGAGTCTGTATATGCCATTACTAAGGGGGTTATCTTCTGAAATGCGTAGGTCAAGCTCAAGACCATTTCAATATGTACTGAATAAAGAAACTTTTTATTTACATTGCCATGTTGGATTTTTCTTCATGCATGTGAATATTTTCAGGAGAGGTGTTCTAAATGGCCGTGGATCATGCAGATGTCATGATCAGCATATATTCTGCGACCTAGGCAAAATTATTGTGAACCTAGGACATCTTTTCATCATCTTTGAATTATGTGCTTATAGATGATATTAATAGATTTAACCAGTCCATGGGTGTTGAGTTGTGAAGGAGAGTGGACTATTATTGCTCAAAAAAAGCAGCTAAAAACAAAAGTCTCAATTAAGATATATGGTTTGATGGGTTTTAACTCATTCTCCAAATGTAGGGGATGGTTGTCAAGATTTCTCCTTCTGTAGCCCATGTCCCTGCCTGAACTCATGTTTCTCTGAGGGGACCTAGCTTCTTCATGGGGCAAGGGGCGGCCAAACTTTGGATAAATATATATCTGTCTGTGCACTACAATGTACATGTGGCTTGATGTATGTTGGTAAAACCATAAGAGAACTTAGAGCTTGCAATAGGGAACATAATTTAAGCATAAAAAAATTACAACAAAATTAAATCTGAAGCACAAAGATGGAATATAGCTGAGTAGTAGCTGAATACTTAAACAGAAGCATGACTAATTTTATAGATTTAAAAGTAAGGGTCATTACGCATGTCAAATGGGCATCAGAAGGGGAAATCTTGACAAATATACCCTACATTTAGAGAGTGAGTGGATATACCTTATATACTCAAGTATAAGCCTAGTTTTTCAGCACAAAATTTGTGCTCAAAAACCCTAACTCGGCTTATACTCAAGTCAACTAAAAACATAAAGACAAAACTCACCTTTCTGACGTCACCCATAGGTCCTCTTCTGTCTGAGACAGTCTGAGACAGAAGAGTACCTATGGGGGACGTCGGAAAGATGAGTACAGTGTTATTTTTTTTCTTACTACAGGGGCTGGGCAGGCTGTATGCTACAGGGGTTGGGCAGGCTGTATGCTACAGGGGCTGGCAGACTATATCCTGGGAGGCTGTAACCAATGCATTTCCCACCCTCGGCTTATACTCGAGTCAATAGGTTTTCCCAGTTTTTTGTGTTGAAATTAGGGGTCTCGGCTTATACTCGGGTCGGCTTATACTCGAGTATATACGGTATGTATGTAATTGGAAATATGTATATAAGTTAAAAACCATCAAACCAAATGGGCTAAATAAGACTTTTAAGTTTAGCTGTTTTTTTATGAGCAATACAACCCCAACTCTCCTTCACAACTCAACGCCCATGGACTGGCTTAATTCCACAGATTTATGGCTGATTACAGAAGCAGAAATTTTAGAATTATAAAACACTGACCATAATGCTTATTGAAAACATTTTTTGAACACCTTTGTCGCTTGGTATCCTTGGCATTCCCACCCTTCTCCTCCCCAATCAACTCCCTGAGGCTGTAGTCACAAGCAGCAGTAGAGGGGGGCCAGAGCTAAGTGCCTCTGCTCTATGATGTTAATAAAGATCTGTTTTGTAAAGAATCTTTTAGACCAATATTGTTACTTATCACAGAAAAGGGGCTATACTGTAATCTGGTGGGCAAGTTATTTTGCTATAGGCCTTGCATCTAATACAAATTAACCAGTGTGGATTTATTACTAGTAGGAATACCAAATATGCAGTTGGGCCGTGGGGAGACCAGCTCCATCCTACCATTGGATGCCACTGAATTGTTTGACAGAGTGGATCTTCCTCTCAGAGGTATTGAGGAAATTTGGTTTGGGCAACAAATTGATTGGCTGGATCAAATTGTTTTATAGAGAACCTAGATCTAAATTCCTTCTTTATAGAGCCAATTGCATTTAAGTTAAGAGCAGAGAAAAAAAATAGAAGGGGAGAATGACAAACTATTACATGCTGATGACATCGAATTGTATAAAAGTGATTCAGTTGCTACGGAAAACAATTCAAATTATGAAAGTGAATTTGGTGACTATTCCGGCATGGAAATAAATTGGGACAAATCAGTTTTAAGCCCAATAGATCAATTTGAAATGAGTGAATGCTGGGTCCGAGTGTTTCCTCTCGGAGGTGGTAGGAGGATCAAGGAACAGAGAAGAGACAAAAGCGCAAAAAGACTCAAGTGTTTCTTTGATGTGACAGTGATAGAAAAAAGGATGATGACTCTCACCTGGGGTTTGGAAGAGTCTGAGCGTAACAACGAGCAGTGTTTTGCTCTTGGATGTTTTTAGATATTTTCAGGCGTCTGGAGACGCTGACAGCCACGAGATTCAGGTAATGGTCCGTTCTCCCAGAAAGATGGACCAGCAGGCCGATGCAATGCAATACACGTGGAAAGGGAGATCTCGTCAGTCACGGCGCTGCGATATCCAGAAGCCACTCGCAAACTGTAAGTAAGCTTTTAACTGTTTTTATTGATTCACAAGTGAATCAATAAAAACAGTTAAAAGCTTACCTACAGTTTGCGAGTGGCTTCTGGATATCGCAGCGCCTTGACTGACGAGATCTCCCTTTCCACATGTATTGCATTGCAATTTGAAATGCAAGGAATAGGGAAACTAATAATTTTAGATGCGTTACAAAGCTTTGAGAATTTAGGTTTTAAAATTACGGCAATAATTAAAGACTACCCTAAGTTGAATTTAGTGCCTGTAAATAATAAAATAAGAACTTAAGTAACTGTTTGGAATAAATTACCAATGTCCAGAATGGACAAAATAGTACTGGTGAGAGTAATAGCTCTTCATCAATTTCTATATGTCTTATTAAATAGCCCAGTATGGATTAATGATAGTTGGTTTAAGTTGATTCGTATAATAACCAACAAATTTGGGCAGTCCCCGGGTTACTTACAAGATAGGTTCCATAGGTTTGTTCTTAAGTAGAATTTGTACGGAATTTAAAATATTTTGCTGTAATGGGACACAGCTGATCATTGCAGTCTAGGACTACAGGTGGTCCCCTACTTAAGGAGACCGGACTTACATACAACCCATAGTTACAGACAGACCCAGCTGACCTCTGGTGAATCTTTCTGAATGCTTTACTATGCTTTTCATAGATTGCAATAATCAGCTGTAAAGTGTCTGTAATGAAGCTTTATTGATAATCCTTGGTCCCATTACAGCAAAAAATGTTTAAACTCCAATTGTCACTGGGGCCAAAATTTTTTTTTGTCTGGAGCTAAAATTATAAAATATACGGTTCTGACTTACATACAAATTCAACGTAAGAACAAACCTCCAGACCCTATCTTGTCCGTAACCTGGGGACTGTCTGTATAGTAAAGCATTCAGAGAGCTTCACCAAAGGTCACAGTGGGAAGAGTTCTCTGTCTTTAACTAGGGGTTGTCTGTAAGTCACGTATCCTTAAGTATTCTATTTTTCAACACCCCCCCCCCAAGTTACTTTAACCCTAGGTTGTCTGATTGATCCTACCATACACTGCAGTATGGCAATATACGGGGATTTTGCATATCATCTATTAAAATGTGCAAATCACACATTGCAATAGATAGCCTAAAACAAGACAGGTCTTTGTATGATCTGCGGCTGTCATGGTGCCTTGGTACAACCTCAGTCATAAAGATACCAATATTTCATTTAATGATGAAAAGCTGGGAATATTTTTTAAAAGGTTATTAAAATTTGGAGGAGGGATTAAATACACACCGTTATGGGGGAATGTTAATTTAAAGCAGTGGTGGCGAACCTATGGCAAGCGTGCCAGAGAGGGCACTCAGAGCCCTCTCTGAAGGCATGTGTACCATCTCCTCATGTGAATAGTGTCCAAGAGCAAAACTGACCACACAAGTTTTCTGGCTAAAATCTTCCTTTTACTTCATAATTTCTCGTAAAACATTCACATTTTTTGATACGTTGACCATATATTCACTATGATAAAGTTCAAAGAGCTTGCTTTTTCAGACCACATGGTAGCGTGAGTATGTTAACATATTTGTAAACTTATTTGTAAACTTGCATAATCACAGTCCATCCTTTGAATGTCCTTTTAAACAACTCACGTATCCTGGTGCATGGACAGAGACGCTAACTCAAGCAGACGCCTCCCGAAAGTGCTGTGAGAACTGTTCTGTGACGTTTCGGGGGTCACGCCCCCTTCCTCAGACACATGTCTGAGGACACTCTGTAAGCCATACTTACAGAGGTCCTGTCAGGTGGCTTTTGGACACTAAACCAACTATAGATACTTAGATACCATAGATACAAATATAAACCAACCAACTGGTTTAGTGTCCCAAGCTGTCTGTGGCCACATATATGTTTGCCTGTGGCTGAAGTTCTCTGAAGTTCACCTCCATCAGTCCAGGACAACCCCACAGCAAGCACCGTATGCACAATGTAACCGGGTGTTATTCTGTAACACTGGCAATATTGTGCAGGTGATGAGCACTGCAGACAGAGGCAAGTGTATATGTATGTGGTCACGGACAGCTGTAATATCCATGATCCCAAATCCACCTGTTCCCCCACCCTCCACTCCATAACAACCACTTTGCCCTACAAACCCCCTGCCAAATTGGATTCCCCAATCCTTCACCATGCCCCATCTTTGTATTTATCACATATTCGCAACATATAATAAAATGTAATAAAATGTTATAAAAGTGGTCAAAAGGTTGTACAGTCCTCAAAATGGTAGCACTGAAAACATCATCTCATATCACAAAAAATGACACCACACACAGCTCCGTACACCAAAGTATGAAAAAATAGCACCAGCGGATGTTTTAATTTTTAATATAAAAACATTATTAATCTTATATAAATATATTATCCCTGTGATCGTACAGACCCAAAGAATAAAATAGACATGTCGTTTGGGGTGCACAGTGAAAGCTGTAAAAAACCAAGTCTACAAGAAAATGTCACAAATGCTGTGACAGCACTATAAATCATCACACAGCTCTGTACATGGAAAAATAAAAAAGTTTTTGATTTTTGAAGGTGGGGTGTGAAAAATGAAACAGCAATTATGAAAAAGGGCTGTATCGAGAAGGGGTTAAACTTCAGGTGAGCAAATTCTAAGCAGCTAAGGGAGGACTTAATGGCATTAATTGGGACAATGTTCTCAAAAACAATAGCACCCAAAGAGTAAGACATTTCAAAAACATTGTTTTTTCTATTTTGATTATTTTACAATGTTAACTTATATTATAAGTTATATATTATAGAAAAAATGCTGTAAAAAACTGATAACAGCAGCAAAAAGAACTGAACTGAAAGAACCCATGCCAAGCAAAGTAAAAGTAATCCCAAATAATTTTTCAATTATTTAAATGAAAAGAAACTAAAAAACGAATAGCGCGGGCCCACTTTGGTAGAACCTGGTGGAGATGAGGAATGACCGCATTTTAATCCAGGAAGTGGTGCATTGCTGCTTTAAAAATGCTAATATAGATAAAACACCAGGCCCAGATGGTATACACTGGGTACTGCATGAATGATGTAGTTGCAATAGATAAACTGTTATTTTTAATATTTGAAGAACAGGTTCTTTCCACAGGGCTGGTGTATAGCAAATGTGATGGCTATATACACAAAAAAGTTTTTTAAAAAAAAGTGATCTTGGAAACTACACACCTGTAAGTTTAGCTTTGTTTGTGAGAAAAATATTTTAGGGGTTTGGTAGAAAAGCTATCTTCGAGTATCTCACTGTACATAACCTTATAACCCAGCATCAGCATTAGGTTTATGAGGGATTGGTCCTGTCAGACTAATCTCATTGGCTTTCATGAGAAGGTAAGTCCTGGACTAGACCACGGGGTGGCAGTGGATGTGTAGACTTTTCCAAGGCATTTAATACAGTGCCACAAAATAGGTTTTTACATAAATGAGACTGCTGGGACTGGTGGAACATTTGTGCATTTGGGTTAAAAATTGGCCTAATGCTAGAAAACGGAGAACCATGGTATTTTCTAAGATTGGGTTGAAGTTACCAGTTGAGTGCCACGGTGGTCAGTATTGGGCTCCCTTCTTTTAATATTTTTTTTTATTAATAACTTCAGAGAGTTTATACAGAAAAGTGTCAATTTTTGCAGATGATACTAAGCTCTGTTAAGTAATTAGCACAGAGGTGGATAGAATAACATTACATAGGGATTTGTGGAAGCTGGAGGATTGGAGGCAGAGAAATAGATAAAGAACGTAAATGTAGATAATTGTAAAGTTATGCACTTGAGCTACAGAAACAAAATGTACAATTATGTTCTAGAACAGTCAATTGCTTTTTAAAACTGCAGCTGCACGAGACTTGGGGATATTGGTAGATGGTAAACTCAATTTTAATGACCAGTGCCAGGCAGCTTAGCTAGTAAAACAGATAAAATTATAGGATGTATCAAAAGAGGAATGCATTCTTAGGACATAGAGGGGGGGGGGGGGATTTAATGCCCTCCCCTACCCCAGCAGATACATCAAGAGGCTTAGACCTTATGCAAGATAACCAGCCATCATTTTGCTAATATTCAACTACAGACATATAAATCTCTATGTACAGATGGGAAATGTTGTGTCAATTTATTACATGGTGCCTTGTGTTACATTAATGACATGTGACCATCAATGCAGGTCCTTTAGCCTTCTAAGAATAGCAAACTGTACACCGTGTATGTGATTACACGAAATCACAGCAGGCTCCAAGGTGGACGGAAAGGAGCAGAAGTCCATGGAGGCTGCTGTGACTTCATGTGGGGGTAAGGTGATTATATATGATGATCCTGCTGCTCAGGGCAGTTTGGACTGCAGAAATGGTCTGATGGGTTTGCTGTTTTGAAAAGTTACCTTTACAGGTTAAAAACATTTCAGAGTCTTGGTAGACAAAGTGCAATTGAAACAAAGTTTATTTAGTAGTCTTTCATTTTTAACAATCAAAATACTTTAGAGTTAGCAAAACCTGTTATAAACAATATTGTGACTTTCATCACAAAGCTGTTTCCACAATAACATACCAATGCTTTATTCCCCCAAACAAATATCCCTGATATGTTAGAGTGCACATAGGCTAGAAAAAGGAAACATGGAATATGGAAATATTACACAATTCAGATTTCAGATATGGATCTTGTGTATTGGTAGAAATGATGTATAAATAAACTCATGTGCATATTTATTGTATTTACACATAAAACAAAACAATTCTTACTACCCATTATAGTATTCTTAGCCAAGCACCGATGTTATTTAAAACATTTTTGAGCCACAGTTACTTTTCAAGATTTCACAATGTATTAACAGTCCTAATTATTTTAACTGAATATTATATATATATATATATATATATATATATATATATATATATATATATATACACACACACACATACACACACACATACACACACACACATATATCTTTAACAGTATTAAGAGCCAGTGCAAAACAGCAAAACAGTGCACATTAATTTCACATTGTCAGGAACAGTCACAGAAGCTCAATAATTATACACTATAATAAGAACGTGTCTGATGGCTCCGAGCAGTTTAGCATATCAAATACATTTCACTTCACTTCAAATACATTGGACTTTAATGTCCTTTTTTAAAATCCCAGTTTCAGTGCATTATATACAGGACTAAATTATAATAACATGTACACAATGTAGCATCTCCATGTTGAGGAAGCCTCTTGCAACAGTCTAGTAATTTACATTTGGTCCACAGTAGAGATGAGCTGTCCCGAACTTCACGGTGTGGTTTGAGTGCACCCTGTGAATCCAGATATATTGCCGGATTGGCTGCCAAACAACCAATCCGGGAACATGTCCAGGTCTTGCAGGGTACGAAAAAAATTTGGGTCCGTTCATCTCTAGTCCACAGACAAGTGCACTTTAAAGGAATTTATATCCATAAAACTGCAGCATAAATGATGACTTTATCACCCTATACAATTGCAATAAATCACACAGATATATATATGAGAGAGAGAGAGGAGACTTTCAATCCCAGCCAGCTGGCACTCTGCTGTGCTGCTATATATTAAACTTTTATTCTTTCTCAAATAGGCCCCTATTGGCGTAGCTAGAAAAGTTATGGTGGGCACAGCTACACCAATCACAAAACACTGATCTCTGCTTATGTTGGGCAGTGTATTCTAAATATTATAAAACCATAGATGTATGATATAAACATTTCCAGATATGCCCCACGCCGCCTCAGTCAGGGAATCGATAATGTTTTAAGACCCAATATAGCAGTAGGTTAGTATATAGACAAATGAATGAAGCTGTGGAAAAAAAGACAGCTACAATGGTTATAGTATGCAAAGGCCTGATGAGATCTATTCCTACTACTAAAATAATCACAATAATAAAGATATCACTGGGTGTGACTGTACTAGTACACCTGAGATATAGCTCTATCAGCATTATTATAAAAGGTATCTACCACTGTTCAAACCAAATGAATGTATCTAAGCTGCCATGTTAGACATATTTTCATACTGATGACTGAAAAGCTCTGATCCAAAGTAACTATCGCAGTCAGAGAGAGGTGGGCCTGCGGATGTTCAATTCATTATAACAGAATCTCTTGAGTGCACTGCGTGGATACAGAAAGAGGACAGTACCAGCGTAGTGCACAGGCAGATGCTGTTACACTACATCGTAACAGATGTAGGCCGGCTGTCAGTGGATCACTGCTCCAGCTAAACGCAGTGCCAGAGCAAGGTAATGAACTCACTGCTCTGCCACTGTGTACATACCTGACAGGACTAGAGAGATCTCCGGGAGAGGGGATAAGAACTGCCAGGGGGAGGGACCAAGGTGATATGGCGCTGATGGCAGGTGGGGGACTAAGGAGATAGGGAACTGATGGCGTGTGGGAGAAGGAATATAGAACTCAGTGTCTTGGGGGAGGGGATTTGGAACTGATGGTGTGTTGGAAAGGGGATATGGGGCTGATGGTGTGTGGCAATTTGTGGTCATGGGGGGCTGATGGAGTGTGGAGGAGACTGATGGGATAGAGAGCTGGTGGTGTGCATAAGGAGGAGGGAGCTGATGGTGTTTTGAGGGAGGTTGTACTGAGGGGATGAGGAGCTGATAGTTGGTGGTGTGTGGAGAAAGGGAAACTGATGAGATGGGGAAATGATGGAGGGATTTAGAAAATATGGTGAATAGGGAAATTAGGGTATTAGAGGAGGGGGCAAAATGAGGGCACTAACTATAAAAGGGGACACTTATGAAGAAAGGAGATAATAAACATAAATAAAGATAACACGAAAGGGGAAACTCAGTCTAAAACACGGTACTTAGCTTAACTGGTGACATAACTTAAAAGGGAGCCTAAACCTTAATCAAGGCAAGGAAATGGACAAGTAAACCAACAGTAGTAGGAGGGTACTATTCAAAAGATAGCATGACACCCAAGTTTCAAGATGGCAGAGGGTTTATTCAACTTATGAGGTAGGGATCCCATTGGGCCACTGTGTTTGACCCCTTAGAAACCGCAGTCAAACATGGATGGCGGTGTCTAAGCTGGTGCAGAGGGAACCAATCCTTCTTATGGTATTTACAGGGTCTGGTGTGTGCCCAAAGCCTATGGGTACTCTCTGCACACCAGGCCCTACCAGGACTGTACTGTAACAATTAGTTACATAACACACTGCATTACATTTGTAAGAGTTTGAACAAGAGATCAGATTAATGCTAGTTCCAGCCAAAGTCTGAAAAAAATGTAACAAGTAAAATATGCTATTTAATAAATTTAAAACAATTATGAATCTGCATGGTGAACACTGAAAAATATTCTGTAATATATTATTTTTCATCAAATACCCTCACACAAATTTTCTAAAAGCAATTAATTTCCCTCATGACTCCTTGGCGGCCACCTGGGACAGGAAATTAACACCACGGAGGAAATTCCCTCCGTGGTCGGAATGCCTTCATTACTGTTTCATGTTCCATGCTGGCTGTAAAAGCCTCCCACTTGAAGAGGGTAACATGAGGATCCTTGGGGGGCCCGGGCAGAATTCTGCCTTCCCGAGTCTTGGTGTAAGCCCTGGACTTCCCCCTTGCCGACATGAATGGTTTGGGAAAAGGGATGCAGGATTTGGTGTGGTACCCGCATGGGGGAACCCCATAGGCCACAGAAACTCTCCTCCTTTCTCAATGAGGTAAGGAAGAGGCGACATGGCTGAGGCTATCATCTGATTGGCTCCCTATTTTTAGGGGGCAGGACTTAAGCAGAGTTTGAGTGTTGGCAACATATTTGAAATTTAGGGCACCTTGCTCTTCTGAACAAGTGAAATATTACTCACTATAGTTGTTACTGGCTGCTCTTAGCTTTTCTCTCTGACAATGTCTGCTCCTGCTGATGCCCCATAACCTCCTAAGACCCCAGTCTGGTCAGTTCCTCCATTGGTTTACCTTAAGTTTTATGCTTCTTTATTTTATATGTGGTTCATTAATATGTTGTTTTTATTATTTAGGCAAAAAAATTATCCTCTCAGAGTGCAACCAACTAGAGTATATGGAATCTGTAAAAAGACCCTATCCTCTTCTTACAAAAACTGTCACAAAAGAGTCTCCCTCTCTTATATAGAGCCTTCAGACTATCATTAAAAATGAAGTTTTCTATGCAGCTGATCAGAGCCTAGCAGAAGCCTCCGTTGCAGGACCTTGAGGGCTTTACTTTAATAGTTATTAAACCAGTGGCTTTAGAACCAGAGGAAGGTGGAGCAGAATTTTTTTTCCCCCCGTTCAGAAAAATGTGGAAGCCCTTACAAAAAAAAAAATGGAATGACCCTGAGAAAAGAACCTATGTTTCAAAGACCTTCAGATGAAAATATCCCTTTGCTGAGGAAGACTCAACATCCTAGGCTAGATGGTGGATGCCCTGATAGCAAAATCAACAGAAGGTTTTCCTGGGAATACTTGTGGATTTAGTATTGACGTACTCCTTCCTTCTTCAGGAAAATATATCCTCAATCAAGTGGCCTCGTTTAGAGGGACATAATGAGAAGGTTGGGAGTCTTCTGCTGTTCTGCTGTTCACAAGGCTCTTCCAAAGTTGATTTTCTCAATAAAAGACAAACATGCGAGAGTGCTCTCTGACAACATGGTTGCAGTCATGTACATGAACAAACAAGGGGATACAAGGTGTCAGAACTTTAGTCTCATTGCCGGGGAGATCTTTCAATAGGTAGATAAGAATGTTGCAAGCCTTGCAGCTAAGGGCGTCAAAAAACAGTCTGGCAGACTTCATTAATCGCAGAACCCCGAAACAAGGAGAGTGGCTCTTGAAAAGATCAGTCTTTCAGCTACTAGAAAAAAAAATTGGGGTTTCCCTATATGGACTGGTTTGCAAATCAAGGCTATTGTAAAGTTCCAGCACATTACTCCCTTTTAAGAGATCCTCTTTCCAAGGGCGTAGATGCTAATCTTGGCCGAATTGACTTTTGTATACTCTCCCCCTTTCCCCCTTTTCCCAGATTAATCCAGAAGATGAACGAGATGAAACCTCAAGTGATCCTGGTGGCTCCCTATTTGCCAAAAAGATGCTGGTTTCCTCTTTTGCTGGAGATATCAGTAGGAGATTTCTTCCACGATCCCGGATCTCCTTCTCCATTGTCCAGTTTGGCATCCATCAGTTCATCAGCTCCAACTGACAGCATGGAAATTAAATGCTTCCTCCTGAAAAACAAAGGACCATTCTTTTATTAACTCGAAAATCTACTTAATTTAAAGGACCTTCTTTAAGTTTTCTGAGGACTTGGAACTTGTCTTCCTCTCCAAGTTTTGATATTATCCTTGATCTTCTCCAAGCAGGGTTACATAAGGGTTTTCAGAGTTCCACTCTTAAAGTTCAAATTTCAGCCTTCAATGCCTTTTTGGATCTAAAATTGTTCCATTTCCTGTTAATTAGAAGGTTACCTAAGGAGGCTTTTAGACTCCACCCACCCGTCATCCTTCGATTCCTCCTTGGGATTTGAAGTTAGTCCTTCCGGGCTTAGTTGAGCCTCCCTTCAGAATCTGTCCTTTTCTTTTAAAGCACCATACCTTTCTGTTTTTGAGGAGCAAATAGTTCTGAAGCATCAACTTTCTTTCCTGCCAAAAGTAGTTTCTAAATTCCATTGTCAATAAGAGATTTGCCTCCATTCATTTTGCCCCTCCCCCTCTACTAAGAAGGAGGAATAGCTTCTTTGATAAGATGTCCGTAGATGTGTTCTGTTTTGCAAAGGACTGCAGATTTGAGGGCCTCTGATCATCTTTTATTTCAATTTAAGTGCACCAATAAAGGTAAAGCAGCCAGTAACGGGACTGTGGCAAAGTGGATCAGATCCACTATTGGAGCCTGCAATGAGGCAAAAAACTCCCCTTTTCCGGTGGGTCTTAAAGCCAATTCAACACGTGCTATGTCGGCTTCAAAGGCTGAATCAGCCTCGGCCTCTCTGGAACAGATATGCAAGGCTGCTACCTGAGCAAATCCGAATACTTTTTATTAATTACCAGTAAGTAATTGTCATACTTATGAGCTCTTTTCTCCAGTATTGTTTTTGTTTTTTGCCAAATTTCAATTTTTTTTTCAGAACGAAACACAAAACTTATCACTACAAATTTTCTGGTAATGTAAAGTACAACGTTTCATTAAATCTCAAAATCACCTTCTAAAGTTATAACCAATTATCATGACACATCAGATTATAAAAATAGAGCTTAGTCAGGAAGTGAAAACTGGCTTCGGTGGGAAGTTGTTGAAGTCCAATTTATTTAAACTCTGCACAATGTTTATTTTGCCCTAAAAATGATATGTTAATGCAGAATAAAAAGCAAAGCATCTATAAATTTGTTGTGCAAATTCTTTTGATGATAGTTATATCCCAGGTGTGGATGAAAAACACAAACTGAACCTACAACAGAGCACAGGAGGGCAGTTGGAGAGCAGATTTTTATCAAATTGCTCATGACAGTGGTACAAGAAAAGCTGAAACCCCAAACAAATTTCTTTATTTTTGAAACTACACCACTCAAAGAATTTATCAATGGCTATAGAGGGCACTTAACACCACAGATTGAATATTATTTCAATATTAAAATTGTCAAATATAAGTGAAAATGTTATTTTTTTCCACAAATAATTTTGATTTCTAAAATAATTAAACATAACCCACAGTTTTTTTCCAATATTTTAAAAAATGTGTTAACATGAAAATGAGAAAATTGACCCCCTGAATAAAGAAGTATCCTATAAGTGGCCATAAACTACTTAAGCGGTACAAAGTGATTTGGAAGGGAAAGAAGATTCCTCTTTCCTTTAGAAAGCGGATTTAACTGATATGGATTTTGGGTTCTATATTGCATTTAGAGAGCCTCTGGGGATTTCCATTGTTCTGGATTTTAAAATTGTGACTGAATTTTAGAAACTACACACCTTAACAAATTTATTAAGGGGTAAAAGGAGCACCGTAACCAAATAAGTTCTTTCCAAAAAGTAAAGCATGAACAGCCGAGATCACAATATTCAAACATGACCGCAAGAACCAAAAGGACTCCCCCACCTCTGCTCCCGGCAATTGCACCCTCCCCCGCGTTGGGTATGGAGGTTCCGAGTATTTCCACGGCAATCCTGGGGTCCACTGAAGGACCCAAGAGCTGTCTTACTTGACTGAAATCCAGCAGTGGAGATGTTAGCCTATGCATTTGCAATGCAATGTATTAATTTAAACAAGTGATCAGTCGATCACATGTTCAAGTCCTAGTGGGGTACAAAAAAAAGTTTAACAAAAATAAAATTTAATTCAGAATAAATGTCCCCTTAGCGACATTTGGCATAATAAAGCTGTGTGGCAGGAGGTGCGTTTCCGCATTTATTAATATTATTACGTCCAGCTTCTGGCGCCGTCTGCAGAATACAGCCGCCACCAGAAGCTGCAGGTGTCGGCTATATATTATAGCCGACAACCGTTTCTAACACCCACGATTTGAGATTTCTCCGATCGCAGGTGTTAACCCCTTACACGTGTAAGGGGCATTTAATGTCAATCGGACACCCCCACGGCGCTTACCGGGATGGTCTGCTGCTCCGATCGCAGCCCCAGGACTACCAGTGCCCTGGGGCTGCATGATCCTTTTCCAGGACCAGGCATGCTCAGTGTGTTACATTACACAGTGTAATACATCTGTATGACACTGTGTAAGGTGAAGAAGAGCTTGAACAAGTGATCAGTGGATCGCTTGTTCAAGCCAACCTGTAAAAGTAAATAAAAAAAGTTAAAAACATTAAATAAAAACACATTTTAATAAAATAATTAAATAAAGTTAAAGTCCCCTAAACACAAACATTCCCTATACACATCTAATAATGTAAAAAAAAAAAAAAAAAAAGTCAAAACCCCACACATATTTGATATCGCCGCGTCCATAGCAATAACTCGTATACAAGAAAAAGGGGGGGGGGTTTATTGTGTATGGCGTACA
The DNA here is from genome assembly GCF_040894005.1 of Engystomops pustulosus. NCBI lineage: Eukaryota > Metazoa > Chordata > Amphibia > Anura > Leptodactylidae > Engystomops > Engystomops pustulosus. The sequence goes on along the minus strand of NC_092414.1, from coordinate 41,416,005 downwards.
CCAAATAATTAATCTTCCCACATCTGAATACGTGATTGAATATGAAGAGAAGAAAGTAGATGTGAAGGGGGAACAATCTTTATTGAAAATGAATCAAAAAGAACAATTAAAATCATTTAAAAACCCAAAGAACGAAGTTCATTTAGGTGCGCAACACAAACTCCCATAAAGGATATGAATATCATAGATATAATAGATACCCAACTGTGTTCATGCACTTCCAGTGAGGAATGGTAGAGGCACGATATTGTAACAAGGTGTAAAGGGACTGAGAAAGTAGTTACACGGGCACTGCCCTATATATGCATCCAATAACACAAGGTATATATGCAGTCCCAAATAGTATGCGTACAATAGCCAAAATACAAAGACAAATGGGTTACATTACCAGAAGTAATCTAGGTCTGGGAGTAAGAAAGCCCCACGCGTATCGCCCATTAGATGGGCTTCATCAGGGGATAATGACATGTGCATAGCGTTGTTCTTTTATATCCCTGAATGCCGCGCCGAGAGTGCGATCAGCTGAGCGCCGTGTATTGCCGGAAGCATGCGTCACTTCCGGTAAAATTACCGGAAGTGCGTCATGCGTTCCAGGGAACCCAGGAGCTTGCGTTCCAAAGACGCGATAGTTCCTGGACCCACCAGTAGGGATTGCCCACATGAATAGGTAAGCATATACATAAGCAAAAGAATATATAAGCGGAAAAATATTAATATAATGGGTTAATTAATGATACTGAGGTGCAAAGTAATGAACCAAAGAAAAGGGTGCAAGTGATGGGGTGAATTCCCGTGTATAGAAGCAGTGCATATTGGGTGTCCTGGATCCCCAGCAGTGTGAATTGAGGTGACAGAAGTGACACAAGAAAGTGAAGACAGAGGGTGACCCAAAAGGTGATGCAAGATGAAGGTAACTGTGCCACATTATTGCACAGATCAGAAACTGGCGGTAATGAAGACCTATAATAAGATAAAAGAAAAGAAAAGAAAAGAAGGTTATATATAATAAGTGATGAATATATACAGTAAGGAGCAGTAACTTACAGAGTAATGATCTGTATAAAGTGTTGTCATGTGCAGTGTCACGTGTCCTATAAGAATGTTGCTGAAAAAAGACTCAGCTGATTGACATGACTAAAGTGTCATGTGCATGTTTAAGGGACCATGGGATAGTGCAAATAAAAAGTTTTAATTTGTTCGTCAGCATAATAAAGTGTCGTGTGCATATAGAAAAATTAATATTGTGTAATAAAAAATATAATGTAATAATCTAAAAAGCGCTCAAAAAAGAGAGGGCGGGCCGCCTCCCGGTGCAGCAGCCAGGGATCAAAAATACAAATATTAAGACAATAGTTATATCATATAGCAACATAATAGAAAATGCATCAAAATAAAATGAAACATGATATTGATGGTCACTCAAAGTGTGTTCAATTGCAGTGTGTGAGCAGCCTGCCAGTGGCCCAAGAAAGGATTAAGTGGAAAGGTGTCGAGAAGCTGTTAGTAGATGGAGGGATATAACCACTTGATGATTCCTCCTGTGGTGGTCCTTGGTTTGAATGATGAATGTAGACAAGATAGACACCAATGAAGAGTGAGAGAGATCTTCTTCGACCATGGCAGATCTTTGACTGAAGTGGAATCTGTGACTTGTTTGTTCACTTAAGTCACAGATTCCACTTCAGTCAAAGATCTGCCATGGTCGAAGAAGATCTCTCTCACTCTTCATTGGTGTCTATCTTGTCTACATTCATCATTCAAACCAAGGACCACCACAGGAGGAATCATCAAGTGGTTATATCCCTCCATCTACTAACAGCTTCTCGACACCTTTCCACTTAATCCTTTCTTGGGCCACTGGCAGGCTGCTCACACACTGCAATTGAACACACTTTGAGTGACCATCAATATCATGTTTCATTTTATTTTGATGCATTTTCTATTATGTTGCTATATGATATAACTATTGTCTTAATATTTGTATTTTTGATCCCTGGCTGCTGCACCGGGAGGCGGCCCGCCCTCTCTTTTTTGAGCGCTTTTTAGATTATTACATTATATTTTTTATTACACAATATTAATTTTTCTATATGCACACGACACTTTATTATGCTGACGAACAAATTAAAACTTTTTATTTGCACTATCCCACGGTCCCTTATACATGACACTTTAGTCATGTCAATCAGCTGAGTCTTTTTTCAGCAACATTCTTATAGGACACATGACACTGCACATGACAACACTTTATACAGATCATTACTCTGTAAGTTACTGCTCCTTACTGTATATATTCATCACTTATTATATATAACCTTCTTTTCTTTTATCTTATTATAGGTCTTCATTACCGCCAGTTTCTGATCTGTGCAATAATGTGGCACAGTTACCTTCATCTTGCATCACCTTTTGGGTCACCCTCTGTCTTCACTTTCTTGTGTCACTTCTGTCACCTCAATTCACACTGCTGGGGATCCAGGACACCCAATATGCACTGCTTCTATACACGGGAATTCACCCCATCACTTGCACCCTTTTCTTTGGTTCATTACTTTGCACCTCAGTATCATTAATTAACCCATTATATTAATATTTTTCCGCTTATATATTCTTTTGCTTATGTATATGCTTACCTATTCATGCGGGCAATCCCTACTGGTGGGTCCAGGAACTATCACGTCTTTGGAACGCAAGCTCCTGGGTTTCCCGGGCGGCGCCTAGTATGACGCGCTGCGACTGACGTCATACTAGGCGCCGCCAGCGAGAAGAACATGGCGGCGCCCAGCAGGCTGAAGCAAGAAGAGCAGCCGGGAAGCCAGAAGAGGAGCCGCGATGACATCTGGGGAGCAGCGCTGCGCATCGGGGCCACCGGAGGGTGAGTATATAAGTTTATTATTTTTTTAGTCCATTTTTAATTAATTTTTGGTAGTATTGACTCGTGTATAAGCCTTGGGGACGTTTTTCAGCACATTTTTTGTGCTGAAAAACTCGGCTTATACACGAGTATATACGGTACTGTGCAAAATTATTAGGCAATTTAATAAACAAATATATACCCATCTCACAAGGTAAACCAATATAACAACAGGAAATGTAGTAATAAACATTTCTGATATTCAAAAACAAAACCAAACACTCAGAAGCCTTTCATCCATAGAATTTGTCAGTTGCTTGATCTGTTTATTATCAACATTACGTGCAGCAGCCACCACAGCCTCCCAGACACTGTTCAGATAATGTGTACTGTTTTCCATCCCTGTAGATCACATGTAGGGACATAGGTACCACATGTTCTCTATGGGGTTCAGATCATGTGAACATGGGGGCCATGTCATTATTTTTTCATCTTTTAGACTTGTACTGGCCAGCCACGCTGTGGGGTATTTGAATGCATGTGATGGGGCATTGTCCTGCATGAAAATCATGTTTTTCTTGAAGGATACCAACTTCTTCCTGTACCACTGCTTGAAGAAGGTGTCTTCCAGAAACTGGCAGTAGGTCTGGGATTGAGCTTCACTCCATCCTCAACTTGAAAAGGTCCCACAAGTTCATCTTTGATGATAACAACCCATACCAGTACCCCACCTCCACCTTGCTTGTGTCTCAGACGGAATGGAGCTCTCAGCTCAGAGCTCCAGCATCAGGCCCATCCACCTGGCCTGACAAGAGTCACTCTTATTTTATCAGTCTATAAAACATTAGAAAAATCAGTCTTAAAATATTTCTTAGCCAAGTCTTGAAGTTTTATCTTATGTTTCTTATTCAAAGGTGGTCGTTTTTCAGCCTCCTTCCTTGACCATGTCCATGTCCCTTGGCCATATTGCACAGCTTGTGCTTTATGATACTCTAGTAATGTTGCAGCTTTGAAATATGGAAAAAAACGGTGGCTAATGGCATCTTGGCAGCTTCATGCTTCATTCTCCTCAATTCATGGGCATTTATTTTGGGCCCCTTTTTTCAACACGCTTCTTGCGCCCTTGTTGGCTATTTACCATGAAATGCTTGACTGTTTGGTGATTACGCTTAAAGGTTTGGCATGTTCAAGACATCTTGCGATTTTTGACTTTTCAGAGTATGCCAAATCTCTCTTCTGACCCATTTTGCCAAAGGAAAGGAAGTTGCCTAATAATTACCTTAGATACTCGAGTATAAGCCTAGTTTTTCAACACAAAATTTGTGTTCAAAAACCCTAACTCGGCTTATACTCAAGTCAACTAAAAAAATAAAGTCAAAACTCACCTTTCTGACATCACCTGTAGGTCCTCTTCTGTCTGGGACAGTCTGAGACAGAAGAGGACCTATGGGGGACGTCGGAAAGATGAGTACAGTGTTATTTTTTTTCCTACTACAGGGGCTGGGCAGGCTGTATGCTACAGGGGTTGGGCAGGCTGTATGCTACAGGGGCTGGCAGACTATATACTGGGAGGCTGTAACCAATGCATTTCCCACCCTCGGCTTATACTCGAGTCAATAGGTTTTCCCAGTTTTTTGTGTTGAAATTAGGGGTTTCGGCTTATACTCGGGTCAGCTTATACTCGAGTATATACGGTAAGCACATCTTATATAGGGCGTTGATGTTATAAGACCACATCCCCTTATTACAGAGATGCACATCAACTGATTTACTTAATAGGTAGTTAGCTTTCAAACCTATACAGCTTGGAGTAGAAGAACATATATAAAAAGGATAATGTGATCAAAATACTCATTTGCCTAATAGTTCTGCACACAGTGTAAATAGAGCTCTGATATGAGCATAACATTTAGAAACCAGAATATTGCTCATTTTTAATTACCTAAATGCCTAAGTCCAATTGCCTTATCATCACAGATTATGAAGGTCTTTAAAACAAAATTGAGGACATCTTTGGAGCTAGACTGCAATTTGTGTACTTGCCACAAATGGGAATTGAAATTGCAGTCATTTTTTTTGTTTGTTAGTAAACTGGGTTGACTGGAGGAAGGGAGAGCAAAACATGTATTATGTTTTTTTTACTACTCAAGTGCATTTAATACTATTCATCTGGAGTTAAACTGGCGAAAATCTAGGTCTCTAGATGTATGGTAAATTGGATTAGAGATTGTGTGGCTGATCACACTTGGTTGTGTAGGTGATTGTGTGTCTGAAACTGTGATTAGCAATGCGGAAGTCTCCCAGAACATGTTGTTCTTTCCATTTTTATTTATAATTTTTACTGCGCATTTTAACCCCTTATCTCCCTTATTCCCTAGCACTTGTTTTCCCCCCTCAATGACAAGGCTATTGGTCTATTTTGTATGTCATAGCTTTCTACAAACAATAAAAACTACAAACTATTTTTCTCTCACTTTAACTATATGGGGTGAGGCATAGATTTTACTTACACTTTTTTTATAAGCACAATTTTGAGTTTCATATGTCCTACTGATTAAATCTAACCCTTTCTGTCGAGTATATGTAAAAAAGGCAATTCTAACATTGTTCTGCAATTTTCATCAAACCTAAACCTCATAACTCTATTCCTCTGGGACAATATGCATACAGTGATAACAAAATGAATTCACTTGCATAATAAAATTCTTTTGGGGAAAAAAATAAATTTAGAATTCAGTCTAAAGTAGGAGGTGTGTCCTCTGAAACATCACATACATCTACTATGCAAGCGCAGCCTCTGCTACACACAACATACCTTGCAAGTACTGCCTTTGGTATATTCAGCATGTGAAGAGTCTCCATAGCCTTGTGTCAGGAGAATCAATTATATAAAACTGTTTAGAATTATCCTTGACAGGAAGATTAAATAGACTTTAAGGCTATAAATGCCTAAATAAAATATTCCAATAATCCAGATAATATTTTACGTTTACTTTTGTATTATGTGAAGCTACATGTATATCTAGATAAAGAAAATTTGTTATAAAATCTAATAACGTGTTTATACCATTTTCTGTGATTGGTCCCTCAGAAGACCCCATCATCATCTCCTTGTGATCGCAGCTGGGATGTCAATAGATGACAGAGGGAGCTCCCCTATGTTTGACCAAAGTTTCTAAGGGGTTAAACACTCAGGATTGGAGCTTTTCTGACCTTCTGGGTGTTAGTTCTGTGGCTGGGCTGTGATAACTCAGTCTAGTCCCATCTACAGCGTACGCTAAAAAACCACAGTAAAAACCTGGTATTTTCAGATCCAGTACTTGGATAATTAGATCAAAAATCAATTACACTGAAAGTGTAATACTGATAATACTGATAAGGTGTACAAGTATGACTAGCCCATTATTCCTAAGGAAATCATGATCCTTTAATGTATGTATCAAATTACTGCATATATTTTATGATATAATGATGGTTTACACGATTTCTTTGGAGCTGTTTTAGTAAGGAAATAAGAACCGCCATGGTAAAAAAAAAAATTGAAAAACTGATAAGGAAAGGTAGCGTGTTTTGTGGGAGTAAATTTGGATGACTTTTCTTCATAGTGGAGAGGCGTATTGTGAATGAATTTAAATATATCTTAAATAATAGTGACAATCCTCTTTGGTTTAGTGATTCAACAAAAAAGCATATTCAGTGGAAGATGTGTCAAACTTAGAGTTATTCAGGAACAATACAGGTGATATTTCTAAGGGTACATTCACACGCGGTGCAGGCATACTGCCGTGTGCTGGAGAGGTGGCCCCTCCTCCCTCCATAGAGAATAGCGGCGCACGGCCGCACACACGCCGAAAGATAGAGTATGCCCTATCTTTTTGCGGTGTGCGGCCCGGAACAGTGCCACACATGTGTGGCACCGTATCTGCGCCGCTATTGCCGTCTATGGGGATGTACATGTGGCCGCATCTACGTCCCCACAGACGGCCATGTGAATGAGCCCTTACCTGGCTTTTATATCCAGTTAGCCTGTTTTCATGGGGAACTGACTTATTCTCTTGGGTTTGGTCTCTTGTATGATAGAAGATATATATGTATTTTGTATGCTACATCCTTGTATACTTTTTTATGATGTGACTTCTCTTTGCAACTTATGTTTATCTCAGACGAAAAATTAATGAACCACATCATATTTTCTTTATTTGTCTATGTATGTTTAGGGATGTTGTCCTACTGTAAGGTGAACCAACACCTCAGTCTCAAGTCTTTTGCAGCCTCTAATAGGCTTTCAGAATTGACTTTTGCTACATCCTTCAGAATTGTATTTAGCTACATCCTTCTTCCCATAACAGTATGTGGAGGGAGATTGGTATTAATAGCTCTAGGTTTTCCAACAGCATTAGAATGAGTATGGCCAACAATGGTTTTAGTGTGTTTTAAGCTCTGACACATCACTAAAATTCTATGACCCAAGCTCTACTAACTAGGGTATTTTTAGTTTGGTTGATAAGAAATCCCCACAAAACACACTAAAACAATGAAAATTATTCAAAGAAAATGTGGTGTTCCTTATCTAATAAAACAAAGTTACAACATACATAATCATATTGCTTAAAGGAAACCTACCACATGATATTGTAGGTGTAAGATGGAAATACCGAACACCAGCTCAGGGTGAGCTGGTGTCTGAGCTTATTTTTGTTAGTGTCCTAAACCGCTGCATCGCGGTTTAAAACACTTTTTTAATCTTTATAGCCGAAGCTTCCTCGGTGCACCAAGCACGTGACCGTGCGCGCGGCTCCCTGGCATTTCCTATGTGGTCACGCGCATGGAGCGCCGAGCGCGTACCACCGTGTGCCGAAGCAGCTTCGGCTATAAAGTTTAAAAAGTGTTTTAAACCGCAATGCAGCGGTTTAGGACACTAACAAAAATAAGCTCTCACCCTGAGCTGGTGCTCGGTATTTCTATCTTACACCTACAATATCATGTGGTAGGTTTCCTTTAATTAGCTATTATGGATAGAAAAGCACTCACATAAAATGAATATTAATAGTTTTATCTCTAAAAAAACAGATTAATTCAAAGCCACAAAAGAGTATAGCATTTATACAAAGAGGCACGCTGGACTACACTAAACAGGCACCTTGAGAGAACAGAAGTAAAGATAATCCTATATAACCATATAGAAATATTCTATTAAAAGACATTTCAGAATCAAAGAAACAGGTCTGTTGTTGATAAAGTAATCATTATTGTACACTGCAGTGCATATTGGTTTCCTCAGCTGGACTCACGGAACACATACAGTAATTACTGTACAGAATATATCAATCATAATGAATTATCATAAAATCTTTAACTCTGCAGAAACCATTTCAGTAAAATTGGTTCACATTGGTCACATGTAACCAGATCAGTACTTAAGCCTTTCTTGCATACCTGCTATTTTTAGAACATTTTCGATAATAAAGTTAATATAATTTTACAATATTTTATATTAGGCATATTTAGGCAATATATATGTTAAAGTACGGTAGCTCAAAAGCAGAGATTAAAATGATCAGTAGGGAGCAGCAAAAAGTATAGAACAGTCTTTGGGCCTAAAACAAGGCTCCAATGTGGCCCTGCTTCATTGGCTGAACAAATATTATCCTACAGGACATAAAATTTTGTTTTAAAAAATGATAATAAAACATGCAGAAAACTAGTCATTCACTTTAGGGAAAACAAAAAAATATTATATGAATCCATGCTACTGTAGATTGTGCTGCACAATAGAGCCGGCATAATAAAGTAAAAAAGTGTAAATGTTCGGTCAGACAATAAAAAGTTGTATCATAATTATAACGTGTTTTAAAAAAAATCCTTATAAATAATTAATCCATTTTAACCACTTTTCACAATTACCGGTGAATATAAGAAAATGTAAACGTATATGTAAATATATATTTTCAGAGATGGTCCACTAACTTTGGTTCTTATCATCCTCCCTCTTTCTACCCAATCTGCATTATTCATATGAAATATCTGCTGAATTCTGTCTTGCTTGTAAAATCTCACAGAAACAAACATGTTATGCAGAAGAGAAGAGAGAGGAGTGAGTCACTGCAGCCAAGTCTCTAGCCAACAGCTTGGAGAAATGCAAATTAGAGTTACAGGATACTAAGCCTGTCGAAAGGCAATATGATAGGGAAATATAACAGAAAGATTGTAAAGTCCTGCTATGATATAAAGGGAGACCTCTCTATTTAAATGGAATCTACCACCAAAATGAAAGACTGTATGCAAATGAGCCTGAGGGGCTGCAGGCTCCATTAACACCTATGGAGCCTGCAAAGGCTTCATTCTGGTGGTAGATGCTCTTTAAATGGCAATGATTAATTAAGTAAAAGTTACATATAGATTTCTACAAATATTGTATGGTAAAGTACGTGTTATGGTTGAAGTTGACTTGCAGCAAAAGTCTCTAGGACATACTTCACATAAATCAGAGAGGTTGCTTTCAGAATATCTCAGAAATGCAGTGCAGTCAAAGGCTTTAGGTCTCCACAATTGAAGGCATTCAGTCTAAGGCATTCAATCAGTTTATACACCAATATAGACAACTGTGGATTTATCAGAAACACTTAAACACTTCTGATAAAATTCCCCTAATGATCCTGCAGATATGGTCTAAAGAGTGCAGCCCCTGTTCTTATAGTTGATAGATGTCCCGTGGCACAGTTAAAGCTTAAGCAGGTGTTTGTTGGGCATTGGCAGCTAATAAACTACCCCTTGAAATGAGTGAGTTGTCACAAAATTTCAATAACAATTGATTTTTTTACAACTTGACAACCTATTTTAAAACAGTCATTATCACTATTAACTGCAGTAAAGAAAATTGGATTCTTGCTAAAAACATTGTAATATCTCAATTTCTTTGTATTTCAAGTATGATGTGCTGACACTGAATATGTGTCACTATTAAGGCATTATCACAACATTGAACTTGTAGATAAATCTATTACATGCTGTATAAACTGAGGTATTCTTGTTCCATATCCTTGCAAAATATTTTACTGTATAGCATATCCCCTTTCATAGGATATTCACCATATAACATGTGTTACTACAGTAGAAGCAAATTTACATAAATTAAAAAAACCTTTGTTCAAGACTTAGATATTTATAGCCTATGCTTAAAATATTAATATGCGATCAGCTATTGTTTCACTCCAACCAACTGCTTAAGTATATGGAGAGTAAGTGGAGACTGTAACAGACAACTCTGTACCATGTATGGTGGTCATACAAGGTTGATTCAAATTATGTAAAATATCTAAATCTTGGATAATCCCTTTAACTCCCAAAGAAAAGCAAGCAAGCATTAGTCCTTAAATGGGAAATACTACCCTAAGATGCATAAACTATTTTTGCAGAATCAACTCTATTGATAAAAATATGCTATATATTAATAAAAATAATAGTAATGATGATAATATATTAGAGCGACATTCACATTAAAACATAACCCACCCCACACATATATAGCCAAGCAAATGGCTTCCTCAGGGAAAAAGGACAATATATTATTATGAGCTGCTCTTAATAAGAATAATTTCTTAGAATTATAAAATTATAAGTCTTAGAATTATAAAATGACATCTTGCATTGGGGGGTGTTTCCCATTTACTATAATTTAATGAATGCTTGGCAATAGCTTAGATTTAGAAGACGCAGAGTTTACGGTTGTTTTGGCAAACTTACTAAAGAATTCTTCAGCAAATAATCAATATTGTTTGTTTATGAAAAGTTATACAATTTTCCTATAAACTTTCTGTATCAATTCCTGAGAGTTTTCTAGATCTCTGCTTGCTGCACTTCTATAGGAAGCTTCTATGTTTACTTCTAGTTGGATATAAATCTGTCCATGGTAATATGACGACACAAAGGTGCCCAAGCCATTCACATGGCTCCGATGACGCTCTGTGATAACGCATGCACCTGCATGTCCATCACTATGGAGAGTTTTTTATCCACTGTTAGTAAACAACAAAACTTTCAATAGGAGGACTGCAACAAGAGATCTAGAGAACCATAAGGAATTAATACTGTAAGTATATTGGAAAACCATATAACTTTAAAACACAAACCATATCCTCATCATACAGTCTATAAACACAAAGTACACAACGTGGCAGTTTTGGTAATTAAAAAAATAACTGCTAAATATATGCTTACAAGATACAAAAATAATGTGAATTATAATACAACATAGTGCAGTGTTGTACTTTTTATCAGACACCTGTGGGTAATACAGGTACATTTAAATGACAGACACTACAAATATGGATATCCAGATATTTTACAAGTTAGCTATTTTAACTAATAAAGTGCTGTAATCTACCATCAAGATCCAGCATGATAAACTGGGGACACTTACTCATAGATCCAGGCCCAGTGTCTATACTGATCTTCTAATATTTGTTATTCATGGCCTCTTTTGTTTGAAAATCAACTGTCAAAAACATGCAAATGGGCCAGAATGGCTCTGGGGGTGTTACCAGAGCCCCTCCAAGATGCAGATTCACTGGCTTTTACACTCCCCCTAAACACTTTTCCTCTCCCTCATGTTATCTCTTATGCCAGCAGAGAAAGTTTCTGCACATTCGGTGGAAGAAGGAGTGCTTCTTGCACATTGTAAAAGCCTGTGAAGCTGAAACTTGGTGGGGCTTTGATAATGCTCCCAGAGGCCTTTTGGACCATTAGCATAATTTTAAAAGTTGACTTAAGAAGGACGGAGGCAATGGATAATAAATATAAGAAGATTACCGTGGTCACAGTGCCTGGATCTAAGATAAAGTGCCCCTGTTTTATAATGCTTGATTTTTATGGCAGATTTCCATTTAGTGAATAGGCAAATCTGTTTATTTTATTGTGTTGCTCCTAGGACCTTTCAGGTTTGACTGGTTTGCAATAAGTTAGGCAGCAATATTTATTATAGGAGGATAATGACCCAAAATATATACCTAAGCTGTTAGGGAAACTACTTAAACAAAATGCTCTGTCACATGACATGGTACATTAGCTGAAAAGTGCTTGGCATACATTTAAATGTCTTCAAAACTACTTGTCGAGGATATATAAATTTGGTTTGGAATATGCCAAGAGAAAGTAAAACGGCTTTTAAGGGATACAGTGGCTACTTTGAATAATGTAAAATACAGTCATGAAAAAGAAAGTAGACCCTTATTGAATCTAGGTCAAAAGTGTGTGAAATAAAGGACATTCTTACTGCTTCCAATAAAGAAGTTTAGGTGGCAGCCAGGTACTGCCATTCAAATGCTCTTAATAAGTGGATGATCAACAAGTATGACGAGTTCTATAAGCAGAAAGTTATTTTTTGTTAGTTGCTGGTCTAGAGAAGTCAGACTTGTGCAGAAGGGTAAAGGTGTCAGCAATGTCTTGGAGAAGCTATTCCTGTTACCCAACGATCTGGGAAGGGTTATAAGGCTATTTTCAAAGAATTTGAAGTCCTCCCTTTAAAGGTATTGCATGAAAAATATCTAAGGTCAGACTGAAAAAGTACTATAAGGCTTGTTTGGAAAGGCTGTCAGGATAAACACTACTATGTCTTAAAATTTACATTTACGCCTTAACAACACAGTTTTGGAACAATGTCTTCTAACCTGAATAGCCCAAACTGGAGGTGTATGGCCAAAACACACAGCACCACACTATGCTATGTTTCGTTTTCCCCAACCTCAAACCCACTGTCAAGTCTGTGTTTGAAGGCTGATGATTTGGGTTTGTTTTAAAACCACAGGACTTTGGCATCTTGAAATCATTATGTCAGCCATGAATATGGTTTTGTATATCAAATTATTTAAATAATTCAGGCCCCCTAAACAACAGCTGAAATGTCAAATGACAAATCTGGGTCATTAAATAGGACAATGATCCCAAGCACATAAGCAAATTTACATCAGAATGGCTGAAAAAGAAGTCCAGACCTCAATCCAACGAGGCAAATAAAAAAACAATACACAGACTTTTTAGTTGCTTTTTAAAACTAAATCTCAACCTACAAAGTTATAAAATGCATAATTGTAACTTTGTCTAAAATGTCCCTAGTTATTCTATGATGCGAATCGTAAATTAATTCAGTCTGCACATAACTGCATTAAAAGTATATTGCCCACAGGTGTTTGCAGCCACATAGGTTCAAGTAAAGGAATTTTTAAATAATTCCATAAAAATATAAATATGAAAGTTTGTTTGCAATTTGCCACCAGCATGATATGTGCTGCTACATTGTGTTCTTTGCTGATAAACATTATAAAAAACATTAAAAGAAACAGTTTTGTCAGTGCTACAGAATGAGTGTAAACAGAAGACAGAAAGTGCAAGAATAAAATCAAAGATATGTGACTGTTCCACAAAGTAGAGGAAAAAGAGCCAGAGTCCAGAGCAGCGACTGCATTGAATGCATGCATATTAGGCCACAGGCAGAATTATAAATAGGTCTTTTACTTGAAGATATTTTTTGCTTTGGAAATTCTGTGTCTGGTTTGGAGAGCCACTGGACAATGTAATTCTTCTTTAATGGATCAGAAGTGTTTCCTAAACGTAAGAACAATAACATTGTTAAACACTTTTCTAATAAAGGTTTAGTACTACAGCTATATAAGAAATGACGCTGTGCTGCAGGGTTTATCTAAATATGGTTCTCTTAAAACGGCTAAAATCTTAAATCAGTGGGGATACCGTATTTTATATATAGACCTCTTGACGATCAGATATTGATCTTATAAAGATAGGTGAACATTCTGAAAAATCAAAATCAAGCATGATAAAACATGTGAAATTAATCATACATCCAGGCAGTGTGACTTCAGACAATGTGCTCTAGACCACAAGGGGTTTTTATATTCCCGTAGTAAGGTGGCAGCACTCTCCATTCAGCTTCCAGCTTGCTTTACTTGCTTTTATTGCAAAATATAGTATGTCCTTCCGTAAAAATCTTATTTTAGTGGCTTTGTGGCTTTGTTGTGAACTATTCCTTAAATTGTCCATCCAATAATATTTGTTGCACAAATCAATAGCTCTTGCCATGGAGGACAGCTTTTCCTATTACTTTCATTACCTATGTCTCCTTTGTCTGTGCTGATAATCTCTGTGACGACAGTGATTGTTTTCACAAAAGATACAGGATGGTTTCACAGATAGGAGAGGGTGCAGCTCCCTGCTCAATCTGGAGGGAGATCAATGTACTGCTGCTCTGTGAAGCTAGCAGGAGAACCATGTGTCTGTGCAGCACTTGAATGCAGCAGTCTCCTGCAAAGAATATGGGTTGTAAGAGGGTCTCTGCTCTTCCCTATCAATCCTTATTATTAACTCTCTGTTCCTCTGCATACTCACACTTTGGCACGTTCCTCATGGAACATGATCAGTTGTTCATTTCTTTGTGACTTATTATTTGTGAAAAAGGACTTTCAAAAATATGCAAATGAGTATGTCACAGAAGTCCCTTCTGGCTCCGTCGGCTGTCATTGGTTTTCCGGCAGGGGGCATATTCCAGCATGTAAATATTCTTTGGTTAACCCCTAACCGACATGTGATGTAATAGCACTGGCATGATAGCAGGTGTTAACCATTAAAAATGCCCCCAGCAAAGCTGCCGGAGGCATTCAAATCCCGGCAGCTCATGGATGCCGCCATATTGGATTCAATCGCCGCCCACTGTGAAGTTATAGGGGGGGGGGGTGATGGGTTACTATGACAGCCTTGGGTCAAGAGAAGACCCGAGGCTGTCTCATTTTAACCCATGTATAACAATGTGCAATTTGCACATTGTAATAGATGATGTGTAAAATCCCCATATACTGCTATACCATAGCAGTATATGGAAGAATCAATCACACAACCTAGAGTTAAAGTACCTTTGGGGGTCAAAAATTAGTAAAAAAAAAAATAGAAATGCAAAAATCTTAAAAATTCAAATCACCCCCCTTTCCATAGAATTGATAAAAAGTATAAACAAACATTTTAGGTATTATTATTCACAAAATATTCGAAAATCAAAATATAATAACAGTTAGACCTGACATTTAACCCTGTAACGGAAAATAGTGCCCAAACTCAAAAATGCCACCTTTTTGCAATCTTGAAGAATCAAAAAATTTCTATAAAAAGTGATCAAAAGGGCATACAGTACTTAAAATGGTAGTATTGAAACCATCATGAAAAGTCGCAAAAAATGAAATCACACACAGCTCCGTACACCAAAGTATGAAAAAGTCATTAGCGCCAGAAGATGGCAAAATGAAGAATTTATTTTTGTACGGGTGGTTTTAGTTTTTGTGAAAGTATGAAAACATAAAACCTACTGTTTATACTCGAGTATAAGCCAAGTTTTTCAGCACAATTTTTGTGCAGAAAATTCCATTCTTCACCTTTTCGCCACCAGCCTACTACTGGGGGCTGTCTGGCTATATACTACAGGGGGCTGGCTGGCCATATACTACAGGGGTGAATTGGATGAAAAGATGAGGATCGCACTCTGACTTGCTTGTATCCAAAAAGTAAGAAAACTTATTTGTGCATGGAAACAGCGGTTACAGGAATTGGAATAAAATCTGACGCGTTTCTGACCTTTGCGGTCCTATGTCGTAGATCTAGATCTACGACATAGGACCGCAAAGGTCAGAAAAGAATTGTGAATTGGATGAAAAGATGAGGATCGCACTCTGACTTGCTTGTATCCAAAAAGTAAGAAAACTTATTTGTGCATGGAAACAGCGGTTACAGGAATTGGAATAAAATCTGACGCGTTTCTGACCTTTGCTGTCCTATGTCGTAGATCTAGATCTAGATCTACGACATAGGACCGCAAAGGTCAGAAACGCGTCAGATTTTATTCCAATTCCTGTAACCGCTGTTTCCATGCACAAATAAGTTTTCTTACTTTTTGGATACAAGCAAGTCAGAGTGCGATCCTCATCTTTTCATCCAATTCACATTTGTTCAGGAGAGAGGAAAGAGGCGTCCTTGGAGGTTCACGCACCGGGAGTAGAGCAGGTCTGTAATATGTGATCATAGATCACTACCATTTGGACTTTCATATACTACAGGGGGCTGGCTGGCCATATACTACAGGGGGCTGGCTGGCCATATACTACAGGGGGCTGGCTGGCCATATACTACAGTGGGCTGGCTATATACTACAGTGGGCTGGCTATATACTACAGGGGGCTGGCTGGCTATATACTACAGGGGGCTGGCTGGCTATATACTAAAGGGGGCTGGCTGGCCATATACTACAGGGGGCTGGCTGGCCATATAATAAGGGGGCTGGCTGGCCATATACTACAGGGGGCTGGCTGGCCATATACTACAGGGGGCTGGCTGGCCATATACTACAGGGGGCTGGCTGGCCATATACTACAGGGGGCTGGCTGGCCATATACTACAGGGGGCTGGCTGGCCATATACTACAGGGGGCTGGCTGGCCATATACTACAGGGGGCTGGCTGGCCATATACTACAGGGGGCTGGCTGGCTATATACTACTGGGGGCTGGCTGGCTATATGCCACTGTAGGGCGGGGTGGCTATATAAAACTGTGGGGCTGGCTATATAACACTGTGGGGCTGGCTATATACTCAAGTGAATACGGTATATAAATTTGGTATTCCTGTGATCATACCAACCCAAAGAATAAATTAGATATGTCATTTGGGGCGCACAGTGAAAGTCCTAAAATGCAAGCTCGGAAGAGCATTCATTCATCTCAGTCTACAAAAATACTTAAAGTAAAACTGTCTATATTGCCCCTAAGCAGCCAATCTTTACATGACTTTGAAAAATAATAGCTGAGTTGTGATTGGTTGCTATGGGTAAACATAGTTTTAATGTGAGGCAGTTTTTATAAATGAGGCCCATTTATTTTCCTAATCAGGTATATAGTGATGTGGATTGAAAGGTAAAGGACACAGTATTTCTATAGCAGAATCTGTTGTGCTGGGTGTTAGTTAGTGTGGGGACTATTTGAATGCAGCAGGTGGAAGAAGACTATGTAAGCAGTGATGTAGAGCTGAGGGAAGGACATTGAGAGCAAAGCTCTTGCAAAGCATTTTGGAAGTTGTGGTATAACTGCCTCTCTCAGTTCTGTGCATGGGCTTACTAGGCCCCTTACACATTTGCTTCTGTATAACACAGAAAGGAGGCAGAACAGGCATCAAGAATGTATTTTTAATTCCAAGTAACCATTAGCAATTTGTTTGAAATATTTTAACCTCTTCTGGATCATTTTTTGAAGTGATCTATTTTGTGGCATAACCCCTTTAATATATAAGAGGATAGCTGGGACACCCCACATCCCCATCATTGAGTTGTTCTGCTTATTATGTTCATTCCCATGAAACTCTAATAGATGCCAAGATAAAGAAGTTTGCAGTTATTTGTTTCTGACCGCAAAGATTAGTTGCATCAGTTTACATTTGAGTTGTCGGGCTATGTGTTCATGTATGAGTCAAATCTGTAGTAGTGAGCATGTTGACAACTGGTGTAATAGTTAGACTCAACTTAGATGTGAGGTGCTATGGGGGTAGAGTTCGTCATAGTAGGAAGGTGTGACATAGAAACAAACTTGTTCAAAATGCTTATTTACACATAATTCATATCACAAATGGTAGCTGGTGAGCAGGGGCAAGTATTCCTATTAAACATTTTGTATTGAAGCCCTGGAACATCCAAGTATGCCTATGTACTGTGATAAATAAACCTACCTGAACATGAAGACAGTCTGCATATCCTTATGGTTTCTGGTTTGTCATCCTTGCAATTATCTATTTTATTGTCACTTGAGCCACAGAGTGCTTGCCTTTCTTGAGTTCCATTGCCACATGTTACAGAACACTAAAGAGAAACACAAAGAAGAGAAAAATGTTAACCCATACAAAAATAGCAAAAGATAATATTATAGGTAATGTAAATATGTTTCTAGATGGGAGGATCTTTTCAATTGTTAAAGGGAACAACACATCAGTGTTAATCTTTTACTTATATATTTATGGGAAAATGAATGCTATGTAGACACTTGATGAGGTTGCCAAAAAAACAAACAAACAAAAAAAAAAAACATAAAACAAAACTCTTGTGCATACACAGATTGCTTCTCTTGACACCGGGCAGAAAATTGGTGAAGCCAGAGTAGTCCAAACTGACTTCAGTGCAGATATTCAAGACCAGTGGCATAACAAGACTCTACTGGGCCCTGGTGCGAACTTTGGATTGGGGCCCCCCATATACCTAAACTCTAAACCCCTGTCCAGCACATTACACTTGAGAACACACACATATGTGACACAGAATTATACTCATAGAACCTCCTTATACACCTTATATATAGTGTCCAGCAGCTTTTATTGAATAAGTGCTAACAGCAGCCCCGTTAATGAGATGGCAGAAGTCACCCCCCTTAATGAGATGGCAACAGTCGCCCCCCTTAATGAGATGACAACAGTTGCCCCCTTAATGAGATGGCAGCAGTTGACCCCTTAAGAAATGGCAGCAGAGACTCCCCTTAAGAAATGGCAGCAGAGACTCCCCATAAGAAATGGCAGCAGAGACCCCCCTTAAGAAATGGCAGCAGAGACCCCCCTTAAGAAATGGCAGCAGAGACCCCCCCCTTTAGAAATGGCAGCAGAGACCCCCCCTTTAGAAATGGCAGCAGAGACCCCCCCCCTTTAGAAATGGCAGCAGAGACCCCCCTTAAGAAATGGCAGCAGAGACCCCCCCTTAAGAAATGGCAGCAGAGACCCCCCCCCCTTAAAAAAGGCAGCAGAGACCCCCTTAAGAAATGGCAGCAATCGCCCTGTTGATGAAACACAAACAATAAACTTGGTACTTACCACACCCAGTGATCCCACAGCTTCCTCTTCTTTCTTGCAGTAGTGCAGGCAGATGCACGTCCATTCGTTTGACACAGAGGTAGCCCTGCTGATAACGTCATAAGTGTGCGCAGGCGGCGGATAGATCTGCATCTGCCTGTGCCGCCATTGTAATCAATTGTATCCCAGTAAGAAAAACTCAAAAGGGACAGCCAGACA
Organism: Engystomops pustulosus; assembly: GCF_040894005.1. Taxonomy (NCBI): domain Eukaryota; kingdom Metazoa; phylum Chordata; class Amphibia; order Anura; family Leptodactylidae; genus Engystomops; species Engystomops pustulosus. The sequence goes on along the minus strand of NC_092414.1, from coordinate 41,397,063 downwards.
CCTATAGGATAGTCCATGACTAAAGGCTGTCAACAAGTGCACTGAGGCGATCACTTCAGTGGTCCCTAAGCTACACACCTTACTGGCATTGGTCCCCGAGAATGCGACATTCTTCACGGTTATTGATTTAGCAAATGCTTTCTTCTCTGTACCCCTACATGAAGATTGCCAGTACTCATTTGCCTTAACCAACTTAGTCTTCCAGTACACCTGCTGCAGACTTCCACAAAGGGGGCAAAAACTCCCCTACCCGGTACTCCACAGCCCTACAGTAAGTACTAGCAGACTGTTCCCCCTCACCTTTTTTTTACAGTATGTGGATGACCTACTATTGTGTGCCTCCACTTTACAGGTTTGCCTGGATGCATTGTCCTTATGTGTTTTTCAGAAGGGTTGCAAAGAGACAAAATCTAGTACTGCCAAGAAAGGGTGGTCTTCCTAGGCCACTGCTTCTCAGCCACAGACAGGAAAGAACGCTGGCGGTCCAGAAAATGCCTCTCCCCCGAGGCCCCAAACCTCTTCACATGTTTCTAGGACTGGCCAGCTGCTGCAGGCATGGGATAAGGTCTGCTGCCTCCAGCCTGATGCAACCCCTTTATGACTGAATTGCCTCTCCCCAATTTGCCCTTAGTCAAGAGGCAATTGATGCATTCCACAGCCTTAAGCTGGCACCCCACTACACTAAACCTTTTGTTTTGCACCGGATATCTAGGCCACGCCACAGGTGTCCTAGTTCAGGAAAATGGTGGCCTTCCCAGATGCCTACTATTCAGCCTGGCTAGACTGAGTCATGAGGGAAGCCTCCTCATTTGTCAGAGCAGTAGCTGCAGTCAGCACTCTGCTCAGCTAGGCCAGTGAGTTGATCCTAGATCACCCAGTTACTGTGAAAACCACACATGACTTGCACAGTGTCCCTAACCAAGTACAGCCCAAGCATCTGAGCATGGCCAGACAGCTCAGACTCCATTGTGCACTGCTGATGCCCCACAACATCATACTGATAAACTGCACAAATCTGAATCCTGCCACTTTGTTGCCAGCCTTAAAGGGTTCAGAAGTGGGAGAGAGAGGGCCCCCAGAATGTTTTGACTGCTTATCTCTTATCCAACAGGAAACCTCAGGTTTCATCCATGTTACTGATAAAGAGCTGCTTAACCCAGATGTTGAGTTTTTTTGGAGATGGCTCCATTTTTAACTTCCCACAATCAAAAATCTATACTTTTTTTTTTCTTTTTTTTACACGTAAATAGCTCTGTTTTCTTGTGTTCTTGGATTTTACGGCTTTCACTGAGCGCCCCAAAGAACATGTTTACTTTATTCTTTGGGTCAGTGTGATCACGGGGATACCAAATTTGTATTGGTTTTATAATGTTTTCATACATTTACAAAAATTAAAACCTCCTGTACAAAATTTTTTTCTTTAGATTTTGCCATCTTCTGGCGCTAATAACTTTTTCATACTTTGGTGTAGGATCTATGGGTGGTGTCATTTCTTGCGACTTTTGATGAAGTTTTCAAAGCTACAATTTTTAGGATTGTACGACCTTCTGATCTCTTTATATTGAATTTTTTATATTTTTCAAAATGGCAAAAAGTGCCATTTTCAAATTCAGGCGGTATTTTCCATTGGCGAAAACAGGAAAAGCACGGTCCAGCCAGGCTCCAGACACCAAAGACTTATTTATTTAGTGCATATTTAAAAGCATAACACTCCACTCAGATAGACGTAAAGCCTACGCGTTTCGGACGGTCGCCCCGTCCTTAATCACGACCGTCCGAAACGCGTAGGCTTTACGTCTATCTGAGTGGAGTGTTATGCTTTTAAATATGCACTAAATAAAGAATTCTTTGGTGTCTGGAGCCTGGCTGGACCGTGCTTTTCCTGTTTTCGCCATTGATGTACCCCAGCAGAAGGGTGGCCCGTGCCGGACTCGACGCCTATTGGGGAGGTGAGCTGGCAATTTTCTCCTTTACACGGTATTTTCCATTACAGGGTTATTATATTTTTATAGATCAGGCATTTTTGGAAGCGGCGATACCTAAAGTGTTTATTGTTTTTACTGTTTATTTATATCAGTTCTAGGGAAAGGGGGTGATTTGTATTTTTAGTTTTTTTTTTATATATATAAGCAATACCAATGAGAGTATATAGGATGCCTCAGTAACTGAACATGAATATTTCAAAATTCCAATATAACTTTATTAAATCGGCCATCAAAGAAACACACAGTTAAAAACACACACATAAAAACCACAAAAGATGTGGCGGTGGTCACAAATAATGCAGTACATGTAAATACATCCAAAATTACAAACACCAATTTATACACAATGAGGCTATGACCAATAATATTACCCACCAGGGTGTAATGAGTAGCCAATAGTTGTGAAATAGTAGGTCTGACCACCGCCACAGCACCCCGACGCGCGTTTCGCCGTCGCTTCCTCTAGGGCAGTGGTGGCGAACCTATGGCACGGGTGCCAGAGGTGGCACTCGGAGCCCTTTCTGTGGGCACCCGGGCCATCGCCCCAACACACCAGACAGGGCTCGAAGAATCTTCCTGCAGTTCCAAGCAACTTAAAAGATGCTGCTTTCAGTCATATTTTGATACTTACTTTGCTACTTGGGACTGTAGGAAGAGGGAGAATGAATAGACAGGACCGAATTATCTTTGGAGGACCTCCTGCTGGCCCCTACAGGTCTACAGAGGGACACTGGAAAGAAGCTAAAATCATGCAAATTTTCCACCTTTCAACTGTGTTGCTGCCCTCAGGAGGCCAATATGATTGATGAAGAACATGGAGCAGTAAGTTACGCTTTAATTTTTGGTTGGCACCCCGCAATAAACAAGGGGGGGTTTGGGTGTCTTTTTGGGCACTCGGCCACTAAAAGGTTCGCCATCACTGCTCTAGGGGGTGTGCTGTGGTGTGGTAGGTGCCCAGTATAAATATCTTAGGCTTGAGCTTGAAAAAATACCTTGGGCCCAATGAGGATGCAGGACAGGATTGGCAGCAGGTGGGTAGATCAGCGCTTCATATTGCAATATATTATTCTAAAGTGCCTAAACCTATAGTGTAAACAATGACTTGGATTGTGCAAATAATGTCATTGGCATTAATGTAGTAAGGTGCATTGTAGAGTAAACATGGAATATTAAATAGGGCTCATGCAAACCACTTAACATATGATAAGTGGAAATCTGAAGTGTAACGTGGTATGAGATTAGTGAAATTAAGTGCAAAACATATAATATTGCATAGAGCTATTACAAACCACTTATCATATACTAAGAAGAAATATATAAAGTTTGAGAAGGTGGTATAATGCACATGTCTGATGTTTATATGTGAGAATGCACGACACGCGACAGTGTCAGACTATCAAGGGTGCCAAAAGTGAAAAGTGAACACACAGCGTGAGTCAGGGAAAGCAAAAGTGAATAGTGAATACACAGTGTGGGTCGAAGAGACTAGTGTCAAAATTGTGCCTATGTAGGATAGATGCATGTGAGGTGAATAGTTAATTGAGAAGACATGACAATAAAGTGCAGTGAGAACTAGTTGTGACATATAGGACATGAAGATTAAAATGCACACCAGAGGTGAAGTATAGAGTATTGGGAATAGTGTGACCATAGTGCCCCGAGAGGAGGAATAAGTGCAGGTGAGAAAGGAATTTGTAAATGTGCCTATTAAAGTGTCCCAATATTAGTGATGAGGGAAACTGATTACTAAAAGTGCTGGAATACCAAAGTGGAAAGCATATAAGAAAACCCGTTTAGAGATGGAATAGAAGAAAGGTTTATCCGTAATTAACTTATCTAAAATTGTATTTTCACCAGAACAACTGTCCCTGCTTTCCTTGGGCTTAAACTTTAGTCCGGTAGCTGCATTTGATGATTTTATAGCAATTAAGGATGTTTACCTATTTGCGCGTAAACTTCTGTGGAAAAAACATTTTAGTAAAAATGACGAACCCTGTTGTTTTACAGCCCCGGAGGACCTGGAAACACTCAGGACATTAGAATCACTCCTACAGGAACAAGAATCTGAACAACATGGGGTGAGTGACCAATCTAAATTCCCTACGGAGATTAGACCTAGGTCCACCGCATTTCCCCCCTGGCCAATTAGTCCAGAAGTGGAAATGTTTGTCAAGATGTCAGTGGCAGAATTGCGTAAGTTACCACAGCAACGCCACTTTGACAATCTGACCAGGGGCCAAAGGCAGGCCTTGAAAGAACTAGGGAAGATGAAGCAAGTAGTTTTAAAGCCGGCCGACAAAGGCGGTAATGTGGTTGTGTGGCCCACAGAACTATACGAGGCAGAGGCGTTTAGACAATTGCGACAACAGGACTGCTACAAACAACTTGCAGAGAATCCCACAGACACATTTAGTAGGGAATTAGCATACATTCTGGATAGAGGCGTCGAGAATCACATCATACCTACACGAATTAGGAAAGGTCTGGAGGTAGAGTTCCCGATTGTACCAACTCTATACTTTCTTCCGAAAGTTCATAAGAACGCCAGGGTATCTCCAAGCCGTCCTATCGTATCTGGATGTGGCAGCCTCTGTGAACCGATTTGTCGGTTTACCGATTATTATCTGCGTCCGTGTGTAGAGGAACTGCCCTCATACATCCGGGACTCTACAGATGTATTGAAACGTCTGGAGGGAATAGTGATGGAACGAGACATGTACCTTGTCTCATGCGATGTTGAGGGTCTGTACACGTGTATTGGCCATGACCTGGGTATAAGAGCGGTGGAGTTTTTCCTGGGGATTCGAGATTTGGATAGGGATCTGGTTGAACTCATCGTAACATTGATGAGATTTATCTTGGACCACAATTACTTCCTCTTTAGGGAGAGGTACCATGTGCAGACGAGGGGGACAGCGATGGGGGCCACTTGTGCCCCCTCGTATGCGAACCTATTCCTGGGACACTGGGAGAGGAATGAGGTCCAGGAGGCCATGGACAGGGCATCGGGACAAATTTTGAGCTGGATGCGTTTTATCGACGACATCCTGTTCATATGGCAGGGTACCAAAGCAGGTCTGGATCAATTCATAAATGATCTTAACTCCAATGACTTAAATATCAGACCGACAAGTAATGCCAGCCAAGAACATCTGGAGTTTTTGGATATCCAAATAAACGTTGGACAGGATGGACAACTAAACACATCCGTTTATCGAAAGGAAACATCAGTGAATGCCTTGTTACGTGCCAATTCCTTTCACCCAGCCCATACGATACGCTCTATTCCCACAGGTCAATTTTTGAGAGCCAGACGCATTTGTGACACCCAATCCAATTTTGAGGAAGAATCGGCGATTCTCAAGGCTCGCTTCAAACAAAGGGGCTACCGTGACTCGGACATACAGAGGGGATACCTGCGTGCCAGCGCATCTGATCGAAGATCCTTACTTACTCAACAATATCCCAGAAGACAAAAAGAGAATAAGGTAAGGATCATTACACCATATAACTCCCAATGGAGGGAGATGAATACCATTTTTGAGCGTTTTTGGCCCATACTGCAGTCGGATCCGGATATCAAAAAATACATAACAGATACACCACAGGTGGTATCAAAGCGGGCAGACACCATTGGCAATAGGCTGGTGAGAAGCCATTACGTACCTCCCAAACCGAAGAACTACATCTTTGGTTCGAAGGGCCCTGATTGGGGCTCATACCCATGTGGACACTGCAGTGTGTGCCCCCAAATGGTGAAAATGAAGTCATTTCAGGATTCTGAGGGCAGACGTGAGTTTAACATTGTTCATTTCATAAATTGCAGCACTACGGGTGTGATCTATATTGCTTGCTGCCCCTGTGGACTGAAGTATGTGGGGATGACCACACGGGAGCTAAAGACGCGGATTCAGGAACATATGAAGGACATAAGAGCGGCTGCCAATCTTCTCCCCACAAACCAGGAACAGCTTATGAAATTGAAACCAATACCAAAACACTTTCGGGAATGCCATGACTGCAGATGGCGGGATCTGCAGGTAAATGGCATAGATAAGATCATCCATGGAGGTCGTGGCGGTGACACCTTCAAGAAATTGGAAAGGATTGAACTCAAGTGGATAGTCAAATTGGCTACAACATCTCCTCATGGACTGAATGAAAAACTCTCTTTCTCCCCATACATTTAACTTGTTCTGAGTCGTATTTTTAACATTTTTTATCTGATAACAATTTATGATATATTTGGTTTTGGTAGGTTGCCTGGATTCTATCTCCTTGAGTAAATTGTGAGTAACATATTGTTTACAGTGTTGTATAGTGGCCTTAGTACATTGAGGTATGTGCGGGGTTCATAGTAATCTATTTGGTGGTGTCTTTGGGAACTGGGTTGTTAGATATTGGCTTGTGGATTTACCGTGTATAATATATTGATGTAGTCTTACTCTTAATCATTATTTGGGACGATTTCCGGATAAACCTTTCTTCTATTCCATCTCTAAACGGGTTTTCTTATATGCTTTCCACTTTGGTATTCCAGCACTTTTAGTAATCAGTTTCCCTCATCACTAATATTGGGACACTTTAATAGGCACATTTACAAATTCCTTTCTCACCTGCACTTATTCCTCCTCTCGGGGCACTACGGTCACACTATTCTCACCCCCCAATACTCTATACTTCACCTCTGGTGTGCATTTTAATCTTCATGTCCTATATGTCACAACTAGTTCTCACTGCACTTTATTGTCATGTCTTCTCAATTAACTATTCACCTCACATGCATCTATCCTACATAGGCACAATTTTGACACTAGTCTCTTCGACCCACACTGTGTATTCACTATTCACTTTTGCTTTCCCTGACTCACGCTGTGTGTTCACTTTTCACTTTTGGCACCCTTGATAGTCTGACACTGTCGCGTGTCGTGCATTCTCACATATAAACATCAGACATGTGCATTATACCACCTTCTCAAACTTTATATATTTCTTCTTAGTATATGATAAGTGGTTTGTAATAGCTCTATGCAATATTATATGTTTTGCACTTAATTTCACTAATCTCATACCACGTTACACTTCAGATTTCCACTTATCATATGTTAAGTGGTTTGCATGAGCCCTATTTAATATTCCATGTTTACTCTACAATGCACCTTACTACATTAATGCCAATGACATTATTTGCACAATCCAAGTCATTGTTTACACTATAGGTTTAGGCACTTTAGAATAATATATTGCAATATGTACGGCACCATCGCACTTTAATACAGCCTTGAATACATTCTGGATGTGAATTATATTGTAATTAGTGGATATATGTAGTTATATTAGCTTCATTCATGTTTTGTTACCACTGCCCTTACCCTTGCCAGGCTCCAAGATGGCGGCAGGATGCGCATCATTTCGGCGCATGCGCGCATCCGGATGGCGGCGCCGGACTTCCGGTCACGATGAGGCGCAGTTCCTGGGCGTCATTCGTCTCTCGGAACCTGGCCCCGCCTCCGGATAGCGTGTATGGAGACCGCGATGAAGCGCTGATCTACCCACCTGCTGCCAATCCTGTCCTGCATCCTCATTGGGCCCAAGGTATTTTTTCAAGCTCAAGCCTAATATATTTATACTGGGCACCTACCACACCACAGCACACCCCCTAGAGGAAGCGACGGTGAAACGCGCGTCGGGGTGCTGTGGCGGTGGTCAGACCTACTATTTCACAACTATTGGCTACTCATTACACCCTGGTGGGTAATATTATTGGTCATAGCCTCATTGTGTATAAATTGGTGTTTGTAATTTTGGATGTATTTACATGTACTGCATTATTTGTGACCACCGCCACATCTTTTGTGGTTTTTATGTGTGTGTTTTTAACTGTGTGTTTCTTTGATGGCCTATTTAATAAAGTTATATTGGAATTTTGAAATATTCATGTTCAGTTACTGAGGCATCCTATATACTCTCATTGGTATTGCTTGTTTATTGGTAGTAGTAGGATAGTACATAGGGGATTGGGATATCTTATGTTGGTATTCATCATTTTTTTATATATATACCATATATTATATATTCTTTTTTTTTTTACTTCATTTTTACTTTTACTATTTTTCAGACCCCCTAGGGTACTTTAACCCTTGGTTGTCTGATTGAACCTACCATATACTGCCATACTACTGTTCCGCCAGGATTTTGGCGCGCACAATCGGATTTTGGCGCAATTGCGCCGGCTTGAATGCACCGGAAATGGGGGGGGTGGCCTTCAGAAAACCCAACGGATTCGGAAAAACCACGGTATTTAAAAATAAAAATGTGTCGCTTGACATGCACTTACATGCACCAGGATTTGGATGGTTTACTCTGGCAGCAGCGACACCTAGTGGACATCGGGCACACGACCTTAGTGAATCGCCGGAAGACCCGAATCCTCATTGGAGAACACGCCACTGGATCGCGACAGGACCTGGTAAGTCCTGCGGCATACTCCTTAAACTTCTAAGTTCTTAGGTCCCTGCAGTTAAACTTCTCAGCAGTCTCTCTGTACCATATAAAGCTACAATCCTGGATTGTAAATGCATTTTTTACAGTCCTGCTGCAACTTACAATACACACAAAAGGGCTGCTAACCAATACCATCTGTAGTTTTGTATGGAACCCTTTAAGATAAAAAATAAAATCACTATACAATAAAAAGGGGAGAATATTATACTTACTTGTGACCAGGGCCCTACTCTCCACTGAACAGGACATGGCTGGCGATTGCAAGGTCTTTTGGTTTCTGGACGATTCTCATTGCAGTATTTACTGTGCACAGATCTGTTCGTATTGTCACTTAGAGGTTGAATGCACTTTACTGTGCGACTTTCGTAACCTGTTTTTCCACATGTGGCAGAGCATTTCTCCCAATCTCCTGTCATCCAACTGAAAACAAAAATGTAATCTTATCACAAAGTCAAAATATAAGATTGAAAAAAAAAAAAATATATATATATACACACCGTATATACTTGAGCATAACCCAAGTTTTTCAGCACAAAAACATGTGCTCGGGTCGCAAACACCATTTGTCAACCGCTTGCCGACAACATAGTGTGTGTGCCGCCATCACCACACACAATAATATAAGCAAGGGTCTGACGTCACGGTATATGTGACTGTAGCGCACGGGTACCCAGAGCCATAGCTTTAGAAGACAGAAGAGGACCTGTAGGGGGCGTCAGATAGGTTAGCATTTTTTTTAACAGGCTGGGCATAGGGGGCTGCTGGCTATATACTAAGGGGACAGGCACTGGCTATATACTAAGGGGCTGCTGGCTATATGCAAGGGGGAAGACACTGACTTTACAGTAGGGGGCAGGAGGCTGCTGGCTATATACTGCTGGCTATGTGCTGGCTGGCTATATACTAGGGGACATGGGTTGATGGCTATATATTGTGGGGAATGTGCTGGCTGGCTATATACTAAGTGGAGGCTGTCTAAATGAAGGCCATGGGTGAATGAGTTCCTTGGAACAGAAAATATTGAAACAATGAAATGGCCAGCCCAGAGTCCTGATCTAATCCCAATAGAAAACCTCTGAAAATCCTTGGTGACAAAGTTATGGCCAAGAAACCCACAACAGTCAGAACGGTGGAAGAGACTGGAAGAAGAGTGGACCAAAATCACTCCAGAGCAGTGTGAGAGACTACGGATGTTCTGTGGACACCGATGGGCTGAACTCATTCAAAGAAAAGACCTGTATACTTCCTACTGATTGGTTACTATTATAACCTTCAGAAATTTTTGTTATTATCTTGTCCTGTGCTATAGCAATTGCTGTTCTCTAATTATGATCATCACATTTTTTGCAAAATAAAGGTTTTTGTTTACTTTAACACTGTGCTAGTGACATGCCATATCCTTTACAAACAATCCTTCAAATGTTGATCCATGCAGATAACATTATTTCTGAAAAAAAATCAAGTGCTCATATATTGTTCTTAAGATTTTAACCTCTGTGACATCGTAACTTTTTTACTATATTGTTTTTATTATATCTTTGTTTACTTGTTTCTAATGTCGCGTAATTCGGATGAACTCCTTAAACCTGTTCATCTCTAGTGAATCTTGCATCTATTTATCTAAAAATGGAAGTCATACAACCAAAATAACTTGATAACTAACATTTACCAAACATCTGCTTTATACTGGCATGTATTTTTATGCTTCCTCTCATTTTTGTAGGTTCTTATGAGGCTTAGAACTTTAGGTGCAGTTTTGAGCCGACATACTCGGCTTGCAAGTGACTTTGAGAAGCATAAATTATAGCAAAACCCCATAAATTACCCCAATGGAGAAACTACACCTCTCAACATATGTAAAACAGCATTTTTTTTAACTTCTTTATTAATTGTATAAAGTAAATTTCAGGATTCAGTAGTCAGAATTTACAGTGCAAGATCAATTGTGAATCAATAAAAAAAACACTATTAAAAACCTTAAACAAGCGAATTTCTGCAAAAAGTTGTTGAAAGGAAGCAAAGGCAGTCATCATATACACCCATCTCATCTGACAAATTGTATCACAAGAAAGACAAAAAGAGCATACCATAAACGTACAAATCAGAGTTATTGTAAGGGAGGGTCCCCAAGGGTGGAGGAGGCGGAGGAATAAAAAGTCAAAAGTGATTTGCACCAAGCGTGCCATATTTTATGAACAAAATCTTAGGGTCCAGAGCTATAGGTTGCTCCAGAAAATCAATGAGGAGAGCTAATACCGCAGCCCAGAAGGACTGCAGCACCGGACAAAACCAAATCATGTGGTAGAAAGTGGCTGGTATAAACTGACATCTCAGGCAATTAGGGGATATGACCCATCTTAAACAAGCGGATCGGTGTAAGATAACAATCGGTGCATAATGTATAGTTGAATCAGCTTTTATTTATGGCAATTTACACATATGTGCGATTCAAGTAGATCCGCATACTCCTCCTCGCTTAAGGACAGGAACAGAAGTTTCCAATCCTCCAGCGCACAGCACGGCAGGGCGCGAGATCAGGCATGAGCAGCTAAATATGATTCTGGGAATTCTGTAGTGTCTGTCATAATTCAAGTACCCAAAAATGTAGCTGACCTGCCAGATAATACAAGAACATGACAGGCAGGGCCATCTCTTCCAGCTCCTTAAATCTCTGCAGCTTACACAATTGTGGCTTGGACCTACCTGAATCCCATATAAATGGTATCATCAATGAATCCAAGACAGCAAAAAAGACTTGGGTGTAGGTGTAAACATAACAGTTGTAACATACAAAAACTTTGGTTGGATCACCATTTTAATGGGTTAATACAGCCTGCAACTGATAATGGCAATTTAGCTCATATGTCAAATTTCGCTTTGAACAGTGGAAGCAGCGAAACCACATTCAAATCATACATGCGGGTAAGATCTTTAGAAATATGAATGCCAAGATATTTAAAATGTGAAACTACTTCCCCCTCTCAGACTCCCCTGAGGGCTATGATCTAATTGGTGCAAAAACATAATGCATGACTTCTCCCAATTCATCTTCATCCGGATAATGCACAATAATTATCAATAAGTTGCATAGCATGATCCAGGGTGATTTCCAGAGAAGAAATATATAGCAGTGGATCAGCGGCATATAGGGCCAAGCAACCCTCCCCCGAATAATGGTTGAAGCCAAAAGTATAAAGGGTCTGTACGTAGCTGTATGGTTAATAGCTCCATTGCCAGAGCAAACAGTAGTGGGGAGAGGGGGCACCTATGTCTAGTACTTCTCCCTAGGCTAAATGTTGACCATTCAAAACTACATAGACAGTCTGTTTCTTATGCATGGAAATCCATCTAATGAAAAATGTACCAAAGTCGAATCTGTATAAGTCCCTCAAAAGAAAGTTCCGTTTTATAGAATCAAAGGCCTTAGCTACATCTATTAAGCATTACCCATCTTGAGTAATATATGGGTTCTAAGAAAGTTATCTGCGGTACCATGGCCCATGATAAATCCGGAACTGGTCTCCGTGAACTAGGGATGACATGACCAGATTAAAGCGGGGAGGCTAGGACTTTAGTTAGTAATTTATAATCTGCCTTGAGCAGCAAAATTGCCCTATATGACCCGCAATCCTGATTTTACCAACATTACAATACTGTAATGTACGGTATGTAAAACAGCTTTCAAGATGTTAGTTAACCATTTAACTGATTCAATGAAGTTAAAACAAAACGGGAGATTTTTTGGTTTAATTAATGTACTTTTTTCATAAAATGTACACATAATATACTATTTAATACAGCACGTCGGGAAGGGGTTGATTTACCAATTATTAAAACATACATTTAAAGGGGTTTTGAGTTACAGCAGTACCATTTCATAGAGGCTATAATTGGTACACCATTTAAGTGAATAGGACCATGAACAATTTATAGAGCTGTGCCTGGTAATAAAGATGCCACAACCTATACTAAGCCTAAACCCTTCACTCAGCTGATCAGCACAGGTTTCAGAAGTCAGACAATAACAATGTATATATGTAAAACACCAGATTAGAAAAAGTAAAAAATGATACTTTTAGGTGACTTACATGGGTTGTGAACACTCTTGAAGATTGCATGCTCTGCGGATGGGCTTTAACTTCGGAATAGATTCACATAGCTTCTTATGCACCATTTTATGATCTGACTTTCTTCGACAGCCATATTTTGTAAACTGATTACCTTGAAAAAATATTTTTTACATATAAAGTAAAGTACATTCATACACAACATATGGTACAACAATAAACTCCTTTTTTTTCCCAATGCGCAGGGTATGTGGAACAGCTAGACAAAAAAATAGCTTCCCTCACTACTGTTGCTTTGAGTATATTATAAATCATTGAAAATAATGGTTTCTCTTGTTTAAGGAGTACCTGTCACCTGAGACCTCATTTTCACTAAAGACAGGTTGCAGAAGCCCATCACAACTGCAGTGCAAATATGTCTTTCTGCCTTTTCTAAGCATTTGAATTACAATATAATTATATGTTATAACTTAGGGTACATTCACACAGCGGTATGCCCGCCGTGCGGGCATACCGCCGTGTGCTGGAGAGGAGGAGGAGGCAGCCCCTCCTCCCTCCATAGAGAATAGCGGCGCACGGCCGCACACACGCCAAAAGATAGAGCATGCTCTATCGCATCTGCACCGCGCCGCTATTGCCGTCTATGGGGATGTACATGCGGCCGCATATTTGCGGCCGCATGTACGTCCCCGCAGACGGCCATGTGAATGTGCCCTTACCTTGCAACCTGTCAAAATCCTCTGTGTAGTCCTAGCGGTTGACAACACCCTGCAGACTGCTCAGCTCTTGGCCCCCACCTTCATGCTCCTTTACAGCTCCTCCCTCTCCCACTGATGGCAGCTCACCAGGTTGTGACCTCTGTGAAGGAGCAGGAGGAGCTGAGGAGTGAGTAACACAGAGAAGTCCCGTGTTGTTTTTTGGAATGCATACAAACCAAGGCCCAACCCCTTTGACTTAGGGGATTCTGTCAGGGTGCAAGGTAAGTTATAACACACAATTATATTGTAATGCAAATGCTTAGAGTAGGCAGAAGGCATATTTGCACTGCAGGTGTGATGGGCTTCTGCAACCTCTTTAGTGAAAGACTGGTACAAACTGCACGCTTGCTTTGTACCAGATGAGCAGCTTTAAAATAAAGCTTTTCTGGAATATTCTTATTTTATTGCAAATACCCACCAATCTATCCTAACACTGATGCAGCACTTTTACATACAAAGTGGGGACATCAGTTTGTACCTTGGACTGGACATGTTCAGTTCTAAAGAGAAGAATACTGCAAGAAGAACGAGCAGTGATATCATAGCCTGAATTGGCATCTGTGCTGTGCCCTGTTACTTGGTATCAGGGAACTGTTATGAAGCAAGTTTTACACCAGTGTGTTCATCACTTGCTCAGGACACACGTGTCTACTGGAAATACAAACAATAAAGATTTATACTGAAGAGATCTTGAAACCGTCAGCGCTTTACACTCTCTGAGGAAGTCACCTTCCGGTGACGACACTCGTGGGGTCTACCTACCTCCCCCACTCACTGTCCATGCCTCGATGCCTCTAATATGGTTGCACAGTGCTAGCCTGGGTATAGTATCATTTCAGCATGTTGTTGGCACACATGCACTAGGAATTATATACTTCAGTAATTATTGTATATCATTTATAGGGCATGCATGTTTTTTGTTTACTATTTAGTACTCATTCATTGTATGATTTACATTAGATTTGGCAGATTGAGACAGGGAGTAGGGCAGTGGTGGCGAACCTATGGCACTGGTGCCAGAGGTGGCACTCAGACCCTTTCTGTGGGCACCCGGGCCATCGCCCCAGCACACCAGGCAAGACTCAAAGAATCTTCCTGCAGTTCCATGCAACTTAAAAGATGCTGCTTTCGGTCATATTTTGATACTTCCTTCGCTACTTGGGACTGTAGGAAGAGGGAGAATGAATAGACAGAGCTGAATTATCTTTGGAGGACCTAATGCTGCCCCATGATTCTCTGTGTACAGAGGGACACTGGAAAGAAGCTAAAATGTTCCATCTTTCTACTCTGTTGCTGTCCTCTGGAGGCCAATATAATTGAAAGATGTTGAAGAACAGGGAGCAATAAGTTACTGCTTTAATTTCTGGTTGGCACCTCGCGATAAATAAGGGGGGGTTTGGGTTGCTTTTTGGGCACTCAGCTGCTAAAAGGTTCACCATCACTGGAGTAGGCATCCAACTGTTCTTTGTCTTTCCATGGCTCTTTGGGATGCATGACTAATTGTTACGACTTGATATTGGTGGTGAATGTCTTCCTTTTGGCTTTGTTGGAGAATAACTTTTTATTATGCAGTCACAAGTTAAATCTGATTTTTTAACATTTTTCACTCATATCATTCATAGAGGGGCACATGTCAGAAAAACCGACTAAAGTGTGTCTGTGGACCCTTAATAAATAAGCCTCATAGTGTTTGACTGGAAGCAAGAATCTGAAATTGGAGAATTTGACAATGTAACTTTAACTATACTTTCTATTATATATTATCTGGTATGCAAGTGGAACTTCATGCCCTAAGATTAGGGAGAAGAAGTGATATCAAATGTTTTGTATGTCAATAAGGCCTACAAGTAATCACAAGTAAAATGATCACTGTATAGGCTTTCCACAAATACCTGTCTACCATAAATATGTCATTTCCAAGAAGAGTCTGACTATTATTATGCAAATGAACATCTTAGTGAATCAATGCCATGGCCTCTACTGTTGGCGAACTAGTTTTCTTCTTAAAAGAATGTGAATGATTGTTTAAAGGAGCAGTATAACAAGAATAAAATAGTTGCATGAGCATATGTGTGCACAACTCTGAAGAAAGAAGAAGCTTAAAAGCTTAAGGATCCTTGGGGACAAACTACAGCTGTTTGTTTGCTTACATAAAAAAAATATCTTATCCCACTGAGCGGAGAAGAATACAAAGTTTTACTAGAAATGTGCCACTTTTAAATGCAGTCACTTAGGCCCCTCTTTAATAAGCTCTTTAGCATCTCTTTCAAATTGCATCAGGATTGCAGTACTGTGTCCTACAGCACTGGAGATACAGAACGTTAAGGACAGTTAGGAACGCAAGCTGCAGATAAAGATTGAATTCCTGCCTATGTCTTTATGGAGCCATGATTCTAGCTGCTTTAAAGCCCAAAATAGAAAATTTGAATCTCCAAGCTCTAAAAGTGATTAAAAAGTACATATGACTTTGGAGGTACCGTAACAAATAATTGTTAACATAAAACAGGTAATGCTAGAAAGTATTTTTCATACCCTTGCTGAGCATGCTGGTAATTTAGCAGTATAGGAGCTGGTGACAGAGTTCTTCTACAATGGCAGATTGCAGGAAACGGGAAATATATTTCTGGAAACCTATATATTGCCCTGACCGATGCGGTTTTTACTGATAGGGTGATTTAAGAACTGGTAGACACTATGTAAACTATAATATGCTGAGTATAAAAGTGCAATAACTGTAAATCACAGCACATCACCAGTATACTATATAATAATATTTTAAGTGGTTCTAAAGGCAGAAAGAGATATTCATTACCTCCTCCACATGGTTTGGAACAATGGGACCATTTCTTCAATGCCCATTCATACTGAGCCACATCTTCTTCAAGAACAAAGTTATTGCCTACATTCAGTGAATCTTCATGTATCATATACTTATAAGACAGTGAGATTTTATTATTTCCATGTGGAATAACCTGAAATACAAAGAAAATGCATTTACATATAAAAGTAAAGAACATTTAAAAAGCTATGATGTTACTTTGAAGGGTTCTTATGAAACCCCTAAAGAGTGACCCCATTTTGAAAATTGAACCCTTAAAATAATAGTTCAAGAACTATGTCATTTCCGTGCAGAGACGCTAATAGCAGAGATACACACTGCTAAGAAGGTTATATACAAAATAGTCTGAAGCATGTGCAGGAGTGTAAAAAGAATTAATGTGGCCCGGTCACAAAACTTGTGTGCCTCCACTCCCCCAAAAAGTATATACTGGCCACCATGATGTACAGTTACGCCTCGATTTACCCACTGTAGAGTTTCGTTTGTGTGTTTTGGTTTTTCAAGCCATATCTTTTTGATATTTCCATGTACAGAGCTGTATGACTGCTTGTTATCTGTAATACCAAGTGAAATTTCTAGGGGCACCATTCAATTTTATGTGCCATGTACAAGAAATCTGGAAAAAAGTTCCAAATTTGGTGAAATTGGCAAAAACCATAGATATGCTATTTTCTGAAGGGCTTTTTTTTACAGCTCTCACTGTAATACTGATGACAACTACTCTTTATTCTTTAGCTCACTATGATCATGGAGATACCAAATTTACATTGTTCTTGATGCATTAAAAATTGCATTAACCTATCCCTATTTTTGGAAATTTTGTCGCGTTATTGGCCAGTGCAATTTTTACTATTTTGACAAGTACAAATAAAACCGAAATGTTTGCATAAAGAATTATACTAAACACCAACAAGCCATAAAGAATTTTCAAAATTGCATTAAAGGATATCTACCACCAGGATGAAAGACTGTATGCAAATCAACCTTGGGAGTTCCAGGCTCAATTAACAAGAATGGAGCCTGGAGTCCCCAAGTCTCATTTGCATACAGTCCTTCATCCTGGTGATAGATGCCCTTTAACTCCTTAAAGGGGTATTCCCATCTGGGCATTTACATTTAATTAAATTCATTTGCCATATGTAAACATTTCTTCAATTGGATGTTATTAAAAAAAATGTTCCCGTGTGAAGATAATTTCTCATAAATGTAGTTATTCTGTCCCTTAGAAACGAGATACTTTCCTCGGATACGACCACGTCATACTCTGGCAGCGGTGGCCAGACTTGCGCTATAAGGTCATGCCAAACCACCAGGATTCAGTGATCATTACCTGTGCGACCTGCAGTAACTCCTCGGACATTCTATATACAGTAACCTTTTGTTTCTTTGTGCACTCAATCTATCAGACGTGGCCGTATCCGAGGAAGCTATCTCGTTTCTAAGGGACAACATGGTTACATTTATGAGAAATTATCTTCACACAGGAACATTTTTTTAATAACATCCAATTGAAGAAATGTTTATATATGGCAGATTAATGAAACTGAATGTAAGTGCCCAGAGGAGAATACCCCTTTAAGGACGCAGCCATTTTGTTAAAGCTCAGCCCGATTTTTTTGGATTCTGACTTGCGTCGCTTTATATGGTTATAACTTTTGAACACTGTTTCTTATCAAAACGATTCTGAGACTGTTTTTTCCCAACTTGTTGTACTTCATTTTAGTTGTAAATTTTGGCTGATAAGTTTTGCGTTTATTTACAAAAAAAAAAGAAAAAATGCTGATTTTTTTGAATTCCTTGAGTTTTCAGGCAGATAGATTTACCACCTAAATAAGTTGCTGAATAACATTTCCCATTTGTGTACTTTACATTTTCATAATTTTATAAATGTCTGGACATTTTATTTTGATGTCACGCGGCCTACAAATCAAACATCGATTTTCTGTATATTCAGAATTGACTATTTAGTAATGAAATAAAAATGGAGGCGAAATTTAGAATGGTCAAATTGTGCCGGTTATACGTTCATTTAGCCCTAAAATTTACACATTTCCAAAAGGTAAAAAGATAAAAATCCACCATACAGTTTGTTCTGCAATTTCTCCTGAGTGCAGAGCCCCCACACACGTGGCCGTTACCTGTTTTATGGGTGCACAGCGAGGCGCAGAAGGGAAGGAGCGTCCTGCAGCTGCCAGGATTTTAGTTTTCTCATTGGCCCCTTTTTGTAGGCTATAATAATTTTCGCTTTTTCGTTATTGGGGCAATGTGACGGTATTTTTGCTTTTTCCAGTGTTACCATTTTGGGGTTGGTATCCCCTATTGTTGAACCTTAGAACTTTTTTTTGAGCGCAGGAGTAAAAAAATAACCAATTCTTTACTGGATTTTATCCTTTTTTTTTTCGTGTTCATGGTTTAGCCTAATAATCATGTTATCTTTATTCTATTGGTCGATACGATTATGGGGATAACATACATGAATATTTTTTCTTACGCTTTACTAAATTTGCCAAATAAAACCCTAACGTGGGAAAAATCTGTCATTTTTGCATTGCAGTCTTCCAAGTGGAATAACATTGTTACTTTTTTGGCCTATGGAGCTAGTGAATGGCTTGTTTTTGCGGGACATGTTGTACTTTGCAACAGTATCATTCTGCAGTACATATGTTTTTTTGAACACTTTTAATGCATTTTTTGTGGGATTCAATAGGTAAAAATAATAATTTTTGGCGGTTTATAACAGTTTTTTTTAACGGTATTCATCGTGTGGGTTCAATAATTATTTAGTTTTATTCTACTTTATTCTACTTACTTTAATTGTTACGGACGCAGTGATACTATACATGTGGGGTTTGTGTTATGATTTAGACTGGTTGCTTGTTCATGATAATACTCTGCAATACTGATGTATTGCAGGGTATTAGCAGTGTCAGCCTATGCACATGCAAAGGCTGACACTGTGCCTTTAAGATGATGTCATAGACACCATCTTTCAGGCACTGCCTTCAGGCATCTCTGGGGTACCGATCGTATCCCAGAGATGCCATAGCAACGATTTGCGCCTCCCGAAAGCGGTTCGAGGGTTGGGCGATCGTGAGGGAAAGAGACCCCCAGAGGCCGCTGACCACGGCATTTAACGGGTTAAGCACCTGCGATCGGAGCCCACTCCAATCGTGGGTGTTACACTGGGGTGCCGGCTATTAGTTACAGCCGGCACCCTGTGTTTTCCGATGCCGGTTCGGCTCAGATCTGGAGCTGAAGCGGCATAGGCTCAGCATCCGATATATCGGACGCTGAGCGTTAACAGGTTAAAGAGTTTATAGACATAGGCTGCTTCATGTAATTTTTATTCAAACACCAAAATGTTATTAAAAAAATGCATAAAAATTTAATTTTATGTAAAAAACTGTGCCCCAAACAGAAAATAAAACAGATTAAAACATAAAGGAACCCCTAAAACATATAATATTTTTTAAAAGCAGACAGCCTGGTGTTTCCAGTTGTCTTCATTAACAGTTGACATCCCGAACCACCATCATGCAACTTTGTGACGGACAAATAATAAATAAAATGCTAAGAAAATGCATATTTTTACAAAAAACTCACATCAAAGCAGAGGTTTATGCACAAAGGAACTTAAAAATGATAAAATGAGCAGATTTCTATAAACCACAATACACAACATCAACAAGAATTTACACTCCCTAGAATACAACACAAACCATGCAATATTTAGTTTGAATCCACAAATGTGTTTTAAAATATATAAAAGCACACAGTGGAAAGCTCCTATTCTGTCAAAATCATATTTTTTCCAGAAATCACTGCATACCATGTATATAAAAATAGCTTTTTAATTCATCCCCACTACCACCTTCATACAACTTTGCAGCAAACAGTAAGATGCAAAAATTATATGAACATTCAAAATTCCCACTAAAATATGTACAAATCCTAATGTGCAGGACTACTTACATATAGAAAATGTACTTTCCCAAAAACAGTAAGATTGAGGAGTTCATACATACGGTACCCCACATGTGTATAGTCCCCAAAATATGCAGCAAAAGGACTGTTAAATCCACAAGAGGGGCCAATCTATTCAGAAAATTGCTGTGAGCTTCACACGGATATATTATTGAAGTCTCCCTTACGCAACGGTAGCCATAAAAATTAAACCTATAGATCCATAAACCAAGTGTGCGCCATTGTATTAGCAGCGCAATAACTGAAATGTCTGCGCTTCATAAGAATTTGAGTAAGAATGCCGTAACATATATGTAACACAAAAAACACACACATTCATGAATAAAAGTTTTATTTCATTCCATCTTTCATTAATTACACCTAACTTTTTGGACATGTTCTGGGTTGCAGTGTTAATACGCAGGCACATTTGACAAAAAGGATCAAATTTTCATTGTTTCACAAAATTTACATTAAAAAAAAATCATCGCTCAATATATGAAAATGTATTCTCATATCGTTCTGGGTAGGAAGGTTAATAACATGAACATTACTTAACAAGGACCTGTCGCCCCCGAAAAATACCCCCAAATATGTTACCTCTAATTGTGTCCCCAGCCCCTTTATATTTATTCAATCATTATTAAAATTTGTGTGTGCAAACTTAGTTTTAATCGATCCGACCTCTTACCAAATAAGAGGTCAGATCGTCGTACAGGTCCCTTAGCAGTCGGCCATATTCATGAGAGGGCTGGCCGACACACCCCCTTCACGCCCCTGTCAGTCAGGGACCTGTAAGAATCGCCAGCAGCAGAGCATGTATTGCGCAATCGCTGGCGGCTCTATGTGATGTGGCGCGCTGACTGCGCCTGCGCCATGCTTATTCCCAGCGCTGGTTGAACGTTAGGCCAGCAATGTGAATAAGCCCCTCTGTGGCCACTGTTAGCACACCGCATCGCATAGAGCCGGCAGCGATTGCGCAATACACACACTGCTTATTACGGGTTATGGGGAAAAACACTTTGTTTAATTCTTAAAGGCTGGACTTTTTCTAGTCTTCTATACTATTATGAAACCCTTTGCTAAAGAACCGCCTACCAATAATAGGTGAACAGCATATAAGGATCTTTTGTACAAATTTTTGCACTGTGATGTGCTTTTTAAAAAAAATAATTTTCTATACCCAGGGGTGTACCCAGCCTCTCTGCTGCCCGAGGCGAATTAAAGAAAGACACCCCCCCCCAATCGCCTCCCCCTCCCCCAAAGGGTCAAAGAGTTATATACTGTGCTTAGAGGTAATAATGAATTGTGGAACGCACAGATCACAGAATTGTGACAGAATTGATTGAGAAGCCGGCCACACATGCTCTCGCTATATAATGTGCTAGCTCTCAAAAGCCCCCTTTCCTGTAGCCCTCCTGAGAGTCTTCCTTTTTCTGTTGTTTGTCTAAAAAGAAGGGTCTACAGAAAAGGGGACACTATAATATCACTATTTCTATAGCACCACACATCTATAATGTCACCTGGTCTTTGACCTGTTCACTATGAGGAAAAATCTATACATACTGTATATCAATGTAATGTCCCCTGCAGAGCCCTCCCCTTTAATGTTATGTCCCCTGCAGAGCCCTCCCCACTATATTTTTGACGGTACGGGATCTTCAGTCTTAGGAGTTCTTAGGAATAATGTCTTTGAGATATGGGTCATGCAATAGAAGGTCCCAGTGTTTTTGGAGGATTTTTCTAATTCCTAGACCATCATCAGAAAAGGTGGTTATGAAGTTGATCGCATGGGAATCATTATTACTACTTTCCCTCTTAGATGGTAACAAACACTCACGTTGTATGAGGGCACCTGCTTTGTTGCATGCTGTTGTGAGCAGCATGGTGCCTTCACACAACATGAGTGTTTGTTACCATCTAAGAGGGGAAGTAGTAATAATGATTCCTATGCGATCAACTTCATAACCACCTATTCTAATGATGGTCTAGCAATTAGAAAAATCCTCCAAAACACTGGGATCTTCTATTGCATCACTCATATCTCAAAAACGTTATTCCTAAGAACCCAAGACTGACCTTTAGAAGATCCCGTACCGTCAAAAATATAGTGGCCTATGCACTCAAACAGCCAAACCGTCATTCTTCCCCCGTACTATAGGCAGCTTTAAGTGCAACCACAACCTGTGCAAATGCTGCAAGACAATTACACACAGAAGGACTAACTTCCAGTCCAACACAACTGGAGAAACGTTCGATATAAAAAGTTTTCTTAATTTTAGCGCAGACTATGTGATCTATATGATAGAGTGTACCTGCAAACTACAATAAGTAGGACGCACTATACAGCCACTAAGGGAAAGGCTTAACAAACATAGATCTAACATCACCAACGGTTTCTGCCAACATCGTGTGTCCAGACATGCTGCAGTACATCACAATAAAAATTATAAGGAATTCACAATAACGCCCATTGAACAAATCAACCCCTCTGCTCCCCAACGCTTCAACAAGCTCAAAGATCGCGAAATGTATTGGATTTTTAAGCTTAACACCCTAGTCCCTGCTGGACTTAATGAAAGCCTGGAAAATGTACTCTAAAACCTTATATTTTAATAACCTATTTATGTGGTCTCTTACTACCACATTAGTTACCCATCCAACATTCATTATGGTTTCCCAATATCACCATTCGCTTAGCATATTATGAGCCATGACATCTGTTCGATATTTATCCTAAAAATATTATAATTTATTCATTTTTACTATAGAACCTATAATTTTTATCTATATATCTCTTATCATGATTTTTTACCTGCTTTTTTTGCAATGTTAATGTATTTATATATTTAATTATTTATTTATTTTTCTCGCTATGTGACTGTTTTCATTTGTTTAATT
Source organism: Engystomops pustulosus (assembly GCF_040894005.1). NCBI lineage: Eukaryota > Metazoa > Chordata > Amphibia > Anura > Leptodactylidae > Engystomops > Engystomops pustulosus. Next base: position 41,374,046 of record NC_092414.1, on the reverse strand, counting down.
ATTTATTCATTGATTTTATACACACTTGCTAATGTCCTATCATTAATTCAACCATTTTCTAGATATCTATGTACCAGGTACTAGTACCCGACATCTACTTATTTATTTATTTATGTATTAGAACCATGTATCCACTCAATTTTTCCAAACTGCGGTCTCATTGCGAAGGCGTCTCCGCACCATCCCATGAATTCTCCTTATGTAAGTGTGCTCGTTATCTAAAAAGTGTTTTTCTTTATTGATGATGTTTTTCTCTTTATTGATGATGTTTGCCGATCTGTTTATGTGATAGGCTGTTTGCTTTACCACCTGTTATGCTAATTATTGTGGCTTTTTAGCTTCCTCTACTGCTGTCATTGTCCATTTTTTCAGTCAGATGAAGGGATTACTCCCGAAAAACGCGTCACTCTGGACATTAAGGTCTTACTTCTATTTGTACCGCATAAATTTGTAAGTGCTTTTTATCCTCAATAAAACGTCCTTGCCTTATGGTGTAAATTTTGGCATTTCTGATGTAGACACTCCACCGCTGTAAGGCTAGTTTAGTGCCCCACCTAGAGCCCCATCTCTCCTTTTTCTTTTATTGCCACATCACACACCAGGGCAGCACTTTCCAGGAGGAGTTTCCCAAACTGCCAAGAAGAGAAGGACACAGAAGGGGTCCAGGGTGTGCCCCAAAAAAGGTATTTATCATTTATCATTGTGAGACCAGAAAAACCAGGACTATGTATGAAAGATTGCTTCCGAATTTATCATACATCCCTGGATCTTTAGATTATCATGTTGTTATCCTAATGTACTATGCACAGCTTATACATCATGCCACATCTTCCCTTCTAAGCCCATGTGCCCAGCCTGTAGATTATTGTCCCATATGGGCTATTGCTGTACCCGGGAAAACAGGCTTCATGATTTTTGGGGTGTTTATCTCCCGTGGCAGGAGCTGGGCACAAGATGACATAATGAATATTGTTTACTATACCCTATTCATTATGCATTTTTTTTGGGTTCACCTGTTAAAATACTAACTATACCCCAAGATTAATTCATTGAGGGGTGTAGTTTATAAAATAGTGTCAGTTCTTAGGGGTTTCTACTGTACTGGCCCCTATTGGCATCTTCAAATGCTTCATGATGCCAAAAAGAAAATCAAAAGTACAATGCCTGTGATCAAAATGCAAGTTATTCCCTTTTGAGCCCTGTCGTGTCTCCATCCTGCAGATTATTGCCACCTATGGGTTATTTCCCTAAATGGGGTAACCCACAGAATGATTTTTGAAGTGTTTTTCCCCAGTGGCATGAGTTAGGCAAAATGCTTTTGTCACTACAATGGCATACTTGATAAATTGCAATACGATTTTTACTCTGCAGTACTCACTTTGCATTACATTTGAGCCAGCATCTTAGGGGTTAAAATGTTCATACAACCCTACTTACATTCTTTGAAGGGCACCCTTTCCAAAATGGGGTCACTACTTGGGGGTTTCTATTGTACTGGTACCTCAGGGGCAACCCAACCTAATCTAGTGAAAACGGAGCTCAAAAACCTAAATTTTGCTCCTTTCCTCCTGAGCCCTGCAGTGTCTATAGGGTGGTATTGCCCTAACCGGGGCAACCTGCTGAAGTTTCTACTAAAACTTGAAACCTTCTCACATCCTTAATCAAAAAAATGGAAACGTAAAATGTATGAAAATAAAAAGAAGACCAATGGAAAAAAGGTTGCTACAAAAATAAATTGTGGTTTGCCTTTTTGTCCAAAAAGAATAGCATTTGAAACTTTGAAAAAAAAAATTTTTTTTCAAATTTTTCCTAAATTATTGAATTGTTGCCCCCCAAAAAAGAAACTGATCACCGAAATGACTACTAACATAAACTACAATGTCTCACAAGAAAACAGTCTCAAAATAACAAGGATATCTTAAAGCATTGAAAAGTTATAACCACAGGAAGAGACACTGGTAAAAATTAATAAAACGACTGAGCCTTAACGTACAAACAGGCTACATCCTAAGGGGGTTAAAACTGATGGTAGATGACCTTTAAACAAGCGCATTTAAATTATAAAACAGTTTATCACACAACACAAAATATTTCAACGCTGTGTCAAAAAGACTAAAAATTTGCAGTAACAATACATCATCAAACCCCCATCAGAGCAAAAGAAATTTTTCAAATACTCAACAATTCAATCCATCATAAAAATCTGAGTTAAAAAAAACCTGATTTTTACTCATTAAAACACTAATATGCAAGAAACTGACAGTGTTGGTTTAACAGGAGAGAGAGATACATACATGAAAAATTACAAAATGGACACTGGAATTACATAATGGTACCGCTTAAGCCCTTATAACCCGAGGACCATTGCATACCATAAAGAATATGTACATTAAATATCCAGCAACATTGCACCTCAACAATAGTATTGCAGAAAAATATCCACCAGAGGCCATACTCCCCAACTCCGTTCCACACTGTCCAACACCCCAACATACCGGTATATACGGACTCCACTCTTTTATACTAGGTGTCTAGAGGCTAAAAACATATGATAATATAGCATTATGTTTATAATGCACACAATCAAGCCTGCCTATAAAATCATAATACTTAAAACCCATTAGTCTGATTCTTACATTTTGCCGTGCTTAGCTGGTGCTTATCCTTTACATAGAAAAAAGCAAAAATGATCAAATTTATATCAAGAAATGACATCCAGTTCAAACAATAATTCACCCGTTCCAAAGACAAAATTCCCAACAATTCTTTATTCAGTAATCTTTAAAATTGCAGAGTATCATGGTATATAAATACAAGGAATACATGGTATATACATACAAGAAACCAACAACTAGTGCATTCATCATTAAATACCTGCGAATGAGTCACATGATCTTCGACCGCCTAGGTCACAAAATCATAACATTAAAACACAGTGTTAAAAACTACCATTATGAACTATTTTCCTAGGTACTAAACTACAAGTATCAGGATTATCCATTACACTTTAATATTGGAAACATCTACTCTTTAATTAAGAATTACCAACCCCAGCTGGAACTCAACTTGAAAGACCTCTCTGCGTGAAACAAGAAGCTTCTGTGGTTTTGTTGTATTAACAAGTTAAAGATGGATGTCCTGCCTTGCTTCTTATACATCTTTCAGGGGGTTCCCATATTGCCACCATCATCCTTTTTATGATCTCTACGTACAGCACTGTTAAAATTTGTGTTGGGAAAGTCTAGGCCCCGCATTGGCTGGCACTTTGTAATTCAAGATAAGTTTGCGGGGGAAGAGGGGGCAGGACTGCCAAATCCGAAACTGTATCACCAGGCTTCAATCTTGTTACGGCTTCTTGATCGGCCTTACCACATATATAAATAATGGGCCTGGATGGAGCAGCGTTGTATGACAACTACTTTGCGGCTACACTGGCTACGTTTTTCTGCAATTCTTCACTTTCTGCCCCACCAGCAACCTTCCTGCGAGCTGTTTTGTCAGGCTGGCATATGCTGCTTCGCCAGCGAATCCTTTAATGCCCACACAGCCCTCTAACTGCACTGTTTCATAACCTAGAGTTCCTACCCTCCCAGAACAGAGACATTCCTGGGATTCAAGCGGGGCAACAATCTGAGATTGTGGGATATCCTCCGAAGCTTGCCCATACCGTCTTTCAGTGTCCTGAGCTCCAGACCTGAGAATTGCCTGACAACATTTGAGGATCTATTCTGTGCCATTAACCCACCAGAGCATGAAATATCACAAATCTACTCCCTCATTATCCAAGAGCCTTATACCTCAGATCTTCTGTTTGTGACGGGGTGGGAGCAGGATATATGTGTCAAAATCTCAAAAGAGCATTGGCAAAAAGCCTTCCTACAAACTCTCATCCGTTCGCCCCGCCCAGGATTATAAAATATGTTCAAGATGGTACCTGGTACCATCCCTTCTCCATTCCATCTACCCAGCATTCCCGAAACATGTTGGTGCTGGGGTTTGCCCCTTTGGGACCTAGGTTTTCTCTGGATAATAGTGTGTCACAGGCTTATCTGTTGACAACTCCCAGAGGTAGCTTTATTATCCACACTTCCAGGCTCCATCAGAGCCCAGAAGCGTGACCTTTTGCGTTTTTTCCTAATCGCCCACTACATTTCAGATCCACCGTTCCTCCGTCTATGTCACAATGGGTTCAGGATATGCTGTTGATCTCTCGCCCAGAGGAGCTATCAGTAGAGGCAAGTTGTACGCAGGGAGCATATGTGAAAATCTGCCAACCTTGGATACTTTTCTGTGAATAAAAGACCTGCTTGTAAATGGTACCAAGTTGGTATAAGCAGGTAATGCGGAGCCTCACCCCCTCCCTGTGCTGAAGCTCTATCCCCCCTACACTCTTCTAGTCTCTTTCCAATTTATGTGGCAACCCGTTTCGGGAGTCTTCCCTTCAACAGACTAATTCATAGAACAAATGGCAAATGACATATGGTGGGCAGGAGCACCAATATATATCTCAAAGTTTATTGCATATGTAAAACCGAAGGGGGGAGGAAGGATAGCACTTATCAACCAATTAAAAAGGGGAATCAAATACATGTACAAAGAAACAGTTCTGTCAGCTCACCTGGGACGCAGTGGATTAGTGGAGAAGTGAACTCAAGCTCGGATATCGCCCGCTTCACAGGAGGCACTTAATCAAGGAAAGGGAGGAGGAACTCCGGCTCAAAAGTAAACTTCAATCCAGGTAGGTAAAATCAAAGAGACTTTTATTGAAGATATACAAACAACATGATAAAACGGATTGGCATGGGTAGCGGGAAGGGTCCCTGGAATGCCTACGCGTTTCGGATAAACTCTGTATCCTTATTCATGAATAAGGATACAGAGTTTATCCGAAACGCGTAGGCATTCCAGGGACCCTTCCCGCTACCCATGCCAATCCGTTTTATCATGTTGTTTGTATATCTTCAATAAAAGTCTCTTCGATTTTACCTACCTGGATTGAAGTTTACTTTTGAGCCGGAGTTCCTCCTCCCTTTCCTTAATCAAATACATGGGTGTGGTCAAGCAGAGCATGTATAAAATTCATTGATAGGATACAACATTGTATAATAACCATAGTAAGTATAAATACGTAGATAAACACATAGTAGTAGGTAAATATATAGGTAAATTCACAGTTAAATATACATAAATAGTGTTTATCAGGAACAAATTGTAGCTAATAGTAATTGCAGCCATATAGCTTCATTATATGCTGGGTTGGACGCATGTTGTCATTTTCAGTGTATCTTAATGTAATTTAATAGAAATGCACACACCTGTAATGGAAGTGTGTCTCTCTGTGTGTTGATAGATGGCGCACATCTCTCCATGCACACAGGCGCCTGCACATTCTGTCATCGGGGATCGCCGAGTCTGGCGTCTGTGCACAAGTGCCCTGGGCAACCTTTGGGTGCGCGTCCGCATTGGACCATCATAGCGAGTAACCACTCGGAGGTGCGGCTGTGCTATAGCTGGCTGCCTCTGGATTTCTATAAATGGGTGGATGTTCTGATCTTTCACTATTGTGCCTGCATAACTAGGAAACTAGCCCTTAAGCATGCACAAGCCAAAGAGAGGCACAGCCTATGTGAGGTTAATGATAGTGAAAGGTGAAACTGTTCATGCCTAAAATGATACTTTAGGGAATTGTAAATAAAATGAAATAATCAGATAAATAAATCAGATGAGTGAATAAATAATTAACTGAATACTTACATTTATAAATAAATAAGTCAATATATGGATGACTAAAAGTGTATAGATAGCCCCATATAATCAGTACGTGGTGTCAAGTTACATAAAATCATTGGAATTGGAGTATAAACGCTCCTATCAGAATAATAATTATAATTCTTTATTTGTATAGTGCACACAGATTACGCAGCGCTGCACAAAGCATGCTAAATTGGTCCCTATCCCCATGGGGCTCACAATCTAAACAACCTAACAATATGTTTTTGTAGTGTGGAAGGAAACCGGAGTACCCGGAGGAAACCCACGCAAACACACAGAGAACATACAAACTCTTTGTAGATGTTGACCTAGGTGGGATTCGAACCCAGGACCCCAGTGCTGCAAGGCAAAAGTGCTACTCACTCTAACACCGTGCCGCATATTATTGTATTTATGTACCAAATTTAATGTGTTAAGCGTATTAACCCCTTAAGGACGCAGCCATTTTGTAGCTTAAGGCTCAGCCCGATTTTTTGGATTCGGACTTGCTTCGCTTTATATGGTTAAAACGATTCTGAGATTGTTTTTTCCCCACATGTTGTACTTCATTTTAGTGGTAAATTTTGGCTGATAAGTTTTGCGTTTATTTACAAAAAAAAAGAAAATATGATAAATTTTTTGAAAAATTTGCCATTTTCGAAATTCTAAATCATTGCGTTTTCAGGCAGATAGATTTACCACCTAAATAAGTTGCTGAATAACATTTCCCATTTGTCTACTTTACATTTTCATAATTTCTGAAATATCTGGATAATTTATTTTGATGTCACGCGGCTTACAAATCGAATATCGGTTTTCCGGATTTTCAGAATTGACTATTTTGGGGATATATACAGTTTTGAATGAAATTTTACATATTTAGCATCAAAACCCCCTATATAACCAACCCATTTTCAAATCTGCACCCCTCAAGCTATCAGAAACAGCATTTACGAAGATTCTTAACCCCTTGAGATCTTCATAGTAATTGAATCAAAATGGAGGTGAAATTTAGAATGGTCATATTGTTCCCTTATACGTTCATTTAGCACTAAAATTTACACATTTCCAAAATATAAAAAGAGAAAACCCACCATACAATTTGTTCTGCAATTTCTCCTGAGTACAGAGACCCCCCACATGTGGCCGTTACTTGTTTTATGGGCGCACAGCGAGGTGCAGAAGGGAAGGAGGGCGCTGCAGCTGCCAGGATTTTAGTTTCCTCATTGGCCCCTTTTGAAGGCTATACAATTTTCGCTTTTTTGTTATTGGGGCCATGTGACGGCATTTTTTTTGCGGGATGAGATGCTTTTTCCATTGTTACCATTTTGGGGTTGGTATCACCTATTGTTGAAAATTTAGGAACTTTTTTTGAGGGCAGGAGTAGAAAAGCATCAATTCTGTACTGGATTTTTTACTTTTTTTTTTTTTGGTGTTCACTGTATAGACTAATAATCATGTTATCTTTATTCTATGGGTTGATACGATTACGGGGATACCAGACATGAATATATTTTCTTACGTTTTACTAAATTTGTTAAACAAAACCCTAATGTGGGGAAAAAATCTATCATTTATGTATTGCCGTCTTCCAAGTGGCATAACATTGTTACTTTTTTGGCTACGGAGCTGGTTGATGGCTTGTTTTTTGCGGGACATGTTGTACTTCGCACCAATATCATGTCTGAGTACATATGGTTTTTTGATCGCATTTTATAGCATTTTTTGTGGGATTGAAAAGGTAAAAATCATAATTTTTGGAGGGTTTATAACAGTTTTTTTTTACAGCGTTTATCGTGGGGGTTCAATAATGATTTACTTTTATTCTACGGGTTGTTACGGACGCGGTGATACTATATATGTGGGGTTTGTGTTATGATTTAGACTTTTTTTTTAGTTATATGTCTCTTTATATGTTTTGGGAGTTTGGGGCATTTTTAGTGATTTATGACTTTATTTTTTTATTGAATAACTTTTTTTTTTTACTTTTTCACTTTTATACCATGGGACATGAACAAGCAATCTTCTGATTGCTTCTTCATGATAATATTCTGCAATACTGATGTATTGCAGAGTATTATCAGTGTCAGCCTATGCACTTGCATAGGCTGGCACTGTGCCAGTAAGATGACGTCACAGACGCCATCTTACCGGCAATTCTTGCAAGTAACTCTGGGGTCCAGATCGGACCCCAGAGTTGCTATAGCAACGATCGGCGCCCCCCGAAAACGGTTCGGGGGGGCCGATCGTGGTGGAAAGACCCCCCAGATGCAGGTTAGATGCCGCGGTCGCGCTGACCGCGGCATTTAACGGGTTAAGCACCCGCGATCGGAGACAACTCCGATTGCGGGTGTTACACTGGGGTGCCGGCTATTAGTTACAGCCGGCACCCCGTGTTTCCCGATGCCGGTTCGGCTCTGATCCAGAGCCTAGCCGGCATAGGCGCCGTGGCGGATATATCCGCCACTGAGCGCTAAGTCACTGCGCTCCGTGGCGGATATATCCGCCACGGAGCGTGAAGGGGTTAAAACACAATAAAACCCATATTGTGAAACCAATCTAAAACCAAAATTTAGATTGGTTTCACAATATGGGTTTTATTGTGTTTTAATACATTTTCAAAAATTAAAACAATGTGTACAGAAAAAAATGTATTTCACCATCTTCTGACGGTAATAACTTTTTCAGACTTCAGTGTAAGACGTAATTTTTTACAAGATGAGATGATGTTTGAGGATTTTGCGGCCTTTTGATCACTTTTTATTAAATTTTTTATGTGCTGTAAAAGTGGGGTTTTGGACATATGGCTGTTATTCACATCCGTTAAGGGGTTCACCGTCGGGAATACATTTTTATATTTTGATCGGGCATTTTAAGTCACTGCGATGTTTGTGATTTTTATGGTTTATTTAGTTTTATATTGGTTCTAGGGAAAGGGAGGTGAATTGAATTTTTAGTTTTTTGTTTTATTTTTTTTTTTACTTTTTTTTAATTTATTTTTTACTATATTTTAAACCATCTACTCGTAGTTTAGTACTTAGGAGAATGGTTCATAATAGTTTTTTTATAATGGTTTTAACCCCTTAAACCACCATGACATTCCCCAACATCATGGGCAACAGTGCATAAAGACACCATGACGTTGTGGAACGTCATGGCTTCTGTCACCCTAACAAAACGCAGGTTAATGGTATCAAAGGTCCTGTGGTTTTTGAGAGCCATGGCTCTTAGAAACATGTCAGGGGAGGAATATAAGTCCCCCAAGCAATCGCTGTGATTGGTCATTTAGTACAGATGGACAAATCACAGCTAAAAGCAGGAATTCCCTGGCTGAACTCAACTTATCTCCTCATTCTCCTTCACAAAGAAAGGAGATCAGATGCCTACAGTGACCCTCCACACCATAAATCACACCACAAAACATACAATTTAATTAAGAATGCACTGTTGGTAGCCATGAATAAGGATAGTATATATCTGAAACACATAAGTTAAATATGCGATTACTTGCATGTTTATATCCTTGCACTCTGCAATTTTAAAGATTACTGAATAAAGAGTCATTTGGAATTGTATTTAAGGAATTAGTGAATTATTCCTCGAACTGGGTGTCATTTCTTGCTAAATCCTGCACTTGTAAGCTGGAGGTCTCCTTGCATTTGGATTCAAACATTGCTTAAAAAAAAGAACGGTCCTCAAGTGAGCTGACCATTTTTTTTTTATTGTTTAGCAATTTTATTTTGATTCAAAATAATGTTACAAGTATTGCATAAAAGTTAAAAGTGAACCTGTCATCAGAAATTGGCCTAATAGACAAATACCAGTATGCTGTCAAAGAGCTAAACAGCTTCTAGATGATGTTTCTTTCATGGCACAGCTTGGTGGCATCATCCAGAAAATCTACTTTGAAGTGAGATGTAAATTAGTTGAATAAAATCAAGGAGGCAGAGAATTAAACACAAGTTAAGCTTCCCTGCCTTTGAACACCTCCTCCCATGTGATTGACATCATGCGCTGGACTTCAGAACATCTGGTCAATGATGTCCCTGGATTCAGAAACATTATTACAGTGAAGAGGCTTTCTAGGGAAGGGAAAGCTTCACTTTAGTGTTAAACTCTCTGCCTCCTTGACTTCATAAAACCGATTTACATCTTGCTTCAAAGTTGATTTTCTGGATGATGACACCACACCTGGCCTTGAAATAAACATGATCTAGAAGCTGTCCAGCTGCGTGACAACAGTAGTGGTTTATTATGCCAATTTCTGATGACAGGTTCCCTTTAATTCATTTAGATTTCCCCTGCTTGAATGTATCCTCGTCAAACCAGGCTGCGCCCACAAGATGCCTAGACACTTGGCACCCACAAGAAGCCAAGACATTGGATTTACAATCCCCAAGATAATTGGAGAGTTTAGAGGCAGTAAATGTCTTTATTTTACATTGACACTTGTTATTTAGAAGACAGAGTGCGGAGTTTGAATCTTCTTAGTTTCCGTAAACAAGTGACCGCGGAGTCACCTCTCCGCCACCAGTGCTGCCGAGACAGAACTCAGGCAGAATTAATAAATGCATTTATATTGTTGTCCCAATCTCTCACTTTTTCCATTACAGTTACTTGCAAAAATAGGTGGTGTACACCAATGAGTGTCATAAACAGGACCTATATTGTTTTTAGTGCCATTAAAATTAACACATTCTTGTGCAAAAAATAAACCCTAATATGGTTAATGAAAAATAACAAAGTTATTGCTCTTGTCATGTGACAAGGGAAATTTCAAACAATGACTTGATAATTGAATCCCAAAATAGGCCAGTTATTAAGGAATTAAAATGGCTCTTACAGAGTGTAGAATTTCCCACTGATGGAAAAACTGTGTCTCATTGGCTTGTGTAATTTTTTTTAGTTTTTTTTAAATACAAAGATAATTTTACAGTTATTTTAAAACAGCATACAAAAGAGCTTGAAAGATTAAATCACACAGGGATTAAATGTAAGTAGTGAGTACCGTATATACTTGTGTATAAGCCGAGTTTTTCAGCACAAAAAATGTGCTAAAAAATGTGCTGAAAAATGTCCCCTCGGCTTATACACGAGTCTATTACAATAAAAAATTACCCACTTAAAGAAAATAAACTTAAATACTCACCCTCCGATGTCAGCGCGGCTCCCCAATGTCCCCGATGTCAGTGCGTCCTGTCTTCTTTCTTCTCCGCGGCTCCTCTTCTCTCTTCTATCTTCTGTCATGGACGCGGCCATGTTTTCTTCGTGGCCGCGCATACTATGACGTCAGCAGCGGCTGCGTCATAGTATGCGCCTGCTAGAAGAAAACATGGCCGCGTCCATGCCGGAAGAAAGAAGAGGAGCCGCGGAGAAGAAAGAAGACAGGGTGCACTGACATCGGAGGGTGAGTATTTAAGTTTATTTTTAAGGGCCGTGGGGGCAGGCTGGCTGTATACTACTAGGGGCTGCTGTATACTACTAGGGGCTTGCTGTATACAACTAGGGGCTTGCTGTATACTACACTACTAGGGGCTGCTGTATACTACTAGGGGCTTTCTGTATACTACACTACTAGGGGCTGCTGTATACTACTAGGGGCTTGCTGTATACTATATGGGGGCTGCTGTATACTACTAATGACTGCTGTATACTACTAGGGGCTGCTGTATACTACTAGCGGCTGCTAAATACTACATGGGGGCTGGAGGCTGTATTCTTCTGGGGGCTGGCAGGCTGTATTCTTCTGGGGGCTGGCAGGCTGTATTCTTTTGGGGGCTGGCAGGCTGTATTCTTCTGGGGGCTGGCAGGCTGTATTCTTCTGGGGGCTGGCAGGCTGTATACTACTGGGGGCTGGCAGGCTGTATACTACTGGGGGCTGGCAGGCTGTATACTACTGGGGGCTGGCAGGCTGTATACTACTGGGGGCTGGCAGGCTGTATACTACTGGGGGGGTTTGACCAATGCATTTCCCACCCTCGGCTTATACTCGAGTCAGTAGTTGGTGATAAAATTAGGGGTCTCGGCTTGTACTCAAGTATATGCGGTAATTCTTATTTACATGGTTCATGTGAAAAATATTGTAAGAATATTCATAAATATTAAGGATTCATGCAATTAGAAAAAAAATATTTTTTCACATTGTTTGGATAGTTTTAAATGTTGTTATTAAAAAAAACCAGAAATTATTGTCAATATGAAAAAATAACTGTTAGACACTTACAAGAATTACGACTGGACTCTTCAAGGGGCCCATAGTCTGGACTGTTTCCCGGTTGTCATCATTCCGATATTCCCATTCAATGCCCATTTTGACAAACACTTTTGAATCCTGAAGACTCTCATTCTCATCATTTAAAATGAACTTTCCTGTTGCCTGATTTCGTATAGCTACAAATAAATAGCAGAAGAAATAATGTAATAAAGGGCTACTATCAATTCCTAAAAAAATCCACAACATACTTTTTATATCTTATTGTTTGTTTAAGAATAAAAATAGAAAACATAACCAATTTTGCATTAAATTATATATTTTAACCCCTTAAGGACGCAGCCTGTTTGCAGGTTAAGGCTCGCAACTTTTTTTGGAAATTTGACCAGTGTCTCTTCCTGTGGTAATAACTTTTCAACGCTTTAAGATATCTCTGTGATTTTGAGACTGTTTTCTCGTGAGACATTGTAGTTTATGTTAGTAGTGTCATTTCGGTGATCCGTTCCTTTTTTGGGGGGTAAAAATTCAAAAATTTAGGAAAAATTTGAAAAAAATGACTATTTTCAAAGTTTCAAATGTTATAATTTTTAGACAAAAAGTGATACCACAAATTTTTTTTGATAGAAACCTTTTGCCATTGGTCTTCTTTTTATATCCATAATTTGTTTTACGTTTCCATTATTTTTATGGATGTGAGAAGGTTTGAAGTTTTAGTAGCAACTTCTCAGATTTTCTTGAAATTTGAAAAATGCAAACTTTTTGGTGATCAATTCAGTTTGGAAGTGCCGTATAAAGGCTTATGTACTATATACCCCCACAAGTAACACCATTTTATGAACCTAACATCTCAACCTATTCAAATCAGCATTTAAGAAGTCTGTTAACCCTTTAATTATTTTTCCGGAAGCATATGAAAATGGAGTGGAAATTTTGAAATTTCAATTTTTGATTTCAATCTTTCCAATTTAGCCCTAAAACGGATACATTCAGAAGGAATTTGAGGTAAATATATATTCCTAATTTCTTGCCCTGCTTCTTCCGAGTACGGCAATACCAGACATGTGGATGTCAGCTGCTGTTTCCCCGCACATCGATGTCCAGAACAGAGTTAGCGATACCGGGAATTTGGAAGGCCAATTTGGCTGCAAATATTTTGTGGTGCCACAGTGTAATTGAAGAGCCCCTGAAGTAAAAGTACAATAGAAAACCCCCCAAAATGTCACCATTTCGGAAACTAGACCCCTCAAAGAATTTATTGGTGGTTGTGGTGAGCATTTTAACCCCCGACACGCTGGTCAAAATTGAATGCAAAGTAAATGGTGCAGAGTAAAAATTGTGTTTTTATCTCAAAAATGTCATTTTAGTGCCTCATATACTGTGCCCAACTCATGCCACTTTAGACAAACACCCCAAAAATCATTCTGCGGGTTGTCCCGAGTACAGCAATACCACACATGTGCCAATAATTTACAGACTGGGCGCACAGAAGGGATGAGAACGGAAGGAGTGACATTTTGATTTTCCAGCTCCGTTTTCACATGTTTGGATTTGGAGTGCCATGTCATGTTGGCAGGGCCCGTGAGGTGCCAGTGCAATAGAAACCCCCAATAAATGATACCATTACGGAAACTAGACCCCTCAAAGAATTTATCGGTGGTTGTGGTGAGCATTTTAACCCCCGACACGCTGGTCAAAATTAAATGCAAAGCAAATGGTGCAGAGTAAAAATTGCGTTTTTATCTCAAAAATGTCATTTTAGTGCCTCATATACTGTGCCCAACCCGTGCCACTTTAGACAAACACCCCAAAAATCATTCTGCAGGTTGTCCCGAGTACAGCAATACCACACATGTGCCAATAATTTACAGACTGGGCACACAGAAGGGATGAGAACGGAAGGAATGAAATTTTGATTTTCCAGCTCCGTTTTCACATGTTTGGATTTGGAGTGCCATGTCATGTTGGCAGGGCCCGTGAGGTGCCAGTGCAATAGAAACCCCCAATAAATGATACCATTACTGAAACTAGACCCCTCAAAGAATTTATCGGTGGTTGTGGTGAGCATTTTAACCCCCGACACGCTGGTCAAAATTAAATGCAAAGCAAATGGTGCAGAGTAAAAATTGCGTTTTTATCTCAAAAATGTCATTTTAGTGCCTCATATACTGTGCCCAACCCATGCCACTTCAGACAAACACCCCAAAAATCATTCTGCGGGTTGTCCCGAGTACGGCAATACCACACATGTGCCAATAATTTACAGGCTGGGCACACAGAAGGGATGAGAACGGAAGGAGTGAAATTTTGATTTTCCAGCTCCGTTTTCACACGTTTGGATTTGGAGTGCCATGTCATGTTGGCAGGGCCCGTGAGGTGCCAGTGCAATAGAAACCCCCAATAAATGATACCATTACGGAAACTAGACCCCTCAAAGAATTTATCGGTGGTTGTGGTGAGCATTTTAACCCCCGACACGCTGGTCAAAATTGAATGCAAAGTAAATGGTGCAGAGTAAAAATTGTGTTTTTATCTCAAAAAAGTCATTTTTGTGCCTCATATACTGTGCCCAACCCATGCCACTTTAGACAAACACCCCAAAAATCATTCTGGGGGTTGTCCTGAGTACGGCAATACCACACATGTGCCAATAATTTACAGGCTGGGCACACGGCAGGGGTCAGGAAGAAAGAAGCACAATTTAGGTTTTCAAGCTTCGTTTTCACTAGATTGGTAATGGGGGGTACCCCCGAGGTACCAGTACAATAGAAACTCCCAAGTAGTGAACCCATTTTGGAAAGGGCACCCCTCAAAGAATGTATGTAGGCTTGTATGATCATTTTAACCCCCAACACGCTGGTCAAAATTGAATGCAAAGTAAATGGTGCAGAGTAAAAATTGTGTTTTTATCTCAAAAAAGTCATTTTTGTGCCTCATATACTGTGCCCAACCCATGCCACTTTAGACAAACACCCCAAAAATCATTCTGGGGGTTGTCCTGAGTACGGCAATACCACACATGTGCCAATAATTTACAGGCTGGGCACACGGCAGGGGTCAGGAAGAAAGAAGCACAATTTAGGTTTTCAAGCTTCGTTTTCACTAGATTGGTAATGGGGGGTACCCCCGAGGTACCAGTACAATAGAAACTCCCAAGTAGTGAACCCATTTTGGAAAGGGCACCCCTCAAAGAATGTATGTAGGCTTGTATGATCATTTTAACCCCCAACACGCTGGTCAAAATTGAATGCAAAGTAAATGGTGCAGAGTAAAAATTGTGTTTTTATCTCAAAAAAGTCATTTTTGTGCCTCATATACTGTGCCCAACCCATGCCACTTTAGACAAACACCCCAAAAATCATTCTGGGGGTTGTCCTGAGTACGGCAATACCACACATGTGCCAATAATTTACAGGCTGGGCACACGGCAGGGGTCAGGAAGAAAGAAGCACAATTTAGGTTTTCAAGCTTCGTTTTCACTAGATTGGTAATGGGGGGTACCCCCGAGGTACCAGTACAATAGAAACTCCCAAGTAGTGAACCCATTTTGGAAAGGGCACCCCTCAAAGAATGTATGTAGGCTTGTATGATCATTTTAACCCCCAACACGCTGGTCAAAATTGAATGCAAAGTAAATGGTGCAGAGTAAAAATTGTGTTTTTATCTCAAAAAAGTCATTTTTGTGCCTCATATACTGTGCCCAACCCATGCCACTTTAGACAAACACCCCAAAAATCATTCTGGGGGTTGTCCTGAGTACGGCAATACCACACATGTGCCAATAATTTACAGGCTGGGCACACGGCAGGGGTCAGGAAGAAAGAAGCACAATTTAGGTTTTCAAGCTTCGTTTTCACTAGATTGGTAATGGGGGGTACCCCCGAGGTACCAGTACAATAGAAAGCCCAAGTAGTGAACCCATTTTGGAAAGGGCACCCCTCAAAGAATGTATGTAGGCTTGTATGAACATTTTAACCCCTAAGGTGCTGGCTCAAATGTAATACAAAGTGAGTAGTGCAAAGAAACAGTTGTATTGCAATTTATCAAATATGCCATTGAAGTGACAAAAGTATTTTGCCCAACTCATGCCACTGGGGAAAAACACATCAAAAATCATTCTGCGGGTTACCCCGGTTAGGGCAATACCCCATAGGAGGCAATAATCTGTAGGATGGTGACACGGCAGGGCTCAAAAGGGAATAACTTGTTGGAGCACAGACATTGTACTTTTTTTTTTCTTTTTGGCATCATGAAAGATTTGTAGATGCCAATAGGGGCCAGTACAGTAGAAACCCCTAAGAACTGACCCTATTTTGGAAACTACACCCCTCCATGAATTAATCTAGGGGTATAGTTAGCATTTTAACCCCACAGGTGGACCCCTGAAAAAGTGCAAAATGGATAGTGCATAGTAAAAAATATCTATTATGTCATTTTGTGCCCAGCTGCTGCCATGGGAGACAAACACCCTAAAAATCATGATGCATGTTTTCACGGGTAAAGCATACGGGACAGTAATCTAGAGGCTGGGCACATGGCAGGGCTTAGAAGGGAAGGTGCGGCATGATGTATAAGCTGTGCGTCAGGGTAACAACAGGGTACTCTAAAAATCCAGGGATGTATGATAAATTCGGAAGCAATCTTTCATACATAACCCTGGTTTTTCTGGGCATGTCTCACAGTGATGAATGGTGTCCTTCCGAATGCCATTTTTGGAGCACACCCTGCACCTCTTTTGTGACCTTCCCTTGCTGGCTGTTTGGGGAACTACTCCTGGAAAGTGCTGCCCTGGTACAATACGTGATGTGGCCTCACTTCCAGATGTGCTAGCACTCCCCCCTTCCTGGTCTCCAAAAAGAAAGTACTTTATTACCATCTCTTGAAATTCCAGGAAAGTTCCCCTCTGGCCGGCATATCGATGCAGCACATAAGCATTATACAATGCCATCTGCATGATGTGCACGGCCAGCTTCTTGTACCACACCCTCGACTTCCGCATGGCATTGTACGGCTGAAGCACCTGGTCAGACAAGTCCACCCCTCCCATGTATTTGTTATAATCTAAAATACAGTCTGGCTTGGGGGCTTCTGCACTGGCACCTCGTACTGGGACAGGGGTGGTGGTGTGCTCATGTATTGTGGTTAATACAAGGACCTCTCTCTTGTCCTTGTACTTAACACACAATACAGAGTCGCTGCATAGTGCCCTGCTTTCGTGCCTTTTAAGTTTTTGCCCAAGCAGCGACTTAGGGAGACCTCTCTGATTTCTGCGTACAGTGCCGCATGCCGCAGTATTTCTGGAAGTGAGGCACTTGAACAGGGTGGTGCTGGTGTAGAAATTGTCCAGGTAGAGGTGGTAGCCCTGGTCCAGCAGTGGGTGCACTAAATCCCACACTATCTTCCCTGTAACACCCAGGAAGGGGGGGCATTCTGGGGGCACTATAGAGGAGTCCTTCCCTTCATATACCCTGAACCTGTATGTGTACCCTGATGAACTTTCGCACAGCTTATACATTTTCACACCATATCTTGCCCTCTTATTGGGCAGGTACTGGCGGAATTGAAGTCTCCCTTTGAATTGTACCAGGGACTCGTCTATGCTCACATGTTTGGCGGGAGTATATGCCTGGGCAAACTTGGCACTAAAATGATCTAATATGGGCCTGACCTTAAATAACCGATCATAACTGGGGTCACCTCTGGGTGGGCACTGTGTGTTGTCAGTGTAGTGCAAAAACTTATGGATGGCTTCAAAGCGCATCCTGCTCATTGCCATGCGGAACATGGGGGTGTGGTACAGTATATCTGTGCTCCAGTAGTCCCTGATTGAAGGCTTCTTTACTATCCCCATAAGGAGTATTATGCCCCAATACTTGTACATCTCTGCTGCAGTGACAGGGGTCCACCTGTAGGGTTGTGCATAAAAGGACGTGGGGTTTTGGGCAATATGTTGTGCAGCGTAGAGATTTGTCTGAAATATAATAATATTTAGCAGCTCCTCATCAAAAAAAAACTTAAAAAAGTCTACAGCTCTGAGCCCTGTCGTGTCAAAGTTAATGCCAGGATGGCCCAAAAAGTCAGGGACCTGAGGGGTATAATTATCTGGGGCTACCCATGTGGGGTCAGTGGAAGCCCCAGACGCTTCTCCTGCAGAAGTCCCAGAAACTTCTCCTGCAGAAGTCCCAGGCACTTCTCCTGCAGAAGTCCCAGGCACTTCTCCTGCAGAAGTCCCAGGCACTTCTCCTGCAGAAGTCCCAGGCACTTCTCCTGCAGAAGTCCCAGGCACTTCAATTGCAGAAGTCCCTGGAACCCTACGGCGCCTTCTTGGGGGTCCTTCCAGGTCACTGGAAGATGAGCAGGAGGATGATGATAGGTAAAAGGGACCATCATCCCCACTAGCTGACTCGGTGTCAGAGGCAAGCATGTTATATGCCTCCAACACGGTGTACGTCTTCTGAGACATTGCACACAAAAAAAAATAGAGAACAAGAAAAATTAGATAATGTGCACCAAACTACACGGATAAACCGTCTAGCAGGCACACAAAAAAAATATATAATGCACACCAAACTACACGGACAAGCCGCACAGATGGCACACACAAAAAATAATGTGCACTAAACTACACGGACAAGCCGCACAGATAGCACACAAAAAAAAAAAAGATAATGCGCACCAAACTACACGGACAAGCCGCACAGATGGCACACACAAAAAGATAATGTGCACTAAACTACACGGACAAGCCGCACAGATAGCACACAAAAAAAAAAAAGATAATGCGCACCAAACTACACGGACAAGCCGCACAGATGGCACACACAAAAAATAATGTGCACTAAACTACACGGACAAGCCGCACAGATAGCACACAAAAAAAAAAGATAATGCACACCAAGCCACACGGACCAGCCGCACAGATGGCACACAAAAAATAATGCGCACTAAACTACACGGACAAGCCGCACAGATAGCACACAAAAAAAATAATGCGCACTAAACTACACGGACAAGCCGCACAGATAGCACACAAAAAAAATAATGCGCACTAAACTACACGGACAAGCCGCACAGATAGCACACAAAAAAAAAGGTAATGCACACCAAACTACACGGACAAGCCGCACAGATGGCACACACAAAAAATAATGCGCACTAAACTACACGGACAAGCCGCACAGATAGCACACAAAAAAAATAATGCGCACTAAACTACACGGACAAGCCGCACAGATAGCACACAAAAAAAAAAAGATAATGCACACCAAGCCACACGGACCAGCCGCACAGATGGCACACACAAAAAGTAGCTATGTACGGGTACACCTACGGCGTTCTGGAAAAAAATATTACCAGGCACCGAAAAAAAACCTATGTGCACCGCGCAAAAAGGCGCTACAAATGCACCTAGCTTGCCCTAAGACAAACTAACTACCGCTAAGATTGCTAAAGATTCTGTGCAGCGCTATTCACACGGCGCACTGAAAAGTGCGTCCAGTGCAGAACAACGCTAACACAGCGCACTGAAAAGTGCGTTTGGGTTCAGAAGGGACAGACAGGGAAAAACGGAAGACACGTGGGATCACACAAGGCGATCACACAGGGAACACACAGGACACAGGAAAAAACAGATAGGATGGGAATTTGTAGGGAACAATAGGGATCAGATAAGGATCAGAACACTATTTATAGTGTAAAAGTGTATTTTGGTGCACACAGTAACGCTCTTTCCTCTCTCCAGCGATACCAAACCAAAATGGTGCCGCTGGAGGAAGAGGAAAGTGCTAAAAGCACGTTTTTTATCCTAAAATCGCTGTAATTGGCCAGTCAGGTTTGACTGGCCAATCACGGCGATCGGCGGGCGGGACCAATTTGATTGGTCGGGTGACGGAGACAGGAACTCCTCCTGCCTCTGTCACCCAAATTTCAGCCCGATGTCACCACGTCTCGCGACGTGGTGACAATTCTAAAATAGTATGCGCTCGCGCAGTAGCTGTACTGCGCTGAGCGCCAATAGTGGGAAGCTGCGCAGTACAGCTACGGCGCGGAGCGCTAAGGGGTTAAAGGTGCTATGAACATAAATAACAGAACCCTTCTGCCTGCATTTATCCTTCGAGGTATGCTTTCAATTTATCCTTCTCGATGAGGAAGCGGGACAATCAGTGCAGCACTAGGGCGCACGTACGCGGCCTAGCCGGGTCGGGAGCAGGAGTGTGAGTGCAGGTCAGGGACTGGGGCAGCGCCGACACGGAGAGGGGCACGTGTGTGCCTGCGATCCGAGGAATGGATCGCAGGGACACCCGTGATTTAAGATAAATGTGCAATTTTGCTGTGCAATTTTCGGGAGCTGCAGCCAGGGGCCCTGCGGCTATGTTACTGGAGCACCTCAGAGCACCTTGTCTTATAATTTATTCACTCCCTATACAGTGCCGATGAGTGGGGACTGTATTATATGGGTGAGTTAAAGAAAAATGATTACACAATGTGCTCTGAGGCACTCTGGTGATGTAGCTGGAATTACCCAGACTACAATTATTATAACTCTCTATTGCCGCTACATATAGAGTTATAACAAAATTAGTCCTGAGGAGCATAGTTCCTCAGGAATTGGTTAGCAGGACACATCTATCATCAGTCAACTGAGAATGGGATATGTGCCGAAGTATATTGGATACGGTAATAAAATCTATGCTGCCAGAATCTAATGTATGGATACATTAATACAGTCTTTAGTGTCAGGAATGATGGATGGACATTTAACCATTTCATTCCCTCTCTACTCTTCTTTAAATGATTAAAATATAGCAGGACGCGGTTAGCCTCATTCTCAAGCCTTTGACAACTGTGTCCTCCATATTAGACGCCCCTGTGGTGTGATGTAATCAACATGGGAGGTCCTTTGTAAATAATTCAAGTTTGATTGCAAGTCTAAAAAAGAAAGGAATGATGAAGAAATTTTAATAAAGTATAAGTCATTATGCAAACAACAAATATGTCAGAAATCTTAGAAAACATGAATCAAGTCATATTTGTAAATTTAATTAGAAGGTTTAATCCTCTAGGTTCCATTGCATCCAATGTGTAGATTGGTGGATTTGTGTTTAGAGAAATTTAAGAATCCTCTGCAGATTTGCAATAGGAAACCACCAAATTTAAAATTCCATGTCAGACATTTTTATCCAGTAGAAAACACAATTGAGCACATTTACTTACCCGGTCTTGTTGCAATCCCCGATCCGGACTGTTCAACGAGGATGAAGTCCGGCGAGATTCACCAAAATCGTGCGCCCGATATCCTGCATGTGTCACTTCCCCGCTTAGGTCCCCAAGAGATCACCATCTTCTTCCCGGTGTATGTAAGTGCATATCTTGCGACACAATTTGAATTTTAAGTCCCACACTTAGTCCGAATCAGTCGGGTTGACCGATGGCCATGCCCCCCTCCGACTTGTGTCGCATGAAAGTTGGCGCATTTCTGCCAAAATTCAATCACGTGCGCCAAAAACCCGTTAAATGCGGCGTAAATCGGAAATAGTTTAGGAAATCCGACGGAAATGCGGTCCGCAGACCCAATACCTCCCTTTGCCTGAATTGCTCACAAAGCTCTAATGCGATGTGAGAGGATATTTTCTATCATCTCCATACTGGACAATCCTAGAAGGTAAAAGTTTAGATGTAATATACTTGAAGGGGTTTGCCCATGAAAGAAAATTCTCACATTTCAACCCCCTAGTGATGTTTATACAATAAAGATTATTTTTAACCCCTTAATTTACATTTTCTCAGTTTTATTGTTGTTTTAGCTAGTATCACTCCCTAGGCTGGTCAGTGTAAAATTCCAGAGTGTGGACAGGGACACTTTAAGCAGACACATTATGATTCCTCTGTGCTATGAGATACAGTGTGAAAATGTGGTTATATTATCAGTGTACAAGGTTCATTTAAACTTTAATTTCGCTTCTGAACATTGTACAAGTAACTGACGCATAGAAAGAGAGATGAGAGATGATGAGCTCCATGAGATGCCTATTACAATCTTAGCACTGCTACATCTGTGCTCTGCCACAACATAAAGTCAGATGTGATGTGCCTCCCGCCCACTTCCAAGAATAAAAAACTTATCTGCCTCCAGCTTGCAGCTTTTTTGCCGTCAGGAAGTCTATGTGTCTGTTTGAGCTTGTCTTGAAATACAAGGGTGGGGGCTAGAGGCAGAGAGGAGACAAAATGTCTGCCGACCCTAAACTCATAAAAGCCAGGGTTGGGTCTACCCATTCCTTATGAGTTTCACTCTAATGTACATTTCATTAAACAACTCAAATACCAAATCATTAAGCAGATTGAATTACAGAGAAGAGGTGGTTGTATCAAAACTATACTCCAACACCGTGAAGCTTATTGAATCCACACATTGGATACATTGGAACCTAGAGGATTAATCCATGAAAACAATATTACAAATATGACTTGATTCATGTCATCTAAGATTAATTACACATTTGATGTTTGTATTATGAATTATACTTTATTAAGATTCCTTTATCATTCTCTTATGTTTTAGATTTGAAATCAAACTTGAATGAGTTTCAAAGGACCGCCCATGTTCATTGCATCAGACCCCAAGGGTGGGTACTCTGGAGGAGAAGACATCAACAGGAAGGTTCAGATTTGCTTTGTATTGTGATGTTTGAATTACATTGTAGCAGCGAGCCAAAACGAGTCCTCATTTAAGTGATTTAGCTTTAAAACCAAGCATTATGGATTGATGACATCTAGCGATGTCTGCTGCTCCACGTGCATCGCACTGTACAGAGTGCGTATTGTGAATATTGGTAGAACCCAATCTACATATAACATGTAACATGTTTTATAACAAGGACAATTCTTCTACTTTGCTTTTTTACCAATATGATGAGCAGAAGATTCAGTTTCTTGAATGAGCAAATGTCGAGCTCCAGCTGGAATTTCAAAAATCCTTATGTAACCTGTCAGGAAATATAATAGGTTTTAAAGAACTTAAATACTACCAGTGCAATATAATTCAATGTAAAAGGACTACAAATAATTAATGGAACAGCATAGAAATACTAATATAAATAAATTTTAATTAAATTATAAATTTTTTTTTTTTGTTTAGTATACCAACTTTCATGGTGAAAATTGCTCTCCACAAACTCTGAATTGCATCATGGTTAGAAAAAGTCAACACATGAATGGTCTGTGCTGCTCACTCGTCAGCTCTCACCTTTGTGCCCTTTCACAGGAACAGAGCTCACAGTGTGGTGAGCTGACATCAGTGGGGGAAGAAGGAGCTGTACAAGGGCTGAGAGCTGAGAAGTTAGCAGCACAGACAATTCACGTGTTGTTTTTTGCAATAAATCCAGACCAAAGCCCTTGGACTACACATTGTGTACATTCACACGCGGCATACCGTCACCTCCCTCCATAGAGAATAGCGGCACACGGCCGCACACACGCCGAATGATAGAGCATGCTAGAGTATCTGTGCCGTGCCGCTATTGCCATCTATGGGGAAGTACATGCGGCCGCATGTACATCCCCGCAGACGGCCATGTGAATGAGCCCTAGGATTGTATGAGGGTGCAAGGTAAGTTTAAACACACAATTAAATTGTAATGCAGAGAAGGCAAGAAGGCATATTTGCAATTCAGGTGCCATGGGCTTCTGCAGTCTGTCTATAGTGAAAATTAGATCCCTGATGACAGCTTTCCTTTAATATCACTCATTTTATAAAGCAGCTTAGATCCCACAGCACTATGTAAAGTAGCAGCCTTTATAATGGCAGCTTAGATACAGTGGCTTAGGTCTATGTATAGTAGAGACCTCTAACATATTGTATGTATATCAGTTTTACAATGTGAGTACAAGTAATTATGGTCTATTCATAACATATGATAGCTCTTGATTTAGTGTGAATGTGGTAACCCTTTCATCTGCATATTTCTCTTCAGTTTCAGTTTCTTGACTATATAAAGACTTACTATTACTTCTGACACTTAAAGGTGAATAATCTCCAAAGATGGGGAGGTCACCAGTGTTATACATTAGTAAACCTGTATTGTTACGCTACTGATGGCTACATTTTAATAGGATGCATAATTATTGAACAGCTATAATTTTACAGTACAAATACATTACAATTACTCTACCTTGTTTTTTGGGTGTTCTTGTAAACGTTCCTTTGACAATTTTACAATGAGAATTATCACCCCCACAACTTCCACATTTGTCCTCTTTTTTTGATGACCCAATCACTTTGTCACAACCAACTTTCTGTATAAAAATTGATACAACAGTAATTAGCTTGCTTTAAGTTGAAACATTCATTAGATAGAAATATTGATTTATGAGGCAAATGGTCTTTAGAGTTGAGATATGCTTTTCAGGGTAGAAGACTCAGTTTATTGAAAAAGAAAAAGAAAACATTACAGCAGCGCATGCATTCAAGCTACAGTTGCACTCCACAACGCGTCAGTTGAACATAAGAACAAAAAGCTCAGGATCGGTATATGGCTGGCTGGATAGTTAGTAGTAGGAGAGTAAGATCATATTCCCCAAACATGTTAAAATTTATGGAGAGTGTGATTATTAGGAGCATACCAGTGCAGGGTAAGCAATAGGGTCATCATCAACCCAAGAAGGACTATAGCATGGTTGCAAGATATAGGGCTAGAGAGGAGGCCCAAGAAAAAACGAAATTGCATCCCTCCCAAATTTTAGCTATAGGAGCATTATTCCAGTACATGTACATGTGTGGACATGTAAACTAAGACTGGTTTATTAGATATAACTTTATATTAATAACGGAGCGTTCTCTTGTCTTATACATGGGTCTTCCACTTATCTATGACCCATAGGGGTGTGTAACAGACACCAGCCCCCAAGGGCTCAGAGTTCTGATTTGTTGGCAGATATAGGAGTCAATGGGTGTGGAAATTGAGCCATCAGGGCATGACAGAGCTGTAGGTATTTAAAGAAAAAGGACATTTCTAAACCATAGGATAGAATGTTTTTTCTGAAAGGAAGTGTCACAACGCAGTTTGAGACCCGCATTGTGACCTGGGTATCTCAGGTAAAGAGGTGATTCGGGAATGTGATCTGTTTAGGACTTCTTTCAGAAATTTAGAAGAAAATGTGTTGGTACCAGTAGGTCTTATACTGAACGACAATACAAGAAACTGTCCAATATACACTAAAAAGTAAATATTGTCACAGCGAGGACACCGCCGCCTCGTCACCTGACGTGGGGTACAACTGTACGGGTTAATTTAGCCTACTCAAACTTGCGCTCACCTTTCACTCGGAACACAAATTGAGCATAAATCACACCTCATACAGCTCCAGCACTCCAGACCCGCTGCCACCACTTATTGCAATTTATACTGGGACCAATAAGTATCCCACTCTACATCAACTCTTGCTCTCAAGCAGTAACCTTGACCACTTGACCACCACTAGACATGCACACTCAGCTCTCTAGCAGTCACACAGCTAACCACACTTCACAAGGCTATGAGTTCGCAGAGCATACAGGGACAAAAATTAAAGTGAAAAGCTTTAATTACAAAAATTTGTTCAGTGCATAAAAAAAGTTAACAACAAAAGAATTACAAAATAAAATGACACACACACAGCGAAACATCATCCAAATGAAGATGTCATGATCACATGACCTGAAGGGTAAGCAGTGCACAGAGCTGCATGTATGAGGTCAGAGTTTGGATCATAGGGCCATGTGACCTGCATGTATTTTGTTTTCTATATTTCTGATGAAACAGGAAAAAAACTGGATGACTGATGAAGCAGATTTGTCTGCTTAACAACAGCGGTCAACCTAAAGACGACCCTTCTGGCTATATAATGTGTGGACACCGGGCTCCCTTGTTCTGAATAAAAAGAGTTCGATCCATTCACTGTGCAGCAGCGCCTACCAGAACGTGTCAATACCTCGTGGATCTTCACAGAATATAACTTGATACTTGTGGTGCTCCAAAAAGCATCCATCCCCAAGTCAGAACTTTGTGATTACATATTCTAAAGAATGTATACACTCACCGGCCACTTTATTAGGTACACCTGTCCAACTGCTCGTTAACACTTAATTTCTAATCAGCCAATCACATGGCGGCAACTAAGTGCATTTAGGCATGTACACATGGTCAAGACAATCTCCTGCAATTCAAACCGAGCATCAGTATGGGGAAGAAAGGTGATTTGAGTGCCTTTGAACGTGGCATGGTTG
This sequence comes from Engystomops pustulosus, assembly GCF_040894005.1. NCBI lineage: Eukaryota > Metazoa > Chordata > Amphibia > Anura > Leptodactylidae > Engystomops > Engystomops pustulosus. The sequence continues at coordinate 41,347,827 of NC_092414.1, read as the reverse complement.
TTGGTGGCAGAAGGGCTGGTCTGAGTATTTCAGAAACTGCTGATCTACTGGGATTTTCACGCACAACCATCTCTAGGGTTTAGAGAGAATAGTCCGAAAAAGAAAAAACATCCAGTGAGCGTCAGTTCTGTGGGCGGAAATGCCTTGTTGATGCCAGAGGTCAGAGGAGAATTGGCAGACTGGTTCGAGCTGATAGAAAGGCAACAGTGACTCAAATCGCCACCCGTTACAACCAAGGTAGGCAGAAGAGCATCTCTGAATGCACAGTACGTCGAACTTTGAGGCAGATGGGCTACAGCAGCAGAAGACCACACCGGGTGCCACTCCTTTCAGCTAAGAACAGGAAACTGAGGCTACAATTTGCACAAGCTCATCGAAATTGGACAGTAGAAGATTGGAAAAACGTTGCCTGGTCTGATGAGTCTCGATTTCTGCTGCGACATTCGGATGGTAGGGTCAGAATTTGGCGTCAACAACATGAAAGCATGGATCCATCCTGCCTTGTATCAACGGTTCAGGCTGGTGGTGTCATGGTGTGGGGAATATTTTCTTGGCACTCGTTGGGCCCCTTGGTACCAATTGAGCATCGTTGCAACGCCACAGCCTACCTGAGTATTGTTGCTGACCATGTCCATCCCTTTATGACCACAATGTACCCAACATCTGATGGCTACTTTCAGCAGGATAATGCGCCATGTCATAAAGCTGGAATCATCTCAGACTGGTTTCTTGAACATGACAATGAGTTCACTGTACTCAAATGTCCTCCACAGTCACCAGATCTCAATCCAATAGAGCATCTTTGGGATGTGGTGGAACGGGAGATTCGCATCATGGATGTGCAGCCGACAAATCTGCGACAACTGTGTGATGCCATCATGTCAATATGGACCAAAATCTCTGAGGAATGCTTCCAGCACCTTGTTGAATCTATGTGTTATTATTTTGCAAAATTAGAGATATTGGATTTATATACACCTGTTTTGCCTTTGTGTTTGCAATTTTATTTGCGATTTTATATGCGTTTCAGGATATTTAATTGCTATGGGGCTATGCACATTTCCAGGTTATATTTTATGTTATCTTGATTCTTTTTTCGATTAAGACTCCATTATATTGGACATTTTCTTGCATTGTGGTTAAGTAGAAGACCTACTGGTGGAAACACATTTTCTTATATATTTCTTTTTAAAGAAGTGTTAAAGAAATCGCACTCCTGAACACTTCCAACAATCAGCCCCTTCCAACTTGAACAGATGAAGTAGGATCAAATTGTATCAGATTCACCATTTCACCCTGCATATCCACATTCTACCATCCAGACAAAGATTTAGCTTCCCTCCACACCTGTCTAGAAAAATAACCCATTTTATTGTATTAAAAACCATAATTTTTGAAGCTGTTTTATCAAGTGAATCTGACATTTTTATTTTGTGAAGTTTTACAAATATTTCCCAAAGAGTAACTAAATGTGAAATAATCTGCTTTACAGACACTCTTACAATCCAAATAAAACTAACATTTACTAGATACTTTATGTGCTTTAAAGGGGTTTTTCCATGAAAGAAAGTTCTCAAATTTTAAGTGATGTTTTCACAATAAAGATATTTTTTACCCTCTTACTACACAATTTTACTCAGGTTTAGTGCTCCTATAGCTCCTATAACTCTCAGTAATGTTAAGTGTAAAATTCTAAAATGAGGGCGGAGACTCTCTAAGCAAACACTTCATGATTCCTCTGTGCTGTGAGATGCTGTGTGCCGACAATGTTTTTAGATTATCAGGGTGCAGGTTTATCTACAATTTTATTTAGCTTCTGAACATCCTATTTGACAGAGAAAAAGAGAGATTATGAGATCCATGAGCTGCACATAACACACAATGAATTTTCAAAGAGGGGAAGGGAAAAAGGATGTCTATTTGGGACAGAACCTCTGTAACAGTCTGTTCAAACAACTTAAGAAACAAAGAGGTGCTTATTTTAGAACACCATATATGAGACCTAATAATAACCCCATTCTTCCCTCATGACGTCAGTGGCAAAACATGTTTGGGTGGGGCTATCCTCCTAATTTTAATATACTAGTTCCTACCTAAAAAAACAAACTGCAGTTGGGACTAGTGTTGCAAGAAAGTTCTAACTTAACACTGAGAACCTGTAGTGGCAAAGGTGAACTGATGTAATAGTTGATCCCTATCAACATGCCTAATACTATGTAGAATGTACCAAATCTACTACTCACATCAGTTAGACACTGGAATGAAGTCCCTATCTACAGTAGAATTACAGTGCCAGCTAGTGATATTGGTTGTTAATTTCAGAACATATCCTGAGTGAAATTGAGCACTGAGTGTTAATTTGCAAAGCTCAATGATGGATCAAACGTCGCTGAGCGGCAAAAGTTTATTCCTAGTATTTATTTTGTTCTCCAATCGGTGATTGGATTTTAAGAATCAATGGAAAAGACTAAATCAGAATAATATGAAAATATGCAAGAAAATAATATTGTGGCGAAGTGTTTCATAATACCACGTTAACATGTATTTACTCACCAGACAATCACCACGAACACAGATACTGTGAGAATCTTTATATGAGCATTGTGTTCCATCATGTGCTAATCTTTTCATGTACACTACATCACCATTTTCTTTTGACTGACAGTAAAGATGACACCTTTCTTTTTCTGAAAGAAATATAGGAAAATGTTAGCATTCCATTATAATATTTACAATAAGAGCACTTTTCTACCTTATTTGGCAATGTACAGCTAGCATCGTATACATTTCTTCTCATTGCAAAAGTGCTGAGGGAGGAGGAGGGGGAAGGTGAGACTGTAAAAAACAGCCAGATTTCGTTATAAAAGACACCAGAAAACTTGTAAAAAACCAGTCCCATCCCCTAGACAGAACAAGCAGCCTAGTTATAACACAGTAACCTGGTGGTAGATGTCCTTTAAGGCATCTATTTGTATTTTTCTAATAATACATAAATTTACAAGGAAAAAAACACTGCAAAATCTCCTTCTGAGTATAGAAAAACCCTACATTTTGGACGTTAAACCCTGTTAAGGCAAAAAACAGGTAGAATGGAAGGGACGCCATTGAGCATTTGGTGGGCACATTTTGCTGGTATAGTTTTCAGGTGCTATGTAATAATAACAGATTTGAGATACCAGAACAGAGAAAGCCTCAAAAGGTTTGTGGAGAATACAAGGTATACCTAATCCCAACTCCCAATAACACTGAGAACTGAAGATTAGGTTAATTGTGGTGTTCTTCCCTTGTAAACACAAAACCCAGGGTCACTGCACAGTTTACATATTTCTTTTAAAAGCCCCTTCATTTTGTCCATTTTTGTTAGCTTTATAAGCTTTACAGTTATTATTTTTCCATTACTGAAGCCATTTTATCAGTAACGTCACTTTGGCCGTATCAGTGACAATTATTTCATTCTGGAGCGGAGGCAAAAAAAATGTAGTTAATCATTTATTTTTAACATCTTTTTTTAGTTGTTCACCGTATTGCACATGCACTATATTTTTAAAGTTAAAGGGGTATTCCCATCTGGGCATTTACATTTAATTAAATTCATTTGCCTTATGTAAACATTTCTTCAGTTGGATGTTAATAAAAAAATTTTCCTGTGTGAAGTTAATTTCTCATAAATGTAGTCATGTTGTCCCTTAGAAACCAGATAGCTTCCTCGGATACGACCACCCCACACTCTGACAGCGGTGGCCAGACTTGCACTATAGAGTCCTGCCGGACCACCTGGATTAAGCGATCATTACCACAGGGTGGCTGTGCGACATGTAGTAACTCCAGGACATTTTATATACAATAACCTTTTGTTTCTTTGTGCACTCACTCCATCAGAGGTGGCCGCATCCGAGGAAGCCATCTCGTTTCTATGGGACAACATGGCTACATTTATGAGAAATTATCTTCACACAGGAACATTTTTTTTAATAACATCTAATTGAAGAAATGTTTATACATGGAAGATTAATGAAACTGAATGTGAGTGCCCAGACGAGAATACCCCTTTAAGTATATATTTTTTAGCATATTTTTATTCTATGGCTTAGTGTGATGGCATTATTTTTATTGCTACTATGAAAAGGGGGGGGAGGGTTATTATTTTGTATTTAATTATTTTGGGCAAGATGAGCAGAAATAATAAATTGTGGCAGGATTTTTAGGCTTGTTCTTTACATTGCACAACATGTGAGTACAGTAATGGTCTGGTTTTATTGTACAAGTTACAGATGCAGTGATTTTTCTACTGATTTTGACTTTTTGTGGTGTGACATTTCAATATGTAATAATGGTGTTTGACAGTTTAGATCACTTTTTAGAAAGAATACTTTTTTCCATTTTTTTATCACTATACCTGAAGAAGGGATGGTCTGCCGCTTTGCACTGTGTTCTGACTCCTGACACTACTTGCATATGTTGAGTTCAGGACCCAGTGCAGAGCACCCCCAGGAGAGGACCCAGGAGTGGTAAGTATTTGTCAGCTGTACAGTTCTTCTCTGGGGCTTGATGCCACCGTACACAACCAGAATAGAAAACAGAGCAGAGCAGCACAAAGGAAGACAAGAAGCTGCAGTGTGGAGAAGAGGAGCCAGGAAAGAGGATGATTTTTTATGCTCTATGGGTCTCCAGTATTGTCTTCTCTTGGTATCTACAGTATCTATATATGTCTACTCTGGGGGTCTCCAATATTGTTTGTGTGGTCTGAGGGGTCTCCAGTATTGTTAATCTGCTGTGGGTGGTCTCCAGTATTGTTAATCTGCTGTGGGTGGTCTCCAGTATTGTTAATCTGCTCTGGGTAGTCTATAGTATTGTTAATCTGCTCTGGGGGCGTCTCCCGTATCAGCAGTTTTATTCTCTGAGGGTCTCCAGTATTTTAAGCCTGCTATGTAGTCTTCTTGATATCTGCACCATTATTGTCTGCTCTGAATGCAGTATTTAGTTTCTGGCACAGTGTTTATTCTTATACTATGGCATTTAGAAATATGGGTCTGCATTTTGTGCTGTACTATGGTTGTTGATGAATCTAGGGTGCTAGCTACTGATGCAGCCTGAAATGACACAGTGCAGAGCAGCACAAAGAGGAGATAAGAAGCTGCAGTGTGGTGCAGGGAAGAGAAGAGGAGCCAGGAAAGGATTTATTTATGTTTTTGTCTGCTCTGGAGATTTCCAGTATTATTAGTTTATGCTCCAGTAGTCTCCAGTATTGTGGAGGGCTCTCCAGTATTGTCTTATAATGGGGTTGTCAGTTTTATTGCCTGCTCTGGGGGTCTCCAGTATTGTTAGTCTGCTCTGGGGGTCCCCATTATTAGTAGTTTTATGCTCTCGGGCTTTCCAGTACTATTATCTGTTCTGGGGTCTGCATTATTATTGTCTGTTCTGAATGCTTTATTTAGTTTCTTGGATGGTATTTATTCGTCTACTGTGGCATTTATAATTTCTGGGTTGGCATTTTGTGCTGTACCGTGGTTGTTGGTGAATCTAGGGAGCTGGTTAATGATACTGCCCCTTTAAAAGTTGAGCAGTATTGAATGTGGCCCTTGGACTGATAAATGTTGGTTACAATGGCCTATTCTTAGATCAGGAACAAAACAGACATTACATAGTTTATACGGTTGAAAAAAGACACATGTCCATCAAGTTCAACCAAGGAAGGGAAGGGATTGGATGATGAAGGGATTAAGGGGAAACAATTCTATATAACATAACCTACAATGTTATTTAGGTGTAAAAAGGCATCTAGACCTTTCTTGAAGCTTTCCCTGCTGTGACCAGCGCCTGAGGCAGGCTATTCCACAGATTGACAGTTCTCATAGTAAAAAAGCCCTGTCGCCTCTGGTGATTAAACCTTGATTTCTCCAGACGGAGACAGTGACCCCTCTTCTTTTGATTCTATTTAATCCGAAACAACTTAACACCATATTTTTTTATGGATCATTCATATAATTATATAAATTAATCATGTCCTCTCGTAGTCGTCTCTTTTACAGACTAAATAAATCTAGTTGTTTTAATATTTCCTCATAACTGAGGCCCTCCATACCCCTTATCAGTTTTGTGGCTCTAATGTTGAACCCTCTCCAGCTCCAGGGCATCCTTTTTATGGACCGGTGCCCATACCACTTTTGATACATGACAAGATCCTGCTGGCTTTAGAGGCAAATCATTGACATTGCATGTTGTTATTCAAGTTATGATCTACTAGTACCCCCAGGTCCTTCTCAACAAGGGATTCTCCCAGATTTACTCTACCAAGGACTTATTTTGCCTTTGGATTATTAGCCCCCAGGTGCATAACCTTGCATTTATCCACATTGAACCTCATTTGCCTAGTGGATGACCAAACACTCAGTTTGTCCAAGTCACCCTGCAGCCAATGAACCTCCTCCATAGACTGTATTACACAACACAACTTTGTGCCATCTCCAAAAATAGACGCAGTGCAATTAATTCCAATTTATTATCATTAATAAATATATTAAATAGTAGTGGGCCAAGCACATAACCCTGGGTTACACCACTTATAACTGGTTACCATTCCAAGTAGGAATCACTGACCACAACTCTCTGGATAAGATCCTTCACCCTGTTTTCAACCCAATTGCAAATGATTCCTGCCAAACCAATAGACCTTATTTTACCCATCAGGCTTCTATGAGGGACAGTGTCAAATGCCTTTGCAAAGTCCTAGAACACAATATCCACAGCAGCTCCTCCATCCAGGCATCTGCTCACCTCTTCATAGAAGCAGATCAGGTTAGTCTGGCAACTTCTATTTTTAGTAAACCCATGCTGGATGTCACTTATTATACTATTTGATGTCCCATACTCCAGTATATAGTCTTTTACTAACCCTTCCAATATTTCCCCACAATGGAATTTAAGCTTACAGGCCTGTAAGAGCCCTTTTTATATATTGGCACCACATTTGCCTTGCGCCAGTCACTTGGCACCACACCATGTCAGACAGCGGTATAGCAATAACAGAACTGAGTTCTTTAAGAACTCTGGGGTGTAACCCATCTGGTCCAGGAGCCTTGTACACATTGATTCTATTGAACTGAAGATTGGATCATGTCTACGTTCAGCCAGTCTAGTATATCACAGGATCCATGACCCGCACTGACACCACCCATGTCAGAAGTTCTTTCTTCTATCGTATAAACGGAGATAAAAAACACATTAAGTATCTCCGCCTTCTCTTGGTCTCCAGTTACCAATGCCCCATTTTCAGAATAAAGGGGTCCAATTTGCTCTGACCCATTTCTTTTGCATTGATATACTTAAAAAAAAAAGTCTTGGGATTTGTTTTGCCATCTTTAGCCACCTGTCAGGTGACCCGTCAGATTTATATTTTTTGAATACCCTCTTTTTATCATTAATCGCCCTTTTAACTGTAGCTGTAAGCCACGCAGGGTGTAATCTAGCCCGTCTATACTTGTTACCTATTCCAATACATTTAGAAGTATAATAACCCAGGATAGATTTAAATTTCTCCCATTTAACATTAGTATCATCACATGACAGTATTTGATCCCGGTCTAAATCCTGTAGTGCAGCCCTGAATTTCTGGAAATTAGCCCTCTTAAAAAATTCAAAGTTTCCCACCTGTTTTTGCTTTTTACAGTTTAAGACCCCTATTTAAGTGCCTTGCTATTTCTTATATACTCAATCCACAATCACTCAAACCACAGATTCACTCTTAGCACACACAAAACTCCGCTTGTTTAAACTCCACTTATGTTCTTGTAAAAGGAAATTTCCAAATTTTAAGAATTTATTATATGTTTGTAATAATAATAATTTCATTATGATATAATTTGGGAAATAAGAGTTATGTTCTTGCATATCTTAATATATTTGTACTATTGTAAATATGCTTCACATCAGCACTGATCCAAAAAAGGAAAAGAGTATCTTTGATTAAATTATGCTTAAAACCATTCCAACAATTAAAAAAAAGAGAATATTTTCCTAGCATGCCAATTGCTATTTTAAGATTTCATGAAAGGAGATTCTAATAATTTACTGGACAAGTGGTGAATGGGACATTTTACAAAAAAGTCTGATCACCACTTAATGACTTGCACTGATTTGACTACAAGCCACATGGGTCCAGAACAACAGAAGTGTAATTCCTCATTTATTTTCACTAGACTACTGATGCAGGGTTTATTAACCCCTACGGGACTCAGCCTCTTTTGGCCTTAAGGACGCGGCCCCATTCTTCAAATCTGACCTGTGTCACTATAAGTGGTTATAGTTTTGGAACGCTATGAGATATCCAGGGGATTTTGAGATTGTTTTCTCGTGACACATTGTACTTCAAATTAGTTTAAAAATTTGGATGATATCTTTTGTGTTTAGTTATGAAAAAAAACAAAATTTGGCAGAATTTGGAAAAATTCTTTATTTTCAACGTTCTAAATTCTCTACTTTTGATGCAGATAGATCCAAATAAATTCATAACTTACATTTCCCAAATGTCTGCTTTATGTTGGCATGGTTTTTTAAGATTCCACATATTTTACTAGAATGTTATGAGGCTCAGAATTTGGGTGCCATTTTTCACATTTTTTGTAAAATCACCAAAACCTGTATTTAGATGGACCTGCTCAACTTCTAATTGACACTGAGAGGCCTAAATAATAGCGAGACTCGTAAATTACCCCATTGTGGAAACTACACACCTCATCGTATGAAAAACCACTTTTAAGAAGTTTGTTAACCCTTTACGTGTTTTATAGGGGTTAAAACAAAATGGAGGTGCAGTCTGCAAATTGTAATATTTTTTCACAATACACCCATTTTGGGTGGAAAATTAAACATTTACAATGGATTAAATGAATAAAGGCTCCACAAAGTTTGTTACCCAATTTCTCCCGAGTACACGGATACTCCACATGTGCTGGTAACCTGCTGTATGGGCGCACGGCCGGGCATAGAGGGGAAGGAGGCGCCATCCAGATCAGATTTGCTATGTCATTTTGTACAGGCTATAATTTTTTTCTTTTTTTTTAATGTGGACCTATAGGGGCTTATTTCTTTTGCCACATGAGATGCACTTTTCTGGTACGTAATTTGGGGGAATCTATAGGCTAATTGGTGAGATTTTATTAACTCTTTGTTGGTGGAGGAAATGAAAATCATCACTTTTCAGGAAGATTTTTATGGGTTTTTTTTTTGGCTGTTTACCATACCATAAAAATAGTATATTATTTTTATTCTTTGGGTTGCCACGATTACAAAAAGACCTCATTTATATAGATTTTTTATTTTTTTCCCATTTTTACTGCATAAAAAGTAATTTGGCAAAAATGTTGTTAATTTTAGCATCACCATATGCATAACTTTTTTATTTTTCGCCTCACAAATCTGTTTAAGGGCTTATTTTTTGCGAGAAGGATTGTTCTTTTTAGTGGTCTTATTTTAGAGTGCATAACATTTTTTAAATCCCTTTTTAGAGCATTTTTATAGGGTATTAATTGAAAATGATCTTTTTTCTGGAGCTTTTTTTTTGTTTTGTTTTTTACGGGGTTCACTTTGCGGATCTAATAACGATTCTGTTTTATTATGCAGATTGTTACGGACGCAGAGATACCAAATATGTGGGGGTTTTGTGTATTTTATTCAATTGTACTGAATAAAAACCAATTTGGAGAAAATCTTGTTCATTTTATTATCACCATCTTTTCATATGCATAACTTTTTTATTTTTCGGCTGACAAATCTGGTTAGGGACTTATTTTTTGCGAGAAAAGTTGTTCTTTTTAGTGGGCTTATTTTGGAGTGCATAACATTTTTTAAATTACTTTTTAGAGCACTTTTTTTATAGGGTATTAATTAAAAATTATCTTTTTTCGGAACATTTTTGCGTTTTTTTTCTACGGCGTGTACCGTGCGGGTCCAGTAATGATTCTGTTTTATTATACAGATTGTTACGGACGCGGCAATACCAAATATGCGGGTTTTTTTGTGTTTTTGTGTTTTTTATACTTTATTAAGTGTTTTTATGGGAAAGTGACATTTTAGGGGCTTATATTTTTATGTATTTATTTTTTATTTATTATAATGTGTAGTGTTAAGTGTTTTTGCATATTTTTACTTATACATACTTGAACTTGAACCAGTGATGCTCTGATCACTGGTTTAAGTTCAATACACAACTCTACAATACTATTTTATTGTAGAGCAGTGTAAACTGTCTGAGCAAGCTTGCGCATGCTCAGACAGTTTACAGTCAGACCCGGAAGGGGTCTGGCTGGCATGGAGACCGGGCAGCTCCGGGGCACATGCCAGTCCTCGGAGCTGCCCAGAAGTGGATCGGATCCCCCGGTAAGCGGCACGGGGGATCCGATCCACAGCGCAAACACCCTTACACGCCGCGGTCATGTTTGACCGCGGCGTGTAAGGGGTTAACACCCGCGATCGGAGCCGGCTCCGATCGCGGGTGTTAGCGCAGGCTGTCAGCTGTACTAGACAGCTGACAGCTGCTGCTTCTGGTACCGGCTCCGTTCGTGAGCCGGTGCCAGAAGCAGGACGTTATAGAACGTCCCCGTGCGCTAAGCATCTAGCCCCGGGGACGTACTATAACGTCCTGGTGCGCCTAGGGGTTAAAAGATTTGATATGTTTTAACGACGCAAGACATAATAATACTGCACAGCAGGGGGTGACTTGTGACCCGTGCTGTACTATTATGACTGACACCTTCTTACAGCGGCTCAGGCCCCTCATGAGTGTTAACCCTTTAAACACAGCGTCAAGCATGGTGGCATGTAAAGGGAATCTGTAGCTGTCTGTGGATTACGGGTAGCACTTTTTCATATGTACATAGTCTAACAGAAGACTATGTATAGGCACTATGTATACCTTTATTTATGTTAACTGCCTGTTTGTACGTTTATGAACACCCTGTGTTTCACTGTACGTTTATTACATGTGATGTCCCTCATTGTACCGTTATATATGCCCTGTGCCTCATTTATATATGTTTTGATAGTGTAGACTTGTACCGTGTTAGCCATAGAGAGCAGAAGAAGGGTGAAGAAATCACGCAATACCATTTTAAGGCTAATTGAGTATATTTGATGGTGAGCTTTCGAGAATACTAGTTCTCTTAGTCAGACACAATGTTACAAGAATGTTACAAGAAAAAGAAAATGCACAGCATTTTATATACAATAGTAAGTGAACTGAAAACCCTGCTTAAAAACTCAACAGTGACAAGGAAGGACTCATCCCGAAAGGTTTCATAATACTTAACCCAACCCAGAACACTTACAACAATCAACTTGCAGAACAGCTATGCATATGGAAATCTGAAAACCTAAATCTTGACTAACACCACTGGACGAACACTACTGGAAAATGACAAAAAATATGAAAGACAAAATCCAATTACCTTCAGGATATGATGATCAACAACAAAAATAAAAAGCTTAAAAAACTGAGACAAAGAGGCTCCAACACCACATGTTCAAGTGATCTGCCAGGCCACCAGAGCTCTGTTGTGAACCTTTCTTCCTATGAGCCTGACAAACATGAAATGTCAGTTCTCTCCAAAGGTCTGTCCTTCTACCCTGTAAGATCTGTGGACAACATTAAACTCTGCATTGACATGGAAGAGTGTTTCAGTAAATAAGTCTTAGAAAATATTTCCATGACAGAGACTATCCTAACAGCACAGATTCTGAGACAGGACAGTTTAATAGCAACCAAAAAATCTACCTGAAACCAACTCAACACGGGATACATAAATCAACTGCTTTAGAAAAAAATGGAAAAACTGAAATCCTGGTGAAAAGAAAAACTTTTTTTGGTGCACCTATAACCCCTTAACGACCTGGCCCTTTTTTGTTTTTTCATTTTGTTTTAAGCCCTTGAAAAACCCTTAAATGGTTACCAAACTTCATATACGTTATTTTACATATGTTGAGGAGTGTATTTTCTATAATAGGATAATTTATGGGAGTTTTTTTCTATATTTTTAGGACTCTCAAAGTAACTTAAAAGCAAAGGAGGTCCATCAAAATGTGGATTTTGGAATTTTTCATGAAAATGTTTAAAATCGCACCTAAGTTTCCTAACCTTCTACAAAAATGATAGGATGCAAAAAACACCATCCCGACATAAAGCAGACATTTGGTAACGTTAGTTATCAACTTATTTTGATTGTATGATTCAAAACAGAAAATATAGAATTTTGAAAACTTTTTAAAAATTTCCATTTTTTTTAATACATAAATGGAATACATATTACATATTGGACATCTCCCAGCCTACAATGAAGAGGGAAGTTAAATTCCTGATATTTTTCATCAGCCATAGTTTTTTTCAAATACAAAGCCAAAACAAATCTGGTCGTTCAACAATAATGAAAGACATAGAAGCAAGCGAATACCATACATTTGCTCAAACAGCCATCAAAATTGTGCTAATGTGCAAATTACCATCTGGATGTTCATAAGGAATCCATTGATGTTTAGTATCCTGATATTCAAAAAATGGGTCCCATTGTCTGCATTGTTCTTCTCTAAAATCGTCTGAATCTTTGTCACACTCTTCAGTATTACAAAGCTGTAGCTCGTAGCTCAGTCCTACACATGATCGACCTCCATTGGATGGGCTAAATATAAAACAATAAAACAAGATCAACTATTTTTAAGTTTTGAGTTTACATTTTGTACAATTAAGATATTAAATTACTAAAGATTTATCAAGATAAGCAAAAATATATTCAAGCACATGCCCCCTAGTTCATAGCCAGCTGGTAGCTGCCCCCACTACATAGCCAGCCGGCACATGCCCCCTACTACATAGCCAGCCGGCACCTGCCCCCTACTACGTAGCCAGCCAGCACCTGCCCCCTACTACGTAGCCAGCCAGCACATGCCCCCTACTACGTAGCCAGCCAGCACATGCCCCCTACTACATAGCCAGCCAGCACATGCCCCTTACTACATAGCCAGCCAGCACCTGCCCATTACTACATAGCCAGCCAGCACCTGCCCCTTACTACATAGCCAGCCAGCACCTTCCCTCACTACATAGCCAGCCAGCACATGCCCCCTACTACATAGCTAGCCAGCACATGCCCCCTACTACATTGCCAGCCAGCACATGCCCCCTACTACAAAGCCAGCCAGCACATGCCCCCTACTACAAAGCCAGCCAGCACATGCCCCCTACTACATAGCCAGCCAGCACATGCCCCCTACTACATAGCCAGCCAGCACGTGCCCCCTACTACATAGCCAGCCAGTACATGGATGGCTATGACCGCAGACTGTTATTTTTAATATTTGAAGATTCCCTGAGGACTGGTTCTGTTCCACAGGACTGGTGCATAGCAAATGTGGTACCAATATACAAAAAAGGATCAAAAAGCGATCCTGGAAACTACAGACCTGTGAGTAACTTCTATTGTGGGAAAAATATTTGAGGGGTTTGTTAGAGATGCTATCCTAAAGTATCTCACTGCCCATAACCTTATAAACCAGCATCACCATGGTTAAGTAATTGGCTTACTGATAGAAAACAGAGTATCGTCATTAATGACACATTCTCAGATTGGGTTGATGTCACCAGTGGGGTGCCACAGGGGTCACTATTGGGGCCACTTTTTAATATTTTTATTAATGACCTTGTAGTGGGTTTACACAGTAAAGTTTCAATATTGGCAAAGGATACAAAGCTGTGTAAAGTAATTAATACTGAGGCCGATAGTATAGCAGTACAGATTGCTTTGTGGAGGTTTAAGGAGTAGGCAAGGAAATGGTTAATGAGGTTTAATGTAGATAAATGTAAAGTTATGCACTTGGGCCATGGAAACAAAAAGTATAATTACGTTTTAAACAGTCAATTACTTGTTAAAACTGGAGCTATAAAAAGACTTGGGGGTGTTGGTGGATGGTAAACTTAAATTTTAGTTACCAGAGCCGGGCAGCTGCTTCTTAAAGGGGTTTTCCCACAAACAATAGTTAGCTGATGGAACTGACGGAAATTGCCGAGCGCCGCACTCGGTGATCTCCATCAGCTCCATAGAGATAAATGGAGCTGAACGGACATGTGGGGCTGTCTGCTCCATTAGTCTGACAAAGCGACAAGGGGTCCGACAGAAGTACGTGGGACCCCATCGGACTCCCCCCCACCCGTTTTCGTGATAGGTGGGGGTCTCAGCACTGAGACCCCCACTGATCAGCAAGTTAGGCCCTACCCACAGAATAACTTTTGTTTGTGGGAAAACCCCTTTAAGCAAATAAAATTATTGGATGAACCAAGAAAGGAATAGATTCTCATGATAAAGACATAGTTTTGCCCTTATACAAATCACTGGTCTGACCACACATGGTCTATTGTGTACAGTATAAAAAAGGACATGGAACGGGTGCAGAGGAGAGTGACCAACATTATTAGGGGAATGGGGAGACTAGAATACAATGAAAGATTACCACATTTATTATTATTCAGTTTAGAAAAAAAGACGACTGAGGGGAGACCTCATTACAATGTACACATACCTGAACGGACAGTACAAGGAGCTCTCCAAAGATCTTTTTATACCTAGACCTGTGACCAGAACAAGTGGGCATCCTCTACACCTAGAGGAGAGGTGGTTCTACCATCGCCATAGACAAAGGTTCTTTACTGTAAGAGCAGACTATGGAACTCTCCTGCAGGAAGTTGTTATGGCAGACTTTATGTACATGTTCAAGAGAGGCCTGGATGCCACGAGTTATGGGGAAAAACCATTTAATTCTTAAAGGTAGAACTTGATTGACTTGCGTCTTTTCCAGACATATATACTATGATACATAACCAGCTATAACATGCCCCCAAGTTCATAGCCAGCCAGCACATGCCAAGTTCATAGCCAGCCAGCACATGCCAAGTTCATAGCCAGCCAGCACATGCCAAGTTCATAGCCAGCCAGCACATGCCAAGTTCATAGCCAGCCAGCACATGCCAAGTTCATAGCCAGCCAGCACATGCCAAGTTCATAGCCAGCCAGCACCTGCCCCCAAGTTCATAGCCAGCCAGCACCTGCCCCCAAGTTCATAGCCAGCCAGCACCTGCCCCCAAGTTCATAGCCAGCCAGCACCTGCCCCCAAGTTCATAGCCAGCCAGCACATGCCCCCAAGTTCATAGCCAGCCAGCACATGCCCCCAAGTTCATAGCCAGCCAGCACATGCCCCCTAGTATATATCCAGCCAGCACATGCCACCTAGTATATAGCCAGCCAGCACTTGTCACTTAGTATATGGCCAGCCTCCTGTCCACAGTATATGGCCAGCCTCCTGTCCACAGTATATGGCCAGCCTCCTGTCCACAGTATATGGCCAGCCTCCTGTCCACAGTATATGGCCATCCTCCTGTCCACAGTATATGGCCAGCCTCCTGTCCACAGTATATGGCCAGCCTCCTGTCCACAGTATATGGCCAGCCTCCTGTCCACAGTATATGGCCAGCCTCCTGTCCACAGTATATGGCCAGCCTCCTGTCCACAGTATATGGCCAGCCTCCTGTCCACAGTATATGGCCAGCCTCCTGTCCACAGTATATGGCCAGCCTCCTGTCCACAGTATATGGCCAGCCTCCTGTCCACAGTATATGGCCAGCCTCCTGTCCACAGTATATGGCCAGCCTCCTGTCCACAGTATATGGCCAGCCTCCTGTCCACAGTATATGGCCAGCCTCCTGTCCACAGTATATAGACAGCCTCCTGTCCACAGTATATAGACAGCCTCCTGTCCACAGTATATAGACAGCCTCCTGTCCACAGTATATAGACAGCCTCCTGTCCACAGTATATAGACAGCCTCCTGTCCACAGTATATAGACAGCCTCCTGTCCACAGTATATAGACAGCCTCCTGTCCACAGTATATAGACAGCCTCCTGTCTCTAGTTTATAGTCAGCCCCCTGCATCCAGTATGCCCAGCACATTAAAAAAATTAACTCAATACTCACCTTTTCATACGCCCCACCACAGGTCCTTCTCTTGTTGATAGAAGTCGGTGGCCGGTTCTTGTGCACTGGCGGCACACACAGTATGATGTGGGGGCAAGTAGCCGCTTGCTGACATCATAGTGTGTACAGCACTTGTCCCTCCCAACGCACACACTATGATGTCAACAAGTGGCTGACGCCATACTGTGTCCGCGGTCAGACCTGTTGCCGACAGCAATGAAGAGGAGGATCTGCAGGGGGGCATCGGAATGGTATTGATTTGATTTTTTTATAGACTAGAATATAAGCATTTTTTGTGCTGAAAAACTCAGCTCGGATTTTGACGGTACCAATATATATTCCCAGTCCATTTGACAAATGGACAACTACCTAAAAAAACACTCCTAAACACAATATTTACAAAGTAGTTTGAGTGCCAGAACAATGTTTCAATATAAGCTTATTTACAGCCATAACCCTTAGCTTTTATTATCACTATTGGGGGCATGCAAGACTTTTTAGTACAATTTTTGAAAGAAGGGGCCATTGTGATTTAATTTCCTTTAACATTTAACCAGTGCAGTTATATGTCAACAGTGCAGACATTTTAAGACATAATAATACCAATGAAATATAAAGCCCCTGATTATTACATGACTTCACATTCTAACAATCAGTGATTGTACGCCATCTTGGTCCAGTGTTTTTTCCATTTCAATCTTTTTTACTGCAACATTTTACTTAAATTTCTTGACATTTAATTAAGACATTACTTCGACGCTCACTGCATTTTGCCTGACATTTATTTTTTTTTGTTTTTTTGAACATTTGAGAAAAAAAAACTGTACTAAACTAGCTTTTCTACTCATTATCTCTTAAATAACCCCCATTATTTTAGAAATGATAACACTTTTAGTATTCTCATTATATACAAACATTATTAATTTTATGTTTTTATGTATTGGGAGGTAAAAAAAAAACATTAATTGCAACCTCAGATGAAAATCACAGAAGATTCAATATCTGTTGAACAAAAAAATAGCCACACTGTGGATCACAGCTAACACCCCCATATTGCTAAACACATCAAAAAACACAAGAAATATGTGGCATAAATCATGTTTCGGCTGCATGCTCCTCCCTGAAAACTCCATTTAAGTCTCTGCTTTTACCATATCAAAGGAAACGGTATGGTCCCTTATGTTATGTTACTTTTTTGCATGATAGCATCTTTGTGTGTATGTACTATGTACAGTCATTGAAGGACCTGGCCCTTTTATGTTTTTTCATTTCCATTTTTTCAATCCCCACCTTCAAAAATCTATAACTTTTTTATTTTTACACATAAAGAGTTCTGTGACGGCTTGTTTTCTGCGTAAAAAAATTCCAAATGACATGTCTACTTTATTTTTTGGGTCGGTACGATTACGGGGACACCAAATTTGTATAGGTTTTATAATGTTTTCATACATTTACAAAAATTAAAACCTCCTGTACAAAAAATATTTGGGGGATTTTGTAATATTCTGGCGCTAATAACTGTTTCATACTTCGTTGTACGGAGCTGTGGGTGATGTCATTTTATGCATCTTTTGAGGAAGTTTTCAATGCTATCAGTTTTAGGACTATACGACCTTTTGATCACTTTTTATAGAATTTTTTATATTTTCCAAAATGGCTAAAAGTGTCATTTACAACTTTGGGTGCTATTCTCTGTTACGGGGTAAAACCGTTTTTATATTCTGATAGATCATGAATTTTCAGACACTGCGTGGGGGGGGTGTAGGGTAATACTGGTTTATTCCAACTAGACCCATGATAAAGCACAGCTTGTGTGCATTTTTTTTAGTTTTTAGAGAGGTTGATACAATAAACTTCGATTTTTCCTATATTTAAATATTTTTTATATTAAAACATCAATTTAATAAGAGCCTTCTTGTGTCCTCACAATTCCATAAACTTGGAAAAAGTGTTACCTAAATTGATTGTTTAAAGGGAACCTTTCACCACATTTTCACATATAGATCCAGTGACAGGTTCCTATAGAGCTCTATTAACTAACTGCCACCATTCTTTCAACTAAAAATGGTTTCCCTAACATCCACATAAATCACCTTTTAGCTTATATTACCTGGCATCAGAGGGAGTGTGTACTGCTCAGCTGGCCTCTGCCATCTACTCCTCTCCATGCCTTATGCCTCCTTACTATTTAGCAGTTAATTATCTCAGGTCCTTTAGCCTCTTAACAATAGCAATCTGTGCCCCGTGTTAGTATCTGACCACATGAAGTCACAGCTGCCTCCACGGATTTCTTCTCCTCTCCACCCTCCATAGAGGCTGCTGTGATTTCATGTAATCACATACATGGTGTACAGTTTGCTATTGTTAGAAGGCTTAAGGACCTCACTTTGGTCACATGACACAAATGTAACACACGGCACCATGTAAGAAAATTGACAATATTTCCTATAAGGAAATAGAGGTTTATATGTCTGTAGTTGAATATTAGCAGACAGCCCGTAAGTACAAGGAGGCAGGGCAGTGATTTGAAGAGACACAGAGGTGTCAGTCAAAATAATGGGGCGTGATTCACTGTCAGCCTGGGAGAGAGTCAGGGCCAGCAGACATGAGTCAGAAAAGCTAATTTGCATATCAGATAAACAACCGTAATTAAGGTACAGTGCCTCACTGGCAGATAATTTTAGGTTATATGAGAAGGACTTGTAACCCTTTAACAGCAGACATTGTTAGTCAGGGGCATAAAATTCTGTTGACAGGTCTTCAAGTAGTTATTCCAGTACACTTCATTTTGGTGGTGACAAAATTACTTTATGTACTTCTTCACAAGTATTCTTATAGCTATTTTTAAATTCTTGTTATTTAGCGCTAAAATTTCATTTATGCACAAGGAGTTTCTTCTGCTCCTACTACCTATGTATTTCAGTAAAAAAAAAAAAATATAGGACTTTTTCAAACATATGCATCCCATTTAGAATAGGTTCTCCTACTTAAATGATATTTGAGAGCAATCTGTACCTGAAAGACCTTGCTCCCCATTTATAAAGGGTTTTAGACCATTTTAATAATAATAATTCTTTATTTATAAAGCGCCTGCACATTACGCAGTGCTGCACAAAGCATGACAAATTGGTCCCTGTCCCCATGGGGCTCACAATCTAAACAACCTACCAGTATGGTTTTAGTCAGTTTTCCAATATATTTGAAAAAAGAGACACAACCTCTTAGACAATGTACCAGAAATTCAGTCATAAAATAGGCAAACTAATAGCCAGTCTAAAGCAGTCTTTAGTTTGTCCAGATCAATCATTAATTATGGCCCAGAATAAAATAGTATAGTGCCTATCCACCGACACTGCTAAATATCCCCCATTGTGTGAGTTAATCTGTACTCTACTTTTTGAACTTTTGTGTTCTTATAATTCTCAAACAGTAAAGTCAAGGACCTATGGAAAGATGTCAGACTTCCTAGATGCAGCCCCTTCCCACCAAAAAAAATATATAAACCATTGCTAATATGTCAGGTTTGGTTTCTTTAGTTATTTAAGAAAAAAGTATTTCCTGAATGGGATCATACACCTGGATAGTTTCAAATGCCCCATAATTAGTACCTCATGATTAGTAACATAATTTCAAAGAATTCTGTAAAATGTGGTGAATTATAGCAAATCCCTGTCATCTTTGTTATTAGAGTTTTTCCTTTTATGTACATCTACCAGTAGACACTCCATATGCCCATTAACTAATCATGTATCATTCCGCATGGGGGCCTTAGACAGTACTTTACAAAGAGACAAACTGTAATCCTACACTAATCACCCAGCAGTACCCATCATCCGGTCGTGTCTTGAATTTTCCTGAGACACTATTATGTTAGTTCTTAATTTTATTGGTTGGAATTCTAACATCTGTTATGTTTTACTTTAGGCTTGACATACTATTCCAACCCATCCCTCTATTAAACCTCCAGTTTTATTACTGTTGTGAATGCTTCAAGGGGGTTAAAGAGAATTACAGAATTATGCAGGGAAACAGCAACTAATATTTCCTCTTTCATGTGTTTTTTCTTGCCACCGCATCCATACAGAGAAAAAGCTGCAAATTTGCTCATAAATTGAGCTAAGTGCACACAATCATAAGCTTAAGGAAGATATTTGCGGCCCATTGGAGATCGGTGGCCAGCTCATAATAAAAACTGTCATGTGCGCTTAGCCTAAAAGTGTGTTAAGACTTAGAATATTTGTACATGGATTTTGATTATGGGTTGTTTTACATGTACTTAGAAGGGTTGTTTAATAGGCACTGAAAAACCCTTTGACAAATTGAAAAGTATGGGTCCGAGGTCTGATATGGGGTAACTGGCATCCAACTCATATGAGGTTTTTTGCCTACGGCTGGTTTGTATACAAGCCAGCTTGTCCCAAGTGTACAATTCAGCAGATCTACACTTGAACCAACAGAACCAGCTAACACACAGAGCAATTTTTTTGGACCAAACTTGCAACTGGCCTTATTTTGGATCTACACTCTGAAGCCACACTTTAGTCTTGATAGATTTATGTACCTTTCAACCTTTACTTCTAAGGTAAATGGGCGAACAAGAGTGGGAGGACAAAGCTCTGACAATGACAATCCAGTGACTGTAGGGATCAAAGCCAACTTACAGTATCTCAACTGATAATTTTAGGGAAAACAAATTTACTTCTTAATATGCACCACATAAATGAAAATAAAATAAACTTACTGAGGATTATCACAGCTTCTTGTCCTGTATCTCACACCTGTGCCACATGTCCGAGAGCACGAACCAAATTTACTCCATTGCCCCCAATTTCCATCTTGGCGAAGAATTTCAGGGGTTAACCAAATGCAGTGACCTTTAAAGCAATGCTTATACCAAAGACAAAATAATAAATTTCATTAAAAAGATTTATATACAATTATAATGCTCAAGTAAGCATCTGTTTTTTGCTAATATTTAAAGCTTAACTAAACCCTTAAAGCATTAATTGAAGAAATGAATAGTGCAGGTAATAATAGTAAACTGTAATATACTTCATCGAAGGAAATGTACCATCAAAATCAAGCATAACAAAGCAGAGGCACTAACTCATAAATCCAGACACTGTGGTATTAATCTTATATTTGTTATTCATGGCCTCCTTCCTTCTAAAATACATTTTTAGAAATGATGCTAATGAGCCAGAAGAGCTCTTGGGGGGGGGGTGTTAAAGGGATTATAAAACACCAAACTTCTTTTAGTTCAACGTCCATGGTAACTTATTACAAGTATAGCATCCCGCTGTCCATGGGGTAGCGGGGAGTGAACAGGTGTTAACCACAACGTTTCGGAGGTGGCTCCTCCTTTCTCAGACATGCACAGTACAGGCACCTGTATTTAGCAACCTTAATTTTTCTTCCGACTCTTAATTAATCACAAATACTATACATCACCAAACTGCCCAGACTTTCTACAAAACAGTAACCATATTATGTCCCAAAAAAACGTTAAAACTACATTGCTCATTCAGACCATGCGGATAGAGGGTGTGCAATTCTGTGATCCAATATACTGAAGGAGGTTCTGCTCTAGGTTAACCCTATCTGTGCCTTTTATTTGCTCCAAAACAAGCCTTCAAATATCATAGATCCAATGTGACTTATCTTTAAAATGTTCAGCTACCCGTTTTATACTTTGTGCTTGTTGTTTTTTAGATGTATTATCACTGTCTGAGTTTAATAGTTAACCAAGTTAAATTGATCTTCCTTGTTAATAGCTGTAGAGTGTTGACATGCTAGGCATGGAAAATCAGTTTACCCGCAATAGATTTACCTTTTTTATATACAAATTGGGGTTTATATAAAGTTAAAGATGGGGTTTTTAGATAAAGACCGCTTGTTCAGTTTTCTTCTGAGGTTTTTTTTGTGTTACTTCCTCTCTAGTTATTCCCAATACCTACATGTAATATGTTACCATGGATGTTAAACTAGGAGAAGCTTGGTGATGTATAATCCCTTATTTTATTGAAGTTTGAAAATAAATGTGAAGAGTTTTTATGTAATAACGGCTTGCAAGTGGGGCGTGAAGGGGCGTCGCTGGTCGAGCGCAGGGCGCGGCCGGCCAGGAGTGGGCTGGCGCAGGGCGCTACTGTCCTCGCGCCTGCGTACTCGCTGCTGCCGGCGACTTTTTATATGTGAAAAGTCACCGGCTGTGGTTTTTTTCTAAACATCATAAATAAATATGCCCCAAGGAGGCTATGGATAACAACTATAAGATAGATCCAGGCACAGAAGCTGTGGCAGGCAGTAAGTGTCCACTGTTTCTCATGCTTGTTTTTGTTGGTAGATTTTCTTTAAAGTAAAACAAAATGTATCTTTTTCATAAAGAAAAGCTTCTCTAAGTCTCTTTTTATCTTATCCTCTTGCAATGTACAGCGTCACTTCAGGCAGAAGCGGATGATTAATGATTTAATATTTCCAGAACCAGAGTACCGTAAATACTAGAGTATAAGCCGAACCAAGTAAAAGCCGAAGCCCCTAATTATACCACCAAAAACTGGGAAAACCTATTGACTTGAGTATAAGCTGAGTATAAGAAATGCATTGCACAGCCTCCCAGTATATAGCCGGCCAGCCAGCCCCCAGTTCGCCCATCACATAAAAAAAATAAACTTGCATACTCAGGTAACTGCACCCCCGATGCTCAGCGCGGCATCTCTTCTGTCTTCTCAATGATACTCCCTTCATCAGCGGTGACATTGCCGCATCTCAGTGTGCGCCGGCCACGGCTCTGCCATCTGTTACAGCAGACAGAAGAAAGAAGAGGAGCCGCGGTGAGAGGAGCATCGCGGAGAAGACAGAAAAGGAGCCGCGCAGAGCATCGGGGAGCCGCATCAAGCATCGGGGGCGCCAGAAGTTTCATTTTTTATTGACTAGTCTACAAGCCAAGGAGAGGTTTTTCAGTGCATTTTTTGTGCTGAAAACTCAGAGTATACACAGTATATTTTCTGTGCTATTACAGAAGGAGATCAGAGACTGTCAAAAGTTAAGACTTTAGAAACTTTATCAGGTCACTTTATTTCCAGTCATCAATAAAGAACAGGACAGAAAGCTTATTTACAGAAACAGCATAAATAAGCAAGAAAGGAAGGTGAAAAAGAAAGGACATAGAAACGTATTCTTTTTAATAAAGAGTTTACCATCTGCACTTTAATTCAGAAAATTTGGTTGAAATTTTAGATAACCTTCAATTAAACACTAATTATATTTACTTCAGCATAAAACTGTATTATAGTAATCTTTTACTCTTAAATAAGATAGTAGATGGGTGTTGTAAGTGAATCAATTTTTTTTTAAAGAATATTTAAGATATATTAAGATGAATTAACACATGTGGAATTATATACTTAAGTGTGAAACAACTGAAAATATGTATTATATTCTAGGTTCTTCAAAGTAGCCACCTCTTGTTTTGATTACTGCTTTGCACACTCTTGCCATTTTCTTGATGAGCTTCAAGAGGTAGTCACCAGAAGCTGTTTTCACATCACAGGTGTGCCCTGTCTTTAATAAGTGGGATTTCTTGCCTTATAAATGGGGTTGGGACCATCAGTTGTGGTGTGCAGAAGTCAGGTGGATACACAGCTGAAAGTCCTATTGAATAGACTGTTAGATGGCTAGAGAAAAACAGCTAAGTAAAGAAAAACAAGTGGCCATCATTACTTAAAGAAACTAAGGTCAGTCCGAAAAATTGGGAAAACTTTGAAAGTGTCCCCAAGGGCAGTTGCAAAAACCATCAAGCGCTACATAGAAACTGGCTCACATGAGGACTGCCCCAGGAAAGAAAGACCAAGAGTCACTTCTACTGCAGAGGATAAATTCATCTGAGTCACCAGCCTCAGAAATCGCAGTTTAATAGCAGCTCAGATTAGAGACCAGGTCAATGGCACACAGAGTCCTAGCAGCAGACACATCTGTGCAACAAATATTAAGAAGAGACTGTGTGCAGCAGGCCATCATGGTAAAATAGCTGCTAGGAAAACACTGCTTAGGACAGACAACGAGCAGCAGAGACTTGCTTGGGCTAAAGAACACAAATAATGGACATTATACCAGTGGAAATGTGTGCTTTGGTCTGATGGGTGCAAATTTGAGATAGTTGGTTCTAACCATTGTGTCTTTGTGCAACACAATAAAGGTAAACAAATGGACTCTACATGCCTGGTTCCCATCGTGGAGCATGGACGATTAGGTGTGATGGTGTGGGGGTGCTTTGCTGTTGACACTGGGGGGCGGGTGCTTTGCTGGGGATTTATTCAAAATTGAATGGATACTGAACCAGCATGTTTACCGCAGCGGCAAGCTATTCCATCTGGTTTGCATTTAGTTTGACTATCATTTATTTTTCAACAGGACAATGACCCCAAACAGATCTGCAAGCTGTGTAAGGGCTATTTGATCAAGAAGAGAGTGATGGGGTGCTATGCCAGATGTTCTGGCCTCCACAGTCAACAGGCCTGAAAGCAATCAAGATGGTTTGGGGTGAGCTGCACCGCTGAGTGAAGGCAAAAGGGCCAACAATTGCTAAACTTCTCTGGGAAGTCTTTCAGGAGTGTTGGAAAACCATTTCAGGTGACTACCTCTTGAAGCTCATCAAGAGAATGCCAAGAATGTGCAATGCAGTAATCAAAGCAAAAGGTGGCTAGTTTGAAGAACCTAGAATTTAAGACATATTTTGAGATTT
The DNA here is from genome assembly GCF_040894005.1 of Engystomops pustulosus. Taxonomy (NCBI): domain Eukaryota; kingdom Metazoa; phylum Chordata; class Amphibia; order Anura; family Leptodactylidae; genus Engystomops; species Engystomops pustulosus. Next base: position 41,323,078 of record NC_092414.1, on the reverse strand, counting down.
TTCACGCTTTTTTCTCAAGTATATAATTTGAATATATAATTCATAGTTTTGATGCCTTCAATGTGAATCTACCATTCTGTAGCCATGAAAATACTTTTTGAATGAGAAGGTGTGTCCAAACTTTTGGATTGTACAGTACATGTGCTGACTTTATAGCTCTTTTGTATGCAACTATACATACAACTACATTGTAAAAAATTATTAACTATGTTAACAAAAAACTGTATACATATTTTTAAGTCAACTTTATTAGGAAACACAGCAAATTACACATCAGAAATTTCACCCACTACTATCTTCTGCACTTCAAGGTCAAAACTGGGGGGGTCATTTACTAAGGGCCTGAATTGCATTTTTCCGTCGCGTTAATGGAATATTTCCGATTTGCGCCGACTTTCCCTGAATTGCCCCGGGATTTTGGCGCACGCGATCGGATTGTGCCGCATCGATGCCGGCATGCACACGACGGAAATGGGGGGGGGCGGGGCGTGGCCGTAAGAAAACCCGACGGATTCGGAAAAAAACGCTGTATTTAAAAAAAAAAAAAAAGTAAATAAAGTAAGTAAATCTGCCCCTCTGAGTAAAGTGGGACATTTATAGGAAACTTTTCTTATAATGATTATAATTAGAGATGAGCGAACACTAAAATGCTCGGGTACTCGTTATTCGAGACGAACTTTTCCCGATGCTCGAGTGCTCGTCTCGAATAACGAACCCCATTGAAGTCAATGGGAGACTCGAGCATTTTTCAAGGGGACCAAGGCTCTGCACAGGGAAGCTTGGCCAAACACCTGGGAACCTCAGAAAAGGATGGAAACACCACGGAAATGGACAGGAAACAGCAGGGGCAGCATGCATGGATGCCTCTGAGGCTGCATAATCGCACCATTATGCCAAAATTATGGGCAACAGCATGGCCATGACAGAGTGACAGAATGAAGCTAGATAGCATCTAAAACATCCAATAATTGACCCTGACACTATAGGGGACGGCATGCAGAGGCAGCGGCAGCAGGCTAGAGAGTGTCATGGCGACATACCCTAAATGGACTCAGGCTTCAAACCAATGGGTGGCAGAGAGGAACCAAAGGAGGTGAGCAAGAAGCGCTCAAATAATATCGGTACATGATAAAAGTTTGCCAGTATATTTTGTGGATTACACAGCAGGGTGGCGACAAAGTTAACATGGAAGCCATGAAAACAACCCAAAATTCTGCCTGACACAGCTCGTTTGATAAGGGGACGATGTATGGAGGCAGTGAACTAGTAGTAGATTAAAGGTGCTGCAGTTAAAACTATGTTAGTTGGATCTTGGCATGGAGCTGGCGCTCCGCTGCCAGGCGAGCTTTCGCCAATCCAAGCCCCTGTCTATAGGCTACTCCCCAAACAGCACTTCTAAGAACCTTTTGTATAAGATCAAGTGTAGTAGCGTTCTTATAAGTTTAGGATATGGCGGGTGAGGGGAATGTAAACAGATGCGCAAGAAGCGCTGAAATAATATCCCTAAATGGTAAAAGTTTGAAAGTATATTTTGGGGATTACACAGCAGGGTGGCGACAAAGTTAACAACTTTGATGTGGAATGCCCTGTAATAGCTCTTGGGCGGTGTGCCTTTTATCGCCTAGGCTCAGCAGTTTCAGCACCGCCTGCTGTCGCTTAGCGACGGCACTGCTGCTGTGCCTAGAGCTACCGACTGATGGCGCCATGCCCACGGATGGTAATTCGGAGGAGGAGGAGGTGGAGGAGGGGTGGGAGGAGGTATAGTAGGCCTTTGAGACCTGGACCGAGGTAGGCCCCGCAATTCTCTGCGTCGGCAGTATATGACCAGCCCCAGGGTCAGACTCGGTCCCAGCCTGCACCAAGTTAAGTGTAGTAGCGTTCTCATAAGTTTGGGATATGGCGGGTGAGGGGAATGTAAACAGATGCGCAAGAAGCGCATGATGCGCATGGAGCTGGCGTTCCGCTGCCAGGCGAGCTTTCGCCAATCCAAGCCCCTGTCTCTAGGCTACTCCCCAAACAGCACTTCTAAGAACCTTTTGTATAAGATCAAGTGTAGTAGCGTTCTTATAAGTTTAGGATATGCCGGGTGAGGGGAATGTAAACAGATGCGCAAGAAGCGCTGAAATAATATCCCTAAATGGTAAAAGTTTGCCAGTATATTTTGTGGATAACACAGCAGGGTGGCGACAAAGTTAACAACTTTGATGTGGAATCCATGAAAACAACCCAAATTTCTGCCTGACACACCTCGTTTGATAAAGGGACGATGTATGGAGGCAGCTATATGGACGACTTTTGGAGGTAGCAATGGAGACAACGTGTGGAGGCTGCTATGGAGACAATTTAATTTGGATAGTGCCTGTATGTGGCAGTCCCAAACATTTTTCAAACCAGAGGAGCAGGTAGGTGGCCCTCCAGTAAAATGGGATAGATTGAGTGCCTGTATGTGGCAGTCCCAAAAATGTTTCAAACCAGAGGAGCAGGTAGGTGGCCCTCCAGTAAAATGGAATAGATTGAGTGCCTGTATGTGGCAGTCCCAAAAATTGTTCAAACCAGAGGAGCAGGTAGGTGGCCCTGCAGTAAAATGGAATAGATTGAGTGCCTGTATGTGGCAGTCCCAAAAATGTTTCAAACCAGAGGAGCAGGTAGGTGGCCCTCCAGTAAAATGGAATAGATTGAGTGCCTGTATGTGGCAGTCCCAAAAATTGTTCAAACCAGAGGAGCAGGTAGGTGGCCCTGCAGTAAAATGGAATAGATTGAGTGCCTGTATGTGGCAGTCCCAAAAATTGTTCAAACCAGAGGAGCAGGTAGGTGGCCCTGCAGTAAAATGGAATAGATTGAGTGCCTGTATGTGGCAGTCCCAAAAATTGTTCAAACCAGAGGAGCAGGTAGGTGGCCCTGCAGTAAAATGGAATAGATTGAGTGCCTGTATGTGGCAGTCCCAAAAATGTTTCAAACCAGAGGAGCAGGTAGGTGGCCCTGCAGTAAAATGGAATAGATTGAGTGCCTGTATGTGGCACTCACAAAAATTGTTTCAAACAGAGGACCGGGTAGGTGGCCCTCCAGAAAAATTAAATGCATGAAGTACTATAGCAAGAGCCAGTGGGCCCTGTCAAAAAATAGCCAGTTTCCTCTGCTTTACTGTACAAAGAGGAGGAGAAGGAGGAAAATGAGGAGGAGGAGGAGGAGTGGATCAATTATTCAGGTTGAGCTTCCTTCACCTGGTGGAGATTGGAAATTCTGAGAAATCCAGCCTTTATTCATTTTAATAAGCGTCAGCCTGTCAGCGCTGTCAGTCGACAGGCGTGTACGCTTATCGGTGATGATGCCACCAGCTGCACTGAAAACCCGCTCGGACAAGACGCTAGCGGCAGGGCAGGCAAGAACCTCCAAGGCGTAGAGCGCCAGTTCGTGCCACATGTCCAGCTTTGAAACCCAGTAGTTGTAGGGAGCTGTGTGATCATTTAGGACGATGGTATGGTCAGCTACGTACTCCCTCACCATCTTTCTGTAAAGATCAGCCCTACTCTGCCGAGACTGGGGACAGGTGACAGTGTCTTGCTGGGGTGACATAAAGCTGGCAAAAGCCTTGTAAAGCGTACCCTTGCCAGTGCTGGACAAGCTGCCTGCTCGCCTACTCTCCCTCGCTACTTGTCCCGCAGAACTACGCACTCTGCCGCTAGCGCTGTCAGAAGGGAAATACTGTTTCAGCTTGTGCACCAGGGCCTGCTGGTATTCATGCATTCTCACACTCCTTTCCTCTCCAGGGATGAGAGTGGGAAGATTTTGCTTGTACCGTGGGTCCAGGAGAGTGAACACCCAGTAATCGGTGCTGGAATAAATTCTTTGAACGCGAGGGTCACGGGATAGGCAGCCTAGCATGAAATCTGCCATATGCGCCAGAGTACCAACGCGTAAGAATTCACTCCCCTCACTGGCCTGACTGTCCATTTCCTCCTCCTCCAACTCCTCCAACTCCTCTTCTTCTGCCCATACACGCTGAACAGTGAAGGACTCAACAATGGTCCCCTCTTGTGTCTCGCCAACATTCTCCTCCTCTTCCTCCTCATCCTCCTCCACCTCCACCTCCTCCGATATGCGCTGAGAAACAGACCTCAGGGTGCTTTGGCTATCAACAAGGGAATATTCTTCCCCCGTCTCTTGTGACGAGCGCAAAGCTTCCGACTTCATGCTGACCAGAGAGTTTTTCAACAGGCCAAGCAGCGGGATGGTGAGGCTGATGATGGCGGCATCGCCACTGACCATCTGTGTTGACTCCTCAAAGTTACTCAGCACCTGACAGATATCAGACATCCACGTCCACTCCTCATTGTAGACTTGAGGAAGCTGACTGACCTGACTACCAGTTCTGGTGGAAGTTGACATCTGGCAGTCTACAATCGCTCTGCGCTGCTGGTAAACTCTGGATAACATGGTCAGTGTTGAATTCCACCTCGTGGGCACGTCGCACAACAGTCGGTGAGCGGGCAGTTGGAGGCGGCGCTGCGCTGCCCTGAGAGTGGCAGCATCTGGGCTGGACTTCCTGAAATGCGCACAGATGCGGCGCACCTTCGTGAGCAAATCAGACAGATTGGGGTATGTCTTGAGGAAACGCTGCACTATCAGATTTAACACATGGGCCAGGCATGGCACATGTGTCAGTCTGCCGAGTTGCAGAGCCGCCACCAGGTTACGGCCGTTGTCACACACAACCATTCCCGGCTTGAGGTTCAGCGGTGCCAGCCACAGATCAGTCTGCGCCGTGATGCCCTGTAATAGCTCTTGGGCGGTGTGCCTTTTGTCGCCTAGGCTCAGCAGTTTGAGCACCGCCTGCTGTCGCTTAGCGACGGCACTGCTGCTGTGCCTAGAGCTACCGACTGATGGCGCCGTGCCCACGGATGGTAGTTCGGAGGAGGAGGTGGAGGAGGGGTGGGAGGAGGAGGAGGCATAGTAGGCCTGAAACACCTGGACCGAGGTAGGCCCCGCAATCCTCGGCGTCGGCAGTATATGAGCAGCCCCAGTGTCAGACTCGGTCCCAGCCTCCACCAAGTTAACCCAATGTGCCGTCAGCGATATATAGTGGCCCTGCCCGGCAGCACTCGTCCACGTGTCCGTGGTCAGGTGGACCTTGTCAGAAACGGCGTTGGTCAGGGCACGGATGATGTTGTCTGACACGTGCTGGTGCAGGGCTGGGACGGCACATCGGGAAAAGTAGTGGCGGCTGGGGACCGAATACCGAGGGGCGGCCGCCGCCATGAGGTTGCGAAAGGCCTCGGTCTCTACTAGCCTATAGGGCAGCATCTCCAGGCTAAGCAATCTGGAGATGTGCACATTAAGGGCTTGGGCGTGCGGGTGGGTTGCACTATATTTGCGTTTCCGCTCCAGCGTCTGGGGTATGGAGAGCTGAACGCTGGTGGATGCTGTGGAGGATCGTGGAGGCGACGATGGGGTTTTTGTGCCAGGGTCCTGGGCAGGGGGCTGACTAGCAGCTGACACAGGGGAAGGAGCAGTGGTGTGCACGGCCGGAGGTGAACGGGCTTGTTGCCACTGAGTGGGGTGCTTAGCATTCATATGCCTGCGCATACTGGTGGTAGTTAAGCTAGTAGTGGTGGAACCCCTGCTGAGCCTGGTTTGGCAAATGTTGCACACCACAGTCCGTCGGTCATCCGGTGTTTCCTTAAAGAACCTCCACACTTCTGAAGATCTAGCCCTCGCCGCAAGAGCCCTCACCACGGGAGCTTCACTAGTTGACAGTGGCGCTGATGCACCAGCTCTGGCCCTGCCTCTCCGTCTGGCCCCACCACTGCCTCTTCCAACCTGTTCAGGTCGAGGACTCTCCTCCGTCTCAGAAGCACTGTGTTCACCCGGCCTCTCAACCCAGCTTGGGTCTGTCACCTCATCATCCTCCGATCCCTCAGTCTGCTCCCCCCTCGGACTTCCTGCCCTGACAACAACTTCCCCACTGTCTGACAACCGTGTCTCCTCATCGTCGGACACCTCTTTACACACTTCCACTACGTCAAGAAGGTCATCATCACCCACAGACTGTGACTGGTGGAAAACCTGGGCATCGGAAAATTGCTCAGCAGCAACCGGACAAGTGGTTTGTGACTGTGGGAAGGGTCCAGAAAACAGTTCCTCAGAGTATGCCGGTTCAAATGCCAAATTTTCCTGGGAGGGGGCAGACTGGGGGGGAGGAGGCTGAGGTGCAGGAGCTGGAGGAGTGGCGATTTCGGTGACATGGGTGGACTGCGTGGAAGACTGACTGGTGGTGGACAAATTGCTCGAAGCATTGTCAGCAATCCACGACATCACCTGTTCGCACTGTTCTGGCCTCAACAGTGCTCTACCACGAGTCCCAGTAACTTCAGACATGAACCTAGGGAGTGTAGCTCTGCGGCGTTCCCCTGCTCCCTCATCAGCAGGTGGTGTCTCACCCCGCCCAGGACCACGGCCTCTGACCCCTGCAGTAGTTGGACGCCCACGTCCCCGCCCTCGTCCTCTACCCCTAGCCCTCGGGTTAAACATTTTTAAAATGAGAGTTATAACTTTATTTTTTTTTTTTTACTTTTTTTTGTTTTTTTTTGTGTTTTTTTTTTTTTTTGTGTTTTTTGTTTTTTTTTGAGTTTTTAAAACCAAACAATGCTATCCTATTGCTATGGCTATTTTCTAGCCAAGTATCAAAGCACACTACTATGCCAGATGAGATGACACTGAGTTATTGGCTAATAGAAATCCAACCCCTACTGAATTTTGCCACTTCGGCCTTTGCTATGGATATGTGCGCCACTAAGCGCAGAACACAGCGGTCGCAAGTCTCACTACAAATTGCTCAGAATTGGCAAGTACATGCACTGCAGAAACTACAGCCACCAGCAGATCAACCAGAAATCAAATATATAGAACGCTACTGTAGGCTTCAAGAAGCTGTTTGTATTCTCCTATGGCTATTTTCTAGCCAAGTATCAAAGGAAGCACAGTACTATGCCAGATGAGATGACACTGAGTTATTGCCTAATAGAAATCCAACCCCTACTGAATTTTGCCACTTTGGCCTTTGCTATGGATATGTGCGCCACTAAGCGCAGAACACAGCGGTCGCAAGTCTCACTACAAATTGCTCAGAATTGGCAAGTACATGCACTGCAGAAACTACAGCCACCAGCAGATCAACCAGAAATCAAATATATAGAACGCTACTGTAGGCTTCAAGAAGCTGTTTGTATTCTCCTATGGCTATTTTCTAGCCAAGTATCAAAGGAAGCACAGTACTATGCCAGATGAGATGACACTGAGTTATTGCCTAATAGAAATCCAACCCCTACTGAATTTTGCCACTTTGGCCTTTGCTATGGATATGTGCGCCACTAAGCGCAGAACACAGCGGTCGCAAGTCTCACTACAAATTGCTCAGAATTGGCAAGTACATGCACTGCAGAAACTACAGCCACCAGCAGATCAACCAGAAATCAAATATATAGAACGCTACTGTAGGCTTCAAGAAGCTGTTTGTATTCTCCTATGGCTATTTTCTAGCCAAGTATCAAAGGAAGCACAGTACTATGCCAGATGAGATGACACTGAGTTATTGCCTAATAGAAATCCAACCCCTACTGAATTTTGCCACTTTGGCCTTTGCTATGGATATGTGCGCCACTAAGCGCAGAACACAGCGGTCGCAAGTCTCACTACAAATTGCTCAGAATTGGCAAGTACATGCACTGCAGAAACTACAGCCACCAGCAGATCAACCAGAAATCAAATATATAGAACGCTACTGTAGGCTTCAAGAAGCTGTTTGTATTCTCCTATGGCTATTTTCTAGCCAAGTATCAAAGGAAGCACAGTACTATGCCAGATGAGATGACACTGAGTTATTGCCTAATAGAAATCCAACCCCTACTGAATTTTGCCACTTTGGCCTTTGCTATGGATATGTGCGCCACTAAGCGCAGAACACAGCGGTCGCAAGTCTCACTACAAATTGCTCAGAATTGGCAAGTACATGCACTGCAGAAACTACAGCCACCAGCAGATCAACCAGAAATCAAATATATAGAACGCTACTGTAGGCTTCAAGAAGCTGTTTGTATTCTCCTATGGCTATTTTCTAGCCAAGTATCAAAGGAAGCACAGTACTATGCCAGATGAGATGACACTGAGTTATTGCCTAATAGAAATCCAACCCCTACTGAATTTTGCCACTTCGGCCTTTGCTATGGATATGTGCGCCACTAAGCGCAGAACACAGCGGTCGCAAGTCTCACTACAAATTGCTCAGAATTGGCAAGTACATGCACTGCAGAAACTACAGCCACCAGCAGATCAACCAGAAATCAAATATATAGAACGCTACTGTAGGCTTCAAGAAGCTGTTTGTATTCTCCTATGGCTATTTTCTAGCCAAGTATCAAAGGAAGCACAGTACTATGCCAGATGAGATGACACTGAGTTATTGGCTAATAGAAATCCAACCCCTACTGAATTTTGCCACTTCGGCCTTTGCTATGGATATGTGCGCCACTAAGCGCAGAACACAGCGGTCGCAAGTCTCACTACAAATTGCTCAGAATTGGCAAGTACATGCACTGCAGAAACTACAGCCACCAGCAGATCAACCAGAAATCAAATATATAGAACGCTACTGTAGGCTTCAAGAAGCTGTTTGTATTCTCCTATGGCTATTTTCTAGCCAAGTATCAAAGGAAGCACAGTACTATGCCAGATGAGATGACACTGAGTTATTGCCTAATAGAAATCCAACCCCTACTGAATTTTGCCACTTCGGCCTTTGCTATGGATATGTGCGCCACTAAGCGCAGAACACAGCGGTCGCAAGTCTCACTACAAATTGCTCAGAATTGGCAAGTACATGCACTGCAGAAACTACAGCCACCAGCAGATCAACCAGAAATCAAATATATAGAACGCTACTGTAGGCTTCAAGAAGCTGTTTGTATTCTCCTATGGCTATTTTCTAGCCAAGTATCAAAGGAAGCACACTACTATGCCAGATGAGATGACACTGAGTTATTGCCTAATAGAAATCCAACCCCTACTGAATTTTCCCACTTCGGTCTTTGCTATGGATATGTGTGCCACTAAGAGCTAAACACAACGGTAGCAAGTCCCCCTGCTAATTCCTCACAAAATGGTAAAAGATGCAAATTAAAATAAAAAAAGTAGAACGTTATTGTAGCCCTAAGAAGGGCTGTTGGGTTCTTTGAGAATCACTCCTGCCTAACAGTAAGCTAATAGAACACCCTAACGCTTTCCCTGACCAGCAGCAGCTCTCTCCCTAGCGGCATCCAGAGACAGAATGATCCGAGCAGCGCGGCCAGCGGCTAGTCTATCCCAGGGTCACCTGATCTGGCCAGCCAACCACTGCTATCGACGTGTAAGGGTACCACGTCATGCTGGGTGGAGTGCAGAGTCTCCTGGCTTGTGATTGGCTCTGTTTCTGGCCGCCAAAAAGCAAAACGGCGGGAGCTGCCATTTTCTCGAGCGGGCGAAGTATTCGTCCGAGTAACGAGCAGTTTCGAGTACCCTAATGCTCGACCGAGCATCAAGCTCGGACGAGCATGTTCGCTCATCTCTAATTATAATGCATTGTTGCACTACAGACAACATGCATGCAGTTTGGACCTAATCTCTACCACGCCCAGTACAAGGTTTAATAGACACAATAGGCTCATTAACAATGCCAGATATTGAGGGAGATCTATGAATCTGTCTACATCAGAAAAGTGAAGTAATTTGCACCTGATATGCTGTGTGCCACATTTATTGAAGGTTTCAGACCATTTTTAGGCAGTTTTCTGTCAGAAAAGGAGACGTTTCCTTTTTTGGGGGAGTGACTGGACAGAAAAAAGCCAATGCGCAGGATAATTCAATATTATAGCGCAGCAGACGAGACCAGCTAACAAGTGGTGCAAAGTACAACACACCAGTGTTATACTGCAGCAGACTAATCATCCAACATTAGACATAATGATTAACCTGCCAGAGCAGAAAACAGTTTAGTTCTACTCTGCACTGGTCTAAAGACCAAACATTAATACATTTCCCCCATTCTCTTTAATCCCTTTCTCACCACTACTCAAGAGGCTTTACTGAACGTAGAATTTCTAACAAATTTTAATGCCTATTGGTTTAAGGGCTATAACTACATTTTTTTTGGGCAACACCGTAAACATTTTGGCTGTGTTTTTTTTTTTTTACACATACGGATTGTTAAAAATAAAAAAGTTAATGGAACTTTTATCATTTTTACTTTTTTGGGGGGGTTAAAGTTACAAAAACTGGAGATAAATATATATTTATTTGTTTGTAATGTATAGTATGGATAGTATGTATTTTAACTTAAAATGACCATTGTAAATTTATTCCCTAGTTTGTTATATATATGAAGTTTTGATATATATAATATGTATAGTCTGGGGCAAACGGGCCGACTATGGAGAATGGAGAAGGGACAAGCGGTAATAAACCACATCTCCCTTCTCTAGCTTTTGTTGACAGCCGGACACCTGGTCCAAAAAATGGAGCTGTATCAAAAGACATTGCTGCAGACTCTGAACCAGCGTCCGCTGACATCTTTCAGCAATGGACGGTTGTGGATGAGTTAACAACTCCATGACTGGCACTTGTGATATCCTCATCTAAATAAATGTTTATCTAAGTTATACAGTTATATACAATGCATAATTAAGAGACACCGTTCGAGCATTAAAATATCTTAGTTCACAACTTTTCTTTTATTTATTATCTCTTTGTGTGTCAAATATGGATACTTTGTACATTGTCATTGTACGACTTATCTAATGGGTTAAAGGTTGTTGTGCAGTTTAATCATAACATTTTTATTGTTTCTATAATAAAAATTATACAAGTTTCAAATATAATTCCGGTATCAATTCCCAATAGTTTTCTAGATATCTTTTTGCTTTCAATCCATATGAAGCTTCCACGTTTACTCTCCGTGGATAGCAATCTGCCCGTGTTCATGTGATGTCGCACAGCTACAGGGCTTGTTATCATGCACAGTACAGATTACTGTCTGATACTAACAAGCTGTGCACCTGTGTCACATCAAATGACCATGAACAGTAAGTATCTGAAAAGTGCATCTCATCCGGGTATAAATAAGCCCTCAAATCTGCCCTGTAAAAGCCCAATGGTGCTTCTTCACTTCAATGTTCAATGTCCTGTCTTGTGCCCATACCATCATATTTGGAGTTTTGTATGCGAAGAGGAAATTGTTTATCAAACTTTGCGGTGCATTTTTTCATTAATTCCAATGTTAATTGCAATGTTAATTCCAAAGTTTTTTTTTTTACAACATTTTATTTGTCACAGATCAAATTAAAAAAATGTTTAAATAGGATATCTGCATTATATTTTCCACATATCTGCCCCCATCAAGAGTAACAAAATGTGCAGGTACAAGAGACAAGCGCACAGCCTCCTTCATGTACAATCAAGCATAACAACCATTCTGTTTTTAACCCCCCTTTCCCTCTGCTGATCTTTTCTCTGATCCCTACACTCCAAGAACTACTCTCAAATGTTGTGTGCTAAACCATGATGTGTACTGAAAGGTTCGCATAATTGACTGTATTGCAGATGAAGTGCATTGTTTAGTAATAAATTGCTTAAATGTTTTTGAAGAACTTCTCTGTGTCCCTTTCCTTATGCTGCTCTGTTTCAGGCTTATTATACATGAGTAATTGTTTCAAGCTGGTAATCACTTCCAAGACTCCCAGAACAGTACATTTTAGCCAGTGTTGAAGAATGTAATTTTTGTCACTAGAAGATCCAGGATCCCTAAGATCATCCGCTATGGGTATATAATGAAATAACATAGCAACTTACAGCACTTTGGTTTAATTGAATTGTGTGTACTACTTTTAACCTTGGGGGGGGGGGGGGGATGGGGAGTTCTGCCAATCACAGGAACTGGGCCGCCGGATTATAGCACCACAATAATGGCATCTGTATCCCTCCATCAAATTTTGTCAAAGCCAATTTGCGGTATGCAAGCTGTGGTTGTTTGCCTAACCACAAGTGAACAATTGCTGATTGAAACTTTTGGAAATTTGCATATAGTAATAAAAAAAGGTAATGTTCGAAGAGGATATAATAGCCTTCCAAAACTAATCATTTTTATGAGGAGAGCCCTTCCCATGAGTGACAACGATATAGGTCTCCCAACTTTTTCCTGCAATATTTTTTATATCAGGGGTACATATTTAGTCACAAAAAATGTGCTGAAAATCCTCACCCCGGCTTATACACGAGTCAATACAGGCCGGGCTGGCTGTATACTACAGGGGGCAGGCTGGGCTGGCTGTATACTACGGGGGGCAGGCTGGGATGGCTGTATACTACAGGGGGGTCTGGGACGGTATATTACTTAAATTTATCCCCGAGTAGGTAATCTGGGAATGTGCCACTTCTAATCCTTGTAACCACTCCGCTCCAATCCATACCCAATGCAGTAACTGTCTTTTTGATACATTATTATGTCCAGAAAATGTCCTGTAATCCACCAAGATCTGCAATTTTGTAGAAAAAGCAAGTGATCTGCGAAGTATGCCAGTGTGACTTCCGTGTATCCTAGATTGATACCCATGAAGGCATCTCCCATTAACAGGTGTCCCATGTCAGGTTCTAAAGAAAGAGATGAAAGTGGACACTCCTGCCGTGTGCCCTTTTCCAGATTGATAGTGGGGTATAGAAATCCTGATGTCAGTACACTGCCCCGTGGGTTGTCTAAATTGTTGAAATAGAATTCCTAAAGGGTCCGTAATTCCAAATGTGCCTAACACCAAATGCATCCCAATTAACATGATCAAATGCTTTCTCAGCGTCAAGCATTAATGTCAGCCCTCCCCCTCCTTTCTACTGCCTCCTGTGTCGCAAATACTGTTCTAATATTCATCACCACTAACCACCCTCTCACATACCGTACCTGGAGGAGACCTATTAATTTCTGCAAGACTTCTGCCAGTCTTCCCTGGTTTAGGCAATAAGCAATACCTTTAAACGTGTCACCCTGTGTTAACCCACTTATTGGTGCTGGCAAAAAATGGCAGTGCACGGGCGCCGCCATCTTGCCGTGGATCGTCGCTATTACAGTAAAAATCTGAACGTTAGGTATCCCCACGTCCGAAATGCCCGATCAAAATAATATAAATTTTTTTGCCAAGTTTAACACCGTAACGGAAAATAGACCTGTCATTTGGAGCATACAGTGAAATAAGTAAAATCCAAGCCCACAAGAAAACGTCCCAAATGTGGTTTTTCACCAATTTCACTGCATTTGGAATTCTTTTCTGCTTCCCAGTAAACGGCATGGAATATTAAATACCACCATTTTGAACACATAAATTACAACATAAATCGGCCCTCTACTTACCATCTTGGCCAAAAGCTTTTCCCTATGTACCTCATTATTCACACAGTACTCTAGTCACCATCCTTTCAATAGGTTCTGAAAGTTCTCATCCTTGGTTAGATGGGAAGTGCCAAAAGATATCCCTTGAAAAACATTTTTCACTTCCAACACCAAGGGAGCAGATATAAGACAGAGATTAGTGATCTGCTTAACCATATAACGATGAAGCACTTGGGAGCCAAGAAAATATTGTATACTTGCCCCTGGCATGGGAATAGTGTATTAATTCCCTAACAATGGGAGAACATATCCTCCATAAATCGTGTAATTAATTTGTCGCCAAAAAGGGGTCCACGACCCTGTCATGCAGTGTGGCCACCTCTATGCTCTAGTCACCCCTCTTCGTATCCTCCCCTACATAAAGGACTGAGTTCATATCCCTGCCCAACAAGATTTTAGGCTCTGTATCTGACAATATACAGCCTTCTAAGTCAACAAAGAACTCTTTATTTTCATCTTTGGTGCATATATACTAAGCCTTCCCACTGGATTGTCTAGAACTAAGTGGAAGTACCGACCCTGGTCATCGTCTTCTTGGGAAAGTATGGAACATTGCACACTTCTGTGGAACACCACTAGCAATCCAGCCTTGCCTTTTACTGATGGGGAGCCCATCACCTACCCCACAATTTGTTCATTCTTTGCATCTGTGTTTCAGTGAGATGTGTCTCCTGAAGTAACGCCATATCAGCCCTCAGTTTTTTCAGGTGACGTAATACCATCATCAACTTGTTAGAGAAACATAACCCCTTAACATGCCAGAACACATTTCTCATACCCGGTATATGTCAGTCTAGATATGGCATTTAGGTTTCCTTGAAGGAAAAGTCCAGCAAAGCTCATCATTCCCCAACAAACTGATAGTATGTCCTTGTTTACCTTGCAACGAGAATGACAGTTGAACTATGATATTGTCGGCCCTTCCTTCCAACTCCTCTAAATGACAAACCCTACAGTGTAATAATATATTCAAAAGGAGAAAGAAGTATGCTATAAGACCCAAATTCAAAGTATAAACAAATTTATTTGTACCGTGGTACATCACAACACAAAAACACATATAAAAACATTTAAAAAGTGTGAAAAACACACAAACACAATACAGCAGGAATTAGAAAGAGAAGAAAAAAAAGTGATACAAGCGCCACATGTGTGAAAGCAGTTTCTGGCTTGGTAAAAAAAAAAAAATATGATTGGTAATCTGCTCACCTTTTCTGGTTGTACAAGCGGTACAACTCGTATAGTAGCTTAGGTATTGTAGTGGTATCAGCAGCCGTCCTGGGTTTTTTCCGGCAATAGAATTCGTCGGAGAACAGAGTAGTAAATGTATGGCAATCTTCCAGGCTATCAGCGGCGCTGTCCTCCTGACAGCCGCCAGCTCCCCTTACTCTCAGCGACCTCTCCTAACTACATGTATATCACAACACAATTTATCACAATAAATTGAAAAATGATGGCAATACATAAAACCAAGATGGCAAAACCCAAACAAACAACTATATCAAGGTATAGAGCCAAATCGCTATCTGAAAATAAATAGTATGAAAAACTACTGGTGGGTCAATCAGGGTATCTACCTGTCATGTGAAGGATCCAAACCAAGGAGAGGTTAGGGGAAGCTGGGGCTCGGAGCCCCACTCGTATCGCCAACCGACTGACTTCCTCAGGGGTGCTGTGGTGTAAATTAGTGTCCGCTTTATAGTCCGGCGTCCTTCCAAAAGCTATCTACTGCCGGAGCTTATGACTTCCGGTCGCGAACCGGAAGTCCAGTATGTAGCTAGTAAAAGTGTCGCGCGGGCCCGCACATGCGCCAAAATGTGGCGCCGACTGCCCCTGCAAACAGTGTCCCCTAGCTGTTTCAAAGGTGAACTACCTAATTGGCATTGATTGTTGAAATTAGTTACCAACACCGGTTTGGCATCCTTTTGTTTAATTCTCGGTTGAAATGTCATATTTCGATCAGTTTGGCACGCTCTCTGGTATGCCCTTGCTATTGTTTTGATGGTCCTCAAGTTTTGCTCCTTCTACCATTTGAAGACATCTGACTATATATAACCCAGGGAATACCTCACTTGGATGTTTTGCTCTCTGAAACTAGTCTTTACCTCAGCACGCACTGGCGGATTAATGAAAATTATCAATTTGTAATATAAGGCTGCTACATATATTGATGACCAGGTTGTTACATATGTGATGTATATCTGTACTTATATAATAGTATTGCATATTGTTGTCCGTTTTGTACTTTCTGTGTTCTCCCCCCTCCCCCCCTCTGTTACCCTTGCCCCCTTTTTGCAAGTGCATCCACTGGCGGATTTTGCACAAACGCTTTGCACTTTTGATGGTTTCCAGGTTAAGTGTGTATGTATGTATGTTCATGGGCCCATGAAAGGATGAATGACGACTTTGGCATGTATGTAGTTATCAGTATGGATTTGGGGTATAATTTCATGATTTTCTGCATTATTCACCTATTTAGGCTAATGAGATATATTATTAAGCAACAGTTTTTCTGACATAAGTTCATGCTTTTTTTAGATGCATAATTTTTAGATGTATATTTGTATACATGGGCTTGGTTTGTCTTATAGTTTTTTTTATAAATCTTGCTCCGGCACTAGACGGCTTTTGGAGGGACGCTGGACTATAAAGCGGACACCAATTTACACCACAGCACCCCTGAGGAAGCCAGTCGGTTGGCGATACGCGTGTGGCTTCGAGCCCCAGCTTCCCCTAACCTCTCCTTGGTTTGGATCCTTCACATGACAGGTAGATATTATTGACCCACCAGTATTTTTTCATACTATTTATTTTCAGATAGCGATTTGGCTCTATTATCAATTGAGTACTCCATACCTTCATATAGTTGTTTGTTTGGGTTTTGCCATCTTGGTTTTATGTATTGCCATCATTTTTCAGTTTATACTGTTGTGATATACATGTAGTTAGGAGAGGACACTGAGAGTAGGGGGAGCTGGCGGCTGTCAGGAGGACCAGCATCACCATATGCTAGGTCTTCCTGCTGTATTGTGTTTGTGTGTTTTTCACATTTTTAAATGTTTTTATATGTGTTTTTGTGTTGTGGTGTACCACGGTACAAATAAATTTGTTTATACTTTGAATTTGGGTCTTATAGCATACTTCTTTCTCCTTTTGAATATATTATTGGTTTGTTTTTGTATGACTTTTGACCCTGACCATATACATTTAAGGAGTGCTAGTCCCGCCCCTTTTGTTTCTCGAAACCCTACAGTGTAACATTTGCTCTACACATCTATTCCACTTTATACTTAACATTCCCTCCTAATATCCCTTTGTGCACCAACTTATCAAAGGTGGACTCATTTGCATAAACAATACATTGAAACTTAACTATACCACTGCAAGACCCACGGGCCTCATTGTCAGTCAGACTGGTGAACGATCGGTGCTAGATCTATCACCTCTGTACTTTCTAGCACTTCTACTATGCTGCATCACTAGAAAAGCCTCCACATACCAATATGCATCTTCTGGAGATTCGAAAGTTTCCATTCTGGGACAAAAACCTTGAGGGTAATTTTTCAAAATTTTTCTAAAATAAAATTTTTACCCCCAAATAACCCGAGCAAACAACAAAATTATACTACTAATATAAACAACAATCTGTTTGATAAGTTAAAGTGTTGAAAAGTTATTAGGACACGAAGAGAAACTGGTCAGATTAAAAAAAAATGGGATGAGCCTTAACGTGCAAGCGGGCTGCATCCTTAAGGGGTTACAAATATTCTGTAATTGTTAGTCATTAAAGGAGTTTTCCCCACGAAAGAAAATTCTCACATCTCAAGCCTCTAGTGATGTTACCACAATAAAGATCATTTTAACCCATTAGTTTACAATTTTACTCAGTTTTATTGCTGTTTTAGCTCCTATCACTCCCTCGGCTGCTCGGTGTAAAATCCCAGGGTGTTGGCGGGGCCTCTCTAAGTAGACACAGTGTATTATCCATCTAGTTCTGTGAGGTGACAATGTGGTTAGATTCTCAGGGTACAGGTGTAAATACACTTTCATCTGGCACCTGACACTGCACTAAAACACTGACGTATAGAAAGAGAGAGGAGACAGATCAGAGATGCATGAGATGATCACAAAGAGACTGGCAGACCATTACAGTGTTACAATGCGAGCTCTGCTACATCTCACAGATATGTGCCTGCCTCCCCCTTCCCCTGGGTCACTTATCTACATGTAGCATGTTGTATGAAGCCTCTCTCACTGTTCATGATCTCCTGGCAGCAATGTCTGTCTCTCAGTGTGAGCTCCGTGCAGTGAGAAGTTACTGAAACTGAAATTGTGTACAGCAGGACTGATAGTGACAGGTTGGACTTACATTTGTGTTTTTGTTAAAAACTGAATTAGAGAATGTGTTTTTTTGTTATTTTTATATGAGTACATATAAGAAATTTGTCTTTGTGGGAATAACCCTTTAAAATATTTGGGTGGTATGACAATCTGTCTGAAAGGCATAAAATATTGAGGTTTGAGAATGGCAATTTTTTTCAAAAATATTTTTCTAAATATATCAACTAAATTATTCACATCTCAGATTTTGAAAATAAGGAATGTGAATACTGGAATCGGAGGTAAAGGGTTAAAGACTGCCAAATTCCCTTTTTACCATGATCATTAAAGGCTCTTTTACTAGGCTTATCCTCCTTCTCAAAAATAGAATATAAATTCATAAAAGGGGGCCCAAAATGATAGAAATAAAACCTACAGCTTATCCTACAAAAAATAAGTCACACAGCTACATCAAAATAAAAATAAAAATATTATAAATGTACAAATTTTTTTATCGTGGATGGATGTGTTGGCACCCTGAAAATTATTGCAGTTAAGTTTAAGTTTTGGTATGCACATGTATTTCATTTCTATGTGTTGGAACAACAGCCCCCCCAAGTATATAGTAAGCCAGCCCCCTCAGCATACAGGCAGCCAGCTCCCCCAGTATACAGCCAGCCAGCCCCTGTATTTAGTCAGCCACCCCCCCCCCACATATAAACCAAGCCAGCTCCCCCCAGTATATAGCCAGCCCCCCTGTATATATCCAACAAGCCTCCCCCAATATATAGCCAGCCCCCCTGTATATAGCCAGTCAGTCCCAACAGTATACAGTCAGCCCCCCCTGTATATAGCCAGTCAGTTTCCCGATTTGGCTGTATACTGGGGGTACTGGTTGCCTAAATACTGGGGTGGGCTGTTTGGCAATATACAGGGGGACAGGATAGCTATATACTGGGGGGACTGGCTATATACATTGGTAGCTGGCTGGCGATATACAGGGGGGGCTGGCTTTATACTGGAAAGACTGGCTGGCTATATACTTGGGGGGCTTGCTGGATATATACAGGGGACTGACTTGTTATATACTGGGGGGTCTGCCTGGCTATATATGGGGGGGGCTGTATACTGGGGGGGACTGGCTGGCTATATGCAGGGGGGCTGGCTGTATACTGGGGATACTGACTGGCTATATACTGGTGTGGCTGGCTAAATACTTTTAGGCTTCTGGAAATATACAGGGGGACTGGCTGGCTATAGATGCTAAAAATGATTATCTCATCCCATTAATTAGGTAAAAAACATCTAAAATTGCTGCATTTCCACCATTTTGCCACCCATACAGAAAGTGTTATAAAAATTATTGTTAAAGGTATTAAAATGCAAAACTATATAAATTTGGTATCCCTGTGATAACACTGACCCAAAACATAAAGACTGTTAAATGGCATCTACCACCAGGATGAAGGACTGTATGCAAATGAGCCTGAGAGGCTCCAAGCTCCATAGGCATTAATGCAGCCCCTCAGGCTCATTTGCATACGGTATTTCATCCTGGTGGTAGATTTACTTTAAGATGTGTAAATTGGACCAGACAACGAAAGCCATAAAAACAAAGTACATGAGAAAATGGTGCAATTGCTTTTTGTAGGCAATGCATATTTTCAGATTTTATCACATCGTGTTCTCTTTAGCCTAAAAAAAATGGCAAAAAAGTATTTTTATAACACAAATTCAAAATTTTGATCTACAAAAATTGAAAAAGATGCCTTTTCTTACTAGCTTTCACGTTTGCAATTTTTATTCACTTTTTTTCTATTTTAAAACGTGACTCAGTTACTCAGTTCTATTTAAGCTAATTATGTAATGATCCCTCTATTTCATTACAAAGGAAGAATTGCAGTATTAATTCATACTCCAATGCTTATTCTATCCTCCTCAAACCAGGAGTCTCACCTCCCTTGAAACGCTTTGAGACTCTTACTAGTTTAAAGGGAATAATTAAATTGACTCACCAGTTCAGTGAACAGAAATTTCAAAACGGTTGCAACCTAAGGAAACTGCAGGGGAACAAAATAACTCCAGAGGCTGTGAAACATCCACATTTTAAAAAGTAGTAAGCAAAGAAATGAATAGATCCCCAAGCCTTCACTGCCTTTAAATGTCCACGAAGTATCATAAAAGCCATCTGGAACACTGGAACAGATAAAAGAAACAAAATGTGCAGAACATCTGAACTAGGTGGAATAAATTAGCTTTATTATACTCACAGATAAAATAATATAAGCTTCAAAATGATCTGATCATGTGATCATCTGACCAGACATTAGAAGATTGAGTAGATCCTAAACAACCTGAATACTCTGTCAAACATAGTAAAGAAACCAGTCAATGCAGCTTTCATTTTTTAAGAATACAATGGAAAATTTTAGTGCACTATAATTGGTTGCTATGGGCAACAAAGGCAGTTTCTCTTTCAGACAGTTTCTGAAATCTTTCCCAATATATTGAAAGGAAAAGTCCAAATATGCAACCATTTAAGTATATTGCTCCATTAACCAAGAATGAGGGAGGACTAAAACTATATCCTACTGTTTTACTACAAAACATTCAGTCCTAAACGCCACAACCCCATACTCCTGTCCAACACACCTTAACACCCATCTCCATGTTTTCAACCCAACGAGACCTACCAAATCTTTTCAAACGTATAAGGGCACTTGCGATGCAAGTATAAGAAACGGGTACATATATATTAATCAGTTATTACATATGTATTAATCAGTTATTACATATGTATTAATCATTTGTAGACACCTAGATAAGGGGAAACCTCTATATTCTTCCAAGTCAGGAATAACAATAATAATTTTACAAGCACAAAAAAGGGGCCTTAACATAGACCTGGTATACTGTTATTGATAATGGCGAGTAGACATATCTTTGGCTCTGTTTTAAGTTTAAAGGGAACCTGTCACCACATTTTCATAAATACAGCTAATGACAGGTTCCCACTGAGCACTGAACTAAACTACATGCTTGTTTTACTGAATTTGGAGGTGTTTGACAGAAAATATAAAACTTAGCCTTTATTTTCTTTTAAATTAAAATATGTTTTAATTTAAAAGAAAATAAAGGCTAAGTTTTATATTTTCTGTCAAACACCTCCAAATTCAGTGAATTACCTAGCAGGGAGAAAGTGTTTAAAGCAATACATTACCGCATAACACAAATCAGTGATTATCTACATGCTTGTTTTAGCTAAAAAAATTTCCCTCACATCCCAATAAAATCAACTTTATTTAGTTATATTACCTGACATCAGAAGTGGAGTGTCCTACTCAGCCAGCCCCCCCAATCTCCTCTTCACTAATCAGCACTTCATGTGACAAGGGTGATGTAAACCAAGGTCCTTTTCCCCAGTGGCGTAACTAGAAGCTGATGGGCCCCAGTGCAAAGTCTGTGCCAGGCCCCCGACTCTAATGCATGGTTTATAGTAATAGTCTTCTC
Organism: Engystomops pustulosus; assembly: GCF_040894005.1. Lineage (NCBI taxonomy): Eukaryota > Metazoa > Chordata > Amphibia > Anura > Leptodactylidae > Engystomops > Engystomops pustulosus. The sequence continues at coordinate 41,301,789 of NC_092414.1, read as the reverse complement.
ATATGGGAAAGTGACACCTTAAGGGCCCCCTAAACCTCTTGGGCCCAGGTGCGATCGTAACCTCTGCACCCCCTAAAATTTGCCATATCAACCTCATGTATGTATCTGTACAAATGAAATCACAGCATGCTTCCATGGACTTCTAGTTCTCCCCATCCTCCATTATATGCAGGGATTTCATGTGATCAGATACCTACATAGGGTAGATATCAGATCATAGGATAGATATGGCAAATTCTAAAAGGAAAAGGACCTTAAAGGACATCACCCTGGCCACATGATATGAATGAAACAAAAGGCACCATGTAACCATCTGGGAGATATCCCCTGGGAGAAACCAAGAGCCACTTCCTGAATAAAAGTCAAATATGCTATTTGCAAATAACAGAAATTGACTGTAATTAAGGTACAATGCCTAACTGGCAGCTATAGTACATGTGACATGTACCAGCAGGCATTGCAGCCCTAGAACGGAGCTCACAGACACCGACACTGATTCACCTTCTGGCAGGAGATTGTGAAGAGAGACAAGCTGCAAACTACAAGCTAAAAGGAGATAAGTGATCCGGTGTAAAGGGAATGCAGGCACAGTAATAGGCATCTAATGCATCTCTGATCTGTCTCATCTCTCTCTGTGTCATTGTGTTAGTATAATATCAAAAGCCAGGTGAAAGTGTATATACACCTGTACCCTGATAATCTAACCACATTGTCACCCCACAAAACTAGATGGGTCATAATGTGTCTGCTTAGAGGGGCCCCATCCACACCCTGGGATTTTGCACTGAGCACCATAGAGACTGATAGGACCTATAACAGCAATAAAACTGAGTAAAATTGAAAAGTAAGGGGTTAAAATGAGCTTTATTGTGTTAACATCACTAGGGAATTGAGATGTTGGAATTTTCTTTTGTGGGAAAACCCCTTTAAGTATGAATAAGCCATGAAAAAGAAAACTCATCTCTCAAAATTTCCTCTAGTTTAATGTCTTTTAATACCTCTACCTCTAAGCCTTAATAGTATCTTGAAACCCATGTAGAGAATTTTTTGATTCTATGCATGTCAATTATGTAATTCCCAATAAACCCCTGGGATATGTTTATTTGAGCAAACATCCTGAACTAAGGGCAAAGTATGGAAATTATTTTTTCAGAACAATATATCATAATATTTTTTACTCAGACAAAGATTTTTCAAGTAACATGCTAATAAGTGAAACCCTTTTTGTGGTTGTCTGTAAAATTCGGAAAATCAGTGGTGCATATATTCCAAGTGGATTCTAAGCAGGGAATGTCAGTCAGAAAACCTAACAGCAGGTTTTAGCCTGGCATTGAGAAATATTTAAAATACTTTGTACCATTTGACACATTGGGGCAGATTTATCAAGCTCAAAGTCAGATTATTTCTAGTTGCTCATGGCAACCAATCACAGCTCAGCTTTCATTTTACCAGTGCTCATGAATATTTTAAAGGGGAGCTGTGATTGGTTGACATGGGCAACTAGAAATATTCTGACTTTCAGGCAGCTTGATAAATCTGCCCTAATGGGGGAAGTGCATCAATCTATTGGGGTACTGTAATTTGCATCTAAAATGGCATGTGCCAAATTTTCAGGAGTCGGCTGTTTTCCAACTCCTCCAAAAAAGGGGTGTGTTCTCAGCAACAAGGGGCCTGTGCACTAGAAAATTCAATATTGTGGCATAGCAATTTAAGCCAATTAATAGGAGTTGCAAATTATGTTTCCTTAGTCTTATACTTCAGCAGAATAAAATAAAAAAAAAAAAGATTTTCTGTATTAAAACAGAATTAAACTACAATGAGTTTTCATGTTTGTAGAATATGGTTTTACATTTTTTCTTTTTAATTTTGCTACCGGATTTATTAAGGTTTAGTTTCAACAAGTGTTTTTATTGCTTTAATAGCTTAACGCTTTGCGTCCGATATATCAGATGTTGAGTGCAGTGATGTTGCGCTCACAGCCTGTTATATCAAACGCAGAGCTGATTCAAGATCGGAACCGAGTTGGCATCGGTATACACTGGATGTCAGCTGTAGCCAGAAGCTGACATTCCAGTGCAACACCCGTGGTCGGAGTGGACTCTTATCGCGGGTGTTTAAACCAGGGGTCTCTACGCCACAATGGTCCCCCCTCGCCATCTTCGAGGGGCGCCCATTGTTCCCATGGCAGCCCTGATGTCAAATCAGGACCCCAGGGGTGTCTGCAGGCAATGTCGGTAAGATGAAGTCTCTGACGTCATCTTAAAGGCACAGTGCCAGCCTATACAAGTACATAGGCTGACACAGCTAACACCCTGCAATTCATTAGTATTGCAGGGTATTATCATGAATAAGCAATCAGATGATTGCTTGTTAATGTCTCATGGTGGAATTAGTAATAAAGAGTAAAAAAAAAATATTCTTAAATAAATTAATAAATAAAAATGTCCATAAGCCCCATAAACATATATAGAGACATAAAATAAAAATATAATATAGAGACATATAAAAGAAGTCTAAATCATTACACAAACCCCACATACACATTATCACTGCATCCGAAACAACCTGTAGATTTAAAAAAGATCATTATTGAAACCGCCTGATGAACACTTAGAAAAAGAAAACATTATACACCCACTGAAAATTATGATTTTAACCTATTCCATACCTCTCCGGAGTAGATCGAATTTTTTGTGGGATGAAATAGGTTAAAATCATAATTTTATGGAAAATTAAACGTATAACCGATAAAATTTGACCATTCTAAATTTCACCTCCATTTTGTTTTAATTACTATGGAGATTTCAAGGGGTTAACAATCTTCCTAAAAGCGGTTTCTGATAGTTTGAGGGGTGCAGATTTGAAAATGTGTTGATTACAAAGGGGGTTTTCAATGCCAAATATTTAAAATTTAATTCAAAACAGTAGATATCCCCAAAATAATAAATTCTGAAAATACAGAAAACCGATATTCGATTTGTAAGCCGCGTGGCATCAAAATAAATTATCCAAACATTTAAAAAATTATGAAAATGTAAAGTAGACATATGGGAACTGTTATTCAGTAACAGTAAATCTATATGACTGAAAACGCAATGATTTAGAATTTTGAAAATGGCAAATTTTTCCAAAAATTCATCACTTTATTTTTATTATAAATAAACACAAAACTTAATCAGCCAAAATGTACCACTAAAGTGAGGAAAAAACAATCTCATAATTGCTTTGCTAAGTAACAGTGTTCCAAACTTATAACCATATAAAGAGACAAAAGTCAGAATACAAAAAAATGGGACAGAGCCTTAAGCTATAAAATGGCTACGTCCTGAAGGGGTTAAAAGGAAAGCACTTTTCTTTACAATATGATATGGCAAAAAAGAAGCCCCATGAAGGGTGATAGATGATAAGAACACAAAGCCAATATACATCCAGTGAAGAAAACCAGTTAAAACAATAAAACACTGGCGAACCCTAAGTAGTAATCCAGGGTGCCCATATATCCACAAATATCTAGTAAGTATCCTTTCTGGTTGTCTAAATAAATTCAAAAAGCATAATAAGATTAACCCCGTTTTTGACTGCAGTAAAGGATATGCCAGGTGCTTTCCATTTGGCTGCCACATGTATCTTTGTGGCTAAAGTGATAAACTGGATAAACCGGTGTACTTTATTCAGCACACTCGTTGGTTTGTCCAATAGTAGGAGCACTGCCAGAGTCCATGGTACTGACTAGCATCTGACCGCATCAGAAGTCAGAATACCTCTGGACGGCCCGGGCTTTCCTGTGCCCCGGCACTGTGACTATAATGGCTGCTGGTGGGGCCCTGAGACTATACTTGAATGCTGGGGAGGGGGCCGGCTGTAACTATACTGGCGGTTGCGACCATACTGGCAACTGGGTGGCTGTGACTATACTGGCAACTGGTGGGTTGTGAACATGTTGGCTACAGTGTGGATGCATGTGTGTATGGATGCTGTGTGTCACTGTGCCTTTAATGGCTTCTGGGGGAACCCTGCGACTGTACATAGCTGGTGTTGGGACCACGTCAATATACTGGGTTGCTGGCGGTAGATTATGTGACTGTACTTGACTGCTGTGGGGGGGCAAGTGTATATACTGTGTTTCTGTGGAGGCCCTGTGCAACAATGGCTGCTGTGGGGCCCCGTGAATAACTATAATGACGATGTTAACAACAGCTCTGTAACTATACAATACATAACTATACAGTTACAATATTGGCTACTGTAGGGGCACTGTGCTTAATGTGGGAACACCTTTACTATAATTCCTTTTTTTATATAGCACACACAGATTATGCAGAGATACAAAGAGTTCCCAAACCAGTCCTATATGGAATACTGTGTAGGTAAAGTAACTATATTGGCATCTGTGGGGAGACTGTTAATGTTTTAGCTACTGTAGGGACAGTGTTACTACAATGGTTACCGTGCAAAATTGCCTACTGCTAAAAACTGTAACTATATTGGCTACTGTTTATGAAGTGAGGAACCTAATTTTCTTTCTGTTGCTAAATCTGCAGATACAAGTCCTGGTGGCTTCAAGAAGCTGACATGGTGATTGAGATCATAGAAGATGATGAAAGAGAATCCCCCTACTAGACCATGTCTGTAAGTCGCCAGATAAAGAGTAAGTGCTGATATTAGCTATTCATGCAATTTTTTCAAAATAGATCTTTCTCTGGTCATCTTTCTACCAGTATCAGACAGCGAGTTCAATGAAAACATTAAAAGACTGCAAGTACAATCCCACAGGTGTCACACAAAGAACAATTTTGCAAGTCCTAGCTAAACCAAGCCCATTCCTTCCTTTAAAGGATTACAAATCTAATCCCAAAAGAGAGATCTCTCCCCAACATAAAGTCCATAGAAATCTCAAAATCTATTTCAATTTCATAAAAAAATTATATTTAGCAATAAAATGTATTAGATATAGCAATTTAGGATGGATCCACCAAAAACAACCACTAGATTTTGCCAAAAGATGTGTGTCTAAATTTGTTGCAGTTAGAAGATACAGCTAAGGGAAAAATCTATTGCACATATAAGTCCAGCAAGGTAACGTTATGGGTCACAAGAATGTACAGGAATAAGATATGTATCAAGTCAAAAAAGTGACAAGTGCAAGATGGTTGTCTGGAGGTACCCTGTTTGAAACGCCCCGACGACTGTTTCGATGTAATCCCCACAGGAGACGTGTCTAATATGTGTATGCACAGGAACTTAACTAAACCAAGGACCAATGGGAGAAAAGGAGGAGGGTCTGGAGGGTGTGGACAAGTGTATGAGATAGAGTTACTTGGAGGGGGTGTGGTCGGGATAGCAGTAAGTGGCATGCTCAATCCGGGACTTGTGCCTTCAAAGAAAATGGGGGCATAGACTGGCTGGCTATTTACTTGGGGGCATAGGCTGGCTGGCTATTTACTTGGGGGCATAGGCGGGCTGGCTATTTACTTGGGGGCATAGGCTGCCTATATACTGGAGGGATGGCAATAAACTGGGGGGTAGCTAGCTGGCTACATACTAGGGGGTTGGCTATATACTGGGGGCTGGCTATGTAATGGGGCAGAGACTGGATATATGCAGGGGCATGGGGTGGCTGGCTATATACTTGGGGGCATGGGCTGGCAATATTCTCGGGGGAGCATTGGATGGCTATTTACTAGGTGCTGGCTATATACTTGGGGGAAAAGGCTGGCTATATACTTGGGGGCATAGACTGGCTGGCTATTTACTTGGGGGCATAGGCTGGCTGGCTATTTACTTGGGGGCATAGGCTGGCTGGCTATTTACTTGGGGGCATAGGCTGGCTGGCTATTTACTTGGGGGCATAGGCTGGCTGGCTATTTACTTGGGGGCATAGGCTGGCTGGCTATTTACTTGGGGGCATAGGCTGGCTGGCTATTTACTTGGGGGCATAGGCTGGCTGGCTATTTACTTGGGGGCATAGGCTGGCTGGCTATTTACTTGGGGGCATAGGCTGGCTGGCTATTTACTTGGGGGCATAGGCTGGCTGGCTATTTACTTGGGGGCATAGGCTGGCTGGCTATTTACTTGGGGGCATAGGCTGGCTGGCTATTTACTTGGGGGCATAGGCTGGCTATTTTCTTGGGGGCATAGGCTGGCTATTTACTTGGGGGCATAGGCTGGCTATATACTGGAGGGATGGCAATAAACTGGGGGGTAGCTAGCTGGCTACATACTAGGGGGCTAGCTATATACCGGGGGCTGGCTATATAATGGGGCATGGGCTGGCAATATTTCCGGGGGAGCATTGGATGGCTATTTACTAGGTGCCGGCTATATACTTGGGGGCATAGACTGGCTGGCTATATACTTGGGGGCATAGACTGGCTATATATTGGGGGATGGCAATAAACTGGGGGATGGCTGGCTGAATACATACTAGGGAGCTGGCTGACTGGCTATATAAAATGGGGCAGGGGCTGGCTATATACTGGGAGGCAAAAGGTAGCAATATACTGGGAGGCAGAAACTAGCTATATACTAGAGGCTGGCTAGCTATATACTCGGGGTAGGAGGCTGGCTAGCTAAATACTGGCGGGGCATGGTCTGGCCTGACCAACGCATTGTCCATTTCTGGTGGTCCCTTAGCATCCCAGTACAACACTGATAAAACCTATTAAAGTTTAGTATTTGGAGTTTCTACTGAACTAGAGTATACAGGGGAGGTATAATTTAGAGGACACAATGAAAGCAGTTATATCGGTGCCCACAAGCAATTGGTCAAAATCTTTTTTAACGCCAATTTTACATTTGGATTTTTTCCCCCGCTTCCCAGTAATGACATGAATTATTAAATACCTCCACTAGGAAGCACAACTTGCTACACAGTAAACAGATCCTCATTAAGGTTTTTACACAGTAAAAACAAAATGTTACGGTTTTTAAAGGAGGGTAGGAAAGAATGGAAATGCAAAAAAGAAAAAGAACATCAGCAGGAATGGGTTAATTGATCTATTCCCTTGTTTGTAAGCGGGGGTAGTGGATGATTTAAAGGGGTATTACCATTTCAGCAAAAAAACTGTTATTGTTATAATGAAAGGTTTTCCAATATACTTTTTCTATCAATTCCATATTGTTTTCTAGATCTCTGCCTGCTGTCATTCTTTAGAAAGCTTCATTGTTTATTTCCAGAGGACAGAAATCTGACCATGGTCACACAGGTGCACAGCTCATTATGTCATACAGCTCTGATTATTCTCTATAATACTAACGAGACGTCCACCTGAGTGACCATGGTCAGATTTCTGTCCAGTGGAAGAAATCTTAGAAGCTTTCTATTGAAGGGCAGTAAGCAGAGATCTAGAAAACCGTGAGGAGTTGATACAGAAAGTATATTCAAAAATTGTATAATTTTTTATCATCCAAAATAGTAGTCAGTTGTATATTATGATGAATCCAAATGGAGTCTAAATGAATAGACTCTGATTGACCTGCTTTCAATTTATTTCCATCTTTTATGCAAGTCAAAATAGGACAGTTGACTATAGGTTCCTTTAACAAGTCTAATATAATTTGAATTACTTGTCCATAAAAGCTGACCATTTAATTACTAATGTAAGTAAAAGGTCAATTGAAAGCAAAGTTTTACAATTTTATTTTTCACACCATTTAACACAACTGTTGTATTTGATTGAATAATTTCAAGTTTTATTTATTTTATTTGCTGGAACATCTATTTTAAAAATGTATAAAACCCTGGTTTAAAATACTTGCAGGAACAATTTTGTTATAGATAAATTTGAATATTTTCTATAAGTAAATTCATAAAGCAACACATATCTATGCTATAAGTATTTAACTTGTAAATACAATAGGTATAAAATTACACCAGAACAGCCGGGCCTAAAAGCTCTAATGTTATACACAATTCACCGACACAAAGAATTTAGAGAAAAAAAAGCCATAATGATTAATTGCATAAAGTTAAAATAGATTATAAATTATACATACAGTATATATTAGAAATTAGGAACAGGCCAGGCATTGCGTCCAAAATTGTGTACCAATAGTAAGTTCAAAGCAACATAGATTCATTGCTTGAAAAAAAGTGTCAACCACATGTATTGTATGCAATTAAAGACCCCCATAGTCATACTGCAGGCATTACAGCAATTAAGCTAAACCAATCTACAAATATGCTGGGAGCATGTGAATATTAAACTTTTGGAGTTAAACAAAGCTATGAAAACATCTCATAAACCCAGCACATATGATACATGGCAAGACACACTGGCAAACCAATACCTGGCGTTCTACCGCGACGTGAGTTTCTCCTTATGTCTTGCCTTGTATCACATATGCTGGGTTTATGAGACGTTCCTGTAGCTTTTGATATTCACATGCTCTCAGCATATTGTAGCTTGGTTTAGACTAAATGTCAAATGCCTGCTTTGTACGACTAAGGGCCTTTGACTGCATACAATACATGAGGTTGACACTTTTTTCAATACAGGTTATGCAATGAGACTGTTTTGTGCTTTGAACTCACTATTGGTACACAATTTTGGACACACTGCCTGGCCTGTTCCTCATGTCTCTCCTGATTTATATAATTTTATGATCTATTTTAACTTTATTTATGTAATTGATAAAGTTCATTGTACTCATTCAATATTGCCATTAGATTTTTTTCTCTAAATTGTTTTTGTGTCGGTGCATCATTTTCCATGAGGTTAATTGGTTTACTAGAAAATATCTAAAATATAAAGTCAAACTATTTTTCCAGACAGGTAAGAGGAAACTGGAATATTTTTCTAAATATTCTTCAAGATTCCTATAGTCTTACTTAAATCAAGATTTACTTTCTAGCCATACATAGAAAATATGCATTTCCTATAAATACCAAACATATGGTCACACATCTGAATAAGAGATTGACACTATTTTAAATAAAAATTACCTTTCCCTGTGCACACATTGTTCCATCCAAAGGAGGTCCTTTTTTTGTTTTACAAAAGTAAGGGTTATCAGGGTGACTGCACCAAAGTTGCTTGCATGGATCAAATGTGCGGAACTATGTAAAAAATAATAAAAAAAAAGATTAACATTTTCATGCATCTAAATAATAGCAGATTTCTATACCAATTTGTACAGCACAAAATTAAAGGAAATACCATTTCCTTTTATGTATTATGAACCAAACATACCTTGAGAATGCTCAAGCTACCCTGATGCAGAAATATATCTTGTTTGGTCCCTGAATTTAGCGGTTTTGCTAAAAATACAATTATAAAATTATGATAATCCGGTGGCTGGCTCAGAGCTTCTCATCACCCTAATTATGCACTGTTTCAGAGAATGCTGTAATCACTATGTTGTTCTGACGGACAGAAGTAATCAATCGCTGCACCATCCCCCAAGCTGCTGTATAACAGTCATCTAACTCAGTTTGATTAGTCCTGTCTGGACAGTTGAAGAAGCTCAGTGTAATGTGTTTAATAATGGAAACCAGCATGCTGCCCATCTTTCCCAAGGTCCTGAAATTTATAATTCTTTTTTGAGCATAACCACTCGGCTCAAGGATTAAACACGATAAGTTTCTGCATCAGTGTACCTACAGCATTCTCAAGCTATGTTTGGTACACAATACATAAAAACAAATGGTCATTTTTTTAAGTTATATTTAAACTCAGCAGATGTGTTGCTTTCTCAAAATCCCACATTTGAATTGCTTTGTTTTTACTGAAAGCATATGGAGTTAATACTGTAAAGAATGGCAGCAGAACATAATTCTTTGATGTTTTTGCATAAGCCATTCTAAATGTAAGTCAAAATGTAGTTTTGTAGTTTTGTTTTGTTTTGATAGATTAATTGGCTTACATGTGGCATAAACATAAGTATTTATAGAAATCAAATATCAAATAATTTCACTGCTGAGCCAATGCAATCTACAACCTAGCAATCTGTCAGGAGAAAAAGTAGTGTAGTATTTATTAAATGGGACTGGCTGGAAATATGTTCCATGTGTAACACATATCTGTCACACTTGATTAAAGCAAGTTTAAATTAGTAACATGTTTCCTTCTTAGGAGAGCAATGAGCAAGATACAAAACACCTTTCTATTTGGACCCACTTCTAGTAATTATGAGGTGCCCAGATGTTTATTTATGTTAAACATTAACTTTGTTTGACATCCAAAGCTCATATATCTCAGTTTCTAGGATCTGTAAAAACTATAAAAATTATCTTAGGGAACGTAAGAAGAAGTTTTCTGTTCTGTAAAGATATACCTTTACTAGAGTGGCTAAAATTAATTCACTCCAGCCAAGAATGCTGGTATTTGTAGTACTTATATCTTAATATCTTTTAATATTTCAGATGGCTATGAATCAAAGACATACTATAAAAAAGCATATAGCGGTCTATTTTGCACAACAATTATTAGGGGTTATGGCAGTTATTATCTAATGTTTTATCTAATGCCCACGACTTTGGTTTTAATGACTCTATGGTGACATGCTTACAAGTACTAGAATTAATACATTAGTAAATTTACACAAACACATATAAACATACACACACACACACACATTATAATAATGTAAAGAGAAACTACTAGACAAACAACCTCTATAAAATACAGTATCAGAGAATTTACTTACTTTCCCTCTTATGTGCTAGTTGACTGGCTGCATCTTTCTGTATTTGTTTATTACAAATGTAAAAGAGAATTTACCAGCTTTTTAAAAGTCTACAGTTATTGTTTCAATGTATATTGAAAAAATCTTTAAAGGGATTGTGCCACAAAATACACTTGTCCACAACTATTGGAAAAAGGATAAGTGCCAGATAGGAGGGGGTTCGACTTCTGGGACTGTGTCAAGGACAAAGTCCCCAGAAATGCCCCATACATATTGAAACTACTGCCTGTGAATTCCTTTGGAAGGTTAACAGAGAATTGGTCTAGTATGCGCACGTGGCAGAGGCTGAAGAATCATTTGATTACTTCGAGAGAATTGCCCTTTGCCTCTTCAGTGATGTTCTACCTCCCTCTCTAGGACCACTTGTGGGACTATACACACAACACTATGTTCAACTTGTTGTCAGAAAACACAGATGGCCAGTCAGATTCTAGAAAGTCAGAAGATCTTCTGGGTTTGCTGCAGGAAGATGCCACCTTTGACCAACAAAATAGTTAATGTCAAGACATGTCCAGGGAGCAGCCTTACAAGGTAGCTAAAAGAGGCATGGCTTTGCTTATCCCATCCTGGAAAACTTTGCATATTTTCCAAGAATCCCCTAGTGGAGCATCAATGGCTATACACTACAGCCTTAATTCAGAATCCATCTTACAGTTGGGAGACTGTGAGACGAGAAACTAATATGAGAAACCAAATCATTGAGAAAGAGTCAGCAAAGCTGAAAGCAAAAATTATGATTAAGTTGTATAATATACTTTAAGGTATTGTAAATAAATATACTTAAGTACCAGAATAGTTTACTTTCAGAAGCAATAATAAACATAAAATATGTACATTAAGAGATTCCCACATACATACTTGCATGAGTTCATGAGGCAGCTCTCTAAAAGTGAGTTGACTTCCAGAGGGGGGTTCTGACTAATAGAACCAGAGTCGTAGCTAGACTATTTTTTACCTGGCACAAACTACTAGCTAGTTTATAATGGTTGTCGATTAGACTCAGCGCTTTGGGGAAATTCCATACCAGCTAACCAAGGTCATCATGTGAGGAATTGAGCAGTGCACTTACATAGGCCATATGATAACCATTGAAAAACATACCAATCACAGCTCAGCTTTCATTTTACCAGTGCTCATGAATATTTTAAAAGGGAGCTGTGATTGGTTGCCATGGGCAACTAGAAATATTCTGACTTTCAGACAGCTTGATAAATCTGCCCTATTGTTGGGGCAAGTAAATGTTTGCTTTTTCATATGTTATGTGGAAATTTTACCAAAAAAATGCCACAAAAAATAGCTTCTTTCCTAATTCCACACCACTTTTGAAAGTATGCCTGGTTGTATCTAAATATATTCACTAAACTAACTTTTCTTTTTGAATTTTGCCTTTACCTTTTAAATTAAATGCTCTGGCTGGTGGTTCCTTTTTATATGCAATATGCCACGACCTACGTCAGAATAAACCGGGTAAAATAAGTATTAAAAACGTCACTAATGAACCATGAAATCATGACATGACATGATGAGATGTTGGTACCCATTCAGTCCAAAACCCATCAGATTCACACTGGCAAACAAATCAAGCCATCAATGTCCATAAATTAATTTAGGTCTAATACTAAAAAATGACACAGGGAAAAAGTATTGAACACTGACATTTATTCAATACTTAGCGTAAATGTGCAGCCACGCTTCAAAATGTGCAGGTGCTCACCTTTAGAGATCCTACTCAAATTTGCAATAAAATATATAATGGAAGCACTTTAGTAGATGTTATAAATTATTTTCTTCAGTGATTACAGCAAACAATGTGACGTTTTGGCACAGAGGTCTATGCAGACTGTAACAGGTCAAAAATCTGTACAATAATTATATACATATATACAAAATATATGATAATAGCGACTCCTAGAAAATGAGATAGACAGGGATCACAGGGGACAGAATTATGTCTCCACATTATACATAAAACGAAATGGTAGAATTGCCAGAAAACAGACTACACATAGTAAAATGACAATGTGCATACCAGGAAATTAAGGAAACATTAAATGGATTTTCCCCCAAAAGAAAATGCTCACATCTCAATCCCCTAGTGATGTTAACACAATTAAGATCATTTAACCCCTTACTTTACAATGTTACTCAGATTTATTGTTGTTTTAGCTCCTATCACTCCCTAGGATGGTTAGTGCAAAATTTCAGGGTGTGGGCAGGGACTCTCTAAGCAGACACATTATAATCCATCTAGTTCTGTGGGGTGACAATGTGGTTGGATTATCAGGGTACACGTGTATATACACTTTTATTTGGCTCCTGACATTGTACTAACACACTAACACATAGAGAGAGAAGATGGATCAGAATTGATGAGATGTCTATTACACAAAGGCATGACACATGCTGACAGACTTTTACACTGTTACACCTTTAGCTCTGCTTCATATCTGTTCTCACAGATATGTGCCTGCCTCTACACTTCCTAGTTTGTAGTTCGCAGCACCTCTCTGCTCACGATTTGTTTGCTGGCAGGAAGTGATCAGAGTGTGTCTCTGAGCCCCATGCAGGGGGTGTGGCTACATACTCAGAGCAGAAAGACACAGAAACTCAGCAAGCACAGCTGTCACACAGAAATCCAAGACCCGACCGAAAGTCAGTTACAGAGTCGTGTCTAGGGCAACTGAAATTGTGTATAGCAGGACTGATAGAGACAGGTTGGATTTATATCTGTGAAATGCTGTATTTTTGTTAATAACAGTGAATTAGAAAATGTGTTATTTTGTTATCCTGAGCACATAATGAAACATGTAGCAATAAGGACACACTCAAAGAAAACGAAGGTTTAAGTCTACATGCAATTAACACATGCCTGTTTATATACAATATGAATTGTCATCTGATTACTTCAGAATTTTTCAAATAGCTATATGGCTACATGTAAAAGTGGCACCTAGCCTTGTACCATAAAGGTATGCACATAATCATTTTATTATATCTAGTCTGTTTTCTAGCAATTCTACCATTTCATACTATGTATACTGCAGGAACATTATTCTTTCCCCTGTGATCCCCGTCTATCTTATAGGAGTTGTCTGTTATCATATACTGTATATATGTATATAACTATGGAACAGATTGTCTAACTGTAGCAAACCAAAAATGAGACAAAGGCCACTGTTCTGAGCCATCACATTATGATTGCCACATTAACTGAATAAAATAATTTACGTCATCTACTAAAGAGTGCTTCCTTTAGATATCTCATTTATTTAACCCCATAGCGCAATAAGACGTACCCTTACGTCTTACTGCGCATGGGGGAGTATGAAGAGGGCTCACAGGCTGAGCCCTCTTCATACTCACCGGGCATTTGCTTCATAATGAAGCAAACGTCCGTCGCTAACACCCGCGATCGGTGCTTGCACCGATCGCGGGTGTTAACCCTTTGATTGCCGGCGGCAAAGCTGCCGGCGGCATTAAAGAGCCGGCGGCGCGTGGGTGCCGCCATCTTGGCTCCGATCGTCACTCCCCGTGACGTCACCGGGGAGCGGCGATCCGTTGCCATGACAGCCTGGGATCACACAAAGATCCCAGGCTGTCATGATCGAGGCTATCTATTATAATGTGCGATCTGCACATTATAATAGATGGTATGCAAAATCCCCATATACTGCCATACTGTAGTATGGCAGTATATGGTAGGATCAATCAGACAACCTAGGGTTAAAGTACCCTAGGGAGTCTGTAAAATAGTAAAAAAAATAAATAAAAAAAAGTAAAAAAAAAAAAAATTATATCAAAAAAACATAAAAATTCAAATCACCCCCCTTTCCCTAGAACTGATATAAATATAAATAAACAGTAAAAATCATAAACACAATAGGTATCGCCGCGTCCGAAAATGCCCGATCTATCAAAATATAATAACCGTTTTTCACTGCGTTAAACCCCGTAGCGGAAAATAGCGCCCGAAGTCGCAAATGGCATTTTTTTGCCATTTTGAAAAATAGAAAAAATTCTATAAAAAGTGATCAAAATGTCGAACAGTCTTAAAAATAGAAGCATTGAAAACGTCATCAGAAGTCGCAAAAAATGACACCACCCACAGCTCCATACACCAAAGTATGAAAAAGTTATTAGCGCAAGAACACGGCAAAATGAAGAATTTTTTTTCTGTACAGGAGGTTTTAATTTTTGTAAATGTATGAAAACATTATAAAACCTATACAAATTTGGTATCCCCGTGATCGTATTGACCCAATGAATGAAATAGACATGTCATTTAGGGTGCACAGTGAAAGCTGTAAAAACCAAGCCCACAAGAAATGGCGCAAATGTGTTTTTTCATCATTTTCACTGCATTTAGAATTTTTTTCCCGCTTCCCAGTACACGGCATGGAATATTTAATACCATCACTACGAAGTGCAATTTGTTACGCAGAAAATAAGCCATCACACAGCTCTGTACATGGAAAAATAAAAAAGTTATAGATTTTTGAAGGTGGGGAGTGAAAAATAAAAACGCAAAAACGAAAAAGGGCCTGGTCCTTAAGGGGTTAATGCTTGGCACAAATTCCTTTGTTGTTGTTGTTGAAAACTTCTAGATGCCATTTGTTCGGAGCTGCTGTTCCATCGGCAGGCAGATACTCCAAGTATTTTTCGTCTATGATACAAAGACTACTGTCCAGCACTGTTCTCCTTCCATGGAATCTGAACATTGTGCAGCTCCGCTGGATCAAGCAACTTTGTGCACAGCCAAGCCTTAAATGCTGACATTTTTAGAAAAGCTAGCAAGTAGAAGTCCCTTGTTTCTTTAAAACACTCAAAATAAAATATAAAGTAAAACTTTTTTTTCCAAATACAATACTTACAGCTGTGCACATCATGTAACCAATACCAAAGTCAAAACGGCATTGCTCATTCATAGAGTAATGAATTCCCGGTAACTGAGGGAGTGAAGGCCAGTCATGTGCAAATGGATCATCACGCAGGCAATCATAAGAACTAGGGAAAAAAATATGTACAGTGTCATTTTAGGAATGTTAGAATTTTTGATTCTCTTAAAATATATCCATGATCACTGCTCATTCAGAAGTTACTCTGATCAGTATCGAAGAGAGAGAGACAAAGGCGTAGGATATGTGTGGTAAACCATCCAACGGAGCTAAAATTGCTAAAATAAAATGTGTTTTAAGCCTCTACAGGGAACTTCTTCAGTTTGAAAGTAGCTTGGGTTTAAAACGAATTTAGGTTAGCAATTATATTTGAAATAAACAAAGAATCCATTTATTTTGAATCTGAATCTAAGTGAACTGCGCAAATATTCATTGGAATATCCATCTGTTTTAAAATCGGAAAAAACTAATGAAGAAAAAAATTTAAAAAAACTAATCTCTGCGGATATATACTCCCATGACTAAAGTGATGACTCTTTATCTCAATTGCTTCTGAACCTGTCAGACTGACTGTGTTGCACACTATATGTGCATTACCGCTGAGCTAATCCCTGGTCTTGTCTATAATATAATATATAAAGCTGAGCGAATGTATGTGTGTGTCCAATAAAGGAATCTGCGCCATCACGTTTACCATGAGCAAATTAGGTGTTGAGTCAAAATTTTCACTCCACGCTTTCCAAAATACAATTATTAACCATAATAAAAGGAGACATTGTCTGCTGGCTGCTGTGGCAGTAAACAACCAATCACAGCTCAGCCTTTAACAACCAATCAAAGCTCAATTTCTATTTTGCCTCAGGTTTATAATATGTGCTCTGAGCTTTGCTTGGTTACTATAGTCAATGAGTTTAACACTGCTTATATGTGAGGTAATATGTGAGAGATATAGAGACATAAATATAGATAGATACATAGAGACAATGGGAGATCGATTAATAGATAGATATAGAGGTAGATAGAGATAGAAAGTTAGAAATTTACATAGACTGAAGTATAAAGAGATGGACAGCGAAAGAGATATAGGGGCAGATTTATCAAGCTTTCTTAGAAAGAATGTTCTTAGTTGCCCATGGCAACCAATTACTGCTCAGCTTTTATTTTACCTGTGGTCATGAATATTTTAAAGCGGAGCTGTAATTGGTTGCCATGGGCAACTAAGAACATTCTTACTCTTAGCTTGATAAATCTGCCCCATAGAGAGCAATATAGAGATTGGGAGAGATAGAAATAGAGAGATATAAAATATTTTTTGTTATAGCTAGGAGCAGTTAATTACTTTCCGAGGCCAACGCTGGGGTATCAGCTTGTATATAAAAAATATAAAGTATATAAATATAAAACATACAATAGAGAATGATAAACAATAAATATAAAGCATGTGGCCATACATGCACAATAAATCTATCAGCAATTTTGGCTCAATGGAAATGGATGAAAGCTCTGGAGGCCTAAAAGACAACAGCATAATTATGTTTTTTTTTAATCTGTCAAAAACATTGCATTTAAATTTTCTCCCAGCTTCTCTGGACAAAGCATAAATCAAATGGTGCCCAAATAATTTTTTTAAAATTGTAAAAAAAATGTATAAAACAAATTAGATTTGATTAGGTACTGCCACATCCGAATCAACATGACTTTTATGTTTAGAATAATTTTAGGTTCCACTCTAAAAGACATTTTTAAAAAGGTTACTTTAATTGCTGTACGAAAAACAAGAGGTACACACTAAAGTAAAGAAAACTTTGGTAAAATAATAAAATTAATGTATCCAAAATTTTTCTGACCTGGAGAATAAAGTTATCATATATAATAAAAGTCCATCAACACATTTACCAAAATGGTACCATTAAAAATTTCAAAACAAAAAAATATCAAAAGCTCCCTCACAGCTTTAATGACTTAAAAAAGATATAACTTATGAAAGGTGAGGGTGAAAAAAATTACAAAAATTGCATGTACCAATTTTAATATTAAAGGAAATCTACCATTTGATTTAATTATGAACCTAACATACCTTGAAAATGCTGTTGCTACACTGATGCAGGCATATATCTTGCTTAACCCCTCAGCTGTGTGGTTTTGCTGAAAAAACAAATTATAATATTCAGCAACTTGGGAAAGCTGGATTGCTTCAGCCTGTTGTTGATAAACACATCACATGGAGCTTTCTGAACTGTCCAGACAGTACTAATCAACCTGAGCTGGATCACTCATACACAGCAGCTGGGTGATGGTGCGACGATTGATTGCTTCTGCCTGTCAGGCACAACACAGTGATTACATCATTCTCTGGAGCAGTGCATACGTAATGTTAGAAGAGAAGCGCCGTGCAGCCACAGGAGGGACAGAGCTTCATTATCATAATTTTATGATTGTTTTTCAGAAAAACAACTCAGCAAAGGGATTAAACAAGGTATGTGCCTGCAGTAGTGTAGCTACAGCATTCTCAAGGTATGTTTGATTCATAATGCATGAAATCAATTGGTAGATTTCCTTTAAAGAACATGTGGATGACTGTACATTAATACTTCTAGCATTCCATTCATGCTTTTATCTCTTTATCTACTTTAATATTAGTTTTACCATGTACTGACATATTACTTAAGTAATATACTGACATGTATTCAAATTAGTCAGTAATGTATTCTTAATATTCTTAATAGTGTATTATTGTTTAAATGGAGTCCACTCTACAAATATATCTTCCTTTGGGATCCAGAGGAATGTCATATGGTTGGTCTTCTCACATATAATTTCATTAAAAAGGTCTTATTCTTACTGCTCTCCTTTATTCATGAAATACACCTGGGTTTGCCTGGGAGCCTCCCTCTTAGCTGCCCTGTAATGCCAACTTCCAGTTTTGGCTCATCCCGTGAACCATGACATAAATCTCTTTGAATTAAATGGTGGACATGAGGTCCCACATTCTGCAACTGTTTTCAGACTGTACATTATTTATTTTATGCCTCAAATACTTTATTACTGACACTATTGGTGTCTTTAGAAAACGGTTTCTTACAGTTTTATTTCTAAGTCTTATTGAGGATTTTCCATTTTTCATGTAGCAAGAACAGTGTCTTTGGGTAGGAGGTTACTACAATTTGTTCTTATAACTGAAAACTCTCAAATAAAAATAAAATCCACCAACCTTAGATAGCGGCTAAGCTCTTGCTGACTACATCTGGACCAGTGAAAGCGATGAAAAGAAGCTTGTACAAGTGGAGCCATAATACTGCCCATTCGAACTTCATCTCCACACCTATTTCCTTGGCCATCATGCTCCATTCCCAGCCTAGAAAATGCAACAAAAAATTAACTGAGCCTTATGAAATTTAAATAAATTGAAAACCATACCACAATCTAAAAAATGTCATACAAAAATGTGTTCATGCTGAGAAACATGATGGAGGAATCAATCATAAAGGGTTAAACGATAGACTAGAAAAAAGAAAGAAACAACAGCACCAACTATCTGAGAGAAGAATTGCAGAGGATGTACGCAGACTGTTGATCCAGGTTATGGATCCCAAGGTACAATTGTTGTAGAAGACATGCAGCGTAGCTCAAGATTAGATTAATATCCAATCACCCATTACGTAACTTTCGACTGCCAAAGCTTTCTAAAAGGCAATAAAGACTTTTTTTCACAACATGGATGCTGCTTCTTATCTGCTGATTTTTTTTTCTGCTTTGAATTGGATTTTTCATCTTGAGCTTTGCATCTCATCTGCTGAGTAAGGCGCAGAAGTTCATTGTGCTGGTCCCACAATAGTATATTGCAAGTACATATATATTGCAACTATATAGATGATGATGAGTAATATTTAGACCGAGATTGAAGTGGTAGTGCTGTGTGGACTAAGAAGACCAGGAGCCCTGGGCCTGCCAACCTCCCCTCTCACACATCAGAGAACTTGATTAACTTAATCCCGTCTGAAGATGGGGATTATTATCGTTGCCTACAAAGTTTTCAAATATCAAATGCTTTAAATTAAATGCTCAAATTTGGAAACATTTGATAGCGGTTATAAAAATATTTCCTATATCTATTTTCAGATTTGGGATCTGATGTGTATTTTTCAAAAATATCCGCTTTTCCAATATTTTTGCACACATTTCGATTTTTGGCAATTACAGCGCCGTCTGTCACCAAAATTGAAAAAGACCTAAGTAAAATCAATGCCTTTTTTCCTTGGGAATCAAAATCTACAATGAGAAAGGGGGGGGTCCCATTTAAGGGGTAGGGGGCCAAGTTTTGAATAATTGGGTAGATTTTAAAAAAATATTTCATATACCCGTATTTTTCGGCCTATAAGGCGCACTGGAGTATAAGGCGCACCTCTAATAAATGCCTGCTAAGACATCTAGGTTCATATATAAGGCGCACTGGAGTATAAGGCGCAGGATCAAACGCAATACCTAAAAATGTGCCCAGTTCTAGCCATCTACACTTCCCGGGAAACTTGTCTTCAGCGTGTCAGAGAGCTCTGATTTCAGAGGTATGGGCTGCTGGGGGTTAATGCAGGGTGATGCAGCAGGGGTTAAGCGGTCTCCCTCTGCCCCTTCTCCTTCCCTCCTCAGGCAGGGTGTTATTCCTGTGGGGTTCCCTGTGGCTCATTCTCTTTCCCCTGTTACAGGGCTGTCAGTTATGGGGGATTGTTTAAGGATGATGATGATGATTGCCTCGTGGTCGGCACTATGGCAGCTCCGGTCACTCCGTGCTAGGGGAGGGCAGGATGGGCACAATGTTAGTTGTGGTGCCGGGGCACTTCAGGAGCTTGGGACCCTGTATACTGTGTGGGAAGGTGCAGGAAATTTCTGGGGATGGAGCTATTAAACACTGGTAAATGTACAGTACATCTTGTCTGCAGTACATTTCTGTATAAGTTCATATATAAGGCGCACTGGCCTATAAGGCGCACCTTTGATTTCTGCGAAAATGAAAGGATTTTTGGTGCGCCTTATAGGCCGAAAAATACGGTATATATTTTTATTTTTTTTTATCTGATGTGTATATTGTAAAATATTCCACTGTATACACTATAGCAATGTAGCTATAGACAACATCACCTTTCTGTGCTACATTGTTTACTTCTCAATAGCTTCAATCCAAACTGATCATTCATTCAGCCCATGGTTTTTCAGATTACTTTGGACTATATGGGTGGATTTATAATGCTTTGCACATACTCTGGTTAAAGGTAAAAAGACTCACTGTGTTTTATCTGCTGCCTGTGAGAAATAAAGCAAGCAGCAGCAGTTATCTAACCTCCTTACCCCGTGCATCAGGGCTGCAGCCTATCTTTCTAGTGCCACTGCTGATCATATGGCAGGTCGTGTAGCCTGCCTGGCGGTTCAGTGAGGAGGAGGAGGAGAAGGGAGCTGAGGGGAGGGGCGGCTTGTGACTACTTTGCTTGGCGGTGATAACAGAGTGGCCATCAGGAGCTGCTCAATTCTGGAAGTATCTGATCATAAAGACGTTTTTATAGTCATATTTATAGTAAAGGTTGGAAACATAGCAACTATAAAATGAATGTGCTTTCTGAAGACCTTTACTTGCTCCAGACAATTTCAGTCCATAAAAAAACTGCATCCGTCTTCTCCCATAGAAGCAGATAGAATAACGAAAGCCATTAAGATATTGCTTCAAATTTAGAACCTAAATCATCAAGGCAAGTTATCTGTATTTAGTAATAACCGTAAAATATACAATCTTTGGGGAACATTGTTACTTACACATGGCCAGTTTCATGAGCAACAACAAAGGCTGAAGAGAATCCATCTTCATGGTTTAGCGTACAACTACGAACTGGGTGACACATGCCTGTGACAGGTGCATAACCTTAAGAAAAAGATTTTAAAAAAATGTGAATGAAAATAAGATGAATAAATACATGGCTGTTTAGCTGAACACCTTAATCACCAAGCCCTTTTTCGCTTTTGCGTTTTCCTTTTTCACTCCCCACCTTCAAAAATCTATAACTTTTTTATTTTTCCATGAAAAAAGAGCTGTGTGACGGCTTGTTTTCTGTGTAACAAATTGCACTTCATAGTGACGGTATTTATTATTCCATGCCATGTACTGGGAAGCGGGGAAAAAAATCTGAATGCAGGGAAAATGATGAAAAACCACATTTTTTGACATTTCTTAAGGGCTTGGATTTTATAGCTTTCACTGTGTGCCCCAAATGACATGTCTACTTTATTCTTTGGGTTAGTACAATCACTGAGATAACAAATTATAGGTTATAGGTTTTATAATGTTTTCATACATGTACAAAAATTAAATCCTCTTGTACAAAAAAATAATAATAATTCTTCATATTGCCGTCTTCTGGCGCTAATAACTTTTTCATGTTTGGTGTACAGAGCTTTGGGTGGTGTCATTTTTTGAGACTTTTGAGGACATTTTCAATGTTTCTATTTTTAAGACTGCAAGACCTTTTGATCACTTTTTATTGAATTTTTTATATTTTTCAAAATGGCAAAAAATGCCATTTGTGACACTAGCCTCTATTTTCCATTACGGGGTTAAATGCAGTTAAAAAACGTTATTATATTTTGATAGATCTGGCATCTTCAGACACAGCGATAACTAATGGTGTTCATGATTTTTATTGTTTATATTTATATGACTTCTAGAGAAAGGGGGTGATGTGAATTTTTTTTTTTTTTCAATATAGCGCATTTTTCGGACTATAAGGCGCACAAAAAATTATTTGATTTTCTCAGAAATCAAAGCTGCGCCTTATAGTTCAGTGCGCCTTATATATGAAGCGTACTTACAGACAACAGTTTCCATGAACTGTGCCACCTGCTGGTCATTCATCTTTATAATTAGGTGCGCCTTATATATGAACCTAGACGTTTTAGCAGGCATTTATTGGTGCTCCTTATAATCCGAAAAATATGGTAATTTTTTTTTAACTTTTTTAAATTTTTTACTATTTCTCAGACCTCCTAGGGTACTTTAACCCTATGTTGTCTGATTGATCCCACCATATACTGCCATACTACAGTATAGCAGTATATGGGGATTTTGCACATCATCTATTACAATGTGCAAATCGCACATTATAATAGATAGCCTAAAACACAGTAGCATGGGATCTTTGTGTGACCCGAGGCCGTCATGGCAGCAGATCGCCGCTCCCCAATGACTTCAAGGGGAGAGACTATCTGAGCCAAGATGGCGGGGCCCATGAGCTGCTCGTTAATTCCGCCGGCAGCTTTGCCGGGGGTGATCAAAGGGTTAATACTCGCGATCGGTGTTAGCGAGGGGTGTTCGCTTCATTGTGAAGCAAACACATGGAGAGTATGAAAAGGGCTCAAAAGTAACTGTTTATTCACTAATTTTTAAAGTAAAACCATCAAAATCAAGCATGATAAACCAGGGACACTTACTCATACAACCAGGTACCCTGGCGGTGGTAATCTTTTTTATGTTGTTATCTATGGCCTCCTTTTTTCTAAAGTAAAACAGTATAACAGCCTGTGAAGCTACAACATGGAGAGATTTTGGAAAGATAGAGGCCATGAATAACAAATATAAGATGACTACCTGGATCTATGAGTAAGTGTCACTGATTTATCATGTCCGATTTTGATGGTAGATTTCCTTTAAGTAGTTTCTGTAAATCAGCTTTCTGTTCAATACTCCACTGATTCTAAAGTCTACTGTCCTCTATATGCTAGGTATAGACCAGCTCACTACAGGAGAAAGAAACAGCAGAAACAGGCAGAGAGAAGCTGCTTTACTTAATGAAGAACAGACAGTCCCCAGGGGCTAATTACAAGAAAGGTTCTATAGGTTTGTTCTTAAGTTGAATCTGTATGTAGGTTAGAACATGTATATTTAGCAATTGTGTCTCCAGCCAAATAATATTTTGGTTCCTGCCACAACTGGATTTTAAAAATGCCAGGAAACAAGGATTAACAGTAAAGCGGCATTGCAGAAACCTTATAGTTGATCATTGCCCAGGGCTAAAGTTTAGTAAATGACCAGCATCAGAGAGGTCACACAAGGCAGAGGTCCACTTGTAACTGTAGTGGGGTCGTCTGTAAGTCGAGAGTTTTTAAAATTGAGTGCCTGTAAGTTGAGAGATAGTATATAAAAAAAATCCAGAAAATCATATTTTATAAATTATATAAATTTAGTTTCATTTTGCACTGAGAAATAAGGTTTCGATCCCTCTGACAAACAAGACTTTATGCTGAGTGGCAAAACCCTTGTTGGCTAGCAAAGCAGTCAGACATTTTTTGTAGGACGACTTTTGGTACACTACTATTTGCAGTTCATTTCTAAATCTAGTAAATTTACAAAACTTTAACTTACCCAATTGATATTGAGATTGTTAAGACTGGAATTTAATTATCCCTTCCAGCTACTTAGTAAATCCGGTAGTGCGTCCCCAGCTGCCAAAGTGAATCTCTGCCAGGTTTGATCAGTTTAGATCGAGTGAGACCTGGTTGAGATTTCAATTGTTGTCTCAGCTGGTTTCCTGAGGCGTCACTGACTGAAATTGGGCTTATTTCTTGCCTTCTCAGCTACAAAACTGGCAGACAAGGAATTATAAATAGCCAATAGGTTTTGCATTCAATTATGAAAAAGCCAGTTTTTTGGCAAAAAAATCTGGAGATACTCGGCAATTGAAAATTCATAAATTTTTGGCTTTTCAGATATTAGTACAGCCAAAATTAATTACTAACATTTGACATCTGCTTTATGTTGGAGTCATTTTATTTGTATTTGATCACAATGTTAGAAACATCGCAAATTAAATCTCAGTCTTTAAAAATGTTTAACAAAATTAAGTCAGGCGCCATTTTATTTTGACAGGGTCTTTGAAACTCCCTAACGACCCCATTTTATAAGCAAAACTATACAAAACAGCATGTAAGAAACTTGTGAACCCACTTTGAAGTAATCACATCAGGTTTTATGAGGAACAATTTACATTAGCTGCAGCCTCCGGCTTTGCCTGGGATAGTAAATAACTGCTCTCAGGGCCGCATCTGCCACGAGGCAAGATGAAAATCTTGCGTCAGGCGGCAGCTTCCTGTAGTGGGCGTACCCTCTTGCTGAACAAGCTGATGACTGGCCCTGGAGACAGCATACTAGATGCTGAAAGGTATGTGAGGACTTGAGTATTACACTGTCCATGACAAGCAGGTCCCTGCATCCCAACATACATACATAGCTCCCTCTCCCTGGTGTACTGGCAGATATATTTTTTCATGGTTTTAAACAGACTGTCTGCATTAATTACATATGCAATATACACATGCTGAGATGTATCAATGCTGCAATTCTTATGTAGCTGCATTAAAAGAAATAAATAAAACCCTGGTGCACATTTACTAAGGCCTTTGCACCCGTTTTCTGTCAGACTTTGAGCTTTCTTTTAGGTGGAAACTTCTTGCACAGTTATTTAAGAAGTGCCTGCGCACATTTATGTTGCATGCAACTCTTTTGTGTCGCGGCTGCACTATTTTTCACGCGAAAAACACCTAGTCATTGAAAGGGGCGTTCCGGTGCTCATTCGGACAGTCACATGCCCCATATTAAAGGTGCTCCAAAAAAAGCAATCCTGCACTATAGACAGGTAACTGTACATTGTACAGACTGCACTGTTCTAAGTGAATGTGCCCCAGTGTATCAGGGGTCAATATAAACTTCTACACTATGGGGACATAAATTATTGACCGTTTATATTTTTTTAATTTTTCTTATATATACGGAGGAGTAGTGGTGTTTCTTTGAGCCAGAGATGCAGATATTCATGGTTATAGTTATGGTTGGCATTGAGATCTTCATATGCAGCTCTCATTAACAACTGTCACTTAAACAGTTAAAAATTTTGCTTCTATAGCACACGTCTCCATAACTTTTGTATGGGCTCATACACAGCTATGGCTTCCATATGAGCAGACTGCCCGGGCCGTCTATTGTATTGTCATCTGCACTTATCACTTTTATGTGCCCCAAGACCTACACACGTTCATGTGAAGGTCCCCAAAAGGTGTAAAAGGATGATCTTTGCCTTATTTTATCACATATTAACACCTGCCATCCAGAACTTGTCCAAACAGTTGCACAGAACATGCAACACACACATTAATGAGTACATTTTTTATTTTACATTGTCCCTCCACTATTTCTGCCTATGTTATGGTGTTCTAACTCAAGTTCCTAAGAACTATAGGAGGTTCAGTAATCATACTGCTAATATAAAGAACACATATTACACGCACCGAAAAGTTACATTAGTCTCATTAGTTATTCTTAGGAATATATAGTTATTTATTTTTGTTAGGATTTCTTATGCTTGGTGGAGTTGTTGTAGGGGGGGGGACATTTTAATTTTTGCCTCAAGGAGCAGAAATGCTAGAATCTTCCCTGACTGCTCTTATATTTAAAAATAGAATGGGTTATCAAAACAAATTTTTGCACATAAAGATCATCTATCTATATCTCTCTACCTACCTAAATCTATCTTTTTCTCTATCTACCCATCTCTATCTCTCTTTCATATTACCTCACTCATAAATTATATCCATCATATTACCTCACACATTCCTTAATTTATGACCTCACACATAAGCTGTATGTATATCTATCATAGCATAGCATTATAATCGGACAATACACTTGTGACCCAGTGACCCTGTAAGTAAATGTGCCCCTATGTGTCACTATGGTGGCCCCAGGCAAACATATTGTGAACACTTATTACATTATTGTATATTTATATATCGATCTACAGGATACCTTGCATTCCAGAGGGACCAAACTCTTGTCTCGTAAGAAATATTGCATGATCATGATACTCAGCGTGTTCTTTATCTGGCTTCTGCTGTAAATACGCCCAACGACAAACATTTTCCAAACTTTGAGAAGGGTTTCCATTTTCAATTAAACTGGAAGACTATAAAATGAAAAAAGAAAACATATCTGCTTTAGGATTGCAAGTCAAAATATACTAACAAAAATATAAACGCAACACTTTAGCTCCCTTTTTTCATAAGCTAAACTCAAAGATCTAATTTTTATTTTCTGTACAGAGAAGGCTTTTCTATCATTTAACATTGTTTACATATCTTTGACCTTCTTTGAGTTAACTATCCACCTCACAGATGTGGCATATCAAGATGATGATGCGGAGATCCAGAGCATCCTAAACATGCTTAATGAGTGACATGTCTGGCGAGCATGTTGTCCATGGAAAAACTGGAATATTTTCAGCTTTGAGGAACTTTGTACAGGTCCTTGTATCATAATGTGATTGTTATGGGTGAATGGCACTACAGTGGCCTCAGGATTTCATCATGGTATCTCTGTGTATTCAAAATGGCATACACACGTGAGCTTTATTGAGACTATTTCTAACAGTCTATGCATAACCAAATATTTTGGTTGGGAAACCAATTTTTGTGGAAGATTTCCAGTTTGTTGGTTTCAAATGATTTTGGAGTCTGTCAGACAGCGGGTCCATAAGAGGGGAAAGGAATCAATTGTATGCACGTCTTACAAGTGTGTCCAGTTAGAGCGCATGGGTCTGATTTTGCCAGAAGCCGAGGGAGAAGAGGTAGCAAGGGGGTGGGAGGTAAGTGTTTAGCTTATTATAATAATTTTTTTTTCAGTTTTAATATGGCAGGGTGCTCTGTGGGGAGATTTGATTAGTGAGGGTAGGCTGCAGCTCCTCATTTATGAACTGGATGCCATATTTATTAGGGGGGCTACAACAGGATGCCTCATTTGTAAAGGAGGGCTGAAGCTGGACGACTGATTTGTGAGGGAGGGCTGCACGTGGACGCCTCATTTGTGAGGAAGGGCTGCACCTGGACACCTCATTTGTGAGGGAGGGCTGCACCTGGACGCCTCATTTGTGAGGGAGGGCTGCACCTGGACGCCTCATTTGTGAGGGAGGGCTGCACCTGGACGCCTCATTTGTGAGGGAAGGCTGCACCTGGATGCCTCATTTGTGAGGGAGGGCTGCACCTGGGCACCTCATTTGTGAGGGAGGGCTGCACCTGGGCACCTCATTTGTGAGGGAGGGCTGCACCTGGGCACCTCATTTGTGAGGGAGGGCTGCACCTGGGCGCCTCATTTGTGAGGCAGCGCTGCACCTGGGTGCCTCATTTGTGAGGGTGCGCTGCACCTGGACGCCTCATTTGTGAGGGAGGGCTGCAGCTGGATGCCTCAGCTGTGAGGGGGGTGCTGTGGCATGACACCTTTTCTTCCAGTAGTGTGTGACGAGTTTGCTGGGAGGGGGCAGCTGCATTCTTGTGTCAGTCCCTCTCCTCCATGCTCATGCAGCTTCCTGACCCCTCCCACTGCCTGTCATGTACATTAAGCAGGCAGGGGAGGAGGATAGCATTTCGGATTCACAGGTATTACAACAGTTTGCGAGCATATGACTGTTATTAGAGGAAGTCCTCTACTTAAGGACACTCGGCTTATAGACGACCCCTAGTTAAAGATGGACCTCTCTGACCACTGATCTCTGGTGAAGCTCACTGGATGCTTTACTATAGTCCCAGGTTGTCTGGGAAAAAGAATTTCTGTAGTTACAATTATAAAATATACAGTTCCGACTTGCCTACAAATTCAACTTAAGAACAAACTTAAAGAACCTATCTTGTATGTTACATATTTTCTTATTTATATTTGAATATTTTTGTATACGTTCCCCAGAATCTGTAAACCACTACAGAATTTGATGGTGCTATATAAAGACCATTAGCATCATCATCAAAAGATCATATAGTCCCCAAAATGATATCAATGAAAGATTCAGCTTGTTCCACAAAAAAATTACACTTTAGACAGTTCAGCACAAAGTATTAAAATGTTATAGGCATCAGAATATGTGATATTGTGAAAAAGTATAAATATGTAAATACATTTAGTATATCTGTCATGCCACCTCAAAAAATAAAGAGGATGCATAATTTGGGCCAGTGAAAGCTATTAAAATAGACCAGCCAACCAAGAGCCCCCCACATAGCACAGAATATTAAGTTGTGCTACTAGGAAGTTCAAATTGTTATGCAGAAAACAAGCTGTCATAGATCGCTGTGAATAGGACAATGTAAAAAGATATGGCTTTTGAAAGGTAGGGAGCAAAAAGCAAATGCAGGAAAGGCACTGCTTTCTACAGTTATGTTTTTTAATTAACCAATATGGCTACCAAAGAAATTATACTGTATTATCCAATGTAGGCAATTTGATTTGGGAAGGGAAGACAGTAAGGTAAAGATTTAATAAGTTCTGTTCCCCTCCGCAGAATGAGGGCTTCAATGTTTCTGATTTTTGTGGATATTTTTGATTAATCCAACTTCAGTAACTGGTTGACTGGAATCATGCTAGTTCTAACAGAGCATTGTTGGTGGGCCCTGAATGTTATACAGTTATTACAATCAGCGTTTTTTTGGGAGATTTCCTGCCAATTATGGGGTTTATGTAGCGCAATACTGCAATGTACTAGACTATGGAAGGAAGCAAAATTTTGATACACTTAAAAGGTAATTTTCTTTCCCTATCTGCGCATGTTGCAGTTTCCGTGTAGATTTTACATGCAGATTTTGGTGTGCAAAATCAGCAGAATACTGTAGCATTAAAGTAAATGTGATTTGGAAATAATACCATATATATTTGAGTATAAGTCGAGTTTTTCAGCACAAAAAAAAAATGTGCTGGAAAAACTAAACTCCGCTTATACTGGAGTATATAAAAAAAAATAAAATTAATACTCACCTTTCCGACTCCCCCGCAGGTCCTGATTTTGCTTCCTATAGGCAGTAGGTTCTTGCGCAGGTCCACGACCATGATGCCGATGGCTCTCTTTGTTTTCTTCCCCTCCCTTCCTCTTTGCTCTTTATGTACGTGTTCCTAATGTTACTGTTATCTCCTGTAATTTGCCTTGTTCTTTCCTTTTGTGGTTTCTTGCTAGTTTTGCTTTTATGTCCTCCCTGCGTGCTCCACTTATGCCATTCTAAAAACTAGTTTGCCTACTAGTATAGTTTAGTTTTATTCTTTGAAGTGTGAGTTTGTACTGTGATGATTGCTTTTTTATGTTCATTGTTGGCGACGTTCCTTTATTGCTCATTCCCATTGCTGGGAAAGTTGTCCTATGTATCAGCACGTTATCGGCATGTTATATATAGCCTAATAAAACACATTAAAACAGAACATTACATGAAGCTACTTACATTCCAAATTCCAGATAATTTCTCCAAAAGCCCCCAGTACCCCAAAGGTCTGACCAGAAATACCCAAGTATGACCTAAAGACATGTCACAGTTGCGAGGTTAATGGTATTTTCCCTGTTTAGACTGTGACTTTCTATATATTTTTGTAATATACTGCAATAAAATGAGCTGAAGAGACAACTTTGTCCATCGATATTATCCACAAGTCACAAACATGATTGTAAAAGCGGGTACAGAATACAGAGAAAGCTCTGTCAGTAAGCACCTTGCAAACTGGAGAAAAATAATATTGCTTCATTGTCAAGGTTTCATCAGAAACTGTTGTGTTAGGGTTACCATGGTTACAAAAGCATATAACCCAAATGTGCATTGGTGGTTGGGTGAGATATTGACATGTAACCCTGTATGCTTGTAAACTGAAATGAGTGATTCTGTATTTGATGGATAACATGAAAAAAACATTAGAAAAAGGCCTTTGGTTCTCATCAAGAACAGATTAAACATTTAAAAACTGTCAAAGCTACAGACAAGGAATAAAACAGGAATATTGACCTCGAACGACAGGCTAGAAATCAGGAATATTGACCAATATTGACCTCCAACAACAGGTTACAGTGTATGCTTGTGTATTTATCACCATTTTCATCTTACACCATCAAGCAGTCCTCACGTAAAATCTACAGGGCAAAATGTGATGGTTGTGGTCTGGGTTAAATAGGGAAAACCAATCTTGAGTTCAGTAGCTGGGTGATATAAACGTATGTCATAATTGTGACACTGCTATCTCTTATCAATGTAATATGTCATGGCTATAGCAATATCAACATCAAAGTTAAAAGCACAATACTGCACTGGGAAGATCTTGGATTACAAACCAGTCCCAATGTCCGTGTACTCACAGAAAATCTATACCGATCCAAGGCTTCAACTTCAATTCCCCAGAAGAAGCCATGAGTGAGGTGAACCCCGGGGTCGGCAAGAAAGCAGAACTTACGAGATGTGGTTTTTACAATAGACCTTTTTAATACTGATTTGTTGCAAGAAGATCAATTAACGTGTGTGAATTTTTATCATACAGTACTGTGCTATCTGTGTTTATTATTCCTGATAAGAGATTTCCTAGTGGAGGGGACCCTACAAGAAAAACTGTTGGGAATTGGACCATGCTGCACAACTGTGGAATCTGCATAGTACTCGATATATCGGACACAGAGCGTTAATAGGTTAAAGACTATCGTATCGGGATTCTGTGGCATTTATTAAGGGTATTTCTTTGCTTTTCTACATTGACACATCAGAATAAGATTACAGGATATTGGGTCCTACAAGTTCTAGTCTGTGTTATCATAGCCCAGACCCAGCACTGTTCAACCCCTTTGGCACCGCGGACAAACATGGATCACAATGTCTAAGCAGCTACAATGCATTGCACTACATAATGAGATCAAACAATCAATCTCATGTCAGTGTCCCCTGGTGGGACAATGTAATATATAAATAAGGTAAAAAAAATAATAAAATAAATGTAAGTTCTAATAGTAAGTTAAAAAAAACACCAAATACACAAAATCATCCATCACTCAGAAAATTATATTAATTGGAATCAAAAAACTTTATGAACCCTAAATGTGTGCGAGTAAAATCTAAATGTCTTTTCACAAAAAGAAAAAATAGCCCTCAAAACGCTATGGTGCTGGAAAGGTGGCAAAAAGTTCTCTTTTTCCTAAAAGTATTTAAATGTGCAAAGGAAGGTCATTAACCCCTTAAGGACGGAGGGTTTTCCGGCTCATTTCTCGCTCTCCAACTTCAAAAATCCATAACTTTTTCATTTTTACGTGTACAGACCTGTGTGAGGGCTTATTTTGTGCGTAACAAATTTTACTTTCCCGTAATGTTATTTATTTTAACATGCCGTGTACTGCGAAGCTGAAAAAAAATTCCAAATGTGGAAAAATTGAAAAAAAACTGCACGTGCGTCACGTTCTTGTGGGCTCAGTTTTTACAACTTTCACTCTTCGCTCCAAATAACACGCCTACTTTATTCTTTGGTTCGGTGCGATCGCGGTGATACCAAATTTATATAGGTTTTATTGTGTTTTAATACATTTTCAAAAATTAAACGAATGTGTACAAAAAAGAAAAAAATTTTTTTGCCATCTTCTGACGCTAATAACTTTTTCATACTTTGGCGCACGGAAATGTGTGAGGGGTCATTTTTTGCGAAATGAGGCGACGTTTTCATTGCTACCATTTTGAGGTCTGTGCGACATTTTGATCATTTTTTATTTCATTTTTTATGTTATGTAAAAAGGTGTAAAAGTCGCATTTCGGACATTTGGGCGCCATTTCCCGCCTCGGAGGTCACCGCCGGCCGTAACCGTTTTTATATTTTGATAGATCGGGCATTTTGGGACGCGGCGATACCTAATATGTCTGTGATTTTTACTGTTTGTTATGTTTTATATCCGTTCTAGGGAAAGGGGGGTGATTTGAACTTTTAATATTTTATTAATTTTTTTTATTTTTTAAACTTTTTTTTTTCTTTTTTTTTTCACTATTTTTTAGACCATCTAGGGTACAATAACCCTAGATGATCAGATCGCTCCTACCATATACTGCAATACTACAGTATTGCAATATATGGCGTTTTTGCAGGTCTTACATTACAATGAGCCACTGGCTCATTGTAACGAACCTGCATAAACCATGTAGCCTCGTGTCAAGAGAAGACCCGAGGCTACCATGGTAACCGATCGCCGCCCCCCGATGCTTGTTCGGGGGCGTGGCGATCGAAAAAAAGATGGCGGCGCCCACGCGCCGCCGTCTTTTAAACGCCGCCCGCGACTTTGCGGGCGGCGTTTAGAGGGTTAATAGCCGCGATCGGTGCAAGCACCGACCGCGGTTATTAGCGGTGGGGGTTTTGTGCAAAATGCAAAAACCCCCA
Source organism: Engystomops pustulosus (assembly GCF_040894005.1). Lineage (NCBI taxonomy): Eukaryota > Metazoa > Chordata > Amphibia > Anura > Leptodactylidae > Engystomops > Engystomops pustulosus. The sequence goes on along the minus strand of NC_092414.1, from coordinate 41,268,987 downwards.
CCTCTGTATGAAGAGGACTCAGCCCGTGAGCCCTCTTCATACATCCCTTATACCTCTGCGCCGTAGAGCTACGGCGCAGAGCGTTAAGGGGTTAAAGAAAACACCCTATAAATTTGGTATCGCTGTATGAATATTGACCCAGGGAAAAAAGTTATTATGTTACTTAGTGTGAGGGAATAGAATCCATTTTCTATTGTGTTCTCACACCATGTATCTTTACAAAGACCCCTATGCTTAGTACCATCCCCACGCACGCAGATCATTTTACACTGATACATCCTGTTCAAGGCAATTGGAATGCGATCATGCTCAGTAAGTTGCTTTGTCCCAAGAACCTATAAAAACTCTCTCTGCTACCTAAATAGTGGAATGCTCAAACACATGAGGGTCTGAGTGGTTCACCGAGCAGCTGGTACAATACAATGATTTGGACCAACATCACATCAGAGATAAGGGATATTTCCCTAAGAACCTGGTGCCGAGAAACCCGGAATGAGACTGGACCACTGCTTGAAGCTTACCGGACAATTTAGGGATCATCCTTTCAGGACAGACAGACGGATTGGCTAAGTACAGCTACCAAAGGTAAGTATCTATAAACAGGTGCGTGTGTGTGTGGACCTCTTTTCTGGGTAATCTGAACCCTATCCTGTAACTAAAGCAACTGTAAAGACTACAGCCAGGGATCAATGAATATGTTAGTCCACTTATTCTAGAGACTATAATGAGGGATAAAGTAAAAATCTCTGTTGGGATAGTAATATAGTGGATGACAGCTCTAGGGATTAAAAAGGCTGAACATATACTTCCCTAAGGTTGTTCAGAGGTGTCGTAGAGAATTGGTAGGATGTCCAAAAACCTGCAGAAACATTTTTCTTAGGTATATTACAAAGTATCTGTTTTAGTTCCAGAACCTGATGAAGGTAGCTAGAGCACGGGACCTGCACCCAGGTGAAAAGATGGTCCTGATGTGACACACCTGAAAAGTCTTTTGAAGGGTCATCTCAAATACCTGTGACACATCCACGTGTAGAAACTACAACGAGGTTGCAGCAGTTGAAGAAGAATAGCCCAGGACCCAGAGACTGTGGAACATGAACCTGTGTATCTCGATGCTGCTATGGACATTGTTACTCCTACCACTTGCAACATCACTGGGGAAAGATTGTGATCATAATATCTTTCATGGGCTATGCAAAAGCTGTGACAGCATGTGTGCTGTATACTATGTCTAATAGTACTGAGGGATTGGTAGGGTGACATTTATAAGGATATACACCATTAGGATGTAGAGATTCTGCCCTTTACAATGGATTTACATGAATTTTGTTGTGATTTAATGTTCAGGATGCTCAGGAGAGAAGCAGGTGAAGTGGACAGTCCTGGATGTGTGATTAGCACATGTCAATGTACCACCTGAGCAGTACCTGAAATTATTCACAAAAGGGGGGAATTGTGAGGGAATAGAATCCATTTTCTATTGTGTTCTCACACCATGTATCTTTACAAAGACCCCTATGCTTAGTACCAACCCCCGTGCACACAGATCCTGTTCAAGGAAATTGGAATGCAATCATGCTCAGTAAGCTTCTTTGTCCCAAGAACCTATAAAAACTCTCTCTGCTACCTAAATAAAGTGGAATACATGAGGGTCTGAGTGGTTCACCGAGCAGCTGGTACAATACAATGATTTGGACCAACATCACATCAGAGATAAGGGATATTTCCCTAACATTAGGTGTGACAATTCAGGTTCAACAAAAATAGAAAAATGGTCTGGGCATTAATGTGGAAAACGGGTGTGAAGATAAAAAAAAACCATGTAAATCTTGGAAATGTGTCTGCCCTTGTGTATACATTATCCCTGTAACATAGCACCAGGTTAGGGCAAAGTCTGTAAATATCCCACCCAATTGTGTGTCCCAACACGGCAGTCTATCATAGTGAGGTATACATATTTTGCTGCAAACCTAGAATGGGCATGGTTTACAAGATATTGCAGTTGTAACCACCCTGAGCTCTGATGCAAATGGTTTGTTTCCCTAGCACCAGGCCTACAAGCTCCACCCCTCCCACATCTTGGTCTAGTGTGCGGTTACAAGCACTTCCCCCTGTGATGTCTTATTTTAGTGGATGTACAAAATGAATAAGGGACTGGATTTGTATGTAGTAACACGTCCACACATCAAACAAATCATATATATTATGCACAGAAAGAAAAAGAGATGTGTATATTGGACAAAATTGCTTTATTGGGTAATACAAATTTTTAAAAACCACTAAAAAAGCTATAAAAAGCTTTACAAATCCTGTGTACAGGGCCAAATACAAGGGTATAAATGAATGGCAATATACTCCTAAGCTCCACAGAAAAAATATATGAAATGAGTGAATACATTCAATAGTATCAAAAAATTAGTAAACATTGGAGCAGAGAAAGGAAGCCTGCTTGTCAGGCGATACGCGTGAGGTTCCTCTCCTATGCTGTACATGGGCCTGTTTGACTTGCTACATGACGGTAAAACTATGTAACACTTTATAAACTATGTCACCATGATTGTAATATTTATTCCTGCATTAATGCACTTTCTCTGCTCCAATGTTTACTAATTTTTTGATACTATTGAATGTATTCACTTATTTCATATATTTTTTCTGTGGAGCTTAGGAGTATATTGCCGTTCATTTAAACCCTTGTATTTGGCCCTGTACACAGGATTTGTAAAGCTTTTTATAGCTTTTTTAGTGGTTTTTAAAAATTTGTATTACCCAATAAAGCAATAAGCATCTCTTTTTCTTTCTGTGCATAATATATATTATTTTAGTGGATGGTTTAATGATCCCCTTGATAAATGTGCACAGTGTACGAAACGTTATTGTTTTAGTATAACCTAAAAATTAAAAGCTTATAAATGTCTGTATTAACATGGTAAGCCGCAATCCTCAGTTTGTTAATTTACAAATAATACTATAAACAGATATTTAATATGAACCAAAAATACTTACTTTGCTGTGACTTAACATTATTATCCTCACTAGAACAACATTGATATGTGCACCCAGAGACTCATCATGGTAGATTTCATTGACCTAAAAAAAAAAAAATTAATAATAATATATAAATTCAAATTATATTAAAATGTCATTATATAAATCTCAAAATATGTTTAATCTGTTAGATGTTTCTGAATTTAGCCTAGAATAGTGGTCCATGTGAATACACACAGTACACTGTCATGATACAGACAATGTACAACCTCTCAATACTATGGGGCACATTTACTTACCCGTCCCGTTGACGACGACGATCAGGAATGTCTGATGAGGATTCGGAGCTGCCGCGATTCACTAGGATTGTGCATCCAATTTCCCACATGTGTCGCTTCCCCAGTCAGGCCCGCCAGAGTTCACCATCTTCTTCCCAGTGCATGTAAGTGCGTGTCTTATGACACATTTTTGAGAGTTATATTCCGCGGTTTGTCAGAATCAGTCGGATTGTACAACGGCCAAGCCCCCCGATTTGAATCGCATGAAAGCCGGAGCCAATGCGCCACAATCCGCTCGAGTGTGACAAAAACCCCTATGCGATTCAGGGCAAATCAGAAATTTTCGGTAAGCTCGGCAGAAGTAAATGTGCCCCTATGTTTTTTTCACGAATCATAACATTGGTGACCACTCATTTTTGTTCCTTTAAAAGTTGGAACTGTTTTTTTTTTTGGTATGTATGGGTCCCGATTCTGGAAATGACACCCGTTTGGAATTGCCAGCTTACTTGGTGACAAGTTTCTCCTAATGAGCTTGCTAAGAGTTTCAAAACCCTATCCCAGCAATTGCGGCAATTTAGCTTCAGTGCAGCTAAGAAATTGTTCCCGTATGTACGGCAGGTAAATATAGAACAGAAAAGACTGTATGGCCGTGTACATCTGGCCTATGGCTGCGTTCACACGTGGCATTTGCCTGTCATTTGAAAAATACAAATTCCGTGCATTTCTATGGAAACGCATAAGCAATCGGGCCAAGCACCGCTCACAGGGATTTACTTTGTGTTTCTAAAACGTCTGAACACAGACTTATAAAGTTACACAGAAAGTCCTCCTGAACATACAAGTAACACAAAAATAAAGCTTTCTACAATCATGGCCATAAGTTTTGAAAATTTGTGGGTTTTTGTTTGTCCGCCTGTCTCTTCAGGATTGACCACAAGTTTGCAGAATATCAGTCCGTCCCTGGCGTTTTTTCTGGATAGAAGTGGCTTCTTTGCTGCCCTCCTTGACACTAGGCCTTGCTACAAGAGTCTCCGCCTCACCGTGTGTGCAGATGCACTCACACCTGCCTGCTGCCATTCCTGAGCAAGCTCTGCACTGCTAGTAGCCGGATCCCGAAGCTGAAACACTTTTAAGAGAAGGCGCTTGCTTTTCCTTCTTGGAGCCTTTTTGGCAACAATGGAACCTCTCTCCTTGAATTCCTTGATGATGCAATAGATTGTTGACTGAGGTGCAATCTTTCTAGCTGTGATACTCTACCCTGTTAGGCCAGTTTGGTGCAGTGCAATCATGACTGCATGTGTTTCTTTAGAGATAACCATGGTTAACAGAAGAGAAACAATGATGCCAAGCACCAGCCTCCATATAGTGTACAGTAGTGTGATTCTTACTTGATAATGACAGGGCTGGAGATCAATCTGTCATGATTAACACCCACACCTGTGGTAATGGAGCAATCACTGAAACGATGTTGGCTGCTCCTTTTAAGGCTTGTGCCACACATAGCGCTTTGTCTCCGCTTGCAAACGCATACAAAGTCTTGCCCACCGGGGCGGGCCTCGGCCCGATCGCATCGGCGTTTCTATGGAAACGCCTGCGATTGGAAATGAGCCGCCAGTGATTTGCGTTCATTTATCGCAAAAGCCCGGCGTCTCGTTCCCGATCGCAGGCGTTTCCATAGAAACGTCGATGTGAACGGGCCGAGGCCCACCCCGGTGGGTGCGACTTTGTCTGCGTTTGCAAGCGCGGACAAAGTGCTACGTGTGGCACCAGCCTAAGGCAGGCCTGCAATGAAGTTGAAATGTTTTTTTCGGGGAAAAAGTTCATTTTCTAGGCAAATATTGACTTTGCAATTAATTGCTGTTAAGATGATCACTCTTTATAACATTCTGGAGTATATGCAAATTGCCATTATAAAACCTGATGCAGTAGACTTCGTAAAAATTAACATTGGTATAATTCTCAAAACTTAGGCCATGACTGTAGAATAACATGTTGCTTGCCTATGCAGATATATATTTCTGGTCATCACATCACCTCTCTTCTAGCCGGAATTACAGAGTGTAAATCAGCCATTTCCTCAATCTTCTCTTTCCTTTTTCTTAAACTTAACAAGGACAAAACAGAACTCAATCTTTCCTCCAACTAACACATCCCCACTACCAGACGCCACTGGTCACAATTCATGGTTTCACACTTTTCCCAATCCCTAAAGTCTGCTGTCTTGGAGTCATCTTTGACTGTGCCTTATCCATTAAGCCTCACATACAAGCCCTAACTACAACCTGCCGCCTCCATCTCAAGAACATCACTCACACGCTTCCGTCCCTTGCTCATTCCAGAGTTTGCAAAATTGCTAGTCCATGCCCTCGGTCTCTTAAAGATGGCCTACAATACAAAATAACTGTGCTCTGTCCCCTCTCCCCGAATCTCCATCTTTCCTGATCACTGTAGTTTTGGATTTGTACTTTCATTTGTTCTAGTCTTGAAAAAAATCTATTATGGGAAATCTACTTTCTGAAAGATTCCTCCTACCTGCAGCAGCTGCATCCCGTTTTTTCCTGCAGCTGCTGCAGAAATAAACTTTAATCCTTGGATATGCAAATTAATTTCAGAGGCTACTGGGAGTGTAGAGAAACCGCCAGTCCCCTGCATACCCACCTACCTGCTCGTCATGTCCTCTTCCCTGCGCATCTCTGGCAGCAAGCAAACTCTGCGCAAGTGCAGTAGCACCCGTTTCGCTGCCAGAGATGCGCCCACTGCAGGTGCATTGCTGACAGACGATGCAGTAGCCATCAACTGCGGAGCTATCTGAGGCTACTCCAAACCCCCAGTAGCCTGAGATTAATTTGCATATCCAAGGATTAAAGTTTGTTTGGTGTAGCAGCTGCATAAAAACGGGATTCAGCTGCTGCAGGGTGGGGGAATCTACCACGTGGAATCTTTCAGAAAGTGGATTCCCCATGACAGATTTCCTTTAATGTAATGAATATGAATTCTTTATTGCTTGTACAGCATCATGGAATAAATGGTGCTCTAAAAATAAATAATAATAATAATAATAATAAAAGCCTTAAATAATAAAGCTAACATAAATGATAAAAGCTAACATTAAATAAAGAATAAATACACTCTACATTATTAATGTGGTAAATGCCTATTCTAGCTGCAAACATCTGGCTTTAAATGCATTATCTACATAGGTGTATGTAGGGTCCACCACGTCAGTGGTTTATCGGTACATTGTGCTTGCCAACTGGATCTTTAGAAAACCCATGAAAACCCTTGATCAAATTTGCTAGCACAGCTGAAAACAGTTTGGCTGATTGTAGAAGCTATAAAACTGGCCTTCCATTGAGTTGGTTGAGAATTTGGAGCATCACATTTATTTGTTGTATGGTCATGTGAAACTCAACAGTCTATTCTTGTTCTTAGCAAAAAGGCTATTCCTTGCTACAAATTGCCAAGAAATTGAATATTTCCTACAATGGTGTGTACTACTCCCTTCAGTGGAGAGTACATCCAGGTCTCTGGTTTCAGAAACCAACAACTCACAGGTTCTCAACTGGCAGCTTCATTAAATATTATGCTCTACAACAGATCCCAAATATGAATATTGATCCCAAAATGAGTATCTCAATAATACAAATATAATCCCAGCGGAGAGATATATCTTCCCAAACAAGTTACAACACAAATTCCATAAAAATCTCAAATTTTATTTCCATTTCATTAAAAAAGATAACAATAAAACTTATTAGATTTAGCAGTTTAGGATTTGCAGCAGTAAAACAGGGGATCCACCAAAAACAACCACTAGATGTCGCCAAAAGATATGTGACTGCCTCAATCTGTTGCAGTTTGAATGTACAGTTAAAGGATAAGTCTATTGCACATATGTCCAGGTAAGGTATATATACTAAGTCCAAAAGTGACAAGTGCAAGAGGTTACCGACTCACCCACAGAAAATGGTTGTTTGGGGTGTTCCAAACAGGGTATCTCCAAACAAGCATTTATTGTGGGCGAGTCGATAACCTCTTGCACTTGTCAATCTGTGTGATTTTCCCTTGGTCAGGAGGCTGGAGAACTTGCCAAATAAAAGATGTGAGTTGTTGGTAGGTGGAATCCCCCCATTCATGAGGCTGGACTGGTTTCAGGATGTCTTAAGATTGCACCTGACATCTTGAAGTTTCTGAGGAGCGAACCAGGGGCTGGTTCAAAATTGACTTAGGGACTGTGACTCATGCTCTTGAAATCTGTACAGCCCTAGAGGTCAATTTCATACTGGGCAAAGATTTTCCTTATTTCCGGCAGTTATGGGAGCCAAAAGAGCCTATTCCTGGGAAAACCCTCCGACACAGTGTTCTGTACAACATTCTAAAAGAGACAGTGCAGAGAAGTTGCAGACAAAACTCCCTGAGATGGTGGTGGACTGAGTCTCACTGTCTGGCAGTCCGAGCTGCTACCAAGTTGGGTTGAACCCACATGAGACTGTACAGCTGGGACTGTGTGATAACAAGGTATTGCATGCAATAACTTGTACTGAAATTGACAGCCATGTAAAGTCATGTTGTGTGAATAACCTGCCATAAAGCCATGATTGTATGCGTATTCAGATAAATGCAGAGTGTGAACAGGCATGTAGAAATGCAGCCAAATGTTGTAATGATGAAATTAGCAACACAAAGTATGCTCCAACTAATAGCAAACCCAGATAGCAATGCTGCCCTGATGGTTCCTTGTACATGATATTGACCATGGTTACTCTCCAGCTCAGAGTAAAGGGAGCACTGAAAAATCTAACCAGCCAGAGTGTGAACTGAGCCCTAATCAAATGTCTGTAAGTGCTGATATTGTAAACCTGGCTGACTATGGTGATGAGGCTTATAAAGTGCCTGACAATTTATTTTGTGTTATATTATCCCCTTCCCGACTACCCCTTACTAGTACGGCGCGCGCTGGGTCCCGGTGCATGGAAACGGCTCACGGACCGAGCCCTCTCCATAGCCGGGAAGTCTTTGCTACATATAGCACATTGTAATGAATGAGGAGGAAAATCCCCATATACTGCCATACTGCAGTACGGCTGTATATGATAGGATCGATCAGACAACCTAGGGCAGTGGTGGCAAAAGTCGAAAATGGCAAATTTGGTAATCGTAGAGACCCAGAGAATAAATTACACATGTCATTTGGGGTGCACAGTGAAAGCTGTAAACTCTAAGCCCACAAGAAAACATTGCAAATGTGTTTTTTCACCATTTTCACTGCATTTAGAATTTTTTTTCCAGCTTCCCAGTACACAGCATGGAATAATAAATACCGTAACTATGAAGTGCAATTTGTTACGCAGAAAATAAACCATCACAGACCTCTTTATGTGGAAAAATAAAAAAGTTATAGATTTTTGAAGGTGGTGAGTGAAAAATGGAAATGAAAAAACTAAAATGGGCCATGTCTTTAAGGGGTTAAAGGCCTTTGTACCAAAGAATCTGTAGGATGTGATGATAACCTGTGTCAGTCACTGGTTGAGAAGTCTCAAGTAAGAGTCTGCTGCACCTGAGGCTTATGAGGAGATATGCTTAAAGAATACAAGTGTGAACCAGAAGAGCTGTTCACAAAAAAGAATGTCCTATGGCAGTGGTGGCGAGCCTATGGCAAAGCCCTTTCTGTGGGCACCCGGGCCATCACCCAAGCACACCAGACAGGACTCAAAGAATCCTCCTGCAGTTCCAAGCAACTTAAAAGATTCTGCTTTCAGTCATATATTTAAGTGATACGTACTTCGATACCTGGGTATGTAAGAAGAGGGAGAATGAGTAGACAGGACCGAATAATCTTTGGAAGACCTTCTGCTGGCCCCACAATTCTCTGTGTACAGAGGGACACTGGAAAGAAGCTAAAATGATGTAGATTTTCCATCTTGTCCTCAGGAGGCCAATATGATCGAGCGTTGTTGAAGAACAGGGAGCAATAAGTTACTGCTTTAATTACCGCTAAAAGGTTTGCCATCACTGTCCTATGGTATCTGGCTTGGGTAAGAAGCTATATGAATGTTTTATTTATATTTTATATATAACGCATGATCACATGAAGTCTGAATTTGCAGATAATGAGGAGAAGCCGGATGGCTCAGAGGGAGAAAGGAAGAAAAGGATGAGCCAAAAGTCGAGACAACAGTAGTCTGTGCAAGTGAACCTGAACTACCACTTACTCCACTCCAGACCGTTCCTTCTAATAAACCCAGAAGTAAGCGATTGGACTTCGCTGATCTGTCAAACCTCACAGTTTCTGGTAACCTAATGTATAACCCAGGTACAGGGGCGAAAGTTAAAGGGGTATTCTCATCTTGGCATTCTCATTCAGTTTCATTCATCTTCCATATATAAACATTTCTTCAATTAGATGTTATTAAAAGAAATGTTCCTGTGTGAAGATAATTTCCCATAAATGTAGCCATGTTGTCCCTTAGAAATGAGATAGCTTCCTCGGATACGGCCACCTCTGCTGGAGTGATTGCACAAAGAAACAAAAGGTTATTGTATATGAAATGTCCGGGAGTTACTACATATCCCACAGCCGTCCTGTGCTTATGATCGCTGAATCCTGGCGGTCCGGCAGGACTCTATAGCGCAAATCTGGCCACCGCTGCCAGAGTGTGACGTGGTCGTATCCGAGGAAGCTATCTGGTTTCTAAGGGACAACATAACTACATGTATGAGAAATTATCTGCACACAGGAACATTTTTTTTATTCACATCCAATTGAAGAAATGTTTACATATGGCAAATGCATTTAATTAAATGTAAATCCCCTGATGAGAATACCCCTTTAACCCCAAAATCCAGGAGATGAGTGGCTGAAATACCACTCTCCTACAAGCAGAAGGTAAGGAAGGTGGTTGTGGTGTTCATAGTCTGACAGAAGTGAGTGACCTGTGTGAACAGTGTGATGATTTGAAAATCAGTATGAAGGAGCAACATCCTGAAAAACCTAAAATGGGAACGGAGCTCATGGATGTTGTTGTGAAGTAGTCGATTTCCCTGCAAGTTCCAAATATAGATAAACGGGTCACTAATCTGGAAAAACCTACCACTATTAATTGTGGGGGTGTGCTTTGTCCTTATGAGAAGATGGCCAGTAAAAATTTTCCAAATGCAGTGAAATTGGTGGAAAAATGCATTCATATCAACATTTTGTTGTGAGCTTGGATTTTACGGCTTTCACTGTGCGCCCCAAATGACAGGTCTACTTTACTCTTCGGGTCAGTACGATCACGGGGATACCAAATTTGTATAGGTTTTACAATGTTTTCATACATTTCCAAGAATTTAAACCTTTTGTACAAAAAGTACATATATATATTTTGCCATACTATGGCGCTTATAACTTTTCCATACTTTGGTGTACGGAGCTATGAGTGGTGTCATTTTTTTGTTGCTTTTTTAGGGCTGTACGGCCTTTTGAACACTTTTTTTTTAATTTTTATATTTTCCAAAGTGGCAAAAAAGGGCCATTTTTCAACTTTGGACGCAATTTTCCGTTACGGGGTTACACACAGTTAAAAACGTTATTATATTTTGATAGGTCGGGCATTTTCAGACGCGGCGATACCCAACTTGTGTATGGTTTTTACAGTTTTTTTTATATGACTTCTAGGGAAAGGGGTTGATTTGAATTTTTAGGGTTTTTTTAATATTATTATTATATATTACACTCACCGGCCACTTTATTAGGTACACCTGTCCAACTGCTCGTTAACACTTAATTTCTAATCAGCCAATCACATGGAGGCAACTCAGTGCATTTAGGCATGTAGACATGGTCAAGACAATCTCCTGCAGTTCAAACCGAGCATCAGTATGGGGAAGAAAGGTGATTTGAGTGCCTTTGAACGTGGCATGGTTGTTGGTGCCAGAAGGGCTGGTCTGAGTATTTCAGAAACTGCTGATCTACTGGGATTTTCACGCACAACCATCTCTAGGGTTTACAGAGAATGGTCCGAAAAAGAAAAAACATCCAGTGAGCGGCAGTTCTGTGGGCAGAAATGCCTTGTTGATGCTAGAGTTCAGAGGAGAACGGGCAGACTGGTTCGAGCTGATAGAAAGGCAACAGTGACTCAAATAGCCACCTGTTACAACCAAGGTAGGCAGAAGAGCATGTCTGAACGCACAGTACGTCGAAATTTGAGGCAGATGGGCTACAGCAGCAGAAGACCACACCGGGTGCCACTCCTTTCAGCTAAGAACAGGAAACTGAGGCTACAATTTGCACAAGCTCATCGAAATTGGACAGTAGAAGATTGGAAAAACGTTGCCTGGTCTCGATTTCTGCTGCGACATTCGGCTGGTAGGGTCAGAATTTGGCATCAACAACATGAAAGCATGGATCCACCCAGCCTTGTATCCACAGTTCAGGCTGGTGGTGGTGTCATGGTGTGGGGAATATTTTCTTGCCACTCTTTGGGCCCCTTGGTACCAATCGAGCATCATTGCAACGCCTACCTTAGTATTGTTGCTGACCATGTCCATCCCTTTATGACCACAATGTACCCAACATCTGATGGCTACTTTCAGCAGGATAATGCGCCATGTCATAAAGCTGAAATCATCTCAGACTGGTTTCTTGAACATGACAATGAGTTCACTGTACTCAAATGGCCTCCACAGTCACCAGATCTCAATCCAATAGAGCATCTTTGGGATGTGGTGGAACGGGAGATTCGCATCATGGATGTGCAGCCGACAAATCTGCGGCAACTGTGTGATGCCATCATGTCAATATGGACCAAAATCTCTGAGGAATGCTTCCAGCACCTTGTTGAATCTATGCCACGAAGAATTGAGGCAGTTCTGAAGGCAAAAGGGGGTCCAACGCGTTACTAGCATGGTGTACCTAATAAAGTGGCCGGTGAGTGTATATTATAATATTTTTTTACTATTTTTCAGACCCCCTAGGGTACTTTAACCACAGGTTGTCTGATTGAACTGACCATAAACTGCCATACTACAGTATGACAGTATATGGGATTTTCCTTCTCATTCATTACAATGGGAGAATCACACATTGTAATGAATGGGTTAAAATGAGACAGCCTTGGGTCTCCGGAAGACCAATCATCGCCCACCAATGACTCAAGGGGAGTGAAGATCGTTACCATGCGCCATCATCTCTTTGCAGCCGCCGGCAGCTTAGTGCGCCATAGGATCGCCACCACTGACCTAAAGGGTTAACAGACTTCTTAAAAGTGCTTTTACATAGGTTGAGGGTAGTTTCCAGTTAATTCAAAGTGAGAAGGTCCTTCTACAGGTTTTGGTGATTTTCCCAAAAAATGGCACCCAAATTAAACATAAAGCAGATTTGGGAAATGTAAGTAATAAATTAATGTGGGTGGCATGACAAATAATTCCGCAATGACACGCCAGTCAGATTTGCGCATCAAATAGCACCTAATAAAAGACGCAAAAAAACCCCTGCATTTGACAAAGAGCCAAAACAACAAAGACAAATGAGGTGCAAAAAATACTCACAACAGGCGCAAAAAGAGCGCAGAGAAGGGGGAAATATGAGAAATGACCCCCTATATGTTGTTGTTTGTGCTCATTATTAATCAGAAGTATTAGAAAGTGGTAGTTACTTATGACTGTAGAACGCATAACACTCAATGGTTATATTCAAGAGCAACAGGCATAGTATTCCCACCACATTCTTTTGCATACTGAAGCTATTCTCTCTCGGCACACAGTACATTTAGTGTCCCACCCAAAAAGATAAAGTTACAGACTTCTTTTTTCTCTCTACTCTGTAAAATGTATAAGTAATTATATACAACCTCACTGTAATTGAAGGCCTTCCCTTTAAAAAAGTATATGATTTTTTGCAAAATCTGGTCATTCTGGAGAAATTACAGAGGTAATTACAGGTAAAACTGTTTGAAAACTGAACATCCATCTCATAAAATGCAGTGGTTTCTGAAAGCAATGGTTTGTGCATTTAACCCTGTACATGTTTCTGGCAGTCTGTTTTTAGTTAACAAGATCAGATTTCATTTGAAGCTTTATGTTTGATTTAAAAGCAACGCAATTTAGTTATAGCCCACCCAAAAATATACACACATGAACATCAGGGTTATATTACAGTGATCTTGCTAGCCAATTAAGGAATACCAACAAACAAGAAGTGAGATCATATAAAACTTTTTGGTACATAATAAAAACTTTTTCCCATAATAAGTAACCAAGACGCCAACTCATACGCCAGAGAGATCACAAATCGTAAGACCAACTTAACAGGTACAACATTGCTCACAACTGGCCAGTCCATATCAGGTAAGGTAAGCCCGTGAGCTCTCTCCACGCACCCGACACGTGACATACAGATACGTCATACGTTGGTAAGGGGTTAAGGGTGCAGTAACACGTTCCTCTTTTATTCCATTTAGAAACGTAATCAAAGCACACAGGGCGTGCCATGGCCAACTGTCTATGAGTTTCTTTTAAAATGCATAAGATCAGTAATCAGGACCTGATGCTAGACCAGGTGCTAGTTACGAATCGCATTAGTTTCCACTGAAACACATATGCGTTCGGGCCGTGGCATGCCCCCCTTGGCTTTGATTTGGTGTCTAAACGGTACACTGCATCCTGATAGGGAGTATGTTGGTATATTATAGTTTGTGATGTGCATAAACAATGGTAGATGTATTCAAAGCCCATGAAAAAAAAAATTCTCAAATTTTAATCCCCCAGTGATGTTTAAACAATAAAGAGCATTTTTATCCCCTTACTTTACAATTTTACTCCTATCACTCCCTAGGCTAGTCAGCGTAAAATTCCAGAGTATGGGCAGGGACACATTACTATCACTCAAATGCTTTGTGCTGACAATGTGGTTAGAGTATCAGGGTACAGATTTATATACACTTTAAGCCGACCCGAGTATAAGCCGAGACCCTTAATTTTACCACCAAAAACTGGGAAAACTTATTGACTCGAGTATAAACCGAGAGTGGGAAATGCATTGATCACAGACCCCCCAGTATATAGCCAGCCAGCCCCCAGTAGTTTATAGCCAGCCCCCAGTAGTATACAGCCAGCCCAGCCTGCCCCCAGTAGTATACAGCAAGCCCAGCCTGCCCCAAGTAGTATACAGCCAGCCCAGCCTGCTCCAAGTACTATACAGCCAGCCCAGCCTGCTCCAAGTACTATACAGCCAGCCCAAACTCCCCCTGTAGTATACAGCCAGCCCAGCCTGCTCTCTGTAGTATACAGCCAGCCCAGCCTGCCCTCTGTAGTATACAGCCAGCCCAGCCTGCCCTCTGTAGTATACAGCCAGCCCAGCCTGCCCTCTGTAGTATACAGCCAGCCCAGCCTGCCCTCTGTAGTATACAGCCAGCCCAGCCTGCCCTCTGTAGTATACAGCCAGACCAGCCTGCCCTCTGTAGTATACAGCCAGACCAGCCTGCCCTCTGTAGTATACAGCCAGACCAGCCTGCCCTCTGTAGTATACAGCCAGACCAGCCTGCCCTCTGTAGTATACAGCCTGACCAGCCTGCCCTCTGTAGTATACAGCCAGACCAGCCTGCCCTCTGTAGTATACAGCCAGACCAGCCTGCCCTCTGTAATATACAGCCAGACCAGCCTGCCCTCTGTAGTATACAGCCAGCCCAGTCTGCCCTCTGTAGTATACAGCCAGCCCTGCCTGCCCAGCCTGCCCCCAGTAGTATCCAGCCAGCCCAGTCTGCCCCCAGTAGTATCCAGCCAGCCAAGCCTGCCCCCTGTAGTATACAGTCAGACCCCAGTAGTATACAGACAGCCCAGCCTGCCCCCAGTAGTATACAGCCTGCCCCCAGTAGTATACAGCCTGCCCCCAGTAGTATACAGCCAGCCCAGTCTGCCCCCAGTAGTATACAGCCAGCCCAGCCTGCGCCCAGTAGTATACAGCCAGCCCAGCCTGCCCCCAGTAGTATACAGCCAGCCCAGCCTGCCCCCAGTAGTATACAGCCAGCCCAGCCTGCCCCCAGTAGCATACAGCCAGCCCGGCCTGCCCCCAGTAGTATACAGCCAACCCAGCCTGCCCCCAGTAGTATACAGCCAGCCCAGCCTGCTCCAAGTACTATACAGCCAGCCCAAACTCCCCCTGTAGTATACAGCCAGCCCAGCCTGCCCCCAGTAGTATACAGCCATCCCAGCCTGCCCCCAGTAGTATACAGCCAGCCCAGCCTGCCCCCAGTAGTATACAGCCAGCCCAGCCTGCCCCCAGTAGTATACAGCCAGCCCAGTCTGCCCCCAGTATTATACAGCCAACCCAGCCTGCCCCCAGTAGCATACAGCCAGCCCAGCCTGCCCCCAGTAGTATACATCCGATGCACAGCGCAGCTCTCCTCTTCTGTAAAAGCCTGCATGGCGCGGCCAAGCTCTTTTCCGGCCATCATACTATGTTCCGGCCAGGAAAAAATATGGAAGACAGAAGAGGAGCCACGCTGCGCATCGGGGCCGCCGGAGGGTGAGTATATAATTTTTTTTTTAAGTGCTGGGCTCGTGTATTGACTCGTGTATAAGCCTAGAGTGGGAAATGCATTGATCACAGACCCCCCAGTATATAGCCAGCCAGCCCCCAGTAGTATACAGCCAGCCCAGCCTTCCCCCGTAGTATACAGCCAGACCAGCCTGCCCCCAGTAGTATACAGCAAGCCCAGCCTGCCCCAAGTAGTATACAGCCAGCCCAGCCTGCTCCAAGTAGTATACAGCCAGCCCAGCCTGCCCTCTGTAGTATACAGCCAGCCCAGCCTGCCCTCTGTAGTATACAGCCAAACCAGCCTGCCCTCTGTAGTATACAGCCAGACCAGCCTGCCCTCTGTAGTATACAGCCAGACCAGCCTGCCCTCTGTAGTATACAGCCAGACCAGCCTGCCCTCTGTAGTATACAGCCAGACCAGCCTGCCCTCTGTAGTATACAGCCAGACCAGCCTGCCCTCTGTAGTATACAGCCAGACCAGCCTGCCCTCTGTAGTATACAGCCAGCCCAGTCTGCCCTCTGTAGTATACAGCCAGCCCAGCCTGCCCCCAGTAGTATCCAGCCAGCCCAGCCTGCCCCCAGTAGTATACAGCCAGCCCAGTCTGCCCCAGTAGTATCCAGCCAGCCAAGCCTGCCCCCTGTAGTATACAGTCAGCCCCCAGTAGTATACAGCCAGCCCAGCCTGCCCCCAGTAGTATACAGCCTGCCCCCAGTAGTATACAGCCTGCCCCCAGTAGTATACAGCCAGGGCCGGTTCTAGACAAAGTGGGGCCCTGGGCAAAACTAAAAGTGGGGCCCCAAAATAAAACTATTTTATGACCAGTCACAGTCAGCAAGAGGCTCCTTTAGTATGGTAAAACAAACTGTAATATGGGAGAATTTTATAGGAGATAGATAGATGATAGGGAGATTTATGGGCAGCACGGTGGCTCCGTGATTAGCACTACAGCCTTGCAGCGCTAGTCAACATCTGCAAAAATTTTGTATGTTCTCTCTGTGTCTGCGTGGGTTTCCTCTGGGTCCTCCGGTTTCTTCCCACACTCCAAAAAATTACTGGTAGGTTGATTAAACTGTGAGGCCCATTGGGGACAGGGACCGATATTTTCTGAAAGCAGACACTTGCCCCATTTTCAAAATTGCATCAAAGATTTTATAGACATAGGCGCCTTCATGCAATTTTGATTCAAATTGAAAC
Source organism: Engystomops pustulosus (assembly GCF_040894005.1). Classification (NCBI taxonomy): domain Eukaryota; kingdom Metazoa; phylum Chordata; class Amphibia; order Anura; family Leptodactylidae; genus Engystomops; species Engystomops pustulosus. The sequence continues at coordinate 41,252,012 of NC_092414.1, read as the reverse complement.
ATTTTATTAAAAATACTTAAAATTTGACTTTGATGGCAAAAAATTTGATCCAAACAAAAAATGTTTACCTTCACATCTCCTAAATGTAATAGATGGACATGTATACAGTTCACAGATGTCCCCTATTGATATGTTCACATGAATAAATCCACATAATATCACTAAAACTGTAATAACTAGAGATCTGCTTTTCAGCTAGACATTTTTAGACAGTCACAACCTGCAAAATATATCAATAAAACAGAATAAAAAGTAAATGCACCATAAAACCTATAGAATTTTGAAGGCAGACAACCAGGCGATGAATTTGGCAATTAACATTCAAAATTTCCTCTAAAATATGTACAAATCCAGAATACTTATATAAAGAAAATCTACTTTCCTAAAACAGTAAGATGTGAGGAGATCATACAGACCCCACAACAATATATTCACCAAAATATGCAGCAAAGGGAACTGCAGAAAATTCACACAGATCTATCATTGTCTTTTCCTTAGACAATGGTCACCCAAATAAATAACTATATATCCATAAACCAATCTAATGAGATAATAAGTCACATTTAGATGCCGCCATTGTATTAGCTGCACAATAACAGAATCCTCCACACTTCATAAGAATGAGAGTGAGAATGTCATAACAGAGGTGTAAATAATGGAGGATGATGGGAAATAAAAACTTTATTCCAGGACATGTGTGTGTTTTTGGTGTTACATATAACTTTATGGACATGTTCTGGTCGTGGTGTAGTCACATTAGGCGAAGAGGATTGAATGTTCATCGTATCAGTCAATTTTCCCAACAAAAAAAACCTCACAAAATAAAACGGAATAAGAGAGAAAGGGCCACATTTATCACTTTTGTGCGCCTAAGTTTAGTAGTTGTGGATATATGATGGCGCACTGTTTTCCAGAATTATCACAAGCTACAACCATCTGTGATAAGGTAATTTCCTGCCTCTTATTAATCACTTTACTTTAACACAGTTTAGGCGCAATTTTGGCGCAGTTAAGGCGCAATGTTAGATTCAGGCACTTACATGTGATCCTGCTACAAGCTCCTCTCTGCTTCTCCCACAGCTCAGAATGAAGATAACACTCACAGCAGCACCCAGGTGTGTGACACCCTGCACCCAGTGACCTCCTCAGCAGGGGCTTCTCCTGGAGGGGATCCCCCAGTGCTGATCCCCCTGCTGCACCCCTGTAATTCTGCACAGTATCCCCCTCAGACACACTGGTGATACTGTGCAGAATTACATGGGGGACACTTGTCAGTACTATGTGCAACATTCTGTAACGTTCTCTTCTCTCTTGCTGTGAGCTCAGGATTCTGCAGAATGTTTTGTAAATAGAAGGTGATGAAGTGTAAATAGAGACTGCAGCTCCTGTCTGCAGAGTATCTAATGTATCTATTATATGTTCCAGTGTCTGGCTGAGCTTTGCTGCTAGAAATGAGCTCTTCTGCAAAGGGGCTCAGTGCTTTCTTCTCAGATAACGCCACCTTCGGGCTGGAGTGTATTTCCGCCCGTTTTTGCGCCTAAATGAAAAGTCGCAAGTGATGAATATCATTAGGCACAGCAAAACATCTGGATTGCTAGGATAAATGAGGGAAAGCTGGTTATTTTGGCTGCGCAGCTAGTTTGGCGTTTAGTTGCAAAAATGGCACAAAAACGGTGCGCCTGAATGAAAAACGCAAAAACAACAGAAAAAAACGATTGATACATGTGGCCCAAAGTGTGTTCTTAGATTTGCATAGAGAAGGGTTAAAAACATGAATATTAGTTGATATTATCCCTTCTCAAAATGTAGTAACATATAAAGTGAATATTTCCATTATCTGTGAGGTGCAGCAGCTCCCGTGTGCAGCAAATGCTCCCGCAGCCTGATGGCTAAGAATCTGGAGATGGGGGAGACATTTCAGGGGGCTGTAACTCTGGTTCTGTGACTCATAGAACCTCACTTCTTTTTTCCTATGAAAGAAGAGAGTCTCCTCTTTTATATGAATCTAAATTTGTGTTTCTAAAATGTAGGAAAACGGAGATATTTATATATAAAAATGGCACCTGATATCCTCACTTTAAACCTGAATATCTCTGGATCCATAGCACCTAGAAACACAATTCAAGATTCATTTGAAAGAAGAGATTCCCCCTTTCTCCTTGGGGGCCCTGGGCAATTGCCACCTTTGCCTACCCATAGCGCCGGCCCTGTATACAGCCAGCCCAGCCTGCCCCCAGTAGTATACAGCCAGCCCAGCCTGTCCTCTGTAGTATACAGCCAGCCCAGCCTGCCCTCTGCGCAGCGCAGCTCTCCTCTTCTGTAACAGCCTGCATGGCGCGGCCAAGCTCTTTTCCGGCCATCATACTATGTTTCGGCCAGGAGAAAACATGGAAGACAGAAGAGGAGCCACGCTGCGCATCGGGGCCGCCGGAGGGTGAGTATATAATTTTTTTTTTTTTTTTTTAAGTGCTGGGCTCGTGTATTGACTCGTGGATTTTCAGCACATTTTTTGTGTTGAAAAATTCGGCTTATACACGAGTATATACGGTAGCTTCTGAACATTGTACTAGTATGTGACACAAAAGAGATGAGTGTCAGACAGAAGAACAATGGGGGACAGTTACAGTGTTGGTGTCTCCACTGGCTTGGTTACCGACTTGTTCTCAGAAATTGATACATATTTAATATTGTGTTGCTGTGCAGATACATAAATGCTCCAGAAATGTGTGTAGAAGTCGGAGAAAAAGCTGAGCACCATGCCCTTGTTTACAAACGATCATCTATGGCAAAACAGGGAAATTATTGTTCTCATAGACTAAAGTCAGGCACAAATACACTGTAGGCAATTCAGGCAGTGAATCGCCCACATTTGGGCCCCTTAAAGCACATATCGTTCTGGGCCCCGAGTGCACGCCTCGGGTGCCCCCCATATGATCCGGCCCTGGGTACGCTAGTGTAAGCTGAGTGCCGTAGCACAGTGTTGTCGAAGCAGGCGGAAAAAGTACTTTTTCTGGCGCCGCTAACTAAAAAATAGGTTGGAAAGCGGACCCTTTCCCCAATATGTTATCCTGACCCTAAAGTTAGAAGAGGCACATATGCTGGTCCAGAGGCAATAGTAGCTGTGTACACCAGGACTGATATAGACAAATTGGAATATCTGTGAAATGCTGTATTTTTGTTAATAACTGTGAAATAGAAAATGTGTTATTTTATTATCCTGGGTATATTTAAGAATTTTGTTTGCGTGGCAAAACCCCTTTAATATCTTAATACAATAATTGTGATTATTGTATTTTTAGTAAAAGGGATTAATGAAACAAGGGGTTCAAGTGGTAATAATTTGATGTATTTTTCAGAGAACAGAATTTAGGGAACAAACAGTTAAAGTTTTATAAATGGTTATCCCTGTTGGGGAATAATATGGTTAAACCATTGGTGCTACTGTAAAAAAATGAGCATAGCGATCCAACTGCAGAAGCAAGTGCATATCACATGGTTAAAAATGGAATAATGTATGGTGGTACAACATTTAACCCCTTGGCACTTTGCGTCTGATATATAGCGCAAGATCTGAGCCGAACCGGCATCGGGATATACAGGGTGCTGGCTGTAACTTACAGCCGACACCCCAGAGTAACACCTGCAGGATTTCACCCGTTAAATGCTGCGGTCAGCACCACCGCGCCATTTAAACTGCCTTTGGGCATTTAAACTGCCTTTCCCACCACGATCACTCCACCCCCCTCTGGCGCCATCTTCGGGGGGGGGGGGGGGGTTGGCCGACCATTGCTATGGCAGCCCTGGGGTCCGATCATTTTAAAGGCATAGGGGCAGATTTACTTACCCGGTCCTGTCGCGATCCAGCGGCGCGTTCTATGTGGAGGATTCTGAGGTAGTGCGCCCGATGTCCACTAGGTGTCGCTGCTGCGCTGAAGTCCATCGGATTTCAGTGGAGTTCACCAAGCTATCCTGGGTGCAGGTAAGCAGGTGTGAAGCTACACTTTTTTATTTTTTTTTTAAATACGGCGATTTTTCCGAATCCGTAAGTTTTCTTGCAACCACGCGCCCAATTTCCGTCACGAGCATGCCGGCGCCGATGCGCCACAAACTGACCGTGTGCGCCAAAAACCCGGGGCAATTCAGGGAAAATCGGTGCTAAACGGTAAAATTCGGGTAACCCAACGGAAAAACGTGATTCGGGCCCTTAGTAAATGACCCTTATAGTGTCACCCTATGTATATGAATAGGCTGACACAGCTAATACCCTGAAATACATCAGTATTGCAGAGTATTATCATGAACAAGCAATCAGATGATTGCTTGTTCATGTCCCATGGTGAAACTAGTAAAAACGTTAAAAAAAAAAAAGTGTCATTCAATAAAAAAAAAAATCGAGCAATAAATCAATAAAAATGCTCATAAGCCCCATGTCACGGGCACCCCTGCGATCCATACCGCGGATCGTGTGTGCACCCCTTGCCCCTCTGCACTGCCCCGGCCCCAAGGATTCACCTCTCCATGCTCAAGCTCGGACTAGGGCGGGCGGTGGTACTTCAAGTTTTAAAGGGCCAGCGCACAGGTGATTGGCGCTGGCCACTCCCGGGAATGCATTTAATCCGGCGGCTCCCACCATTCCACGCCGGATCTTCAAGCTTTTCCCTGAAGAGAAAGCCCTGTCGTGAGTCCTGCTGTGCCTTACTGTGCTGTTCTCCCACTGACTCCTGCATTACTACCTCAGCTACCACTGTGGGCTAGTTGCACCTGTGGAACGACCTGGTGGCAAACATGCCGCAACAAGACCAACCCACTTTGCTCTGGTGAAAACCAGGTGCCACTTAGACTCCGGTCCCAGGTGTCGGCTAGCACCCTCTCCCACGATCCACAGACTCCCAGCCCTCACAACCCATAACATATAATAAGATACATAATGCAAAAAAAAGTCGAAATCATAAGACAAACCCCACATATAAAGTGTCACAACGTCTGTAACCACCAGTAGACTAAAGGTTAATTGTTGAACCCGCACAATGAATGCCATTAAAAGAAACCGTTGAAAACCTGGCAAAAATGATTTCTGCCTATTGAATCCAACAAAAAATGCAATAAAAAGTGATAAAAAAAACATATGTACTCCAGAATGATACGGTTGCAAAAGATGTCCGGCAAAAAACAAGCCATCAACCAGCTCCATAGCCAAAAAGGTAAAAATGTTGTGCCACTTGGAAGATGGTAATACAAAAATGATAAATTTTTCCAACATTAGGGTTTATATTTGACAAATTTAGTAAAATGTAAGAAAAAAATATTCATGTATGGTATCCCTGTACTGAAAAAATCCAGTAGAGAATTGATTCTTTTCTACTTCTGCCCTCAAATAAAAGCTCCTAAATTTTCATTAATAGGGGATACCTACACCAAAATGGTAACACTGGAAAAAGCATCTCAAACCACCAAAAAAATGCCATCATATGGTCCCAATAACGAAACAAAACCTCTCAAATTTTATAGCCCACAAAGGGGGCTAACACGCTGTGCGCCCATAAAACAAGAAGCGTCCACATATGGGGGGTCTCTGTACTTGGGAGAAATTGCATAACAAATTTTAAGATAGGTTTTCTCTTTTTATCTCTTGGAAATGCGTAAATTGTAGGGCTAAATAACCGACAAAATTTGACCATTCTAAATCTCACCTCCATTTTGATTTAATTACTATGAGGATCTCAAGGGGTTAACAAACTTCCTAAAAACTGTTTCTGATAGTTTGAGGGGTGCAGATTTGAAAATGGGTTGATTATATAGGGGGGGTTTGATGTTAAATATATAAAATTTCATTCAAAACAGTATTTATCCCCAAAATAGTAAATTCTGAAAATACGGAAAATTGACATTCGATTTGTGATCCGGGCGACATCAAAATAAATTTTCCAGACATTTCAAAAATTATAAAAATGTAAAGTAGACATATGGGAAATGTTATTAAGCAACTTATTTAGATGGTAAATCCATCTTCGGGAAAAAGCAATGATTTCAAAAATGACAAATGTTTAAAAAATTCATCCTTTTTTTCTTTTTTTTGTAAATAAACGCAACACTTATCAGGCAACATTTACCACTAAAATGAAATACAACATGTGGGGAAAAAACTAAATCTCAACTAAAGGCTGAGCCTTAAGCTACAAAACAGCGACCAAAGATGACCTGTCAGGCCAATTTGGGACCCTCAACCAACAACAGATCCTTATGGACCTGTGGTTTAGGGTCCCAAATCGACCTTTAGATGTCTTACATAAAAATTTAGATGTCTTTACATAAAATGTAGATGTCTTAAAATAAAATGGAAAAAATAAACATATTATTGCAGCAAACTAGACCAACTAATAAAAGGTACAAAGTAGGACTCGCCGGGCTTATAATGCAGATTAATTATCCAGCCTCGGATACTGTAATTAATCTGTCTAGTTCTACTCTTCACTGGTCTAAAGACTGACACACTAATACATCAACCCCATTGTTTGCGGCCCAATAATGTACCCATTCATGTGCAGGCTGCCTTAGCTCTATAGGTCCTATCTGCAAGTGGCGCATGCGCAATACATACAGTTCTGGGTTGTGCTCCACTTTGTGTTCTACAAAGCCGCTGTACAGCTACACATGCACACTAATCGGATCCTCATGTTTTGCAGAGGAATGAAGGAGAAGTATCACTACCATTGGGTAGTTTTATGTATGTTTTAATCATATGCATTATATTTAAAATATGTGTGCACAGATACACTGTATAAACATACAACACTTAAAGGGGTTTTCCCATGAATACAAATTAGGCCTTATTCACAGGATAGGCCCTAACTTGCTGATTGGTGGAGGTGTCAGTGATGAGACCCCACAGATCACAAAAACAAGGGGTCCGATGGGCTCCCACGTACCTCTATGGGACCCCTCGTGGCTCCATGAGAGTAAAGGAGCAGATGACCATGGATGACCGTTCTACTCCATTCATCTCTATGGAGCTGACGGAAATCGCTGAGCACCGCAGTCGGCAATCTCCCTCAGCTCCATAGAGATGAATGGAGCATAACGCTCATGCATGGCTGTCTGCTCCATTACTTTCATGAACTCCATCGGACCCCTCATTTCCGTAATCTGTGGGGGTCTCATCATTGAGATCAGCAATTAGGCCCTATCCTGTGGATAGGAACTAACTTGCATTCGTTCTGCAGTTTCTGTTACCCTACCAGGGTGCAGTCACACATGGTGTTCAACACATACAGTACGTTTTAAAACACAATGCCACGGCTGAAGAGAGATTTGCCCAATTAAACTTTTGTTAACATTTGCACTTACAAAACACAACTGCTAACTCATGCATTAATGCAAGTGTTAATAAATGCAAAACACAAAGCTCAGTGTGAACGCTGGTCTCATTATTTAAGGCTCTCAATCCTTGTTTAACTGCTGCGTTCAAACATAATAACCAGACACTGGAAATATTCGATTCTTCCTTTTATATATAACTTGATTCAAAGACATACAAGGCATCAATACATCACCACGCTTCAGCTAGTTGTGCCATAGTCCATGTATAGGTCCACGCTGAACGGCCATGGCTTCCACTGAGACTAAGAGCGCCCGATGTGTCCTGTGACGTTTCGGAGGAGGTTCCGAAAGGTAAGGTGCCGGCAAGGTAAGACTTTAAATACCATAATCTCTATCATCTGTACATGTATAAATATAATGAAAAACTATCTAATTTTATACAATTATACTGCTTACCCTACTACAGACAATGATGCAAGAAAACGCAACAAAATACTTAAATACAAACATCATAAAAATACATTAAAGTTACATTGCTCATTGAGCCCATGAGGATACAAGGTGTCTAGCTTAAAAAGCCATAAAAATAAATAAAAGGTCTATATAAATACATTCCAAATGTTGAAGGGACTAGGGGAGTACATGAAGCCCTTAAGGATGATGGTTCCCTAAATAACAAAGATATAAAATTCATCACGATGTTATTGGAAGTGATTCTTGAGAAAAATTATTAAAGATTTGTAGAGGAATTTTACTTGCAGCAACAGGGGTCCTCTATGGGGGGCCCTGTAGCTCCAAGTTATGCCAATATTTTTATGGCATTTTTGAGAGTGTATACAGTGCCTACAAGTAGTATTCAACCCCCTGCAGATTTAGCAGGTTTGATAAGAAGCAAATAAGTTAGAGCCTTCAAACTTCAAACAAGAGCAGGATTTATTAACAGATGCATAAATCTTATAAACCAAAAAGTTATGTTGCTTAGTTATATTTTAATAAATTTTAAAAATAAAAGTGTGGGTCAATTATTATTCAACCCCTAGGTTTAATATTTTGTGGAATAACCCTTGTTTGCAATTACAGCTAATAATCGTCTTTTATAAGACCTGATCAGGCCGGCACAGGTCTCTGGAGTTATCTTGGCCCACTCCTCCATGCAGATCTTCTCCAAGTTATCTAGGTTCTTTGGGTGTCTCATGTGGACTTTAATCTGGAGCTCCTTCCACGAGTTTTCAATTGGGTTAAGGTCAGGAGACTGACTAGGCCACTGCAACACCTTGATTTTTTCCCTCTTGAACCAGGCCTTGGTTTTCTTGGCTGTGTGCTTTGGGTCGTTGTCTTGTTGGAAGGTGAAATGGCGACGCATCTTAAGGTCCTTGATGGATGAGCGGAGGTTCTTGGCCAAAATCTCCAAGTAGGCCGTGCTATCCATCTTCCCATGGATGCAGACCAGATGGCCAGGCCCCTTGGCTGAGAAGCAGCTCCTCAGCATGATGCTGCCACCACCATGCTTGACTATAGGGATGGTATTCTTGGGGTTGTATGCAGTGCCATCCAGTCTCCAAATGTCACGTGTGGTTGGCACCAAAGATCTCGATCTTGGTCTCATCAGACCAGAGAACCTTGAACCAGTCTGTCTCAGAGTCCTCCAAGTGATCATGAGCAAACTGTAAACGAGCCTTGACATGACGCTTTGAAAGTAAAAGTACCTTACATGCTCGTCTGGAACGGAGACCATTGCTGTGGAGTACGTTACTTATGGTATTGACTGAAACCAATGTCCCCACTGCCATGAGATCTTCCCGGAGCTCCTTCCTTGTTGTCCTTGGGTTAGCCTTGACTCTTCGGACAAGCCTGGCCTCGGCACGGGAGGAAACTTTCAAAGGCTGTCCAGGCAGTGGAAGGCTAACAGTAGTTCCATAAGCCTTCCACTTCCGGATGATGCTCCCAACAGTGGAGACAGGTAGGCCCAACTCCTTGGAAAGGGTTTTGTACCCCTTGCCAGCCTTGTGACCCTCCATTATCTTGTCTCTAATGGCCTTGGAATGCTCCTTTGTCTTTCCCATGTTGACCATGTATGATTGCTGTTCACAAGTTTGTGGAGGGTCTTAAATAGTCAGAAAAGGCTGGAAAACCAGATAATTAATCCACACATGTGAAGCTCATTGTTCTCTGTGCCTGAACTACTTCTTCATACTTTAGGGGAACCAAACAGAATTCTGGTGATTTGAGGGGTTGAATAATAATTAACCCATACTTTTATGTTTAAAATTTATTAAAATTAAACTGAGCAACATAACTTTTTGGTTTGTAAGATTTATGCATCTGTTAATAAATCCTATTCTTGTTTGAAGTTTGAAGGCTCTAACTTATTTGCTTCTTATCAAACCTGCTAAATCTGCAGGGGGTTGAATACTACTTGTAGGCACTGTATGTCCACAAAAGTCAGTGGCCTGAGTCCATTATTTTATGGATCAGATATGTGGACGACGTTCGCCTATTATGGAAAAATTCTGAGCAGAAGTTGGATGAATTTATCTCGTACTTAAACCAGTGTTATGCACTTATCAAATTTTAAGCAGAAAAAGAATGTAGATTCTACATTATTTAGATGTTGAAATAAAAAGATTGCTTTACCACCACATTGTACACTAAAGAAACGGATCGGAACAATTTGTTAAATTATGATAGTTATCATGACCCCCAAATGTTTATAGGGATCCCAAAACGACAATATGGGCACGAAGAATATGTAGCAATGAGGAAGAATATGAAATTCAAAGAAGGAAGTGGACTCAAAAGTTTGTAGAGCGGGGCTCCCAAGGGAGGAAGTAGAAAAAGTCAGACACGAGGTTGCCAATATACCAAGAGAAGTCATTAGGTGTAAACCAAAAAAAAACTAGGGATCATGTCGAAGAACTGGCCCATATTATCCCATGATCCTAAATATGGTGTATTGTTTAAAGATTCCCCTAAATTTATATATAAAAAAGGACATTAATTAATTAGATCGGATATCAAGGCAGCAAAAAGAAAGGGCACTTTTGCATGCCTATCCTTTCAAAATTGTAGTGGTATCATTAAAGGTGATTCTTTTAATCACCCGAGAAAAGGAACTAAAATTCAGATTAAATGGTTTTTCACATGCAATAGCCAACCCGCCATTTATATGCTAAAATTCCCATGTGGGCTGGCATGTGTGGGACAAACATCAAGAGCTATAAAAACTAAATTAATGCGCATAAATCGGTTATTAGGCAATATCTCACAAAGAATGAAGAAGAAGTAAATACTGGCAGTGAAAGGGTCAAACATGAAACAGGCGTAGCTAGAAATTTTCGGGAATTAAAACATAATGTCAGCGAATTGCGCTGGTTAGTATTGGAAAGCTTCACACAAGGAAATGAGGATATTTTTTAAAAGAAGTTACTCCAACGCAAAGTTTACTGGATCACTAAGCTAGACACCTTGTATCCTCATGGGCTCAAAGAACAATGTAACTTTAATGTATTTTTATGATTTTTGTATTCATGTATTTTGTTGCATTTGTTGTATCATCGTCTGTAGTAGGGAAAGCAGTATAATTGTATAAAAATTAGATCGTTTTTTATTATATTTATACATGTACAGATGATAGAGATTATGGTATTTAAAGTCTTACCTTGCCGGCACTGCGCATGTCTGAGGAAGGAGGAACCTCCTCCGAAATGTCACAGGACACACTGGGCGTTCTTCATCTCAGTGGAAGCCATGGCCATTCAGCGTGGACCTATACATGGACTATGGCACATCTAAGCGTGGTGATGTATTGATGCCTTGCTTGTCTTTGAATCAAGTTATACATAAAAGGGAGAATCGAATATTTCCATGGTCTGATTATTATCTTTGAATGCAGTTTTTAATGCAAGTGTTACCATTACGTTAACAAATACATATTTTAATATATTGTTAATGACACATTAGAATTTGCATTTTAAAACACGTGTTAGGCTGCTGTCACACGTTTTGATTAGGTTTTGTAACGGAATCAAATGCACTGGACAGGGCTGAGCCAATTGCATATGCATTTGTATGTAAATGTAAATGTTATAACTGTCCCTCCTCCCACCCAGGGTTTATAGCCCATTTTATTCTTATAATGAAAGTTACAGGAAAATACCTCATAGCAAGCTGTGTAGAAGAAGATATACTGGAGATGTGAATAAGTTGATGAAAAAATATATTCATATTTAAGAAAAACCCCATGATGGCCTTAACCTCTTAGCACTTTGCGTCCGATATATCAGACTCTAAGCACAGGGACTTCACGCTCAGCGTCCGATACATTGGTACAGCTCAAGATCTGTGCAGAATCGGCATCGGGATACACGGGGTGCATGCTGTAACTGACAACCGCAGTACCCACATGATGAACACCGTTAAAAAAAAAAAACTGTTAAAAACCCACCTACTAAGTCCCAAAAATGCAATAAAAAAACATATGTACTCCAGAATGAGACTGTTGCAAAGTACAACATGTCCCGCAATAAACAAGCCATGTGGTAAGTGAATATTCTTTTTATTTTTACTACCTTTCTACTAGGGAGTATGTGCTGTGGCTACCTTTCTACTGGCGGCCTTGTGCAGCGGCTACCTATCTACTTGGGGGCCATGTGCTGTGGCTACCTATCTGCTTGGACAATGTGCTGTGGCTACCTATATACTGGGAGGCATGTGCTGTGGCTACCTATATATCTGGGAGCATGTTCTGTGGCTACCTATATACTGGGAGTATGTCCTGTGGCTACCTATATACTGGGAGTATGTGCTGTGGCTATCTACTGGAGGTATTTGCTTGGGCTACGTATCTACTGGGGGTATTTACTGGGGCTACCTATCTACTGAGGCTATTTGCTGGGGCTACCTATCTACCGAGAGGCATGTGGTGGGTGTCAGGATTTGATGTAAGCAGACACCTGGGACCGGAATCTAAGTGGCACCTGGTCTTCACCAGAGCCTGCCGCAAAGCAGGAGGGTCTTTCCACAGGCGCAACTTGTCCACAGTGGCAGCAAAGGTCGAGGTACAGGATCACTAGGCAGTCTCGTGGGAAGGAAGAGGCAGACGGTCAAAGCAGGCAGCAATGATGCGATGTCGGGGACGGAGCAAGTGGTCAGGGCTGGCAGCGAAAGAGAAGAATCAGGAACAGGTCTGGGGTCACAACGGGAGGTCAACACTTGGGAAGGAAACACTGTGGAAAGCTTCCTCATTGGCATGAAGCACTAAGATCCGTTGTGGATTCTTCGGAGCCGGCGGTCTTTATAGGAACCCGGGAAGTAGGTAGCGCTAATCAACGGCACTCTGGCCCTTTAACCCCTTCCCGACATTTGACGTAATAGTACAGCATCTCGGGAGGTGCATTCCCGCAAAATGCAGTACTATTACGTCAAACTTCGGGCCAGAAGCTGCGAGTGTCGGCTATATATTATAGCCGACACCTGCCTCTAACACCCGCAATCGGAGATTTCTCCGATCGCGACTGTTAACCCCTAACACGTCGCGCTGACCGTGGTGCGTTAGGGGCATTTCATAAGAATCGGACCCCCCCCGCGGCACTTACCGGGTCGCCCGGCACTTACCCGAGACTGCCAGTGCCTGGGGCTGCGCGATCTGCTTCCTAGTGCCGGGTCCCTGCCTTCTGGCAGGACCCGGCTGTAACAAACTGAGCATGCGCAGTTACACTGTGTAAGGTGAAAAATAGCTTGAACAAGCGAAGTGGATTGCTTATTCAAGCAAACATGTAAAAGTGAATAAAAACAGTTAAAACCATTAAATAAAAACATTTAAAAAAAAAAAGACTTAAATAAAGTTAAAGTCCCCTAAACACAAACATTCCCTATACACATGTAATAAAGTAAAAAAACCACAAAATCGCCAAAAAACCCCACATATTTGGTATCGCCGCGTCCGTAACAATCCGTACAATAACTCATTAAAACATTATTGGGCCCGCTTGGTGAACACCCTAAAAACAAAACATTTTTCATAAAATCTCTTCACAAAAATGTTCTAAAAGGTGATCAAAAAAAGTTATGTGCGCCAAAATGGTACCAATTAAAAGGACAACTCAACACGTAAAAATAAGCCCTAAACTAGCTCTGTCAAACAACAAATATTAAAGTTACGTCTCTGAAAAGATGGCGATGCAAAAACAAATGAGATTTCCTCTATATTCGTTTTTTTTCCAGTAAAATTGTAAAAATAAATGAAAACTATATAACTGAGATATTACCGTAATTGTAGTGATCTGTAGAATAAAGATAATATAGTATTTTTAGTGTACGGTGTACGACCCCAAAAAATACAAAAAGAAATTGACAATTTTCTTTTCACCCATACATTCAAGAGTTAATAAAATCTCATCAATAAGCTAATGACCCACTAAAATGAAATATTTGTAAAGTGCAAAAAATAAGCCCTTATATGTCCAAATTGCCAAAAAAATAAAGATTGTATAGCCAATAAAAAGTGACAATGCATAATCTGCTCTGAATGGCGCAGCTTCCCTTCGATGCCCTGGCGTGTGCCCATACAGCAGGTTACCGCCACATATGGGGTATTGTTATAAGAGGGCAGGATTGGGTATCAAATTTTCTGGAGCGTTTTGGTATTTTATCCACTGAGAATTTGTACAGTTTTTGAAAAACACATTAATTTAGCCAAAAAAATTTACTTTCAAAATTGTATCCGATTTTGTTTTAACCCCTGTAAAACAATTAAAGGGTTAACAAACTTAAAAAAAAGTTGTTTTACATACGTTGAGGAGTGTAGTTTCTATAATGGGGTAATTTATGGGGTTTTACTTTTATTTAGGCCTCTCAAAGTGACTTGATAGCAGTATTTTGCGTTTTTTATGAAAATGTGAAAAATCGCACCTAATGTTCAAAGGTCCATAGCATCCTACAAAAAAAAGAGTGTGCATAAAAAACCATGTCCACTTAAAGAAGACATTCTGTGAATGTTAGTTATTACATTTTTTTGCTGTTATGACTATGTGTGGAAAAAGTAGAACATTTTGAAGTTCGCAAATCAAGAATTTTTCCAAATTTTCACCAAATATCTGATTTTCTCATAAATAAATGCAAAACATACCACCAACAATTTTTTAACTAACATGAAGTACAATGTGTCACGAGAAAACAATTTTAAAATCACTTGGATATGTTTAAGCCTTTCAAAGTTATAACCATTTATAGTGACACAGGGCAGATTTTAAAATATGGGCTGTGTCAGGAAGGTGAAAAGTGGCTTCGGCGTTAAGGGGTTAAAACCGCAAGTGCCGGCTCACGTGCGCTGGCCAGCCAGGACGGGAGCAGGAACGTAGAGAGGTGAGTGAGCTCAGAAAGGGGCGCCGCCACCGAGGGGGGCACTGGTGTGCCTGCGATCCGAGACATAGATCGCAGGGGCACCTGTGACACTGGGACTACCAGTCGACTTGGGGGCATGTGCATATTGTACGACTCTTACGGAATAACACTTTAAAATATGTGGCGTTCATGGCTCTCTCAGCCAAAAATGTTCCTGACTCCTGCCCTAGAGGCAGCCAATCCAAGTCCAGACAAATGCCCTACTTTCCCTCAGACAGAAGCCACCCTGCTTCCCCCAGAGGCAGCCACCCCCAGTCCAGACAGATGCCCCTCTTTTCACCATAGGCAGAAGCAACCAGCTCAGACAGATTTCCCCATCCCCCCCCCCCCACAGGCAGAGACCCCCAGCCCAGACAGATGCCGCCTACCCCTGCAGGGAGAGAGCCCAGAACAGATGCCCCTCCACAGGCCGGTATCTCAGCTAAGACAGATGCCCCCTTACCCCCCACAGGAAGAGAGCCCAAGACAGACAGCCCCTCTATAGGCCGAGACTCCCAGCCCAGACAGATGCCCCCCACAGGCAGATAACCCCCACCTCAGCCCAGACAGTCCCCCTCTTACAAACCAAAAAATACTTTGAGATTCTGGAAGGCATTCAGCCATGACAGGCAGCAAAACCTCCTCTCCCCTGCACTACAGACTGCCATGTGCAGATAAGCCAGCACTTCCCGGGCTCACAGCAGGTCAAGTGAGAATGGAATGCATGTCCCCCTGTGACTTCACCACGGACAAGGAGCCCCTGCTACCCCTCAGCAGTGCTGCACAACTAGGACCTGTGGATGACTTATCTGACAGGTGTTGCAAGGTCAATAGTAATACATGTGGGTGAGGAGCTAGCACACATGTATTACAATAGAGAGCAGAGAAGGGCTGTACTAGTACCTGCATACAACTCTGTCTGTGAAAGCTCCTCAGTGGGCCCCCAGAGCCAACGCTCTCCCTGCTGCCCTTCCCTGTAGCTACACCTTTGCCACGAACAATAAACTACAAGAAACCCAGAGTTGCAAAAACATAAAAGTTAACAAAGTGAGTCACATATTCACTTGGCCCAGCAACTAACCCAACTACAAACAGATGAGAAAACAGAAGGAAACTGTCTGCAATATGCAAACCCTTCCAACATGCAAACAATTAAATAATTGTTCTTTAAAACAGAGTAAGCTTGGTCTACTCAGGAATCCTTACAAGGTGATACAAGTAGTTGCTCCCTCTTCAGCTAAGCATGCCTCAATATTTAACTCTACACTTTTTAACTAGCTGGATACCTATTACCTGTATTTCTATTTGTTTATCCTGCATTACCAGCTGCTGCATACTTCACTATTTGGACAGAGACAACATTTTTCTTTTGTTTCTGCACATTACCACAAGGAATTGTTAACAAAACAATTCAGATGAAGCTCAAATTGTAAGCTTTAATTCAGTGGGTTGAACAAAAAGATTGCATAAAAATGTGAGGAACTAAAGCATTTTATAACACATCCCCATTATTTCAGCGGCTCAAAAGTAGTTGAATCAAAATTATAATTTTTCAGATAGTCCTAGGACCACTTAATGGTCGGACCTGTAAGTTAAATTCTTATATTTACAATTGTTGCTTAGGGAGCAACACAAGAGGTCCTTGTGACCAGTTAAAATTTAACTTTTACTTCAGTATTCCTTAAAAAGAAGGGGATCACAATGTGAACATATATATATGAGCCTTGACATAAGAAGACGCATTAAAAGAATATGGCGAATGTGGAGGAAATTCTCAATTGCTGTTGTATGCTGGTACGATAGGTTGGTGGGGCAGTATGACTCGCTAAGGGGTGCTACTGTACCGATATGATATCGGGATAGACAATTGTAAGGTAATTGCTAATAGCGGCTGTATACCTCACTGCGGTGGTGTGTACCGGGTTGTCTCTATAGGACAGCGATGGCGAACCTATGGCACGCGTGCCACATGCGGCACGCAGAGCTGTTCCTGTGGGCACGCGGAGCGCTGAATGTTATTGTGGTTCCCATAGAAACCACTGCCGGGAGAAGAGAGCAGCATGATACAGCTGCTCCCACATAATAGAATTGGGCAGGGGCATAAGGATCTGGCCCTTAGATACAGGGGTCCAGCGGCTGCACTGTTCAATGTGCTCTTTTGGGACCCCTGAGCAGAGTAATATCGGCAGGAAGGCAGTCATTGCTCTGCCTTCCCCCCTGCTAAAGCCGGGACTCACACAGAGGGCTGGTCACC
This sequence comes from Engystomops pustulosus, assembly GCF_040894005.1. NCBI lineage: Eukaryota > Metazoa > Chordata > Amphibia > Anura > Leptodactylidae > Engystomops > Engystomops pustulosus. The sequence continues at coordinate 41,235,061 of NC_092414.1, read as the reverse complement.
TGACCCGACCAGCCAATAGGAGAGGAGAGGAGGGAAGAGGAATCACCAGAGCCCGGGCTGCATGTAGCTGCAGTATAGAAAGGTAATAAATGACATACATAAAGTGTAGCATCAGCTCATTCTCCCCTTCTCCCCTGCTATCCTGTAAATATAAACTACATCATGCAGCTATTCATATCTTTCCAGCACCCTCATATCTATCTATCTCTCTGTCTCTCTCATATCCTATCTATCTATCTCTCTATGTATCTATGTATCTATGTATCTATGTATCTATCTATCTATGTATCTATCTATCTATGTATCTATCTATCTATCTATCTATCTATGTATCTATCTATCTATGTATCTATCTATCTATGTATCTATCTATCTATGTATCTATCTATCTATCTATCTATGTATCTATCTATCTATGTATCTATCTATCTATGTATCTATCTATGTATCTATCTATCTATGTATCTATCTATCTATCTATCTATGTATCTATCTATGTATCTATCTATGTATCTATCTATCTATGTATCTATCTATCTATGTATCTATTTATGTATCTATCTATGTATCTATCTATCTATGTATCTATCTATCTATGTATCTATCTATCTATGTATCTATCTATGTATCTATCTATCTATGTATCTATCTATCTATGTATCTATCTATCTATGTATCTATCTATCTATGTATCTATCTATGTATCTATCTATCTATGTATCTATCTATGTATCTATCTATCTATGTATCTATCTATCTATGTATCTATCTATCTATCTATCTATGTATCTATCTATCTATCTATCTATCTATCTATCTCTCTGTCTCTCTCATATCTATCTATCAGGGCCCACTGGTGTCTTGTTACACCACTGGGATTGGGGTCACATATAAAGGTCAGCGGACCCCTATATGTGACATATGACATAGCTATAAATAAAATACATCAATATTAAAATGGGGCAATTCTCTCTATAATGCTGGTTATCAGCTGCAGGTGTACCTGAGCTCTGCCCCAATCCTTCCCCTGAACAGTATACAACAGTTTTAGGCGAGCAGCGGACGACAGTACACTGCCAGGATTTTTTAACGTTTATTACAGAAGTCCCTATATAAAACACCTATGTGTTTTTTTTTTTTTTTTTTAATTTTTGTCTTGGCACTTTGCTATAAGTAAGTTGGGTTTGAGTTGCATTTTGGGCACTCGGCCTCTAAAAGGTTCGCCATCACTGCTATAGGATATACCTATTCACCTCTGGGGACTGGTATATTTTCATACCACAAGCAATAGCATACTTGATTTTAAACTAAATCACACCATCCACACAACACATTGATACACTGATAGTCGTTGGCATGTATTACTGGGCTATTGGTCTCTGCAGTGCGACCCTCAGTCCTAAATGAGTCTCCACATAAATTGCCATCAATTAAAAATAGGCTCAGGCAGCCCCCCCGACATGTTTCGCCATTGGCATGGCGTCCTCAGGGGGTATCGGGGCTGAAATAACGAGCTCAGGCGGCTCGTCCCATTCTTATCACTTCTTGATGTGATGTCATCAGGGGTGTGCGTCCTATTCACCTATCAGTAGGCAATACGTCACTGGGTAGGAGGGGAAGAGTATTCAACCTATCAGTGTGCAGTACGTCATCGAGTGAGGAGGGGGCAGGTGGGTGGGAACACCCAACTTGCGATTCCTCATTTCTGATTGAAGAATCTACGTGTCGGGGTAGTAGTAACCCTTAAAGTTCACTGCGCTTCTTTAGCGCAAGCGCGTGGACTTAGAAATAACTTGGGGTAATTAAAGGTAAGTGGGTCGCTGTTCTCAGGATATTTTGGAATGAATAAGTGCCCGCATTTAAGAGGAACAATTTTTTAAGAAACCTCTTATGTGGGTTAATTATTAATCGATTGCTGGCCACTTACTGACTGCTCGTATTGGCTACTTGATAGTCGATTGCTGGATATAGTATCTTTGTGTCTCTTTTTATTAGAGACCTAACATATGATTTTAGAAGGTGGAAGGGGACGATTTCGTTAAAAATATCTTATATCAAGAGATATATATATTCTTAGGTTATTTTCCAGCTATATCTAGAAAGATTTTTCAAAGATTATATAGAGTTGCATTAGATGAAAGGTGTAAAGGTAAAGCCTTCATTTAGGCCTAAGGGACTCAGGGTTTTGAGTCTATATATCCATCTCGCCTCTAATTGCATTAGGCGACGGTCGATGTTGCCTTTTCTGGGGCCGCTTTTCAGGGTGTCAATTCCCCAAAAACGAATATGTTCCATATCTCCATCATGTTTTAGGCGTATGTGTTTGGCCAGTGAGGTATCTTTACCTGTGCGGGTAGCACTAAGATGTGCTGAGATCCTCCTCCTAAATTCTTGTGTCGTTTTGCCGACATAAAGTTTGGGACAGTTACATTTCGCCACATAGATAACGTTAGTGGTTTTACAGTTTACAAACTTTTTTATCACATAATTTTGATTGTCAGACGGGTTAGTGAAAGTCTTTGTTTTGGGAATATATTTACAGAAGGTACATGTTCCACAGGGATAGGAGCCCTTTACAATGCTCTGTAACCAGCTGCTGCCTTTAGATATCTGATCAGTTAGATGGCTGTGTACCAAAAGATCCCTTAGATTGTTGCCTCTCCTATAGGTGATGCTAGGGAGAGGGGGTAGGACAGATTTCAAATCATTGTCATTGCTTAAGATCGGCCAAAGCATTTTCAAGATTGCCATTACATCCTGTGAGTGTGCATCGTATGTACCGATGCATCTCACTTGGTGTGAGTTTTTTTGCGTAAAATTATCTATTAGAAGCTTTTCCCTCTTTGTGGTCTTGGCTCTTTGGTATGCTCTGTGTAGCGTTTTTTTAGGGTATCCCCTTTCTCTAAATCTTTTATATAAGCTGTTACATTCATTTTCGAAGTCTGTTTCCGTAGAACAGTTACGCCTTGCTCTGAGGTATTGTCCTATAGGTATGCCTTTTTTAAGAGAATGTGGATGCCAACTTGCCCAGTTAAGCAGATTATTGGTGGCAGTTTCTTTTCGATAGATCGTGGTTTGTATGTGTCCAAGGTGGTCTTTAAAAATGGTGAGGTCAAGGAAGTGAATGGTGCTGGGATTAATTTCGGAGGTGAATCTCATAGATATGTTGTTGGTGTTTAAGGTTTGCACAAAATTATGGAAGGTGGGGATGTCACCCTCCCAGAGGACCAGCACGTCATCTATGTACCTTCCCCAGAAGGCAATATGTTTGGTGAAAGAAGACATTTCTTCAGTGAAGACGTGCTGGTCCTCCCACCAGCCTAAAAATAGGTTAGCGTATGTTGGAGCGCAGATGGTACCCATGGCGGTACCCTTCAATTGGTGGTAGAGGGTACCGCCAAACAAAAAATAATTGTGAGTGAGCAGAAAAGTAAGAAGGGTGATCGTGAAATCATTATGTTGGTGATATTGTGTGCCCTTGGTATTAAGAAAAAATTGTATTGCCTGGATCCCTAGTTGATGCTGTATACTGCTATATAGGGTCTCGACATCGAGACTGGCCAGAAAAGTGTTAGGGGTAACTGTGACGTCATGAAGTTTTGCTATGACGTCCTTGGTATCCTTTAGAAAAGAGGGTAATGCTACCACAAAAGGTTGTAAGATTTTATCTACATAGCTACTGATACCTTGTGTTAGGTTATCATTACCAGAGACGATAGGTCTACCTGGGATCGGAGATATAGCTTTATGAATTTTTGGGAGCGCATAGAACGTGGCTATTGTAGGTTTATTATTTAGCATATATTTGTATTCATCAGATGTTATAAATTTTTTCTCTTTGGCATTCAAAAGTATTTCGACTAGGTCGGCTAGATATTCAGGAGTGGGATCATGATGTAAAATTTCATAAGTCTCTCGATCATTTAATAGTTTCTTTGCCATTAATACGTATTCTGATCGGTTCATAAGTACGATGTTTCCACCCTTATCTGAGGGTTTTATTATAATTTGGTCGAGAGACCTAAGTTCCTCAAGGGCATCTTGTTCAGCTTTACTTAAATTTGAGGCAATCTTTTTCTTTGAAGGTTTGAACTCCTCCAACTTTTGTGTCATGATGGTGACAAAGGTATCAATATTTGCATACTGAGAAAAGGGGGGCGTCATTTTCGACTTCGGTTTAAGATTTGTAAGTGGTGCTTGGATAGAGTCAGGGGTTTCAAGATTTTCTTGTTCTAATTGTTCAAGAATATTAAGTAGACGTGTGTCAATGTCATGTTCACTTTCATCGGGCATTACAGGCGATGTGAAGTTTTTGTGAAGGGCTAGCTTCCGAGCGAAGAGGTTTATATCTTTGATCCACAAGAATTTGTCAAAGTGTGGAATAGGGGTAAAAGAGAGGCCTCTTCTTAATAGAGTTAGTTGTTCTTTTGTTAATTTATGAGATGACCGGTTGATTACTAGTCGATCTCTTGCATTTAGATCAAAGACGTCTTCTCTATTAGTTACCTCGCATTGAAACCCCACTTCCCCTCCTCTTTTTCTCTGACACTTATGTCAAGGCTCATATATATATGTTCACATTGTGATCCCCTTCTTTTTAAGGAATACTGAAGTAAAAGTTAAATTTTAACTGGTCACAAGGACCTCTTGTGTTGCTCCCTAAGCAACAATTGTAAATATCAAAAGTAGTTGGACACATAAAATGATTGATGTATTTGTATTAGAGATGAGCGAGTATACTCGTCCAAGCTTGATGCTCGTTCGAGTATTAGCGTACTTGAACAAGTATCTCACTCGCCTGCTTGAGATCGAGCATTTACTTAAGGAAACACAGTGAAGAACAGTGAAGAATACAATGAAAACAGTGAACACGGTGAACACAGGATCATTTAAGTGAAGAACACAGTGAAGAACACATTGCAGATGTTCCGTACATCTGCTAACTTATCCGAAGACTTGCATGCCGAACGGTGTTCTTCACAATAGTATGTGAAGAACAATATGTGTGAAAAACACATTGCGGCTGAGCCCTCCTCATTCAAGCTGGGTGTTTGCTGCATAGTACAGCAAACACGCACTGATTTCAAAATGCAATGTAAACACTGTGGGGCTCGTTTACTAAGGGTTGCCATGTGCACTTTAGTTGGACTGCGCACCTTTTTTTTGGGGGGGGGGAATGGTTTGCACAGGTATTTATTTAAATGTATTTAAGTGTGTGCGCTGAAGGTCAGGCAAGGAATAGTTTAGACTTTTTTCATACACAAGTAATTAAAGACGTAAAAGCATTAGTTTATAGGCGAGTTATGCCCAACCTGACAAAGGAAGAAATGAAGGCCCTTACAATTAAAAGCAGGGGTAACTTATAATGTCAAAAGATTATTATTTAACCCCTATGGGACTCAGCCTATTTTGGCCTTTAGGACGCGGTCCCATTTTTCAAATCTGCCTTGTGTCACTATAAGTGGTTTTAGCTTTGGAACACTATAAGATATTCAAGGGATGTTGAGATTGTTTTATCGTGACACATTGTACTTCAAATAAGTTTAAAAATTTGGATGAAATCTTCTGTGTTTAAATTTGGCAAAAATTTTGAAAAATTCTCAAAAATGTCAAAGTTCTAAATTCTCTACTTTTGATGCAGATAGTCAAAGCTCCCAAATCAATTCATAACTTACATTACCCAAATGTCTGCTTTATGTTGGCATATTTTACCAGAATGTTATGAGGCCCAGAATTTGGGTGCCATTTTTAAAATTTTTGGGAAAATCAGCAAAACCCGTATTTAGATGGACCTGCTTATCTTTTAATTGACTGTAAGAGGCCTAAATAATAGCTAGACTCGTAAATGACCCCGTTATGGAAACTACACCCTTCAATATATGAAAAAGCAAAACAAAACGGAGGTGCGGTCTACAAATTGTAATATTTTTTGACAATACATTCATTTTGGATGGAAAACTAAACATTTGAAACTGATTGAATGAAAAAAAAGGCTTCACATAGTTTGATCTGGTTAAGGGCTTATTTTTTGCAAGAAGAGTTGTTCTTTTTAGTGGTCTTATTTTAGAGTGTGTAACCTTTTTAAATCAGTTTTTAGAGCATTTTTGAAAGTATTAAATTTAAATTAATTTAATTAATTAAAAATTATCTTTTTTGGAACTTTTTTTTTTCATTTTTTTTTTGCCGTTTACCGTGCAGGTCCAGTAACTATTCTGTTTTATTATACAGATTGTTACGGATGCGGCAATACCAAATATGTGTGGGGGGGGGGGGTTGTGTATTTGTGTTTTTCACACTTTATTAATTGTTTATGTGGGAAAGTGACATTTAAGGGGGTGATATTATTATGTATTTATTTTTATCTATTCCAATGTTTAAACTTTAGTGTTTTTAACTTTTATTACTTATACAAACTTGTACTAGCGATGCTCCAATTGCTAGTTCAAGTCCAATACACTCTACAATACTTATTCATTGTAGAGCAGTGTATACTGTCTAAGCATGCAGAAGCATGCGCGGAAAGTTTACAGTCAGACCCCTGAAGGGGTCTGGCTGCTCAGGACCTCGGGGCTGCCCAGAAGAGGATTGGATCCCCCGGTAAGTGGCACAGGGGTCCGATCACTAGCGGGAACACCCTTACACGCCACTGTCATGCTTGACCGTGGCATGTAAGGGGTTAACACTCGCGATCTGAGCCAGCTCTGACAGCCGCTGCTTCTGATGCCGGCTCTGTTCGTGAGCCAGTGCCAGAAGCGGGACGTTATAGAACGTCCCGATGCGGGAAGTATCTACCCGCAGGGATGCACTATAACATCCTGGTGCACGTAGGGGTTAAAAGATGCCAACAGATTGTTAGACAACGATGAAACATATAAAACTCTCCATAAGGACCCCACCATAAAATACCAAAAAACGTATAACCTTCTTGAGAACGGGTGTGGGGAAAAAATTATCTCAAGAAAATGCTGAAAAACTATTGACACAATTCCGAGCTGGTATTTAATACCGAAAGTACACAAAAGTATGACAGCGGTTACATTACAGAACTATTGTTATGAATCATATAAATATGTTTTTTTTGCGCATCAAGGTGGAGCACCTGTCTACAATTTTGGATGTGTTGGTTGAGGTGAAGCTAGGAGGCCAGTTTTATGCTATTATGCACATGACTTTGATGGAGATTTTCTTTAGGTATAGGGTGATATTTAATGTAAAAGAGGGAATTCAATAAAGGATACATCATTCACTTCCTCAGGATGTTTCAGTCTAGAGAGACAAAATCTGGCAACAGGTTCCATTTAGGGAAAATACATTTAAACGGGTGTACCCATCTGGGCATTCTCATTTATTTTAATTAACTTGACATATGTAAACATTTCTTCAATTGGACGTCATTAAAACAAATGTTCCTGTGTTAAGATAATTTCTAATAAAATGTCCCCATGTTGTCCCTTAGAAACAAGATAGCTTCTTTGGATACGACCACCCTGCACTCTGCAATGGCCAGACGTGCGCTATTGAGCTCTGCTTGACCACCTGGAATCAGGGTTTATTACCACAAGATGGCTGTGGGACCTGCTGGAACTCCTGGACATTTAATATACAAAAACTTTTTGTTTGTGCAATCACTCCAGCAGCGGGGGTCGTATTCAAGGACAGAGTATTGTTTCTAAGGGACCATATGACTACTTTTATAAGAAATTATCTTCACATCGGTAATTTATTTTGTAATAACATCCAATTGAAGAAATGTTTACAAATGAATTAAAATAAATGTGACTGTCGAGATGGGAATACCGCTTTAAGCATTGAACACCAAATTTCCCCAAAAAAATCGTCCCTGACCAAAAATGAGGCAGAACTAGCCCTAGATCAATCTCTCACATTGAAAACTCTAATTTGCATAACACGACCATAAGGTTTCTCAAAAATCCAACATTAATTTCCAGATAAATTAGCATATAGCCTATTTTTGCTGCCACAGTTTCTGCGATTCATACCATTTGTGGTAGTCCATCCCATAGTTGACTGCTTTGATGCCAACAGAACACTGTATATATTTTCCTCCACCTGTAATTTATATCCCCTAAATCAAGCACCACTTCCTTGTACTGCCCAAACATAGATTTGTACAACTGAAACCAGATGACCTCACTGTTTACACATCAAGTATTTTTCTAAATGGAAAAAACCTCTCCTGTTTCTAATAGTCCATGCTAAAAAAAAAAAAAAAAAAAAAAAAACTATCTACAATGCCAAACCACCAAATGAATAGAGATTATTATTTAACCACAAATAGTTGGGATTTTATCCGAAGGTTATATAACAATTACCCAATAAATGGCTAATGTGTGAAAACAAATGAAAATACCATTTTAAACAATAGAGTCTCAGTGTGAATAACTGTGCCTTTTTAAGCCTCAGGAAAAAACTAAATGTCCTAAAATTTACACTGTAAATACTCCATAGCTATAGCATAGTAGCACGGGAGTCTGCCAGCAGCTTTGACCATACACAGCTGCAGAGTGTGTTAGATATTGGCCTCGAAAAGTTGTTTAATGATAACTTTGTGTTACGTGTACTTTGTTGTTCTTGGAACTAGTATAACTGTGAAAATAGATTTATAATTGGGGATTGTAGCTAGACTTGGTGCCATTAAAAATCAAGTATGATAAACTAGGGACACTTGCTCATAGATCAAGGCATCATGAGTGTGGTTATCTTCTTATATTTGTTATCCTTGGCTTAATTTCTTCTAAAATCAATTTTTAAAATGATGCTAATGAGGCAGGAGAACTCTGGGGGCGGGGTACAACTTCACAGGCTGTTCACAAACCAAATCACCTCCCCCCCAATCATCACTTCCCCCTTCCGGTGCCTGATATGCAAATGAAGTTTCATCACAGGATGGAGAAGATCTCCTGCACATTACCATAATTACTGTATAAAAGTTTCTTTTACAACAAAGGAGATTAGTAACTGCAGGAGTAAAATAGATTTAAAGGACAACTACAATCAGATTACCTGATGGTAGATGACTATTACATACCTCCCTGTCCTGTCCCCGTGTTAGCCTGTGATGCTCTGCAGAGCTCATTCTTTACAGAAATGGGGCCAATCAAAAATATAACAAAGCATGGGACGGGACAAAGGTATGTAATAGTCATCTACCATCAGGTAATCTCAGGTAAGTACACCCCCTTGAATTCTCTGGTTTTGCATATAAATAAATGAAAAAAAATAAATAAATACAACCTCAGGTGACCCATACACAACCTTTGTAAAAAAAAAAACAATATTTTTGAGCTTGCATTTGTGTATGCCCATATTTTTATATAAATCAACATCTGAGTGTTTTATTTCGCATGTGTCTTTGGTTAATGGTGAGTGATCTTCACCATGTACAATTCCTAATTGCATCTACCACCCTGGTTCTTATTGTGAGATCCTGGGGAATATAAGATCAGCTCCTAGTGTTTTTGAGTTTTAGGTATCCTTTTCAACACTATAGAGCACTTTGTGTGCATTATTTAATATTTATGTATGTTTATGCATTCAGGTGAATACCGATTTGCACTTTTCACTTGAATGGCACCCTCGGCCTTCAATACCGTATCTATAACTGTTTGCATTTTTTTTTTTTTTTTTTTACAGTTAAACATGATTACTCTTGCACGCCATCTGTTGCTCTATTATGCACTTTTCAGCACTTTAACCTATTGGTGCTCCTCAATAGTACGTCATGGACCCAATGACGATTCAGCTCTTCACTAGAGTAGTCCACCGTGGACATTCCTGTGCAACACCCGTGGTTGAAAATAGCTCTGATCAAAAAGTGTTAACCCTTTAAATGCTGTGGTCAACATGACCGCATTTCAATGCAACCAGGGAGATTCCTGGCTTGATCGGTACCCCCAAAGCGTTTTGGGGGGGCTCTTATTGGCGTTATGGCAACCCTGGGGTCTGATCTAAGACCCCAAGGATGTCAATAGTAAATGCCTGTAAGGTCCTCTCACAGACAGATTATTACAGGAAGTATGTCAGCCTAAGCTGACAGTAATAATACCCTGCAATACATACGTATGTTAGTGTATAATAACGATCAAGCTATTGAACAAACCCATAGTGGGACAAGTTTAAAAAAAAGTTTTTAAATTAAAAAGCCCCCATTACATGTAACATTTACATATAAAATAAAAAAAATCATTAGTAAACTCACACAATGATGGCGTTACAAAACCCCCCCCCAAAAAAAATTATGATTTTTACCCATCTTAACCCACATTAAATGAATCAAAGAATCATTATAAAAACGTATCTTTACGGAAATTGTACTGTACAGTACTAAAGTACAACATGTCCCTCAAAAATAGTTCATGCGACTTGGAAAATGGCGATGCAATAATTAGATTTTTTTTTCTCACATTAGGCTTTATCCAGGAAAACTAGTAAAACATAAGCAAAAAATATAGAAATTTGGTATCTCCATAATCGTACTGACCAATAGAATAAAGAAAACTTGTTATTTATAGTGTACAGTGTACACCAAAAAAGAAAAAAAAAGGTTGAAATCAATAACTGAATGGATTTTTTTTACAACTCCCTTGCCCCCCCCCAAAAAATAGTTAAAGGGGTTGTCCACTTTAAGCACATCCCAGCAAATAATGAAAATTGTTTGTGTAATTAAAAGTTATTCACATATGTATACACATTTAGATTAAAATACAATTAACAAATATAAACATACTTTTATGGCTTCTACCCCTTTAGTTACATTCATTTAGCCCTAAAATCAGAGGTGTATTACTGACAAAATCATACCATTCTATATTTTACCTATGTTTTGTTTTATTTACTATAAAAGATCTCAAAGGTTTAACAAACTTCATAAAATCTGTTTTTGATTAGGACTCTGTTCCTCTACAGCCAGCCCAGCCTGAAGATACTTTACCAGGCTGTAAGCAACCACCTTCCTGCGGATCTGCTCCAACCAGCTACCGCTAACCACCTGAAGTCTGCTGATGTTTAAAACCTTTGCCTGCTTTTTTGCTGAATTAAAAACTGAAGAATGACCCCTGGATGCGGCTGTATATCACCAAAGGCGCCCCCATCCTAAATAACCAGGAATCCCCATCCATGTAATGGGGTTGCCCCAGGGAGAAACCTACTCTGCCAGCCTCTTCCTCCATTTTTTTGCATACACCACCTACTACAGACCTGCCAGGCTGTAGAAAAGGTCTCCGCTCCTGATACCAAGCCCCGTGATCACTGCTGCCCACCAGGCCAAATTGCCGGCCACTCCTTTGCCAGCCACGGCATGCATCCTCCCTGTACCTGTCGCCCTAAATGAAATAAAGAAATGTTTCCATGAAGAAACCGGTGAGTGACACGTTTTCTTTCTACTACATGATATTTATACCTGGATTTAATGTAGAATTTGGAGTGCAGAATAAAACCCGTAAAAACAGAGCCCACAAGAAAACCCCACAAATGTGTTTTTTTGTCAATTTCATTGCACTTGGAATTTATTTACAGCTTTTCAGCATATTGCATGAAATATTAAATTGCACCACTAAAAAGTACAATTTGTCCTGCAGATAACAAGCCATCACATATCTCTGTAAATGTAAACATAAAAAAAGTAATTGCTTTAGAAATGAGAGGAGTAAAGAACAAGCGCAAAATCGAAAAAGGGACAAGTTCTGTAAGGGTTAAGAACAAGCCTTAAGAACCTTTTATGTACGTAACCTGGGGACTGTCTGCATATAACTATATAACTCAAAAGTTGCTGATGTCCTGATGCTACAAAACAAGGCAAATCATCCCTTCCATCCTGGTGCTTGACAGTTAATAAGAGGCGTTTGTGCCAATATGAGTCTAATGTAACATCCATTGGGGACTTGCCCTAATGACATGGGGGCAGCTGGATTCCCATGGCTGGCTTTATCACCCTAGCGCTAGACTGGTTACTTGGTACAGGTAAAACAGGATTGCAAGAAGAGTGGGAGGCAGCATTACATTGGGGTTTACCCCTGGAACACTAAGAGTGTATGCGTGTGTTAGGGATCCCCAAGGTAGATGATAGAGGGGAGGCTTAACTTACTGGCCATGTGTCCTCAGACATGGAGGTCCGAGACTCTTCTTTAGCTTGTGCAACATCCACCACCAGGGCCTAGCCTTTTCTTGGGGCCTGGAGACAGCCGGGGCCCAGAATACCAGAGTGGCTGGTGGTTGCGGCATTGAGCACGCTGATGTCATGGTATGGGGACCGGAGGGCTTTCCTACAGCCTGGCAGGTCTGCAGCAGATGATGTGTGCAAGAAATATGGAGGAATAGGCTGATGTACTGGTTCGCCCTGGGTTGCCTAAGTGTCAATAGGATGAGTACCCAAGATAATGGATGGGGAGCCCGTGGTGGTGACAGCCGTATCCAGGGATCAGACGGAGGCAACGTTGTGCAAAATAACTCACGATTTTTTATTTTACCACAGCATTCAACGGGCCTAAACGGTCTCACAGCAGATTCAGATTACTGGAGTGCTCATGGAATGGAATGGAATAGTACACCAGCCTGGTAGTAGACGCAGGCTGGGATGGAGCTGTGTCCAAACTGTGGAAGCTGCAGCTCTGGATCGGAGTCTCCTGACTCAGGATTAAGTTAAGTGTCAGTACTGTGGGTGAACTAAACACTCTCTCTCTTCACTCAGTCCATGTGCTGAGAGCATGTGCTAAGACCTTGTGCTCTTCAAGAGAACTGGTGGTAAAGACCTTGCTGATGAAAGCATGTGCTTAAAGAGACCTGTGCTCCTCCCTTCCCAGGGGATTTATTCTCCTGGTCAGGTGGTAGAACCTCTCCAATCACACTCCAGTTTACATTGCAGCAACATCATCGGTCAAAAACTTAACAATTGCAAGTATTGACAACGGTGTTGCACTTGCAACCCAAAGGGAATATCAGTTAACCTTCCCTATGGCTGGAACTTCCAGATATCCACGAATTAGGAACCTCAGGGCATATCAGGACTATCAATAATAACACAACAGTTCTGATTGGTTAACGCTCAAACACTCCCTTCCTGGACAAATAATATTACAGCTGTATTACCAGTCATGGCCAGAAGATGGATCCCATACCACGAAATTAATATATCATTATAGAGGAATAAATATATCATTAAAGCAACTTCCTATAGGACCACATAGAATATAGGATTTAGTTGACTGTATTTCACCTACATAACTAAGAATCACCTGAAGTGTAAAGGTTTGTAAGACATCTGTCCAGATTGATAAATATTACTCATTCAGCACATTCTGCTGTAATATGATAACTGAAAATCATATGTAATTTCCTTTCATGCAAGATATTTTAGCTAACAGCTTTAGTTATTTATCTAATTTATTGTATTTATCTGGTTTTGAAGTGAAGATTACACTAGTAAATGAATACTATAGTGCCTATTATGCCTAATGAGTTTCTGCTGCAAAATTAATAGTGTGTGCTGTGTTTTACATATCAAAGAATAAAGAGCCAAAGTCACACCAAACTTTAATCAATATAATATAAAATAGATAATATGTTCTTTTGTGTCACAGCAGAGCAATACATGCTGAGGTAATACATATTGTGATATATAGGATAATGTACACCATCTGCTTCCAAAATGTCTCAAGTAAAGCAGATCTCCAGTTGATCTTTAGAAACAGTACAGCTAAATTCAGGTCTGACATTTTACTTGTCCGGTAATTACATTAGAAGTTTAAACAAATTTTGCAGCTACAAAAGTATATTTGTTACTATGGTAACACATTAACCCTTGTCATAAGTTTCTTTGCATCCAGACACATTGAACAGGTAAAAACACAACAAAAAATATGATACACCAATCAAAGTGCTATTCTGGCAACATATTGATCTACACGTCCACAGTTCTGAATATTAATCTCCTGTAAGTAATAACAACCTCCAATAACCATGTCACAGTTCTCACTGGTACTCAATGATCCCCTTCCTGAAATCTATGTGATAACAACCAAACATTTTTAGTAGCCTACTATCCTGCATCACATTATTAACCCCTTAAAGAACCAGGCCCTTTTTTGTTTTTGCGTTTTAATTTTTCACTCCCCACATTTAAAAATCCATAACTTTTTTATTTTTCTATGTAAAGAGCTGTGTGAGGGCTTGTTTTCTGTGTACCAAATAGCATTTCAAAGTGATGGTATTTAATATTTCTTGCCGTGTACTGGGAAGCGGGAAAAAAATCCAAATGCAGTGAAACTGGTGAAAAAAATGCATTTGCCCCATTTTCTTGTGGGCTTGTATATTACAAATTTCACAGTGCATCTCAAATGACAGGTCTACTTTATTCTATGGGTCAGTGCGATGAAAGGGATACATAATTTATATAGGTTTTAAGTTTTCATACATTTTACAAAAAAATTAAAACCTCCTGTACAAAAAAAATATTCAAATCTTCTGGCGCTAATAACTTTTTCATATTTTGGTGTATGGAGTCTTGGTCATTTTTTTTTGCAACTTTTGATGATGTTTTCAGTGCTACCATTTTAAGAACTGTGTGACCTTTTGATCACTTTTTATTGAATTATTTACATTTATCAAAATGGCTAAAAAGTGGCATTTTCGACTTTGGCCGCTATTTTCCATTACGGGGTTAAACGCCGGGAATAACCATTATTATATTTTTATATGCGATGTCTCACATGTTTATGATTTTTACTATTCATATTTATATCAGTATTTTAACCCTTGGTTGTCTAATTGATATCCCCCGATGACCCCACAGGGAGCACCGATCGAATCTAAGGTGGGCGTCGGTAGTCGGTTACAACCCCTAACATCTCACAGCATGTCAAAAAAACTTTTCTTCACAACTTAATTATTCCCAGAAGTCAGGGAATCTACCTGTCAAAAGATTTGTAATATGACATAAACACCTGCATCATGATGAGAATTATAAGTTTTCACAACTAGTTTCGTCTTTTCATGAGGTGTAGTAACCTGATCACCATGCCTGATGAAGAGACCCAACTAGCCGTGAAAGCTTGCAACTATAATCATCCTTTTCAGTTAGCCAATAAAATGTATTAACAACTGAGGACTCTCACCTTTTATTTATTTAACCACTGGCTAACACGGTACAAAGTCTTTTTTGTCTCTTCTGGATAAACTTATGTCCAAATTAGCATACATGCACAAAAACTGCAAAAAGCCTGAAAACTTTCGCAACTGGGGGAAATAAAACTAGCTTTCCTCGGCAAAATTATCTTTTGCAGCTCTTTCAGTTAAGGTTTTTCAGGACTTTTGTTATACATGCAGTTTTATTCAGCAATCCAATAGGCATTGGTTAGTAGATATTCCGGTTGCACTCACAGGACCACAGGATAATTCTCAAAAAGTGACTGTAAAGTTTCGACCGTGTCCCGATCTATGTCAAACACAGTGCTGGAGCAGAGGAGAAAGCAGTAGGTCACACTGGTTTTCTGTGACTTTTTGGGAAAAGACCATTATTATTTCTTTTCAGAATGGACATGGTCTACAAGAGACCATTGACTTTGCAAGTTGAAGCATTCTATCAAAGACATCTACAACAATCTTGCAGTTTAATCCTGTCTCCAGCCACATGCACCTGTCATTAAATGGAACTTCTGCAGCAGTTATCAATTGATATATACTAATATACTAGTATCAACAATATTACCTTCTCATCTTAGAGGAGGTTAACTTTGCCTAGTTCACCTAAAATGTAGACATTTGCAATGTTTTCTTGTAAGCAGAGAATTCCACCCCAAATACAGCCCATGTCTATGTTAGTGGAATCACCCAATCCAGAGGACTACAGCCTCTGTCCTCAAAGTCCTAATGGTCCACAATTTTTAAATATCTTTTGCTCCTAAGGTCTAATTTGTATGACCAGCTACCAATGGTAAACATTTTCACCAACCTGGACCTGGAGATGCTTCCAATTCATTTACATCTCTTAACACTAGTGTTTCAACAGCATTGTTGAGTTCTCATCTATGTTTATATAACGTTTAATCTTGTGGAACCCCTACTCGCTTATGATTTTATCTCATGCCTGAAACACTCAGATAAAAGGTTTGAAAAATGTATATTTTTAGGTCTATTCTCTCAAATATATTATGGTCCTACAGCTAGATCCTGAAAAGATATTTTAGTTTTGTTTTACTAGTCTCTTCAAGGACTTTCAATGTGATTCTAGGGAACAGCCCCAAGAATTGGAAAATAATTATATTTCAAGAACTAAAACATGCCTTATGTTTTACCAGTGTTCTCCATCGTCCAGATCGCAGCAGGACTTTCTTTGTTAACACCTCATTTGAAGGGGTGGAGAACCCAGGGGAACCCCTGAGAAGGGACCTAAGAGAGTTTTCATTCCTGTAATCTTTATCTAAAGCCTTCTATACTGCAGTATTAAATTACAGAAATAACACTGATCTGCAAGCTGTTACACATGCATAAAGTTTCCATTAGAAGCAGAAACTGCATACATTATGGTACGGACCACATAAATACTGACCTGAACCGCTTATGATATTGTTCCTAGTTACTCTCACTGTTGCCATGCGATATGTTTGATTACTAAATAAAGATTTTTTTAAACTTTATATCATGTCTGCAAGGTGCTGGTCTGCATTCAAAAATTTTGGACTTTGTAAGATAGTATGATCTTCATTAATTTAGAAAAAATGTGTAAAGGATATTTATGCTTTTACAATGAAAGGTATATATAAAAGATATACATAAATACATACTTACACAGGGGAAGAGTCCTTGTTTCAGAGGATATGCTTATTCTACATATACCAAATTTGTATGTACGTTAAAGGAAATACAGGTGGTCCCCTACTTAAGAACACTCGACTTACAGACGACTCCTAGTTACAACAGACCTCTGGATATTAGTAATTTACTGTACTTTAGCTCTAGGCTACAATAAACAGCTATACCGGTTATTAAAGGTGTCTGTATTGAATCTTAATTGTTAATACTTGTTCTTACGACATCCCAACATTTTTAAAATCCAAATGTCACAGAGACCAAAGAAATTCTGTCTAGGGCTACAATTATAAAATATACAGTTCCAACTTACATACAAATTCAACTTAAGAACAAACCTTGTACGTAACCCGGGGACTGCCTGTATTTAAAATTACTTAAAAAATGGTAGTATTAAAAATGTATACAGATACCTAAAAGAACAATGGTGCTGGAGGAAAGGTAATTTTATTAAAACCATGTCCAGAACCGATGTATGTTTTTCAATACTTTAGAGACCCATCTCACAGTGATGTGATAGGGAGTGACCTTTAAAGGAAACCTGTCATTAGCAATTGGCCTAATAAAGCACTACCAGTATGTTGTCAAGCAGCGTAATACCTTTTTGTTTTTTCATGGTGCAGTGTGGTGGCATCATCCAGAAAATCAACTTTGAAGTGATGTGTAAATTGATTGTAAGTTAAGGAAGCGGTGTCAAGGGGGATCTGGACACCTCTTCCTCTGTTATTGACATCAGGTATCGGACTTCAGGAGATCTGTTTAGTGAGGTTTCTGGAAGCAGGACCTTCAATTACAGTGTAGGGGGCTTTCTGAGGAAGAGAGAGCTTGACTTCAGTGTTAAAATAACCGCCTCCTTGACTTTATACAACCAGTTTACATCTCACTTTAAAGTGGATTTTCTGGATGATGCCGCCACACTGGGTCATGAAAGATATATAATCTGGAAGATGTTCAGCTGCTTGGCAACATACTGGTAGTGTTTTATTGGATCAATTTCTGCTGACAGGTTCCCATTAAATTTCCTGACAATGTTATATAAATGTTCCTTGATTCAGATCATTAAAGATGTTTTATTACAACCCATTTATTACAGCTGACAGGAGCATTAACCCCTTGCATCTAACCGGCATAAAAGTGAGTGGGTGGGCTTGTGGGGGATTATGGAGAAGGCTCAAGGGCCATACAGCCCGGGTGTTTGTTGCAAATTGCAGAAAACACACGTGGCTAACACCCGCAATCAGTGATGGCACCAATCTCAGGTGTGCCGGTGGTTACAGAAGCATAGCAAAACAGCCATATACTGCAATACAGTAGTGTATGAAGAGACCCACAAGGGTAAAAGAACCTTGGGGAGGGGCTAGAAAACTGTAAAGAAAAAAAATCCCCTAAACATTCAAATTACCCCATCTGCCCTAGAACTGATATAAAAATTTAAAAAAAATCAAACATGTCAGGTGTTGCCTGTCCCAAAAGTTCCGATCTATCAAAATCTAATAACTGTTATTCCCAGCGGTGAACCCTTTAACAGGAAGTAGGGCCCATATTTCTGAATCAACATTTTTTTGCCATTTTTCAACCCACAAAAGATTTTTGAAAAAATAATGAATAAGACGTACAGTCCCCAAAATTGTAGCAAAGAAAACGACATATCGTCCTGCAAAAAGTTACACCTTACACAGGTTTGTACACTGTAGTATGAAGTTTTTTAGCATCAAAATATGGCAAAACAAAGTCATGTTTGTTGGCAAGTCTATTTTTGTCTTCAGTGTATTGCGGATTCCTCCCTGAAAAAAAACTGGAAATGCGTAAAGTTTCATCTGTGTTGGAAGAATTGGATCTTCGGAATTCCATTCAACCACATTTGGGGGATGGCAACGATTCATTAAAATAAAACTATTGCCATCTCTTATTGAACCATAAAACTATTGCTATCCATTGGATTAGAATAGGTTTCCGTTTTGACAACTTCATTCTCTATATATATATCTATCGACAAGTCTAGAAAATGAATGATAACTTCACTGCATGTGGGGTAGAATTCCTACAGAAAATCAGTGCATCATGTGCTGTATTAAAGAACGAAATCCATCCCCTTTAATCATATCCTCTCTTCTTAATCTACTTTTGTCTCTGAAATTTCTGCTGCATTCTTGCTAGCAAGACAAACAAACTCATTGATTTGTTAATTCCATAGAAGCTTAGGGGATGTAGAAGTCAGTTATGGCAGCTGGTTCTCAACACAACGGTTTTGATTAAATTTTCAGAAAATTAATATTAAAAGTCCTAAATTGTCCTGAAACAGTGTTCTCAATGATTACACAGAGTAACTTATTTCTGCAAAGAGAAGTAATGCTTTCACAATGTAAACAATGTAAAATGTACACTAACTTGTAGAAGAAACATTACTTACAATATTTAAAAGTGTCAAAAGATATTTTTGAACGTATTCTTTTCCATGAAATCGTACAACTGAGTCGTCAACACCGAGCAGGACTTCAATGTTGTAATCATCGTCACTTGCATGTCTACGACTTCTTTTTTGTTTATAGTTGATTTGATCTTCGATGCCGTCTGAAATATTTTCCAGAATATTACTGCTAAGATATCCAGGTACTGAAAGGAAAAAAAGCATACTGTCAGTAAACCACTGAGTTACAACTAAAGCTAAGTGATGTCGTGGCAGGCGAGTTGTTGCTCTATTACTTTGAAAGCACAAGTGTCATTTGTAATATTTTTAACCCCTTGCCCCACCATGACATTCCCCAATGTCATGGTGCAGCAGTGTATGACGAGGGCTCCCAGGTTGAGGGCTCTGTGCATAATGCAGCAAACACCCCCCGCTAACACCCATCCCGGGTGTTAAATCTTTTAGATGCCGCCAGCAAAACTAGTTTTTTAAAAACTTGGAAATAAGTACACTATTCTCTATGGGGACATGAGGGAGCCAGAAAAAGTCTGATGACAGGTTTGAATGTTGTTGTTTTTTTTATAGGTTTAGTGTAGTTAGTCTATTAAATGTTGAGGTTTATAGCTGTTGATTCCATTGAATGCATGCTGTTTAGAAGGGACATAACCTAGATGGGACTTGAACCTAGGACCCAAGCACTGCAAGGCTGTAGTGCTAACCACTGAGCCAGTGTGCTGCCCCAAGACTTAAAACGGTTTACAGTGTGATCTAAGACACTTCTAAGACTAAGACTACTAAAGTTGTTTATTGGAGCTCATTGATGCAGTTCTTAAATCTTATTACCCCAATACAGTTGTAGGCGTCCATGTGTTCTAACATATGAATAAAAACATTGATAAAATTGGGTAACGAGGAAAAAAGACGGCTGAGGGGAGACCTCATTCCACTGTACAAACACCTTAGTGGCCAGAAACACAGTTGTTCGTGGTGCACAGTTTGCCCCTTAAGGAGCTACTCACGGTATAAGACCGGTCCACACAGTCTTTGAAAAAGTCCACAGAAATAGAGAAAATAATTTCACTATGACCGGAGCTCCCAAAATTCTGGGTGGGGCGGATAGGAAAGCTAGCGGTCCGTTATGTGAATTTGTGATATGCGCATTTTTAATGGACTCTTGTGAGTATGATGAACTGAAATAAATTTTAACTTTATTGGAACGTACCACACCATCTGCCTGCATATTTTCTTCCAGCTACAATATAATTAAAGGAGGATGATGAGAGTGCGATGGTGCTAGTCTGAATGGTGACATACTTTCAGCAGGAGAAACTGAGGATTGGGAGCTCCAGGAGAAGAAGAATATTGGGAGCTCCGGTCATAGTGAAATTATTTTCTCTATTTCTGTGGACCTTAGTGGCCAGTATACCTCCAAAGTGCTTTTTATAGGACAAGAAGGCATCCTCTAAGCTTAGAGGAGAGGTGGTTCTACCATTGTCATAGACCGGGACTCTTGACTAGAAAGGAAGCTAGAATGTATAACTCTCACAGGAGGTTGTTATGGTGGATACTTTGTTCTCAAGAAAGGCAGCCAGGCTCCTCTTGAACTTTTACAAAAACATCACGGGTTATGGTAAAATAAAAACATTTGTTTAATGTTTTAGGTCGGCCTTGATGACCCTGTGCCTTATTCCAACCTTACAAACTATGATGATACTATGATGATACTTAACACCTTCCCGACGCGCGCTGGGTGCATGGAGAGGTATCACGGACATATTGCAGCAAAGACTTACCAGTCAACATCATCAGGCAGCGGCAATCCATTGCTATGACAGCTATCTCGTTTTAACCCATTCATTACAATGTGCTAGTTGCACATTGTGATTAATGAGGAGGAAAAACCCCCAAAAATCTGCCATACTGTAGTATGGCAGTATATGGTAGGATCAATCGAACGACCTAGGGTTAAAGTACCCTAGGTGCTCTGAAAAATAGTAAACATTCAAAAAAGTTTAAAACAAATTCTAATAAAAAAACATAAAAATTCAAATCACCTCCCTTTGCCTATAAGTCATAAATATAAACAGCAAAAATGATAAACACATTAGATATTGCCAAAAATACCTGATCAAAATATAATAATGGTTTTTCACTGCGTTTAACCCCTTAATAGAAAATAGCGCCCAAAGTCGAAAATGGCACTTTTTTGCCATTTTGAAAAATATAAAAAATGTAATAAAAAGTGATCAAATGGTCCTACAGTACTAAAAATTAAGTCGCAAAAAATGACACCGCCCACAGCTCCATACAAGGAGGTATGAAAATGTTATTAGCGCCAGAAGATGGTAAAATAAAATTTAAAAAAATTTAGTACTGGTGGTTTTAATTTTTGTAAATGTATGAAAACATAAAAACCTATACAAATTTGTTATCCACGTGATTGCATTAACTCAAAGAATAAAGTAGACATGTCATTTGGGGCGCAAAGTGAAAGCCGTAAAATCCAAGCCCATAAGAAAAAATTTTCACCATTTTTTTATCACTTTTTAGAGCATTTTTTAAAGGGTATTAAATAAAAATCATCTTTTTTTATCTTTGTTTTTTACTGGGTTCACTTAGCGGGTCCAGTAACGATTTTGTTTTATTATGCAGATTGTCACGGACGTAGCAATACCAAATATGTGGGGATTTTGTGAATTTTATTAAATTTTACTGAATAAAACTAATTTGGAGAAAATCTTGCTCATTTTAGCATCACCATCTTTTCATATGCAGAACTTTTTTCGTCTGACAAATCTGGTTAGGGGCTCATTTTTTGCGAGAAGAGTTGTTCCTTTTAGTGGTCTTATTTTAGAGTTAGTAACATTTTTTAATCACTTTTAAGAGCATTTTTTTAAAAGGTATTAAAAATTATCTTTTTTTAGAACGTTTTTTGTGTGTTTTTCCCTGGCGTTTACCATGCAGGTCTAGTAATGATTCTGTTTTATTATTCAGATTGTTAAGGACACGGCAATACCAAATATGTGGCGGTTTTCTGTGTGTTTGTGTTTTTTATACTTTATTAAGGGTTTTTATGGGAAAGTGACATTTTAGGGGCTTATATTTTTATGTATTTATTTTTTATTTATTCTAATGTGTAAACGTTTGTGTTTTTTACTTTTTTTACTTAAATATACTTTAACTTGAACCAGCGATGCTCTGGTTCAAGTCCAATTCACTGCTCTACAAAACCAATTCTTTGTAGAGCAGACGCATGCGCAGACAGTTTACAGTCAGACCCAGAAGGGGGTCTTGCAGACCTCGGGGCTGCCCTGAAGTGGATCGGTTCCCCTGGTAAGCGACACGTGAGATCCGATCCATAGGAGGAAGGGGTTCCGATTGCGGGTGTTAGCTGTACGGTGTCAGCTGTACAGACCACTGCTTGTGGTACCGGTTCCAGAAGCGGGACGTTACAGCACAGGATCTACCCGCAGGGACGTACTATAATGTCCAGGTGCGCATAGGGGTTAAACGGACTGAAAACGCAGGCTTTAAAATGGTCCAAAAATGCAACGTGTGGCATCACCCTTATGAAGCGCATCCTGAATATCTCCTCCCTGAGCACAGATGTGTTTAGAACTAGATGCTTTTATTCAACAAGTAGCTAATACATGTTAAAAAAAAAAACACCTGTTGTTACTTGTTAGACATAAGCACTTAGGTGTACACAAGTTTGTGTTCAGGGATGAGATTTTCCAGTCGTGACTGATTCAATCGCATTTTGTGAAAATGGTGCTATGCTGCGTTCACACTATGGAGCACATTTACTTATAAAGTCGGAAAATGCACTAAAAGTGCTATTTCCGTGTATAATGCTGGGTGTGGCGATTCACTAAGATCGTGCAACAGAAATTATAAATCTGTCGCTTTCCCGCACTGGCCTGAAAGAGTTCACCAACTTTTTTTTTTGTGGTGCACCTTTAACATAAGGCGTGCAACACAACAGTATGGCAGAATATGGGGATTTTCCACATCATTAATTACAATGTGCAAATGGCTCATTGCAGTGAATGGGTTAAAACCAGACAGCCTCAAGTCTTCCTCGGGTCACGGCAGCCGATCAACACCCCCCCAATGACGTCACAGAGGGTGGCGATCCTAGCCAAGATGGCTGCACCCAAGCACCGCCAGAATTTAAATGCCTCTGGCAGCTTTGCCATGAGCATTTAAAGGGTTAACACCTGTGATCGGTGCCAGGACCGACAGCGGGTGTTACCACTGGGCATTTGCTGCAATATGCAGCAAATGCCAACCTTGTATGGAGAGGGCTTATCGTGGCCTAAAAAATGTACATTAAAAATTTCATAAAACCAAAACAAGTCAGTGCTCTACTCCATATTATATCTTTAGCTACAAATGCAGATGGACATTCTCACCACCTCCTCTTAGGTTAGAAATAAAAGGTCTCCTTTGGATTTCATCTTCTCTCTCCGTTCCCACTTGCTAAATCCGACCACATCTCACCTTCATGTCCGAGGTTCACTGTCGATCCTGCGCTGGGAATTGCGGCCAGATTGTGTAGATCACCAAGGTAGAGGATAAATGATTTAAATGGTATATAAAAATAGGTATGTGTTTTTTTTCACAATGTTCACCTTTTTTCCTTCAATATTCAAAAAATATATTACATGCATCACATTGACCCCTTTTTTATTAAATGTATTTGTTGTATTGATGAAAAACCAACCATAATACAATTAAATATAGAAACATCTTATCTAAGTCCAAGTCTAAATTAGTTTTTTTTTTAAATCAAAAGATAAAAAAATTTGCAATTACCATTTGAAAAAAGGAAAAATAATAATAGCTAAACATTGTGTAAATATTGACTGTTGAGAATACCAAGAGGCAGACTCACATTCTATTCAAGTTCCTAATATTCTTAACACTGGTTTTCCAAAAATCTTCAAAAGTTCTTTTATTCTTACGCCAAGCTTCTTTAATAAAAGCAGCTGGAGTGCAGAACTAAGTAATTGAACGCAAATGTCACAGAAGAACAATGGTAGTGTCTCTTTCTCACTGGACTGTGACTTTTAACATTGAACTAAATCCCCAGACTTGTAAGATCTAAAGATGGTGATTCTTCAAACTTTTATTATTAGTCTACAATTACAGATCCAATATATCTAGGTTCAGGCGAAAAAACGAAATACATAAAAATACCTGCTTATCCGTAAGGCCTCATGCACACGGCCGTAATCCTAACCCATCCAGCTCTGTTCAGAGGGAAAAACCTAGCTAGAGTATTCACCATTGAGGACCACTGCCTTACAAGAGATGCCAACGTACATGAAGTTTTCTAACATTCCCATATATCTTCAATCACAATCTGTCCCCCGAGTATCCCTTTACGGTTAGGATTTAGTATTTTCTTGCAAAGGCTTTAAAGCCAAGCTTACACAACCTCTAGGAGTTGTCAGATCGTGTCTTCTGTTATGGAATAAAATAATGGACACCTTAAACTGAAATTCAAAATCATGAAACAATTCTTTATATTCTACATTGAGGCTGGATAGAATATGTCAAATAAAGATGAAGCACTGGTTCAAATGACAAAGGGAATCTGTCAGCAGACTTGACTATGGAGAAATGAAGAGTGGCGGGTAGGTGCTGGAGATCTGTGTAAACATACCTTTGTATATGTTCTTTATAGCAGCAGGACTGTATAAAATGTATTTTTGTTCTTGGGTTGTAGCTTGATTCAGAGCACTCTAGTGGAAAAGTATGTGAGATCTCTTCCATGTACTTTTGCATAGCCCCTCTCTTTTAGGAGGCTACAAAAGTAATTCAGGCGGGAGAAGCTCTATGGACCAGTACATGAATCCCTAAATGACTGATGAATTGGCTTTTTATAGCGGTCATTAAGGGCATTTCTTCTAATGCAATAACTTTCTAAAGCCCCACATTAGTCGATTGCAGGACCTATTGCCTTGTTTGTGCCATCACTCGGCTGTGTTATAAATATACAAAAGATCAAACCTTCTCATGTGAATGTCCCCTTGTGGGACAATGTAATAAACAAAAAAAATTGATAAAGTTTTATATTAAAAAATAAAGCTGAAAAAAACCACAAAAATCACCAATCCTTTGAAAAAAAAAAACCCCCACAAACATTGGACCTTCAGACCAGTACAAATGCAGGATACAAAACTATAATTGTATTAATCCTGTACAACAAAAAAAAAAAAAACGACTTCAAAAATGGTGCACAAATTTTCATTTTTTAATCATCTAATTAAAAAATAAATATTAATCATGATCAAAAAACTTATGAACTCCAAGTGTGTACAGATAAAATATACAGTTCTCACAGAGCCACACGGACAAAAAAAAAAACATTTAAAAAGCCACACAGAAGGTCCCCCCCCCCCCCCCCAACTCCTGTGCCATAAAAATAATTAATTATGTAAAGGAAGAGATAATATATATTAAAAAAAAAAAATATATATATATATATATATATATATATATATATATATATATATATATCTCTATATATATATATATATCTCTATATATATATATATATATATATATATCTATATATATATATCTATATATATATATCTATCTATATATATATATATCTATATATATATATATATCTATCTATATATATATATATATATATATATATATCTATATATATATATATATCTATATATATATCTATATATATATATATATATATATATATATATCTCAAGGTATCGTGGTTGAGGGCCTATACGTGTCACCGAGGTGCCTGGCCCCAGTGAAGTAAGCTGCTAATCTTTGTCAGTAACCTTAGGTTTCTGACCCTTATTTAAAAGTAGTATAGTTGCCTGCTGCAGCTGATCCGGGACTGCTTTTACTGGAGTAGCCAGTGCTGGGTGGGATGACTACTCCCATGTATCCAGGTCAGGTGTTGCCTTGCACGTATTTGCCAGGAGGTTTAGCCGAGCTGGGGGTGTGGCTCCAAGCCTGAAGTGTTGGTCTGGTGTCCTGCTCCTGCTGTTGTCTCAGGACTGTGTTAGAGATGCTGGAGGACATTTGCTGTAACTCTACAGACTGTATGGTGAGGATAACCAGTCTTATGTTACTAGTACAACGCAGGCTTCCGCGATTAGTGCTCAGCACTGTACTAGTACGGCGCTGAGTCGATGCTGCTACGGCTCTGCAGGGTATTAGCAGTGTCAGCCTATCCTGATCAGACCCCAGGGCTGCAATAGCAATGATCGTCGGCCCCCGAAAACTGAGTTTGAGTGGGGGGTTTGGCATCGTGGGGGAAAGACCACGGCATTTAATCAGTTAAACACCACGGTGTTACTTGGGGATGTCAGTGGTAGGTTACAGCTGACATCCTGCAACTCCCGATGCCGGTTATCCTCACCATACAGTCTGTAAAGTTACAGCAGAAGTCCTCCAGCGTCTCTAACCCAGTCCTGAGACAACAACAGGGGAAGGACACCAGACCAACACTTAATAAATACCAAAAAACAAGATAAACCCAAAACTAGGTATACTACTCCTATTACCAATACAAAAGCATATAATACCAAAAAAGATATATAGGGCAACAAAGTACTCAATTACATATTGCTCATGATCACTAAGTAGTGAAAAATATTAGGTAAACTTTATTATTAAATATGGCCATCAAAAAACATTAAAAACATAAATTAAAATTCCACAGAGACAAGAGTGTGGCAATGGTCAACAGTATTTGTGGCAATGTGTCCTCCACCCCCTGGAGGAAGCGACGGCGAAACGTGCGTCGGGGTGCTGTGGCGGTGGTCATTTACTTAGTGGCTGACAAATTTTGGTATTATGCAACACCCGGGTGGGTAATATACTGATTATAACCAAAATTGAATACACTGTTATCTGTTTTGATCGATATGCATTGGATAATGCTTGTGATATGTCTAAAATACTGTTGACCATTGCCACACTCTTGTCTCTGTGGAATTTTAATTTATGTTTTTAATGTTTTTTGATGGCCATATTTAATAATAAAGTTTACCTAATATTTTTCACTACTTAGTGATCATGAGCAATATGTAATTGAGTACTTTGTTGCCCTATATATCTTTTTTGGTACCAGACCAACACTTAGGCTTGGAGCCACACACCCCATATCTTGAACCGGCATCAGCTCTGTGTTCAATATATCGGACGCTGAGAGTTAAGCCACTGCGCTCAGCGTCCAATATATCGAACAAGGAGCTCTAACAGGTTAAATAAACCTTTCATTAGTGGACATTACTGTTTTGGTGACCTTTGTGATGAAGCATAACCCCAACAATATTATATGTGGGGGATCGGCTGATGGCTGGTCCCCATTATTTCTATCGCATGAAAGCCAGTGCAGCTGCACCACAATCCAACGAGTGCAACACTATCCCCAGTTATATACCTGTCACAGTGGCGCAAATCCCGAAAACTTTGAAACTTCGATCCGCGGACCCTTCATAAATAAGCCCCTATGTTTCAGTCATTAGTAGTATGACAGCAGCAATATTGCACCATGATAGTTACACCACAGAATTATAGAAAAGGAAGTGTTATCAAAAACTTCCTGGGAAGGTCAATGGTCTTATACCCTGTAAGGAGTCTTTGTAGTGAAATGTGGTTGGCAACTAACATGGCCAGTCTATAACCCTTATATGTCTCAATGCTTTTCCGTTTTTTACTCCCCCTCCTTCCAAAAGCCATGTATTTATTTTTCTGTGAATATTAAAATAAAGGAGTGATCTTTTGTTATGTTTTGGGAACCTTACTTTTAATATCTGGTTACAATATTTTGGACCATGTTATTCAGTAGTCGCTGCATGTAAACACTTCAGATCATTTTTGATATCTTAGCCCATTTTTTCACAAAATTATACTGACTCTGTTTGTTTACTCCCATGAACTAAAGACATCCTGTCCTTTAGCAAAACTGTATTGGATGAAGCACAAGACTTTGACTTGGTCACTCTAAAACTTTAAAAAAACTTGTCACCAGCTGAAGCACTTTTAAAGTACAAAATGTACCTTATATAGCCAGTTGCATGTGTTCTAGTGGTGTATTTATATTCACACCCTTCTTCCAGTCACAGAGGTGGGATTATCGGCATAACAGTCAACTAGGCACCCCTCCTCATGGCCATTTCATCAGATAACCCTGCCTTCTTCCTTCCCTGTAGCCGCAGAAGACCCTAACTCCTCAAACTTTGTCGACTCCCTGTCATGGTGTGGTCTCATCCGACTTCTCCCACATGCCCAGTTTTAAGTTGATCTCTGCGCAGGCGCACTGTACATGCACCGCTAGTTTTCTACATAGGGATTGCGTAGCGAGGCAGAGTGGTCATCTAGGACAGACGTGATACAGTTGTGTCTGAAAAAAAGTGAAAAATACAGCCAAAGGAATTTCACACAAATTTGGACACAGAGGGGCTTTATTTACTAAGGGTCATGGATCGCACTTTCGACGGTTTGTTCGCTGGGATTGTGTCGCACACAATCGGATTGTGGCGCAGCTGCGCTGTCTTTCATGCGACAGAAATTGGGGATGGGCCATCAGACAATCCAACTGATTCGAATTGAGAGCGGGATTTAACTTTCAATTTGTGTCGCAAAATATAATGCACTTACATGCACCAGGAAGAAGAAGGTGAACTCCGGCGACCCTGAGCAGGGAAGCGACACATGCAGGATATCGGGTGCACGATCTTAGTGAATCGTGGCACAGTGCATTATCGTCGGACCAATGCACGATAATGTGAACTCCTTGGACCGGTTAAGTAAATGTGTCCCAGACTAATTTGATAAATCTCCCCAAAACTGTGTGACTGTGGATGAACTAAACTCTCTAAAGATTTACCATTCTAGCCTGAAATTCACAGATTCTCCTGAAATCCACAGTTAATATTTTACCATGTATGTGTGAAAATTTCATTACCATTAAAAATCCAAACTGTTAGCTGTACCTAACTGGTAGACATTAACCTAGAATGTCCATTGGGTCACGAGCAAAGTCTCAGCAGAAGTGACATAATTGGATATGCTTGTATTAAAAAATAGGATTACGTACTCACAAAATCATGTTGCTGCCATTATACACATCCACAAACATGTTTTGTGGAGGTGAAACATTAATAGATCACTGTTCTTTACAGTAATCATGTAGTCCACTAACACTTAATTATCTTTGCCTTTTTGTTTATTTAACTAGTTTTAAGACTTGAGTGAAAATATGAAGTACTTTTAAGCTAAATGATTGCAGTAAAATAGACAATTCTCAAAGGTTCACAAACTTTCAAACCAATACTATGATGATATGGGCTCAGTGGTCCACGTGGCTTATACTGATGTCACCAAGCAGAAGACAGACCACTCATATTGCTCTAATTAAAAAGCAATCTCTCAATGAACAAAATTCTACTGCCAAACAGAATTGAGGCTTTTTGTAAAATAAAATACATCAAACTTGAATACTATAATGAAACCTCCATATGGTGTCTGATACTTCTAACATTTCATATGTGAATGAAGATTTGTTCAGACCCACCTGAGGACATTTTCCATGCAAAATTGGACACCAATAACCAAAAATCCAATTTACAGATTATGAACAAAAGTCCTCATTCATGGCCTGTACATTGCAGCGTCTCCGCCTTTTAAGAACATGTTTATTTCTGGACTTGTGCGCACATCAGCTCTCAAAGTTTGCCTTACAGCTACATAAAGAATGCAAAAGATAAGATACAAGAATTAAAATTTATTCATGGGAAATGAATATCATCTCTCTCCTGTGGCAGGTATAGAAAGTTGTGATACTGCTAAGACACTAAAATCATAACAAAGAACTTGCCAAATTTGTCCTCATATCCATGGGGCTCACAATCGAAACAACCTACCAGTATGGTTTTTTTATTGTGGGAGTAAACCGGAGGACACCTGGAAACTACAGACCTGCGAATCTAACATCGGTTGTTGGGAAAATATTTGAGAGGTTTAGAGATTAGAGATGCTATCCTAGAGTATCTCAATGTACATAACCTTATAACCTAGCATCATCATGTGTTTATGAGGGATCGGTCCTGTCAGACTAATCTGTGTTTGTAAGGGGTTGTGTTTGTAATGCCTATGGTTCTCTCATGGACTTGCACATATACCCTGTGTTACAAAATGTCTGTTATCATTAGAACATGTTGTTATTACTGCCAAATATGTACATTTTGCAAATATGGTATTGTAGTCTAATGCCTTTTGTCAAATCTTTTTATACTGTTATCTTTTTGGTTCAGAAAAAAAATGCAAAAATAAAGACCTAAAAAAATAAAACAAAACTACACCCCAAACCACCTCAAAACGGATTGTGATTCAGTTGTAGCTCCAACTTGTGACCACAACCTTGACATTTTTCAATCTTTGTTTTATTGCAGCTAATTGGTAAGATCAAATAAGTTCTATTTTTGCTCATTTACCCCTTAAGGACGCAGGGTTTTTCCGCTCATTTCTCGCTCTCCACCTTCAAAAATCCATAACTTTTTCATGTGTACAGACCTGTGTGAGGGCTTATTTTGTGCGTAACAAATTTTACTTTCCTGTAATGTTATTTATTTTAACATGCCGTGTACTGCGAAGCTGAAAAAAAATTCCAAATATGGAAAAATTGAAAAAAAAACCGCACGTGAGTCACGATCATATGGGCTCAGTTTTTACGACTTTGACTGTGCACTCAAAATAACACCTCAGCTTTCTTTGATTCGGTGCGATCGCGGTGATACCAAATTTATATAGGTTTTATTGTGTTTTAATACATTTTCAAAAATTAGCGAATGTGTACAAAAAAGAAAAAAAAATTTTTGCCATCTTCGGAAACTAATAACTTTTTCATACTTTGGCACACGGAGCTGTGTGAGGTGTCATTTTTTCTGAAATGAGCCGGCGTTTTCATTGCTACCATTTTGAGGTCTGTGCGACATTTTGATAATTTTTTATTCCATTTTTTATGTGATGTAAAAAGGTGTAAA
The DNA here is from genome assembly GCF_040894005.1 of Engystomops pustulosus. Taxonomy (NCBI): domain Eukaryota; kingdom Metazoa; phylum Chordata; class Amphibia; order Anura; family Leptodactylidae; genus Engystomops; species Engystomops pustulosus. Next base: position 41,203,792 of record NC_092414.1, on the reverse strand, counting down.
AGTCGCATTTTGGACATTTGGGCGCCATTTCCCGTCTCGGAGGTCACCGCCGGCCGTAACCGTTTTTATATTTTGATAGATCGGGCATTTTGGGACGTGGCGATACCTAATATGTTTGTGATTTTTACTGTTTATTATGTTTTATATCAGTTCTAGGGAAAGGGGGGTGATTTGAATTTTTAATATTTTTTTTTTTTTTTTTATTATTTAAACTTTTTTTTTCACTATTTTTTAGACCATCTAGAGCAGTGATTTTCAACCTGTGTGCCGCGACACATGGTTGAGTGTGCCGCGGGGAGCCCCTGTGTAGCGCTGCCGCCGCGCGCCCGTGTTTTGGCCCTCATACTTGCCTCCAAGCCCCGCGTCGGCGATCCGCCCATCTTCTGTAGCTCCTGCACCGCGCGGCCCATGTCATGTGACATGGGCCGCGCGATGCAGGAGCTACAGAAGATGGGCGGATCGCCATTAGGAGAGAAGTTATGCGGAAGAAGACATCAAGGGTAAGTATATAATGTTATTATTTGTATAAGGAGCCTTTTTTTTATTAGTAAAGGGAGGCTGGGGCTTTTTATTAGTTAAGGGGGGCCTCTAGGGCCTTTTAATTAATAAAGGGAGGCCGATAGGGGCTCTTAATTAGTAAAGGGAGGCCTTTAGGGCCTTTTAATTAGTAAAGGGAGGCCTCTAGGGCCTTTTAATTAGTAAAGGGGGGCCTCTAGGGCCTTTTAATTAGTAAAGGGGGGCCTCTAGGGCCTTTTAATTAGTAAAGGGGGGCCTCTAGGGCCTTTTAATTAGTAAAGGGGGGCCTCTAGGGCCTTTTAATTAGTAAAGGGGGGCCTCTAGGGCCTTTTAATTAGTAAAGGGGGGCCTCTAGGGCCTTTTAATTAGTAAAGGGGGGCCTCTAGGGCCTTTTAATTAGTAAAGGGGGGCCTCTAGGGCCTTTTAATTAGTAAAGGGGGGCCTCTAGGGCCTTTTAATTAGTAAAGGGGGGCCTCTAGGGCCTTTTAATTAGTAAAGGGGGGCCTCTAGGGCCTTTTAATTAGTAAAGGGGGGCCTCTAGGGCCTTTTAATTAGTAAAGGGGGGCCTCTAGGGCCTTTTAATTAGTAAAGGGGGGCCTCTAGGGCCTTTTAATTAGTAAAGGGGGGCCTCTAGGGCCTTTTAATTAGTAAAGGGGGGCCTCTAGGGCCTTTTAATTGGTAAAGGGGGGCCTCTAGGGCCTTTTAATTGGTAAAGGGGGGCCTCTAGGGCCTTTTAATTGGTAAAGGGGGGCCTCTAGGGCCTTTTAATTAGTAAAGGGGGGCCTCTAGGGCCTTTTAATTAGTAAGGGGGGCCTCTAGGGCCTTTTAATTAGTAAGGGGGGCCTCTAGGGCCTTTTAATTAGTAAAGGGGGGCCTCTAGGGCCTTTTAATTAGTAAAAGGGGGCCTCTAGGGCCTTTTAATTAGTAAAAGGGGGCCTCTAGGGCCTTTTAATTAGTAAAAGGGGGCCTCTAGGGCCTTTTAATTAGTAAAAGGGGGCCTCTAGGGCCTTTTAATTAGTAAAAGGGGGCCTCTAGGGGCTCTTAATTAGTAAAGGGAGGCCGCTAGGGGCTCTTGATTAGTAAAGGGAGGCCGCTAGGGGCTCTTGATTAGTAAAGGGAGGCCGCTAGGGGCTCTTTATTAGTAAAGGGAGGCCGCTAGGGTCTTTTAATTAGTAAAGGGAGGCCGCTAGGGGCTTTTAATTAGTAAAGGGAGGCCGCTGGGGTCTTTTAATTAGTAAAGGGAGGCCGCTAGGGGCTTTTGATTAGTAAAGGGAGGCCGCTAGGGGCTTTTATTAGTAAAGGGAGGGCGCTAGGGGTTTTTTGTTAGTAAAGGGAGGCCTTTTCTGACTGTTTTAGTGTCATTTTGTGCTATTTTGGTTGGTGGTGTGCCCCAGGATTTTCTAAGTATAAAAAGTGTGCCGCGGCTCAAAAAAGGTTGAAAATCACTGATCTAGAGTAAATTAACCCTAGATGGTCAGATCGCTGCTACCATATACTGCAATACTTCTGTATTGCAATATATGGCATTTTTGCAGCACATTCATTACAATGAGCCACTGGCTCATTGTAACGAATCTGCAGATGCCAGATAGTCTCGGGTCAAACAAAGACCCGAGGCTACCATGGCAGCCGATCGCTGCCCCACGATGACATTCAGGGGCGTGGCGATCGTAACAAAGATGGCAACGGACGGGTTAATAGCCGCGATCGGTGCAAGCACCGACCGCGGTTATTAGCGGTGGGGGTTTTCTGCAATATGCAACAACCCCCACCTTTGTATGAAGAGGACTCAGCCCGTGAGCCCCCTTCATACACTACTTATACCTCTGCGCCGTAGAGCTATGGCGCAGAGCGTTAAGGGGTTAATGTGCACCCTGCACCCTAATTTATTAAACAATAAAAATGGAAATATCACATGGTCATAAGTGTTCAGACCCTTTGCTGTGACACTGCTTGAGATAGTTCTACTCTTTCATTGGAGTTCAGATGTGTTTAATCAAACGGATTGGACTGGATTAGGACCTGTCTATATAAGACCTCACAGCTCACAGTGCATGCCAGAGCACATGAGAATCCTGAGGTCTATGGAACTTCCCAAAGTGCTAAGAGACAGAATTGTTTCAAGGCACAGATCTGGGCAAAGATAGAAAATAATTTTTCTGCAGCATTAAAGGTTCCTAAGAGCACTGTGGCCTCCATTATCTGTAACAGGCTAGATACAATTTTCTTTTCTGCAAACCGCCCCCAGGGCGTTTTCAATGATTACTGGAAATATATTTTAATGTGCTACTGGATATAAAACTTAAAAATTTGGTACCTAGAGTTCTTTCTAATAGGACGAAATATTTTAAAGAGACCAAAAAAAAGAACATAGTAATGCAAATATGGACTTAAAAAAAACTGCACGAAGATTAAGACTTGGCTATGACGAGAAGCCACAAACTAGGAATGTTTGGCCTTTATCATTTCTGTAAAGGAATTTTGGAACAGCTGCTTCGTGGGAAACAAAGATAACCCTAAATTCCTCATTCTTAAGAAACTTGTTAACATAAGTGCAAAAAAAAAAAACTGACGCCTCTATTTCAACGCAGGGCAGTTTAGGTTGCTGCAACTCCTGCTCTTCTTATGTGAAGTGACATGTCAATACAGTGAAGTGCCCTTCAATAGTTCATCACCTGCCAAAATCCATTTTTCTTTTTACACCCAGAAATATTATTTGGAGAATTCCAACCCTGAATTCATAGTGGAGCATGCATAGCCTATAGGACACTGATTTCGAATCATTTAAAGAGATCGTGCCCAAACTGCAAACAACTTCTCTATAGCAATGTGCAAAACAGTAATTTAGCCCAATATTACCAACAATACCACTATACTGGGGCCAAATAATACTGCTTCATGATGACCACCACAATTACAACCATAAATACGGCCCACTATATAAATGGAAAAATTACCAAGAATATCAATATACCAGGAGAAAATATCATGATTAATATTACCTTCATACAGGAATAAATAAATATTACTGGCATAAAATGAATAAATATTACCGCCATACAGGGAGTTCTCTTTTCCACCTGGAACCAGAAGAGTAGCACTCTGCTCTTCCAATGCAAACAGCAACCCACAGAAAATAAGACAAATTCATATATAAGAACAAGAGCCAATGGTGGATCTCAGGTTGCAAAGCCTGGAAAGTGGTAGATGAATTTGCAGTGTGTAACAAAAAGGTTGGGATGGTGGAATATCTTGCAAATATATATTATGATCATATATATACACACATATACATATATATATATATATATATATATATATATACACACACTCAGTGGTGCACATTTATTAGAGTCAATAAGCTTGTTGGGAAAAGTGCAAGATACATCATATACATTTCCACAGTATCCACATAATATTGAAAGGGAACTAGTCACCAGCGAGACCCCTGTTAAACCCCCAAACATACCTTTTGGCTCCATTAAATGTTGTCCAGCCATGTCCATATGATGCTGAAATAACTTATATTCAAAGGCAACTACCAGTCAGGGGGGTGGGCTTCGGGGGTCGAGCAGCCAAGCCCTCACGAAGCCTCCAGCCAGCTGCATCATCAAAGCTCCTCCTACCGGTCTCCTTTCAGCTGATTCCTGCCCTGCCTTCCACGCCTCTCTGGACTCTCGTTCAAAATCTCAGAGGTGTGTGCGTTTAGTATCTCCTCTCCAGTCCTGTGCATATCCGTAGGGAAAAATTAGCACTGGGCATGCGCCGCAAGCTGTGCACTTCGTCGTTGTGTAATTGCTTAATGTGCTTGCGGCACATGTGCATTGCACATTTCTAATTAACGCTCTCATGGAGTGGGGTTTTAAGTTAGAGGGGCTTTCACAATCCTGGAGTTTGGAGCAGTCCTGAATAGTCTATTCCTTGGTATACCGTGTTAGCTAGGAAAAATCAAAAATCTGATGTATAGGTCCTAATACTGAAAGGTGACTTTAAGGACAACAGAGAAAGGAAAACCTGCGATTTCAAGCTGATGAAGTCACTGACACAAGGCCTCAATATTGCACCTGGGTTTATGGCTCATTACATGGACTCGCTTCAATCCCCAAAAGAGACTAAGTCCAGACCCCTGCCATCCTAGGCCAACCCCACCTACCTGCCCATCACCCCAAAAGTATTTACATCAGATTTTTAGTCTATTCCTTCTCATTATTGAAGACTTTGATGCCTTTTGTCCTATTTCCCCTGAAATAGCAAGGGAAGATTCAGGTCTTTTTGCCACTGTTTAGCTACAGAGATGTAATGAACAACAATATAGCAAATGCAGGGGCATACTGATCGCGGTCACAGGCAGCACATTGTATCAGTGAGTATATCCAAGCTGTATACCGGCCGCTGGTCTCTCATCCTCCTGTGATATATGTTATACGGTTTTTTAACCGGTTTTCTCCTGCTGGAGATGTCTGCATATTGTACAGTATTTACACGGTTACCACATGTTGTACAGAGATTTCTGCATGTCCTGATATCACTTGCAGTACAGGGAGCATTACATGTCAGCTCCTGGGATATAGATTGTCCTGTCCTGGACATTCTGGTGTTTCTTGTGCACATGTGTCAGCCATTGCTATGTATTGGTGCATTTTCAATTTGCATTCACCTGTTGCAGTCATATCATGCAACCTGAAAGCAGGTCTCAGCTGCCAGATAACCTCTGCCCTCTGCAAGACAAGTATGTAATGAGTCTCTGGTATGTGATGAGCATGCACTCGGCCTCCGGTAAGTAATGAGCATGGCCTGTGTGTTATACACTGTACCCACATCCTCTGTCTGGTGAGATGTGCAGGTATCTATGATCTGTATACATAGTGACATACAGTAATAATGATACACAGCAGACTGATACCAGAATCTCTAGGTTCTGCTTCTATGTATGTTCTCCATAGTCTGCTCTACATGAATGGCATTGGAGAGTGATCCTCTCATATCCCGGCAGCAGCACTCCTCATACAGTGAAGTTACCTGCATATGGCTTGTCTGTACACATCTTTACCTCATACTAATGTGTCCTTTGTGTTTTCACTAGACGTCCTCTCCTGAGCGGCTGTCACAGACCCTTATGAGAGGTGGAAAGAGGAGGAAAACTAGGCAGAGGTTATGTCCTCACCCATTGTCTATTAAGAATGAGTCTTGTATCTATTCTCCTGTGTTACCCCAGGATACAGATCCAGAGATCCACACAGATCCCAGGCCCAAACCTTCTTATCATGGATCATCTCCTTTTCTTCTAGATCTCCAGACATAATTCTCTATTTAGGTAAAGAGTTGGATACAGGTAGTGGGGTTCTGGGGAGAGAATCCCCAGAATGTGTATACCGGGGCCAATTATAAGGCACTCTGTGCGGTCACCCCTCACTAATAACACACTGGTCCTAAATAAACAATATCGAAAAAAGCTTTTACCCCTCAAAAGAGAGGAGAAGAAGGACCAACTGAGAGAATGCATGTAAAACACGAAATCTTTATTTATAATATTTTACATTAAAAATTACAATAAAAGACAAAGTGGTGGTTTACAGAAAAATGCGGAGCGATCCAATCTGGACAGGATGGAGTAATATAGGTTGAAATGAGGAACAGCCTAGGTATGAGCTAAACCCAATAGATATGGGGTAGCTATTGGTTAATAATGTTTGTGAGAAACCCTGTGGTAATTAGCATATAAGTCATGTTAACTCTTACCAGGCAATATAGGTGTTTGGAGTTCCACTGTCCAGAGAGGGCCGCGTCCCCGACGTACGTTTCGGCTCACGCCTTCGTCTGGGGGTGGCGTCTACCCTGCCTGGGACCAGTATATAAAGAGAGAGTGGACCAATGAACTTTAGGGAAAGGTTGCACGTGATAACACGTCCGTGCATCCCATGATGCTGTGTTTTGACAGTACTCGCGGTCACGTGACCAAATGTCGCGAGAGTACACGGCATGTATCGCGATGGAGTGTGTTTGCGGCATATGCGATCATGTGAGCATATGTGATCATGTGATCAAGTATCGTAGGGATGCGTGACTTATGTCAAGATAGAAACTGAAGGACTTAAACATTATTTATGGGGAGAATGCGCTGAAACGCCCCTGTGAAAAGGTTGTCGGAGGTGCTGCATAGATAAATTCATGCATGCAAATTAACACTGTGAGTGCCAAAGAGGCGCCCCCATAAAAACCAACTGATAGTGTTGCGTAAATGGGTGCATACAAAATAACACGTTAAGTGCCCAATATTGATATACAAAAAATTAATTAATATTATTGCCACAATAAATATAGACTAAAGTGCATGGTGCATACAATGAATTTAAGCCATATATATACATAATGGATATCATAATTGTTCCTGAAATTTTATACACATAAATGTCGTAAATGATGAATACCATAATTATTACTAAAATTATATATATACAAGAGTAAAATACAAATGAGGTAGATACCGTGTAATAAACGTGACATCAAGGCATGTAAATATATCGTACACAAAAACTTTTCTTGGTACAAACACATTGCAAACGAATATTGGTATACGTGTATGTCATAACTCGTATGGCATGTATATATGCAAGTGCAATATTCATAAAATTAATACATCAATTGTACTTAACATTTTATATGCATATAACCAATATACGTCTAATATAATGCCCTAACTTGGTCGTACCCATATTGAATATAATGGAAAGTGCAGCCAGAAAATTGTTATATTAATTTATATTATATGAAGGGAAAAGGTGAGGAAGGAAGGTGGGGGGTGAGGTGTGGAGGTGAGAAAGTGAGGGAGTAGTGAAGGGAAGGGGAGTGATTATAAATCCATGTGATAAAACTTAGTATCATGCGCATGAAAAAAAATAATAATATGATTGGTGCCCGGTGCATAGAGATGCACCAATTGGATATGACAGCTGACTGAAACCTGTGAAGAAAAGGTATGTAATATTAATGTCGAGACTAAGGTTGGACATCTGATGTTTACGTCAACCGTAGTTGGTCATAGATGTTCTATCCGAGGGGCATCTTGGCTTGAAAGTTCATTGTCCCTTGTAAATCGTGTTGAATCAAAATAATGAAAGGATACTGAAAATATCCTCATTTCAACCTATATTACTCCATCCTGTCCAGATTGGATCGCTCCGCATTTTTCTGTAAACCACCACTTTATGTCTTTTATTGTAATTTTTAATGTAAAATATTATAAATAAAGATTTCGTGTTTTACATGCATTCTCTCAGTTGGTCCTTCTTCTCCTCTCTTTTGAGGGGTAAAAGCTTTTTTTGATATTGTTTATTTAGGACCAGTGTGTTATTAGTGAGGGGTGACCGCACAGAGTGCCTTATAATTGGCCCCGGTATACACATTCTGGGGATTCTCTCCCCAGAACCCCACTACCTGTATCCAACTCTTTACCTAAATTGTCTTCTCACTGTGTTTTTCTTTCACAGTTTTTCAGGATCAGGACACAGTATGAGCATGCTGTCCAGAGAACAAACCTGGCGCACCAAACTAAATCATGCGTTTAAAGATTCAGCACCTAGTGGTGGTGCAGAAAGTGGTGTTAATGTAAGCATGATCCAGCGCAATATTAAAAATTTAATGCATAAAAAAATGAGGATTTGGTGGAATGGAGCCTTTTTGGAGAAATATATTGAGCACAAAATGGTGCCTAGAGGCCTCAGAGTACAGGTCTTCCCTTCTTTTCCGGTGGAAAATGAAGCCTTTATATCACAATGGGAAGCAGCCTGCTCCCTATGTTCTGAAACTTTCATGAAGGTTTTGATTAATGACAACAAAACCATACTCGATGCTATGGGAAAGGAAATAGAAGATGCCCGCTCTAAACTAACATCCTTACAAAATTCAGAGGAGATCAAAATGTTTGACCTCTCTCTGGAATCCGAATTTGAGAAATGGGAAAAAGAGATATGTGACAAAAAAATCAAGAAGTTTCAGCGTGATCAGAATGACTATTCCCAAAAAAGAATTTATCACTGGGGACGCCCCGGGAGAAACAAAAGACCGGGCCGACTAGACCGCACATTAAGTCGTTCCTCCTCTATATCATCAATTAGATCAACCAGCGAGCAACAAATCAAGGAAATCAAGGCACTAAACGCAAGTATACTCAGGCACAAGCCAACAACAAAAGACGACCAGAGACCCGGAGTGCAGTAAACGACAACCAATTAAAGGTAATTAATCTGTCTGAACGTGTGTTGACGGAGCACGAGCTGGAAGTCCTTGAAAAAGGGCTCACTTTTTCCCCGTGTTCTAATTTTAATGCTTTCTCTGCAGTGAAAGACCTTCAACTATTCGGCCAATCGTTGGTCTTTAAAAAGTGGTTCCATACTAGTGACCCATCCGAATTATTTGAAACAGACAAAGAAATTGAAGCAGTAAGAAAACTGGAGGAACTACAGGAGGAACACAATATGGACACACAAATTCCACAATGCGTAAAAAAGAAATTAAAAAAATTCCCAAATTTGGCATCATGTCCGGCAGTGGATCTCTTCGTCAAAACAGTGTCAAACGAATTCACCAAAGTAAACAAACGGGTGAGTCACGACAACTTATCAAATGCTCAAAGACAAGCAATTAATAATTTAAAGAAAGATAAGTCCTTTGTCATCAAACAATCTGACAAAGGCGGCAACGTGGTATTATGGCCACGTAGCATGTATGAGCTTGAGGCCTATCGCCAATTAGGCGATAAACAATGTTATAAATGTCTCACCTTTAACCCGGCGTTAAAATTTACAAATGAACTTAATGCATTACTCCTGCAGGCCGTCGAGAACAAGGTGATCAATAAAGATCTATACGAATGTCTGAAGAACTCGGACCCAGTGATCCCCACCCTATATTTATTGCCGAAAGTCCACAAACACCCCACAATACCACCAGGACGCCCGATCATTTCTGGGAATGGAAGCTTAACGGAAAACGTAAGCAGATTTGTAGACCATTATCTCAAAAAAATAGTTGAAACACTACCATCCTATACTCGGGATACGATGGATCTTCTACGCAAAATTGACGGACTCCACGTCGACAGTGACACCTATCTGGTGACCTGCGACGTGGAGTCCCTTTACACATGTATTAAACACCAGGATGGATTGAGGGCAGTGCAATATTTCCTATCCATGGAAAACTTAACACAAGAATTTGCCTCATTTCTTCTACAATTACTCGACTTCATTCTTCACCACAATTTTTTTGTGTTTGGGGGGTCCTTCTACCTACAGCTCCGGGGAACAGCTATGGGGGCGTCTTGTGCGCCCTCATATGCCAATTTGTTCCTGGGGCTGTGGGAGAGGGACCTCCTAGACGGTGATCGGGATGTCTCTATGGACCGGGTCCTTTTTTGGACCCGGTACATAGATGACATCCTGATCATTTGGAAGGGTGATCTGCATGAGTTGCAGGAATTTTTCTCTGCATTGAATAATAATAAATATAACATCAGATTGACATACAGTGCTGATAAGTCATGTGTTTCATTTTTGGATGTATCCATCAGGAAGGATATCGACGGATTCCTACAGACCAATGTCTTCAGAAAGGAAACCTCTGTCAATTCCCTACTACATGCTACATCATCCCATCCAACCCAAACCATCAAAGCCATACCCACAGGCCAATTTCTCCGAATAAGGAGAATATGCTCTACAGAGGAAGAATTTGAAGTACAAGCCACAGATTTGAAAAGCAGATTCCTACAGCGGGGATATAGCAAAAAATCGCTGAAACTGGCATATTGGCGCGCGAAGAAAACATCACGCCAAACCCTCCTAATACCAAAGGAAAAGGAGAAGGCCCCAGATCTGGTAAGATTTGTTACAAGTTACAACTCACAATGGCACCAAATGCGCCAAATTCTGGCAAGATATTGGCCAATCCTATTGGGGGATCCAATAATAGGCAAATATGTCACACCCTATCCATCAGTAACAGCTCGCAGAGCACAAAACCTACGAGATATTCTTGTCCGAAGTCATTACACATCAGGAAAAACGGGTACCATTTTTGGGGTAGATCGACCAACAAGTGGTTGTAAACCCTGCGGTGGTTGTGTCGCATGCCCCAATGTGGAGCAAGCAAACACATTCACCGACTCCTCAGGCAGCAAAGTATACAAAATCTTACACAGCATCTCATGTAGATCTAAAGCTGTAATATACTACGCCACATGCCCATGTAATTTGATCTATATTGGGTTGACAAGCCGCGCTATGAAAGTACGCATTAGGGAACATGTGCGAGACATAAAGGCCACACTAGGAAGTGACGCAGACTTCGAGGGCAAACCAGTGGCACTCCACTTCAAGGCGAAACACAACTCCGATCCAAGTCTCCTGAAGGTACGCGGTATCGACAAAATCGATCTAGGTATCAGAGGTGGTCCGATCCAGAAGGTTTTAGCGCAGCGAGAAACCAGATGGATCTGGACTAGAGATGAGCGAACATACTCGTCCGAGCTTGATGCTCGATCGAGCATTAGCGTACTCGTAACTGCTCGTTGCTCGGACGAGTATTTCGCCCGCTCGAGAAAATGGCAGCTCCCGCCGTTTTGCTTTTTGGCGGCCAGAAACAGAGCCAATCACAAGCCAGGAGACTCTGCACTCCACCCAGCATGACGTGGTACCCTTACACGTCGATAGCAGTGGTTGGCTGGCCAGATCAGGTGACCCTGGGATAGACTAGCCGCTGCCCGCGCTGCTCGGATCATTCTCTGTCTGGATGCCGCTAGGGAGAGAGCTGCTGCTGGTCAGGGAAAGCGTTAGGGTGTTCTATTAGCTTACTGTTAGGCAGGAGTGATTCTACAACAACCCAACAGCCCTTCTTAGGGCTACAATAACGTTATACTTTTTTTTTTTTATTTGCTTGTGGCTGGGCTTGCTGGCACTAGTAGTGCAGCTAGTACCATATTGTGAGGAATTAGCAGGGGGACTTGCTACCGTTGTGTTTAGCTCTTAGTGACACACATATCCACCTCAAACACCAAAGTGGGAAAATTTATTAGGGGTTTGATTTCAATTAGGCACAGTCTGCCAGTTTCTTTTTATTTTACGTTTATTTTTTTAATAACTCAGTGTCATCTCATCTTGCATAGTAGTGTGCTTTAATACTTGGCTAGAAAATAGCCATAGGAGAATCCAAACGGCTTACTTACGCCTACTGTAGCGTTATATATATTTGATTTCTGGTTGATCTGCTGGTGGCTGTAGTTGCTGCAGTGCATCTACTAGCAAATTGTGAGCAATTTGGAGTGAGACTTGCGACCACTGTGTTTTGCGCTTAGTGACGCACATATCAATCGCAAAGACCGAAGTGGGAAAATTTATTAGGGCCCGGGGTTGGATTTCAATTAGGCACAGTCTGCCATTTCCTTTTTTATTTTACGTTTATTTTTTTCATAACTCAGCGTCATCTCATCTGGCATAGTAGTGTGCTTTAATACTTGGCTAGAAAATAGCCATAGGAGAATCCAAACGGCTTACTTACGCCTACAGTAGCGTTATATATATTTGATTTCTGGTTGATCTGCTGGTGGCTGTAGTTGCTGCAGTGCATCTACTAGCAAATTGTGAGCAATTTGGAGTGAGACTTGCGACCACTGTGTTTTGCGCTTAGTGACGCACATATCCATCGCAAAGACCGAAGTGGGAAAATTTATTAGGGCCCGGGGTTGGATTTCAATTAGGCACAGTCTGCCATTTCCTTTTTTATTTTACGTTTATTTTTTTCATAACTCAGCGTCATCTCATCTGGCATAGTAGTGTGCTTTAATACTTGGCTAGAAAATAGCCATAGGAGAATCCAAACGGCTTACTTACGCCTACTGTAGCGTTATATATATTTGATTTCTGGTTGATCTGCTGGTGGCTGTAGTTGCTGCAGTGCATCTACTAGCAAATTGTGAGCAATTTGGAGTGAGACTTGCGACCACTGTGTTTTGCGCTTAGTGACGCACATATCCATCGCAAAGACCGAAGTGGGAAAATTTATTAGGGCCCGGGGTTGTATTTCAATTAGGCACAGTCTGCCATTTCCTTTTTTATTTTACGTTTATTTTTTTCATAACTCAGCGTCATCTCATCTGGCATAGTAGTGTGCTTTAATACTTGGCTAGAAAATAGCCATAGGAGAATCCAAACGGCTTACTTACGCCTACTGTAGCGTTATATATATTTGATTTCTGGTTGATCTGCTGGTGGCTGTAGTTGCTGCAGTGCATCTACTAGCAAATTGTGAGCAATTTGGAGTGAGACTTGCGACCACTGTGTTTTGCGCTTAGTGACGCACATATCCATCGCAAAGACCGAAGTGGGAAAATTTATTAGGGCCCGGGGTTGTATTTCAATTAGGCACAGTCTGCCATTTCCTTTTTTATTTTACGTTTATTTTTTTCATAACTCAGCGTCATCTCATCTGGCATAGTAGTGTGCTTTAATACTTGGCTAGAAAATAGCCATAGGAGAATCCAAACGGCTTACTTACGCCTACAGTAGCGTTATATATATTTGATTTCTGGCTGATCTGCTGGGGGCTGTAGTTGCTGCAGTGCATCTACTAGCAAATTGTGAGCAATTTGGAGTGAGACTTGCGACCACTGTGTTTTGCGCTTAGTGACGCACATATCCATCGCAAAGACCGAAGTGGGAAAATTTATTAGGGCCCGGGGTTGGATTTCAATTAGGCACAGTCTGCAATTTCCTTTTTTATTTTACGTTTATTTTTTTAATAACTCAGCGTCATCTCATCTGGCATAGCAGTGTGCTTTCATACTTGGCTAGAAAATAGCCATAGCAATAGGATAGCATCGTTTGGTTTTAAAAACTAAAAAACACACAAAAAAAAAAAAACACAAAAAAAAGGTAAAAAAAAAATTAAAGTTATAACTCTCATTTTCAAAATGTTTAACCCGAGGGCTAGGGGTAGAGGACGAGGGCGGGGACGTGTCGTCCAACTACTGCAGGGGTCAGAGGCCGTGGTCCTGGGCGGGGTGAGACACCACCTGCTTATGAGGGAGCAGGGGAACACCGCAGAGCTACACTCCCTAGGTTCATGTATGAAGTTACTGGGACTCGTGGTAGAGCACTGTTGAGGCCAGAACAGTGCGAACAGGTGATGTCGTGGATTGCCGACAATGCTTCGAGCAATTTGTCCACCAGTCAGACTTCCACGCAGTCCACCCATGTCTCCGAAATCGGCACTCCTCCAGCTCCTGCACCTCAGCCTCCTCCCCCCCAGTCTGCCCCCTCCCAGCAAAATTTGCCATTTGAACCGGCATACTCTGAGGAACTGTTTTCTGGACCCTTCCCATAGTCACAAACCACTTGTCCGGTTGCTGATGAGCAATTTTCCGATGCCCAGGTTTTCCACCAGTCGCAGTCTGTGGGTGATGATGACCTTGTTGACGTACTGGAAGAAGTGTGTAAAGAGGTGTCCGACGATGAGGAGACACGGTTGTCAGACAGTGGGGAAGTTGTTGTCAGGGCAGGAAGTCCGAGGGGGGAGCAGACTGAGGGATCGGAGGATGATGAGGTGACAGACCCAAGCTGGGTTGAGAGGCCGGGTGAACACAGTGCTTCTGAGACGGAGGAGAGTCCTCGACCAGAACAGGTTGGAAGAGGCAGTGGTGGGGCCAGACGGAGAGGCAGGGCCAGAGCTGGTGCATCAGCGCCAAATGTGTCAACTAGTGAAGCTCCCGTGGCGAGGGCTCCTGCGGCGAGGGCTAGATTTTCAGAAGTCTGGAGGTTCTTTAAGTAAACACCGGATGACCGACGGACTGTGGTGTGCCACATTTGCCAAACCAGGATCAGCAGGGGTTCCACCACTACTAGCTTAACTACCACCAGTATGCGCAGGCATATGAATGCTAAACACCCCACTCAGTGGCAACAAGCGCGTTCACCTCCGGCCGTGCACACCACTGCTCCTTCCCCTGTGTCAGCTGATAGTCAGCCCCCTGCCCAGGACCCTGCCACAAAAACCCCATCGTCGCCTCCACGATCCTCCACAGCATCCACCAGCGTTCAGCTCTCCATACCCCAGACGCTGGAGCGGAAACGCAAATATAGTGCAACCCACCCGCACGCCCAAGCCCTTAATGTGCACATCTCCAGATTGCTAAGCCTGGAGATGCTGCCCTATAGGCTAGTAGAGACCGAGGCCTTTCGCAGCCTCATGGCGGCGGCCGCCCCTCGGTATTCGGTCCCCAGCCGCCACTACTTTTCCCGATGTGCCGTCCCAGCCCTGCACCAGCACGTGTCAGACAACATAATCCGTGCCCTGACCAACGCCGTTTCTGACAAGGTCCACCTGACCACAGACACGTGGACGAGTGCTGCCGGGCAGGGCCACTATATATCGCTGACGGCACATTGGGTTAACTTGGTGGAGGCTGGGACCGAGTCTGACCCTGCGGCTGGTCATATACTGCCGACGCCGAGGATTGCGGGGCCTACCTCGGTCCAGGTGTTTCAGGCCTACTATGCCTCCTCCTCCTCCCACCCCTCCTCCACCTCCTCCTCCGAACGACCATCCGTGGGCATGGCGCCATCAGTCGGTAGCTCTAGGCACAGCAGCAGTGCCGTCGCTAAGCGACAGCAGGCGGTGCTGAAACTGCTGAGCCTAGGCGATAAAAGGCACACCGCCCAAGAACTATTACAGGGCATCACGGCGCAGACTGATCTGTGGCTGGCACCGCTGAACCTGAAGCCAGGCATGGTTGTGTGTGACAACGGCCGTAACCTGGTGGCGGCTCTGCAACTCGGCAGACTGACACATGTGCCATGCCTGGCCCATGTGTTAAATCTGATAGTTCAGCGTTTCCTCAAGACATACCCCAATCTGTCTGATTTGCTCACGAAGGTGCGCCGCATCTCTGCGCATTTCAGGAAGTCCAGCACAGATGCTGCCACTCTCAGGGCAGCGCAGCGCCGCCTCCAACTGCCCGCTCACCGACTGTTGTGCGACGTGCCCACGAGGTGGAATTCAACACTGACCATGTTATCCAGAGTTTACCAGCAGCGCCGAGCGATTGTAGACTGCCAGATGTCAACTTCCACCAGAACTGGTAGTCAGGTCAGTCAGCTTCCTCAAGTCTACAATGAGGAGTGGACGTGGATGTCTGATATCTGTCAGGTGCTGAGTAACTTTGAGGAGTCAACACAGATGGTCAGTGGCGATGCCGCCATCATCAGCCTCACCATCCCGCTGCTTGGCCTGTTGAAAAACTCTCTGGTCAGCATGAAGTCGGAAGCTTTGCGCTCCTCACAAGAGACGGGGGAAGAAGATTCCCTTGTTGATAGCCAAAGCACCCTTAGGTCTGTTTCTCAGCGCATATCGGAGGAGGTGGAGGTGGAGGAGGATGAGGAGGAAGAGGAGGAGAATGTTGGCGAGACACAAGAGGGGACCATTGTTCAGTCCTTCACTGTTGAGCGTGTATGGGCAGAAGAAGAGGAGTTGGAGGAGTTGGAGGAGGAGGAAATGGGCAGTCAGGCCAGTGAGGGGAGTGAATTCTTACGCGTTGGTACTCTGGCGCATATGACAGATTTCATGCTAGGCTGCCTATCCCGTGACCCTCGCGTTCAAAGAATTTATTCCAGCACCGATTACTGGGTGTTCACTCTCCTGGACCCACGGTACAAGCAAAATCTTTCCACTCTCATCCCTGGAGAGGAAAGGAGTGTGAGAATGCATGAATACCAGCAGGCCCTGGTGCACAAGCTGAAACAGTATTTCCCTTCTGACAGCGCTAGCGGCAGAGTGCGTAGTTCTGCGGGACAAGTAGCGAGGGAGAGTAGGCGAGCAGGCAGCTTGTCCAGCACTGGCAAGGGTACGCTTTACAAGGCTTTTGCCAGCTTTATGTCACCCCAGCAAGACACTGTCACCTGTCCCCAGTCTCGGCAGAGTAGGGCTGAACTTTACAGAAAGATGGTGAGGGAGTACGTAGCTGACCATACCATCGTCCTAAATGATCACACAGCTCCCTACAACTACTGGGTTTCAAAGCTGGACATGTGGCACGAACTGGCGCTGTACGCCTTGGAGGTTCTTGCCTGCCCTGCCGCTAGCGTCTTGTCCGAGCGGGTTTTCAGTGCAGCTGGTGGCATCATCACCGATAAGCGTACACGCCTGTCGACTGACAGCGCTGACAGGCTGACGCTTATCAAGATGAATAAAGCCTGGATTTCTCATAATTTCCAATCTCCACCAGGTGAAGGAAGCTCAACCTGAATAATTTATCCACTCCTCCTCCTCCTCATTTTCCTCCTTCTCCTCCTCTTTGTACAGTAAAGCAGAGGAAACTGGCTATTTTTTGACAGGGCCCACTGGCTCTAGCTATAGTACTTTATGCATTTAATTTTTATGGAGGGCCACCGACCCGGTCCTCTGTTTTAAACAATTTTTGGGAGTGCCACATACAGGCACTCAATCTATTCAATTTTTCTGGAGGGCCACCTACCTGCTCCTCTGGTTTGAAAACTTTTTTGGACTGCCACATACAGGCACTCAATCTATTCCATTTTTCTGGAGGGCCACCTACCTGCTCCTCTGGTTTGAAAACTTTTTTGGACTGCCACATACAGGCACTCAATCTATTCCATTTTTCTGGAGGGCCACCTACCTGCTCCTCTGGTTTAAAAAGTTTTTTGGACTGCCACATACAGGCACTCAATCTATTCCATTTTTCTGGAGGGCCACCTACCTGCTCCTCTGGTTTGAAAACTTTTTTGGACTGCCACATACAGGCACTATCCAAATTGAATTGTCTCCATAGCAGCCTCCACACGTTGTCTCCATTGCTACCTCCAAAAGTCGTCCATATAGCTGCCTCCATATATCGTCCCTTTATCAAACGAGGTGTGTCAGGCCGAAATTTGGGTTGTTTTCATGGATTCCACATCAAAGTTGTTAACTTTGTCGCCACCCTGCTGTGTTATCCACAAAATACACTGGCAAACTTTTACCATTTACGGATATTATTTCAGCGCTTCTTGCGCATCTGTTTACATTCCCCTCACCCGCCATATCCTAAACTTATAAGAACGCTACTACACTTGATCTTATACAAAAGGTTCTTAGAAGTGCTGTTTGGGGAGTAGCCTAGAGACAGGGGCTTGGATTGGCGAAAGCTCGCCTGGCAGCGGAGCGCCAGCTCCATGCCAAGAACCAACTAACATAGTTTTAACTGCAGCACCTTTAATCTACTACTAGTTCACTGCCTCCATACATGGTCCCCTTATCAAACGTGCTGTGTCAGGCAGAATTTTGGGTTGTTTTCATGGCTTCCACAACAAACTTGTTAACTTTGTCGCCACCCTGCTGTGTAATCCTCAAAATATACTGGCAAACTTTTACCATTTACGGATATTATTTCAGCGCTTCTTGCGCATCTGTTTACATTCCCCTCACCCGCCATATTCCAAACTTATAAGAACGCTACTACACTTAACTTGGTGCAGGCTGGGACCGAGTCTGACCCTGGGGCTGGTCATATACTGCGGACGCAGAGGATTGCGGGGCCTACCTCGGTCCAGGTGTTTCAGGCCTACTATGCCTCCTCCTCCTCCCACCCCTCCTCCACCTCCTCCTCCTCCGAATTACCATCCGTGGGCATGGCGCCATCAGTCGGTAGCTCTAGGCACAGCAGCAGTGCCGTCGCTAAGCGACAGCAGGCGGTGCTCAAACTGCTGAGCCTAGGTGATAAAAGGCACACCGCCCAAGAGCTATTACAGGGCATTCCACATCAAACTTGTTAACTTTGTCGCCACCGTGCTGTGTAAGCCACAAAATATACTGGAAAACTTTTTTCATTTACGGATATTATTTCAGCGCTTCTTGCGCAGATGTTTACATTCCCCTCACCCGCCATATCCTAAACTTATAAGAACGCTACTACACTTGATCTTATACAAAAGGTTCTTAGAAGTGCTGTTTGGGGAGTAGCCTAGAGACAGGGGCTTGGATTGGCGAAAGCTCGCCTGGCAGCGGAGCGCCAGCTCCATGCCAAGATCCAACTAACTGCAGCACCTTTAATCTACTACTAGTTCACTGCCTCCATACATGGTCCCCTTATCAAACGAGCTGTGTCAGGCAGAATTTTGGATTGTTTTCATGGCTTCCATGTTAACTTTGTCGCCACCCTGCTGTGTAATCCACAAAATATACTGGCAAACTTTTATCATGTACCGATATTATTTGAGCGCTTCTTGCTCACCTCCTTTGGTTCCTCTCTGCCACCCATTGGTTTGAAGCCTGAGTCCATTTAGGGTATGTTGCCATGACACTCTCTAGCCTGCCGCTGCTGCCGCTGCCTCTGCATGCCGTCCCCTATAGTGTCAGGGTCAATTATTGCATGTTTTAGATGCTATCTAGCCTCATTCGGTCACTCTGTCATGGCCATGCTGTTGCCCATAATTTTGGCATAATGGTGCGATTAAGCAGCCTCAGAGGCATCCATGCATGCTGCCCCTGCTGTTTCCTGTCCATTTCCGTGGTGTTTCCATCCTTTTCTGAGGTTCCCAGGTGTTTGGCCAAGCTTCCCTGTGCAGAGCCTTGGTCCCCTTGAAAAATGCTCGAGTCTCCCATTGACTTCAATGGGGCTCGTTACTCGAAACGAGCACTCGAGCATCGGGAAAAGTTCGTCTCGAATAACGAGTACCCGAGCATTTTAGTGCTCGCTCATCTCTAATCTGGACCCTAAACACCCTTAAACCAAGAGGACTAAATGAAACCATTAGCTTTGCTCCATTTCTCCAATAGGCTAAATTCCTTTTCCCAACCTCTTCTAACCACAAGTACCCAAATATTCTAGCTGGGTTCATGCTATACATTTACACTTTGGCGTCTCAATAACACCAGCTTTAATTTCTTTGTCTTTTAACTGCTATGTTTGTTGATTTTTATATTTTCAGTATCCTTTCATTATTTTGATTCAACACGATTTACAAGGGACAATGAACTTTCAAGCCAAGATGCCCCTCGGATAGAACATCTATGACCAACTACGGTTGACGTCAACATCAGATGTCCAACCTTAGTCTCGACATTAATATACATACCTTTTCTTCACAGGTTTCAGTCAGCTGTCATATCCAATTGGTGCATCTCTATGCACCGGGCACCAATCATATTATTATTCTTTTTCATGCGCATGATACTAAGTTTTATCACATGGATTTATAATCACTCCCCTTCCCTTCACTACTCCCTCACTTTCTCACCTCCACACCTCACCCCCCACCTTCCTTCCTCACCTTTTCCCTTCATATAATATAAATTAATATAACAATTTTCTGGCTGCACTTTCCATTATATTCAATATGGGTACGACCAAGTTAGGGCATTATATTAGACGTATATTGGTTATATGCATATAAAATGTTAAGTACAATTGATGTATTAATTTTATGAATATTGCACTTGCATATATACATGCCATACGAGTTATGACATACACGTATACCAATATTCGTTTGCAATGTGTTTGTACCAAGAAAAGTTTTTGTGTACGATATATTTACATGCCTTGATGTCACGTTTATTACACGGTATCTACCTCATTTGTATTTTACTCTTGTATATATATAATTTTAGTAATAATTATGGTATTCATCATTTACGACATTTATGTATATAAAATTTCAGGAACAATTATGATATCCATTATGTATATATATGGCTTAAATTCATTGTATGCACCATGCACTTTAGTCTATATTTATTGTGGCAATAATATTAATTAAATTTTTTGTATATCAATATTGGGCACTTAACGTGTTATTTTGTATGCACCCATTTACGCAACACTATCAGTTGGTTTTTATGGGGGCGCCTCTTTGGCACTCACAGTGTTAATTTGCATGCATGAATTTATCTATGCAGCACCTCCGACAACGTTTTCACAGGGGCGTTTCAGCGCATGCTCCCCATAGATAATGTTTAAGTCCTTCAGTTTCTATCTTGACATAAGTCACGCATCCCTACGATACTTGATCACATGATCACATATGCTCACATGATCGCATATGCCGCAAACACACTCCATCGCGATACATGCCGTGTACTCTCGCGACATTTGGTCACGTGACCGCGAGTACTGTCAAAACACAGCATCATGGGATGCACGGACGTGTTATCACGTGCAACCTTTCCCTAAAGTTCATTGGTCCACTCTCTCTTTATATACTGGTCCCAGGCAGGGTAGACGCCACCCCCAGACGAAGGCGTGAGCCGAAACGTACGTCGGGGACGCGGCCCTCTCTGGACAGTGGAACTCCAAACACCTATATTGCCTGGTAAGAGTTAACATGACTTATATGCTAATTACCACAGGGTTTCTCACAAACATTATTAACCAATAGCTACCCCATATCTATTGGGTTTAGCTCATACCTAGGCTGTTCCTCATTTCAACCTATATTACTCCATCCTGTCCAGATTGGATCGCTCCGCATTTTTCTGTAAACCACCACTTTGTCTTTTATTGTAATTTTTAATGTAAAATATTATAAATAAAGATTTCGTGTTTTACATGCATTCTCTCAGTTGGTCCTTCTTCTCCTCTCTTTTGAGGGGTAAAAGCTTTTTTCCATAATTCTCTATTGCAGATTCTTATTTATAGGAATATTAAATCTCAGAGATTAAATCTGATGACCCAGACCAGATCTTCCTTCTGAGGATGGAGAATGTAACCACCAGTGGAATCCACTAAAGATCCTGAAGGGAAACAGGGAAAGAATGATTCTACTTTCCAGTCACTGATGATGACGTCTTCCCTACTCACCCAGTCCTGTCTATATATTTTCAGCGTGGATGGACCACACCTGATAACGGCATTAGAGGTCCAGTGACCAAGGGATAAAATCTGTGCCACCACTGGCCATGTGACCTGTCACAATGGCTATATGATGCTTCTATTACCAGCATTAAGGATTCCTCTGAAGTCCTGGTTGCTTTGGTCGTGGCAAGAAGAGCTGTATGGACAAAGCTCTGGAATAAGAAGTATTTGAATTTTCAAGATCTAAAGACTCAAAAATCCAGGAAGAGCAGGAAGAGTTTGTCGTTCCATCACATCGACTTGGTACACAGGGTTGGTTCAGACACAGGCAACACCTTCCATGAGTAGGTAAAAAGCCACTTAACTCAAAACCGTGGGAGTTAGTGCATCTGGCCTGGTGGAATATCAACAATAAGAAGGAGGTCCTTCTCTTCAGATTGGCCAAAATCTTTATCAGATGCCTGGTGTCCTCTACAATACATCAAGTATAGACTCTGTAACCTTCCCACCTGACAGATCCTGACCAGCATCTGCTAGTTGTATATCTCTGCCTCAGAGGTATCACTGCGCGGCATCATCTGTCCTATCAGATCTTCATATTCCCATCCTACCTCCACATCGGGAGAACATCGGGATAGCGCTTCAGACTCCTGCCCACTGCATTGCCAGTCACGTCCTTAAAGGTTCCATACCTGGAGGACTTGGTTATTTCCATGGAACTTCTGAATCTTCAACTTCAAATTTGAAGAAGAGTAATGAAAGTCTATAAATGTATTTTTGGAAATATTTCCCCTGATATCAGCTAACAAAAGTTAGTGAGTGACAAGAGCACTGGCCAAATGTCTGTTACCATAGATGTAGTGCAATGAGCAAAGCCCATATCTGAAGTGAAGGAACCAGTCGCAATAATTTATGGCAAGAAAATTCTGGATTCTTCATCCTCGCACATTAGCCAGAGGGATACGTCTTTCTGAGGCTGGGGTCCCATGTAGGAGATGATGAGGATCATAAGTCATGGAACACTCAAGAGAAGATATTGTCCTCTATTCATCAGGGGCTGTGAGCCAATCAGACCAGCGTTACAATACTTCTATGTTATTATTCTAACGCGTCTATCACAATGTGCTGCTGCCTACAGAAGTCATTTACTATAAATAGGTTCCTGAAGTCTCAAACTTACAAGAGTATGCAAAACCCTGCCCTAAGCAGAGGTGAATCTTCAGTTGTTGACACTTGATGTCCTTAGTCATATTTCTGATATCCAGAATATTTGCTATCAGTGGCGTTACTATCGCTGTACCAACCGTAGCAGTGATGCTAATGGCCAGCCCAGGACACACGACCGAATCATAAATTATGCACGTCGTGTACCTAGGTGGGCCTGGCCCTATTGACCATAGCTGCTGCGCCTACTCACAAAGGATATATCTTCTGGCTGCACTAAAAGCCTAAGGCCAGAAGAATCCTCAAAAGCCGCCTATCATGATCATGTTTGATGGCCACGACATCGTCCAGGAGGACTGCAGAACTCCAAGCAATGTCCTTCAAGGATTCCTACCTTAACATTCTGCCAAAAAGCATCATGTTACTTTCCTGCTCAGCCTTCATCCAACGATTTCTACAGTCTTCAGAACAATTCTTTTAAACAATACATTTTCAAATAATTTTTATAAGGGGGCAAATTGTCCACATGGATCATTGACTCCATGAGATGCTGTTGAGTCTCTTTGGTCATGAAGCTCCAGACCAGCTGAGAGCCAACTCTACATCAGCTTCTGTAGCTGAGCTCTGTCACGTCTATCAGTTCTACAGAGCAGCCACGTGGTCCTCTCCATCCTCGTCTATAAATCTCTGCAGGATGGATTCTCTGCCTCCTAAGGCTTCAGCCTTACACAAGGCGGTGCTTCAGCAGGCGACTAAGATCCCTCCCCATAAGTACTGCTTGCTACGTCCCATATGTGTGCTGCCGAACGGACGAAAAAGAAGGAGGAAATTTGCTTACCGAAATTTCCATTTCTTTTAGTCCGTGAGGCAGCACAACTTTCCCGCCCTTAATGATGAAACGTTATTGCTATATACCATACAAGGGTTGTGTGTGTGCTCCGGCCTTATATAGGTGGAGTCAGCCAAGACACTAATTGTTTAATTGTCTACTACTGCTTGTTAACCTGTTCTCTTCTGAGTTGTACCTAGGGGATAAATCCCATATGTGTGCTGCCTCACGGACTAAAAGAAATGGAAATTTCGGTAAGCAAATTTCCTCCATAAATTCTCTTCTTTTGATTCCACGGGTATTTGGAAATATGGGAATTTCGTATCACTCACCAATATTTTCTTCCTTACCATTTACTATTTCTTGATGCGCTGTTTGAATTATAAGTCATGCCAGCTATGGATTATAGTAAAAATGCGCCGTTCCAATAGATGATGCATGATATTAATACACCGTTCCAATAGACGATGCTTAATGTCCGCTGATATATTTATAATTATGCATATATAACATTATGGTACACATGCGTTTTTTAATCTTTTTTGTGGTTTATCTATGCAAATCAATTGACATGTGAGTAATACTCTACCATCTGTTGTAGTTACGCAATCACCAGCAGACCGAGTCCATTCCGGCGTTTGGGACGGACGCCGTCTGGTATCTCATGTCGCAGTGTAGTATAAACAGTTCATGTAAGCGCAATATATCTCTTGCCATGACGGAAATACCGGCATGCTAGCCGTTATGCACGGACTTTGTACTACTTCCGGCAATTGGAACGCACGCCAATCGCTATCATGCATACCACACCTGCTGTTCGCTAGATCTGGGGGTAAGTCTTGTGCCATAAATTGTTCACCCTTGAGAAAGCCTGGACAAACAGGCGATACGCATGGGAACTTGGCTCCTCTAGCTCCTTACTTGCTCCTACATGTGCTATAGGTAACTTTGTATTGTTCTTTCTAGGCCAGGGTTGTCCAATATTCTGTTATAATACACACGCACACATAATAAATATTATATATATATATATATATATATATATATATATATTTTTTTTTTTTTTTTCATGCTTCTTTTCCACCTGGTACTTTTTCATGTATATGTTTACCTATCCATTTCTGACATTTGTTATGGGAGCTATTGGATTTATGTGCACTGTATTGTATTGTATTGGACTGTATGTGCACTGGAGTGCTTTTCTTAAGACATATATAATTACGTGAGCACCACAGACAGAGACCCGCCAGCCTCCTGTAGTATATAGCCCGCCAGCCCCCTCTACAGTCATGGCCAAAAGTTTTGAGAATGACACAAATATTATATTTTCACATGGTCTGTTGCCCTCTGTTTTTTATGTGCATTTGTCAGATGTTTTTATCACATACAGAAATACAAGTGCAATCATATTATGAGTAACAAAAGCTTTTATTGACAGAATGAGTTAATGCAGCAAGTCAATATTTGCAGTGTTGACCCTTCTTCTTCAGGACCTCTGCAATTCTTCCTAGCATGCTCTCAATCAACTTCTGGACCAAATCCTGACTGATAGCAGTCCATTCTTGCACAATCAATGCTTGCATTTTGTCACAATTTGTTGGTTTTTGTTTGTCCACCTGTCTCTTGTTGATTGACCACAAGTTCTCAATGGGATTAGGATCTGGGGAGTTTCCAGGCCATGGGCCCAAAATCTCCATGTTTTGTTCCCTGAGCCATTTAGTTATCACCTTTGCAAGGCAAGGTGCTCCATCATGCTGGAAAAGGCATTGTTGATCACTAAACTGCTTTAGGATGGTTAGAAGAAGTTGCTCTTGGAGGACATTCTGGTACTATTCTTTATTCATGGATGTGTTTTTAGGCAAGAATGTGAGAGAGCCAATTCCCTTGGCTGAGAAGCAACCCCACAAATGAATGGTTGCAGGATGCTTTACAGTTGGCATGAGACAAGACTAATGGTATCGCTCACCTTGTCTTCTCCGAACAAGCTGTTTTCCAGATGTTCCAAACAATCGGAAAGGGGATTCATCAGAGAAAATGACTTTACTCCAGCCATCAGCAGTCCACCCTTTATATATCTTTTGCAGAATGTTAGTCTGTCCCTGATGTTTTTTCTGGAGAGAATTGGTTTCTTTGCTGCCCTCCTTGACACCAGGCCTTGCTCCAAGAGTCTCCGCCTCACAGTGCATAAAGATGCACTCACACCTGCCTGCTGCCATTCCTGAGCAAGCTCTGCACTGCTGGTAGCCCATTCCCAAAGCTGAAACACTTAAGAGACGGTCCTGGTGCTTGCTGGTCCTTCTTGGGCACCCTGGAGCCTTTTTACAAACAATGGAACCCCTCTCCTTGAATTCCTTGATGATGCGATAGATTGTTGACTGAGGTGCAATCTTTCTAGCTGCAATACTCTTCCCTGTTAGGCTAGTTTTGTGCAGTGCAATGATGACTGCACATGTTTCTTTAGAGATAACCATGGTTAACAGAAGAGAAACAATGATGCCAAGCACCAGCCTCCTTTTAGAGTGTCCAGTGGTGTAATTCTTACTTAATCATGACAGATTGATCTCCAGCCCTGTCCCCATCAACACCCACACCTATGTTAATGGAGCAATCACTGAAACGATGTTAGCTGCTCCTTTTAAGGCAGGTCTGCAATGAAGTTGAAATGTGTTTTTGGGGGAAAAGTTAATTTTCTAGGCAAATTGCCATTATAAAACCTGACGCAGTAAACTGTAAAATGTAAGAAATTTACATTTGTATCATTCTCAAAACTTTTGGCCATAACTGTAGTATATAGCCTGCCAGCCCCCTCTAGTATATAGCCTGACAGCCCCTCTAGTATATAGCCTGCCAGGCCCTGCTCCCAATATAATGCCAGTACTCACCTTCTGACGCCCCTGCAGCCACTAGCTGACATCATAGTGTGTGCTGATACCGGCACACACATTAGAATGTCAGCGTGCGGCTGA
The DNA here is from genome assembly GCF_040894005.1 of Engystomops pustulosus. Lineage (NCBI taxonomy): Eukaryota > Metazoa > Chordata > Amphibia > Anura > Leptodactylidae > Engystomops > Engystomops pustulosus. The sequence continues at coordinate 41,177,478 of NC_092414.1, read as the reverse complement.
CATCACGATGCCTGCTACGGACCAGGACACAAGACCGCGGTTCATGGAAGAGGACCTACTGGGGAGGGCGTCGGAAGATGAGTACTTTTTTCTTTCTTGACTCGAAAATAAGCCAAGTTAGGGTTTTTCAGCACATATTTTTGGAAAGAGCCTAGAGGAAGCTTACTATGATGTATGTATATGGATGCTTCTGATAATCAGAGATATCCATTCTTATAAAGTTTCATATAAAGCTTTCTATTTACGAGATTTCAAAGTGGATATCTCTGGTTCTGTGAAGCATCAAGACACAAATAACAAATTAGAGTGGAGATTCTCCTGTTTAATAGGATGCCAGAATTTTAGAATTATTAGATGTCAGGGTTCAGGAGATCTAGCCGTCTGAAGAGTGCCCCCTCCCAGCCTGTCAGCTAAAGGCAGAATGGAGAAGGAGGTGACTAAAAGAATTAGCTTATAGTTTGCAGAATTGTAAAAGTACATGCACCCTTTGCTTCTGTAGCTGAACTTGGGGAAAGGGTGATGAAAAGATTCTGTACATATTTGTAACATATTTTGGTAAAAGTTTATTCAGTTTTACTACTTATTAAAAATAGTAAATGACAAAAACAAAATAAAACCCCTTTTTTAACATTTTAAGAGATTTATCGGCTAATTTTATAAAGACCAAAATATGTAAATAATAAAATTATGTGAGACTTTAACTTGATAGAATGTCATGGAAAAAAAAAAGAAGTTAAAATAGTTTTTTATATGTGAAGCTCTTCCAAAGATATTGTCATTTAAAGAAGCACATAACTACACTGCAAAAATTCACCTGGACATTCCCACAAAGACAAGTTTCTTAAATATAGTCAGGGTAACAAAATAATGCATTCTCTAATTCACTGTATCACTTTAAAATATCACTGAAAGCAGCAATTTTTAAGTTGTTTGGAACAGCAGGAAAATTCTTTGAGTCCTGTTTGGTGTGCTTGGGCAAAGGCCCGGGTGCCCACAGAAAGAGTTCGGAGTGCCGCCTCTGGCACCCGTGCCATAGGTTCGCCGCCACTGGCCTAGGGGGTAATAGGAGCTGGAAAAAGCAATAAACCTGAGTAAAATTTTTATTTTAACACCTTTATCTTTATTGTGTTAACATTACTAGGGGATTGAAACGTGAGAATTTAATTTCGTGGGAAAACCTCCTAAACCGTTTAAGGACGTAGCCAGTTTATAGCTTAGTGATCAGACTCAATTTTTATAGTCTGACGTGCCAGAATAATTGGTTATAACTTCGGAGCACTTTAACATATCCGAGTGATTTTGAGATTGTTTCCTCGACACATTGTACTTCATGTTAGTTGTAAAATTGAAGTGATAAGTTTTGTGTTTCAATCTGAAAAAAAATAAAAATTTGGCAAAAGTTTGTAAAAATTCTTGATTTTCCAAGTTTGAAATGTTCTGCATTCCAGTAAAACTACCCAAAGAACTAGATAATGACATTCCAGAAATGTTAGTTATGTCGGAATGATATTTTATGCGTCCCCTCATATTTCTAGGATGTTATGAGGCGCAAAACTTTAGATGCGATTTTTCTTATTTTCATGAAAATCGCCAAAACTCACATTTTGAGGGACAACTCCGCTTCCAAGTGACTTTGAAAGGCCTAAATACAGTAATAGTAAAACCCCATAAATTAGCCCACTATAGAAAATACACCCTTCAATGTATGTAAAACAATTTCTATTAAGTCTATTAACCCTTTAAGTGTTTCACATGGGTTAAAACAATATGGACCTGCGATTTAGAAACTTGAATTTTTTTGTTAAATACAATCATTTAGGCCAAAATAAAATGATGAAATGCTCTGCAAAGTGTGATGCCCAATTTCTCCCGAGTATACTGATACCCCATATGTGGTGGTAAACTGCTGTTTGGGCACACGGCCGGGCATTGGATAAAAACAGCACTATTCACAACAGATTTGTATTGTCACAATGTATAGGCTATAAAATGTAATTTTTTTTGGTAATGTGAACATATAAGTGCTTATTATTTGCGGGGTGAGATACACTTGTATAAATAATTCATTTTGGGCGTCTCTAGCTTATTCATGAGATTTTATTAACTATTTAAAAAGGGGACACAAACAACACCATAAATTTTTATTTTGGATTTTTAGCACTTTTTTTTCCCTCGCTCACTGTAACGTAAAGCTAATATTTTATCTTTATTCTCTGGTTAACTACAATTGCGGTGATACCTAATTTATATAGTTTTTTCTCATCTTCCATTTTACTGAGCAAAACCAATATTGGAGAATTGTATCATATTAAAGAGATAAAGTGATTTAGATTTATTGTGCAGATTGATACAGACGCAATCATACCAAATATATACTTTTTGGTGTGGTTTTTGTCTTTTATATACTTTATTTGGTTTCTATAAGTAATTGGGCTGGGGACTTTTATTTTATTTATTATAAAATGATTTTTCCTTTTTTTTCCCATTTTTTACATTTTCCACTTGAACAAGCCTTTACACTGCAATACACTTGTATTGCAGTGTACAGTCTAAGTAACTGAGCATGCTGCGCATTTCTTCCAGATTTTCAGATACATTGCTGAAGTAGATGGTTAAAGACTTGCCTTAAGAGTGTAGATGACTTCTTTTGAAAGGCCCTTAGCCCTTAACATAGACTTTTCAGGATCCAGATAGCCAATAGATCTCTGGATGTGGATGAAAAACTGGTCCCTGATAGAGAAGGTCTGTTGGTTAATAAAATTGGATCTTCCAGGGACAGTCTTTTTTAGAACCGGAAACCGGAACAGTGGTGGATTAAGTAGACCATAGGCCCTGGGCTGTTCAACAGGCTTGGGCCCCCAGCCCTCCCTGTTCCCTATGCCACCCTGGCAACACAACTTTTCTATAGACAATGTTACCTTTCCATCAGCAGGATTACTTCTAAATAACTTAGGCCAAACTAAATGCCCATTCATGGTTTTGAAGCTTATTTTGCATTCTACGGGGGAGATTTATCAATACTTGTCTGGCATACAAGCCCCCGAAAATAATCACAATTATGGTGAACTATCAGGAATTGTGATTATTTCACTCTATGTTCTTCACTCTTTTTTTGGTGCACCTTTACCATGAGACTTGCGACACACTTCTGTCGGACTTTTCATGCTAAATTTGGCACACGGTCTCACTAAGCACCAGGACGTCCTATTATGACTAGTCATTATGTATAGCTGTGTGATATCACCTTTAGGGTGCAGTTACACCTACTTTTATTCCACTTAGGGTGCTGTCACATGTTAATGTTTTGATTCAGTTTTGTAACGGAATTAAAACGTACTGGGACATCCTGCGGTCAATCACCTATGCATTTGTAAACGCATGCAATTGGCAATTAGCACCCGGTGTCTTGTATTGTTCATATGGTACGTGTGATTACGATCTCAGGATTTTTGAGCAAATGCAAAGTGATGGCAGCTCTTTGAGGAAGTCATGGACAGGGGTCTTAAAATGGCAGGTGGTGCTGGGTGGTCATTTTTAGGGGTGGTGGGCATTGCAGACCTGGAGATGTAAGGCCTCATTCAAACAACCTTCCCGGGGGACATATATGCGGCCGCAAATTTGCGGCTGCTTATACGTCCCCATAGATGGCAAAGGCAGTCCGGAGAGGTATGGTGCCACACTTGTGACACCGTGATGTTCTCTATGGAGAGCGTAGCAGTCACTCCTCCTCTCCAGTGCGCTGCCTGTTTACGGTCGGACACGCATATGTGTGTGTGAATGAACTTCATCTGAGATACAGTATGGGGTCCATTCAGATATATATTCCACTATGAAATAGGGCTAATGTGCAGATACTGTGCATGCAGCAGGACTGACAGTTTGATAGCTATCCGTAATGCTGTGTACTTCCATAGGGAGACAGATTTTGCGAAGATGCTGGAATCACTGACGCCTGCAGGGTGTTTGGGCTTATTTATATGATATTACAAGACCAAAGTAACAGCCAGGAGGGATATAATGAAAGGACAGTGTGGGAAGCTATTAAGTGGGACACAGTGGGTGAGAGGTGTATTAAGAGCAGGGCAAGGGTTAATATATCAGTGATTTTACTTTAGCTGCTGCCAGACACAGCTACACATTGTACCTGACCTCCCTCCCCGTGCATTATCTTCCTGATCGTCCAGCAGCTCCTGCTCCATGTTCGTGCTGTTTGAGCTCAGAGAGGAGGAGGATAAAGCATAGGGGAGGGGCGACCAGTGACCTGCTGCTACTCTCATCACAGGGAGATACAAACAGCACAGAGCAGAGCAGCCATCAGCCACTGCAGAACTCTGTCGGATCATCATATGGACATTTTGGAGCGGTCATGGGCCGTGAGAACCAATGGCCCCAAGCGACCACCCATAACTCCCATATGATGATCCGCCATTGACAAGGAACCAGCTTTTCTTTGGCCAATAGGGAACCACTTGAATTATGAAGAAAAGGGTGGTTCCAGCTCAAATGGAAAAAAATCAAAGCCTTTATTTCAACTTAACGTGGCATCCAATAGCATATTTACAGGTCATGGGGCAGAAATCAATGCGTTTCAAGCACTAGTTGTGCTCTTACTCATGATTATTTCAGTATACGACGGGCCAGTAGTTCCATTTTATGCCCCTTTCTAAATTTGACTTCACAGTTTAGAAATCTTTTGTGTAGACTGGAAGCCTCACTTTCTTGTCCAGATCGCTTGGGATTTTTGCTCCAATTGACCCATTTTTAGAGGTCTCTTGAGTGGCTTTGGCACCATTGGACACTATATGCATGTAGTAAAAAGAACTCTGAACCCCATTACTTCCCGTAGAGTACAGAAGTCCTTCTTTTGAAAAGGCCGAACTTGATGAATTACTGCCAGCCTTCATAGGGAGGAAGAAGCTCTGAAGTTTTGAATCCAGGATGCTGCCGAGAAATGTTTTCTTGACGAGAAGGTCTGATTTTTGAGTACAAATTCTTAGCTCTCTGTGGCATATAATCTCTGTTTCTGAAGTGGATATCAGCAAAATATTGTCTAGATATGGTATTACTACAATGTCTTTGGTTCTTCGGTACACTAATACCTCATGATTTTTGTGAACAGTCTGGGTTCCTACATTATTCTAAATGGAAGGGCTTGAAAGCACAAGCATGTAAGTTTGCATTAGGGTAAATTGGTCATTTGCAAATCTTTGGTACTTTCATAAAAAAAAAACCTCTATGGATAGGGCCTAACGTGTTTAGTGGGAAAACCCTTTTAAGAGAGGAAAGGTGTAAAATCAACTGTTCTCTGGACGTTCCACTCATAATACCATTTTCAAGATCATTTAACAAGCATAACATGGTTCTAGCTGCAGTGGTAGTAATATTAGATTTCATATTTAGCATTGCTGATTCCTCAGGGATTTTTGAGGAAGTTATCAGATCTTTTAACTGTATAGCATCTTGGAAGAAGTGGAAGATGTGTTTTCTTAACCACTTTAGTAACTTGCACATGACCCTAGGGAATGGAATCCCAGTATTTAGTTTTACTTCATTAAATAGCAATCTGTTTTTGAACTCCCTAGAAACAGAGATCATCTTCTCTGCATCTTCCCACTCATCCAGAGTATTGTTAATTGGGAGTACACAGTATTTCTTAGTTTTGAGGCCACTGAAAAATTCATCCTGAATGGATTTTCTTTCAACAGTGTCTTCTACATTTAATGCACCCCTCACAGCTATGAGCAATAAGTACAAAATTTGCAGATGTTAACAGATATTTGGAATCAGATCTATCCTCAGGAGGTACGAAAGACTGATCTTTGTCTTGAGGGTCCTGATAAGAGGAGGCAGCTACCTCTTGATAGGGAGTCAATATTTAAATCTAAAATTTTGGGGGGGTTTCGGAACTGATTATTCATGTCTTACAGACAACCCATATTTTGAACTTAGTCTTTAAACACAAAGCACAGTTCTTCAATTAAGGAATATTACACTTCTCATTGTTTTATATATACAGTCCTTACACAAAAGGTTGGCATTGCATATAATAGAGGGTGGGTCATCCCATAGAATTCTGATGTCACTTTCTGTGCACCTACCGCAACTAGTCATCGCAGCCCTGTGGAACTGTCGAAAGACATGCCAATGGACTCAAAGGAGGCGCAGGTCTTCAGAGACTCCTCCGCAGGACAGCCAGGTGTGGCCATCATTGGGCAAGTCATTAAAAAAAATATTTGATACATATTAGTTTTTCGATCCAATATTTATTTCCTGAGATATGCCATAGTCCCAACATTTTTGTTACTCTGTATACTATTAAAAAAAAAATAATAATAATTTATATGAAGTTATGAAACAACTATGAAAAAAAAGGTGCCACCAGCCATTGAGGGTGTAGGCATAGCTGCTATAGTCACACCATTACTGGGACATAATGGCTTGCAGTAAAGGAAAGAACAATTTCCGGCAGTTCAGGGCACGTTGGGAGTTTTAGATACCACAAAGGATAGGGAGAACGGTAAGCAGAAATGAATGCTTGGTTTTTTTTGCAGGATGAGTCAAAACTGTATATTTTATAATTGTAGATCCAGACAAAAAAAAAAATTGGCCCCAGTGACAATTGGCATTTAAACATTTTTTGCTGTAATGGGACCAAGGATTATCAATAAAGCTTCATTACAGGCATATTACAGCTGATCATTGCAGTCTGGGACTATAGTAAAACATTCAGAAAGCTTTGCCAGAGGTCACAGTGGGCAGAGGGGTCCGTCTGTAACTATGGGTTGTCTGTAAGTCGGGTGTCCTTAAGTAGGGGACCACCTGTGTATGCTTTAATGTCTCCTATTTGGGTAGACAAAATGAATATAATAAAAAAAAGAGGAGGACCAAGGACTGAGCCATGAGGGAAGGAGGGGGTGAGAGAGAGACTCTGAAGGTGCGGTCAGAGAGATAGGAATAAAATCAAGAGAGTGCAGTGTCCTTCAGGCTAATGGAACGAAGTATCATGAGGAGGAGCTCTGTCATAGTTCATTCATAGTTTATATGGCTGAAAAAAAGACACATGTCCATCAAGTTCAACCAAGGAAGGGATTGGATGAAGGGGTTTAGGGGAAAACATTCTATATAACATAACAGTCAATGTTATTTTGGTGTAAAAAGGCATCTGGACTCTTCTTAAAACCTTGTTTTCTCCAGACAGACAGTGCCCGCTTGAATTTGGATTCAACCTGAACAACTTTCCACCAGATTTTTTGTATGCACCATTCATTTTTATAAAAAAATTAATCATGTCCCCTCTTAGTCTTCTCTTTTTTCTCAGATTAAATAAATCTAGTTGTTTTAATCTTTCCTCATAACCAAGATTCGCCATACCCCTTATCATTTTTGTGGCTATTCATTGTACCCTATCCAGATGCAGGGTATCCTTTTTATGGACTGGTGCTCAGAACTAGATGGCATATATCAGGTGAGGCCTAAACAATGACTTGTACAGTGGTAATGTTACATCCCTAACCCAAGAGTCCATAGCACTTTTGAAACATGACAAGATCTTGCTGGGTTTAGAGACAGCTGATTGACATTACATGCTGTTATTTAATTTATGATCTACTAGTACGCCCAGGTCCTTCTCAACGAGAGTCTCTCCGTGAAGTACTCCCACAAGGACATGTTTCATGTGAATTATTAGCCCCCAGATGCATAACCTTACATTTATCCACATTGAACCTCATTTGCCAAGTGGATGACCAAACACTCAATTTGACAAGTCATCCAACAGTCTATGAACATGCTCCGTAGACTGTATTACACAGTTATATTAATTCCTACTTCTAGAGCATTAATAAATAAATTAAATAGTAGTGGGCCAAGCACAGAACCCTGGGGAACACAACTTATAACTGGTGACCATTCTGAGTAGGAATCATTCATCTAGTTTTCAATCCAATAGACCTTATTTTACCCACCAAGTGTGTCTTTGCAAAGTCTAAGAACACAATATCCACAGCAGTTCCTCTGTCCTGGTATCTGCTCACCTCTTCATAGAAGCGGATTAGGTTAGTCTGACAACGTCTATCCTTAGTAAACCCATGCTGGCTGTCACTTTTACTATTTGATATCACATTCTCCTGAATGTAGTCTTTTAGTATCTTTTCAAATATTTTCCCCACAATTGCAGCTAAGTTTACAGACCTGTAATTGCCTGGTAAAGTTCTAGAGCTTTTTTGGAATATTGGCACCACATTTGCCTTATAATTATTGAGCTGATGATCCACAGTATCAAACACTGCCGAGTGATCCAGAAGAAGAACTTTGGATTTAGCAATGAGGAGCTCATTGGAGACTTTAGAAAGTGCAGTTTCAGTAGAGTGCATAGAGTGGAAACCAGATTGTAGGGCATCAAGGAGAAAGTTAGCCAAGAGAAAGTCCAAAATAGACCAGGTGTTCCTGGCATTTGGAGATGAAAGGGAGGTTAGAGACTAGTTTGTAGTTAGCAGCACTAGATGGGTCCAGGGAATCTTTGTTTAATAATGGGGTGACAACTACATGCTTGAAGGAAGAGAGATAGACGCCAGAAGAGAGAGAGGTCGAAGATTTTAATGAGGTGAGAAGGGACCACTGGGAAGAGACTGTACGAGGTGCGAGGGGATGGGAACACTGATGCAGGTAGTGGGGAAAGCAAGTCATACTCTGTGACTAGCTCAAAGGAAGAGAGCAAACATGGTGAAATAGTGCAGGGAAGGGGATTATTTTGGATTGGGAAATTATTTTGTAGCGAATGTAGTCAATTATTTCTTTGAAGTAGGTGGCCAGATCTTCAGTTCCAATGTTCATAACGAGAGGCTGAACCTTTGGTGTTTGTAAGGGATGAAGAGTATTTTAGAGCCTTTTCGGATTTTTAGAGATGATATTAGATTAGTGATATAGATCTGTTTGGCGAGATGGGAGGTGCTGTTATAGATTCTAATCATTCATAAACTCAAGAAAAAAGTAAATAGATAATAGAAATAGAACATAAGCCTTTTTTAATAAGATAATATTCTTATCAAGTAAAAAATAGCTTTTTGGTCAGATTGATATTTCATTTAATCAATAATCATTAACTTACCACCATAGTGTGTATCATTGTTCTGCCTTATAATGGACTTTTTGATGGCTGATCTACGATAAATTATATGGGTTCTACCATTATCTTCTTCTTGTTTATCCTTCTCCAGTGGTTCTATGAAAAACTCGTCACTGTCTGTACGGATCATACCAGCCTAAAATGACAAATGGGTAAACATTAAAATGCATATATGAGCTGCAATCTAAGAGTTTTGGTGGACTTGATGTTTATTAGGCTCCTGTTCCCACTTTTTAGACTTTGTAGCTGCACCATGTCAACCAGTGCCCCTTTTCAACTATGTTAGCACACTCGGACACAAATATAGTCAAGTGCAATGGCAATCACAATCTTTCTGTGCTTTTGTCCATTTCAACCCTGCATTTACAGTAAGACACATGCATTACCATTTCTCAATACTGTATTCTTTATATACTATATATATATGGCCACTTAATGTTATAGCTACTTATATAATGCATATGCTGTATGTAATACTACATTTGTAACCATAGCCTACCAATGTGGTAAAATGGATCTGCTCTCTAAAACATAAATTTAAGCAGGCCATGACTTTAAAAGGATGGAAGCAAAATGCAATCCACTGAGCAGATGAGACATCTGAACAATAAATGGTGGGTCGTGTCCAGTATTTTAATAGTAACACAGAGTTACATAAATCATGATTGTATGGCAACCATGTAAAAGGCTTCATAGAATATAATAATGTTTGTTACCCGTCAGCATTAGGAACATTCTTCAGAAGCAATACATCACCATAATCCTAAGATCTTCCCCTTCTTTTAAATTTGTATATTCTAATGCCATAAATGCCCTAAGCTTCACTCATTCATTGATCATACCAGATCATATGATCAAATTGGATATCCCAGCGTTGGGATAGGGTTGGCCTATCATGGGATGTGAATGGAGATATGCAAGAAAGTATTGGAGGTCAGATGGGAACAAGTGTTCTATCAAGTCCCAATGCTTAATGAATCCAAATCAACAATGAAAAACTAAAAAACTCAGCTTCCCTACTTATAACATTTTAACCATATCATTGTGTAACAAAGCACGTGCTACACGGTGGGCAGCAAAAATGGCAAAAAGCTGTTAAAAGTAAATGACAGAATGGATATTATTTCAATCCCCTCTGTTGATAAAATGTTATCAAAAGTATTGTATTGTTGTCATTAAAAATTTAAAACACATTCTCTTCATCTGGAAAATTAATTATAATAATCAATTATCTTGCCTCACGGGCTCTGTAAAAGTGACATGGCACGTGCAATCTGTTTCAATAAAATTTGATGATGGCCTAAATATGGTATAAATCGAAAATGTTTATTCAGAAACATGCAAGAGACACCTCTAGAATTCAAGTTGCTGCCATAGAAAAGTAAATCTGACCACAGGCAGAGGAGACCAGTTACGGAAGCTTCAAAATAGGGAAGTATATAGGATCTGGTTACTGGACACAAGAAGACCCAAAAAGTCTTAAAATCTTGCCACCTTAAAGGGAACCAGGAAATCAAATCAACCCCAAAAACTAAAAATATATTCATAAACTGCCATTAGAACGCATTGCCTATATTCCTACATTTTAATTTTCCATGGCTGTAAACTTAAACATTCAGGTGCAAATGACCAGAGGAAAGTTCTATCAGTGTCTTCCTTGAAGCAAAGGTCCGGTTTATTCACAAGTCTGCTGCACAGGCATGCCTCCCAGTCCTTGATTGACACCCCATATGATTATCTGCACTGTGGTGCTGAGGGAAGCAAAAAGTCTGCTCCCCCTGAAGCTTGTTAGAGGAGCAGAGATTAAAGGGGTATTCCGGGAATATGAACATGCAATACAAAAACCCACAATGCTATAAATAAATTAAATACAACAAAACTCAATGTCATTAATCACAAATTATTTGCTTCTATGATCCAAAAACTTTTATGGGCCTTTTAATAAGTAGGCACAGTTATCTCCAAGATAAGCACCATCTACAACTCACATGAGCCCTCAGTTCTCACTAACAGCTCCTCCCCTTATTCTCTGCTCCCGGTGATGACCTAAGAGACTGTGCGGCTGTTACCATAGTAATGATGTGTGCCATTACAATTTAATACTCCTTGCCATTCACTGAAAGCTGGAAATAAAATGTGTTGAAATGGATGAAAAATCTAATTTACACCAGTTTCTTTACTTTGCATTCCAAATAACCCCTCACCGTTATTGTTTGGCTCAATATGTATACAGATTTAACTAATTTCGATGACGGACCCCTCATTTTCAAAATCTGTAGGGGTCTCAGCACTGAGACCCCCACTGATCAGCAAGTTAGGCCCTATCCCATGGATAGGCCCTAACTTTAGTTTGTGGGAAAACCCCTTTAATACTTGATTATGACTGGCCAGAGGCCCCTATATCTCCACGCATACCACACACCACTTTTTTTGTGACACCCATGAAGAAGGAGAGGAAAAGGAAGTGAGAGCTATAACCAAAAGGGTTGGTGACCCTAGGTGCCATCATGGTTCAAGGAAACAAAATTACCGGTGGGCAATTACCAATATCCCCCTCTCACCATGACAGCACCCAACCAGAGAGAATAGCATAGAATTAGGGGGGAAGGGAACACTGAAGACAGAACTTTACATCCTAAAATCAGTTTGCTTATAGAAGGTGTGGGGGAAGACTAGATTGCAACCGGGCAAATTTGGTTTACAGAAACCTCCCAAAACTGTGCCCAAGAGGTGGGCTCGAATGAGCTCGAGGAGCTTCCAGCACAGGCAAATCTGTGATACCTTTTAATGGCTAACTGAAATATAAGATGTTACAAGCAACTTTCGGGGCGGCTATGTTCCCTTCATCGGAATGGTATAACAGTCTTTAAGTGACACAGATCTTATACACCATGAACAGAGAAGAAATGCACACAAAATCTAAACAAAAGGACAATAGCAATAACAAAGTTGAGACAACAGGTTCTTAATTCGATAAATTGGGTAGTGTCATTGCCTGTAAGCTCTGGAGTCTCTGATGAACCATTATCTCAAAATACATCTTAAGGTTGTAGTAAGTAATGAATCCCTTTGATAGATTTTGTATAAATGTAGGTGTGGTATAGGATGCTTGCATTCTTTTGTTGCTTAGCATAATATTCTGCTAAGTATAATATTCTGACAAATATGCTGCAGTTATACATTGCAGCTAACAGGGCAGGAGACAGGTAAGATGGCAGAGAAAAATGAACAATTATGTTTCTCAAAATGTTTTCCATTTTCGCTCTGTTTGCTTTGGTTGTTTTACTTTCCTACCGTCCTTCTATCCCACCAATAACAACTATCCATGTCAATGCCTCACTCCTGTAGTCGCCTTCCAACACCACTCACACACTCTATACGTTATGTAACCATACTAACTAATCAGTATTCTGTTGTGAAACAAGAATTAACTTCTTATAAATCTATAAAGCATCTTTGGTCTTTTCTTTCTCCTTCTGCTTGCTTCAGGGGACATCTCTCCTATCTCAGGCACACATTCTGCTTATTTTAACACTTTACATAGAAACCCTGCTAACCTTATAAAGATTCTGTGTATCCCCTCTTCTCCTCCTCCACCCGTAACGCCTTTTAAAGCAAACCTACCACTTCGGATAGGGCTTATAAGCAGCACATGCCGCGGACATGCCGGCACCAGCTCACCCTGAGCTGGTGCACGGCATGTGCTGCTTGTAAGCCCTATCAGAAGGGGTAGGTTTCCTTTAAATATGCCCTATGGAATGCCCGCTCTGTGTGTAATAAAGTAGAATCAGTTCATGACCTCTTTCTTTCGAAGTCTTTTGACATGTTTGCCATCACAAAATCATGGATCCAGCATGATGACTCCGCCTTGGATGCGGCATGGTCTTATGGCGGTTTACACTTTCTTCCACTGTTCCAGACCTGAGAATAGGCAGGGAGGAGGGGTAGGTATACTCCTCTCTCCTCAATGTACATTCCAGGTCATTCCTCCTGTACCCTCTCTTACTTTCCCATCTTTTGAGGTTCACATCCTCAGACTTTTCCGCCCATTCTCTCTCCGTGTGGCTGTAGTATACCGTCCTCCTGGCTTACCCTATCAGTTCCTTGACCACTTTGCCTCTTGGCTCGCTTGCTTTCTATCCTGTGACAATCCAACCATCATCATGGGAGACTTCAACATCCCGGTTAACACTCCCCTTCTGCCTCTCAGCACTTACTACTTCTCTAGGTCTTTCACAACTCTTCAATTCCCCCACTCATAATGAGGGAAACATACTTAATTTGTTCTTATCCCGACCATCTTCAATATCTAAATTTTACCAATTCTTCCTTTCCACTTTCAGACTATAACCTCCTTTCTTTTACTTTCAGCAATCCTTCACCTTCTCAGAATCCTTCCACCCAACATTCATATCGGACCCACATGCAATAGATACTCACCAACTCATAGAAACCTTACAGTCTGCATTGTGCTCCATCTCCTCTTTTACCTGTCCAAACCAGGCTACTAACCACTAAAATCACATCAGAAGCAGGCTAGATGTAATGTCACCACTCACTATCTGAAATTTTCAAACACAGACGCAGGCAACATTGGCACACCGAACAAACTCGTTTCCTTCAGCAGTGCTCCAGGAATGCCGAATGTCTGGAGAAAATCGTGCACATCTGCAGACTTTTTACACGTCAAATTTATGCTAAAAACTTATAACTCTGCCCTTCACCTTGCTAAACAGGTCTGTTTTACTAATTTAATATCCCCTCTCTCTAACAACCCCAAAAGGCTCTTTGATACTCTTCACTACTTACTAACACCAAAGGTGCAGCCACCTGTTACAGACCTTGGGGCTGAATATCTGGCCACTTTAAGGATAAAATTGATTGTATTTTCCAGGAAATAATTGCTCAAGCCTCTCACCCCACTAATCCCCTTCCCTCCGGTGCCTTATCTTGTTCACTCTCTTCCTTTGAGCCAGTGTGAGGAAGAAGCGTCCAGGCTCCTTTCCTCTGCTCGACCCACTTCCTGCATCAGTGACCCCATTCTCCACATCTCGTACAGTCTCTCTCCCCAGCAGTCACTTCAACCTCTCTCTCTCTCTCTTCTGGTGTTGTCCCCTTTACTATCAACTTTGCGGTTACCCCTTTACTAAAGAAACCTTCACTAGACCCATCCAATGCTACTAACTGCATACCAGTTTCTAACCTCCCTTTCATCTCCAAACTCCTGGAACGCCTGGTCTATTCTCAACTAACCCGCCATCTCTCAGCTAACTCCTTCAACCCCCCTGCAATCTGGTTTCCGCTCTATGCACTACACTGAAACTTTCTAAAGTCTCCAATGATCTCCTAGCAGCATCTATTAGCAGCATTCAATACTGTGGACCACTAACTCCTCATCACGATGCTTCACTCCATTGGCCTAAAGGACACTGCACTCTGTTTTCTTCCCATCTCTCTGACCGCACTTTCAGTGTCTATTTTTCTGGATCTCTTTTCTTTCTCTTCTCATTTTTCTCACAGTGTCTGGGTTCCTCAGGGCTCAGTCCTAGGTCCTCTTCTGTTCTCCCTCAATACTTTCCCCAATGGACAGACCATCAGCAGATTCAGTTTCCAGTATCATCTCTATGCTGATGACACCCAGCTGTATACTTCTGCACATAAGCTCACCCCTGCCTTAATCCAGAACACTAGTGAATGTCTCGCTGCTGTCTCCAACATCGTGTTCTATTTCTAAGACTGAACTTCTTGTCTTTCCACCGTCTACTAACTTACCGAACCCTGACCTCTCCATCTCAGTCTGGGATCTCTATAGCACCAAGGCAGCAGGCTCACTGTCTTGGGGTTGTGCTGGACTTTGAACTCTCCTTTTCAACATGCATTCAATCTCTCGATCACTCTTGCCGCATGCATCCCAGAAACATCTCCAGAATCCGACCATTTCTGACAATTGAAACTTCTAAAATGCTAATTGTTGCAATTATTCACTCTCGACTAGACTACTGTAACTCCCTACTAATCAGTCTTCCACTCACTAAACTCTCTCCTCTGCAATCTATTCTTAATGCAGCAGCCAGGCTCGTCTTTCAGACCAAACGCTACACGGATGCCTCCAGTTTGTGTCAATGACTGCATCTCTTCCCTATTCACTCTAAAATAATAACCGTCATCCACAAAGCTCTGAATAATTCTGCACCTCCATACCTCTCTTCTCTCATCTTAGTCTATCGCCCTTCTCGTGCTCTTCGATCTGCCAGTGACATTAGATTAATTTGAACCTCTCATGCACGTCTCCAGGACTTCTAGTGAGTCACTCCAATTCTCTGGAATGCCCTTCCCCAGACTCTCAGACTAATACCCACCCTTCAAAAAAGCAAACATGCTCTTAAAACCCATCTCTTTAGGCAAGCCTATCAGTCGCTAACTGCATGAAACGTGAACTCTCCCTTTACTAATCTATCCTATGTCCTATCTCCCGTCTGTTATCTGGCATACAGCAGATATATTCCAAGTTCCAGGCTTCTCTACAGTCTTTTTTACCTTGGACCCTGTAAATAAGATGGCGGCTGATGGCTGGTTCAAGCAGCAGAACTTTTATTTAATTTATTTATTATTTTATATTGTTCCGTTCCAAAGAATGGCTGGACCATTATACAACCTGTTGTGTCAACACCTTCATCTTCTTAGAATGTAAGTTCTTGTGAGCAGGGCTCGCACTCCTATTGTTCAATATGACTTTGTTCTATGTAATCTAATATTATATTTGCATACGTCCCTTATGATTTGTAAAGCGCTACAGAATTTGACGGCGCTATATAAAGATTATTATTATTAAGTCCTGTGTGGAGGGTGTCAAAGAGGGTAATAAATAATAATAATGTATTCCCAAATTTGTCTCATTTTATGACTGGAAATTGCCCTTTAATATTATAACTTTCATATCCAAGGTATTATGGCCAGGACTGCAAAAATGTTTTGCCACAGGTAGATGTTTCTGATCCTCTTTTATTGTGTGGCTATGAGACCGTATCCGAGCTTGTCCAACATGGACATTTTGTGCACACAATCAGGTAGACCACATTAGAAGTGAAACATGGGAGGTTATATTCCTGCTGTGTGCTGGGGATCTGTATCTTGTCGTATCTGTTCGAAATCAGAGAGCAGGTTTTGCAGCATCTGACATTACAGGGGAAAGTTCCTTTTTGTATGTTAGATGGTATACGCTGAACTAATAGCCAACTTGATCCTTCTGGATATGGCTAAAGCTGGTGATATTTTTCCCTTATTTCTGCCTGCTAAAAAGGACAAGGAAACTGTCAGATAGCCAGATAGATGTAAAGAGGGCTATAGAAATCTAATTTGTGGAACTCCCTGTCTGAAGATGGCTTGTCACAAAATGAGTCTAATCTCCTAAGAATGATGAAACTGGCCTCTAAGTTTCATCATTCTTAGTAGATTAGACTAATTTTGTGACAAGCCATCTTCAGACAGGGAGTTCCACAAATTAGATTTCTATAGCCCTCTTTACATCTTTAGGAAGAAAAAGCTGGGTCCGTGACCATAACCACCCATTTCCCGATTTATGAAGGCTACTGCTGTCACATTGGGACAAATTTATCAAGCTGTCTCAAAGTCAGAATATTTCTAGTTGCCCATGGCAACCAATCACAGCTCCCCTTTAAAATATTCATGAGCACTGGTAAAATGAAAGCTGAGCTGTGATTGGTTGCCATGGGCAACTAGAAATATTCTGACTTTCAGACAGCTTGATAAATCTGCCCCATTGTCTGAGTGCATCTTCAAGCCGTTTCCCAAACTGATTTTCAGAGATGCCCTTATTGCTTCGAGGATGGCTCTTAACTCCCTGAAGTTCAAATGACATTGAATGTTTGTCCTTGTCCCAGGGTGCCTGAAAGAAGATGTTCCTATTAACCGGGTTCCCCACCTTCAGGAGTCCACATCTGTTACAAGACAGACTCTTCTCCTGCCTCCAGGACAACCCCTTTTAAAAGGTTCTCCTCCACCAACCACTAATCGAGGAACCTTAAAATTTGCCAAAGAAGAGGAATTCTCTGATCCAGACTGGATTGTTTTCCATTTCAGTGCTAGAGCATATGAAGTTGTAGAGGCCTGGGATGGAGCATCGCCCAAGGGACTGCCGGGTTAGAGGCCGTAAATAGTCCCAGAGTCGTCATTATTCCTCTTATCATAAGTGACCCTTTCTGTAGACTCCTTACTAACAATATTTTTTAATATTGGACTTGCTGTGGTTTGGTACCACCAGGTCGCTCCACAGGTGCATCTTTGTCCCCAGTGGCCACCAGACGTAGTACAGAGTCGTAAGGTAAAAGCGTAGTTGGGGACAGGCAACACAGAATCAGAGTCGGGGACATAGCAATAGGTCAGGACAGGCAGCACAGGAGTGAAGTCAGGAACGGAATCAAGGTCACGATCGGAAATCAGTATAAATCGCAAAAGGGCAAAGAACATAGCATAGAAGCACAAAGATCCGGCAGGGGACATAGGAAGGGGTGGAATTTATCAAGCCAGGCGGCCGGCCAGCCAGCGACAATTATTGGCGCGCTGGCCCTTTAAATCTTACAGAGCCGATGTGCATGTGCCCATGGAGGCTAGGATGCGGGCAGGTAAGCGAGCATGCAGGCTGGCTCCAGGGACACAGAGAGGCATCCGGGATATGGGTTGAGGGGCACCCTTGACAACAGCTTTAACTGAATTGCGTACCTCTTGTTGTATAAAGTAGCACATGGTCTCTAATAGCACTAACTGATCCTGAGAAATCATACGTTGTATACAGAAGTCACAGGATGGCTTAGGATATGAGGTAGGAAGACAGATTTTACATTACCTGTTTTTAGTACTACTCGTGGATTTCACACTAGGGGTTTCTTCCCTCTAAAAACAATCACAAATAAAGAGATAAGAAAGCCTGTAAACTGGTTCTTATTAAGGCCATACTCACCACCAATCGGACTACTCCTCAATTATTATCATGGTGTTATCCGCTCACCTTCATCTGTACTATTGGTGCAAGTGGTGTGTGTAGCAAGAACTTTTCTAGTTTCTCTGTCGAAACAGCAGGTACTGGAGCTGAAATGGATCTTGCAGCTGGCTGTAGGCGTGGAATACACACAGAGACCACTGTGTGGAATCTCAATCTAAATTTTCCACCCTGTGATGTCACCAGAGATGTGGGACGCCGACAAGCACCCCACCTCCGATTCCCGGCAGAAGTGGGGCAGAGACATGACTCTCCATGCCATATCCAGACCTCCTCAACCACTGAAGGTGTCACTGACCCCCACCCAGCAGCATCACACTATCACCCTGACCCATCCCTAGACTGAGGTAAGCCTCCGTAAGGGGGAGGCTGTGGCCACCTAGGGACTACTCTTCCCCGACTTGCCCAAACAACACAGAGCCAAAAGAACCTCACTGAGGTTCTCCTGGGTCCCCACCAGAGGACACGATACTACTAAAGGTGAGACCGGCCTTTTAAAGACCTGGAGTTTCCTGTCCCCAGAGGCCGACCCAATTTCTGAGTGGGAAATGTTGATTCAGACATTTGATCCCCATTTCCATTACCCAGTTCACCACTGGTAACAATCATTTTTTATATTCTGATGGGTATCCCCAGGTATCCCAAGATGTCATATTTAGACTTCTTTTTATAAAACTTTACTTTTTTACACTTTTTTTTGTTTAACTGTATTTTTATTTCGTTTTTCAGGTTTACAGCTTATACATCTTTCAAATCACTACATACAGGTGAAAAGTAGCATTTTTAGCAAGGTATCTAGGTTTTAACAAAGTAGATCAACAGGGTCTTATCAACTGACATAGACCAACTCGTATAAAACAATAAAAGCCCTTAAGGTTGTTTTCCTAGGGCCACAGGTCCAATAAACAGATATAATCAACAAAGAAAGTGAGGAAAGACAGACAATAGACTGGAAACATGAGGGAAGGGGTGTAGGATGGTATCTAATTTAGCGAAATAGTGGGTGCTCCCCATTGTGGAAGCGATCTCATTAGCAAACCGTCCGACCCGTCCAATAATCATCCCATGGGGCCCATATGTGGTTAAATGTTTCTACTGTGTTATGTAGGAGTGCGGTAAGGTATTCTAGGGTGCGTATCTCTTGTATTCTTGTACAAAGCTCCATCCGGGAGGGTGCTGTGGCTTGTTTCCATTTTACAGAGATTAGGCACTTTGCTGCTGTAAGGAGATAAAGAAGTAATCTGGAGGTGTGTTTGCTCATTCCTTTTGGGTAAAGGTTTAACAGACAGGTACTCGGGTCTATAGGGATCCGACATTTAAGAACCAAGGAAAGGATGTCTGTAACTGTGAACCAGTATGGTTGTATAGTTGGGCAAAGCCAAAAAATATGTGGTACATCCGCTCCCCCCGCTCCACACCGCCAGCAGACATCAGGAGAGTCCGGATATATATGATGTAATAATGCCGGTGTATGGTACCATAGCATTAACAGCTTATATTGATTTTCTTTGTATTGGATGCATTGAGATGCTTTAGCCGCCCTTTCCCACACTATCTGCCAGGTCTCCAGCGGAAGTTCCCTTCCCAAGAAAGTTTCCCATTTCTTCATGTATTCATGTTTTGGTACTTTTGAGGGGTCGGGGTTAATTAATATTTTATAGATTGTGGAGATAAGTCCGGCAGTAGAAACATTTAAATACAAAAAAATGCAAAAGTCCCTCTGCATCAACGTCCTGCATCAATTAATTTTTTTATCTAATATTTACGGAGGACGTTGATGCAGAGGGACTTTTGCATTTTTTGTATTTCTACGTTTGGATATTTGGACTTTTATCCATTTTGTCTCTCTTGTGCCGTTACGCCGTTCACTACAGCGGATTTGGTTTTCCTTGTTTTTGTTTTTTCTATACATTAGTAGAAACATTTAGTACCAGGGGAAAATCTATCATTTTTTTTTATCTCCGTCTTCCAAGTGGCATAACATTTTCACTTTTTTGGCTACAGAGCTGGTTGATGGCTTGTTTTTTGTGGGATGTTGTACTTTGCAACAGTATTATTCTGGAGTACATATGTTTTTTGATCACTTTTTATTGCATTTTTTGTGGGATTAAATAAGTAAAAATCAGGGTTTTTTTTCAGCGCTCATCGTACAGGTTTAATAATTATTTAGTTTTATTCTATGGTTTGTTACGGTGGCGGTGATACTATATATGTAGAGTTTTTATTTAGACTTTTTTGTGCATTACATGTCTTTATGTTTTAGGGCTTACGGGCATTTTTATTGATTTACTAATTAATTTTTTGTTGAATAACTTTTTTATTAGTTTCCCCATGGGACATGGTTCGTGATAATACCCTGCGATACTGATGTATTGCAGGGTTTTAGCAGTGTCAACCTATGCACATGCATAGGCCGACACTGTGCCTTTAAGATAACATCATAGATCGGACCCCAGGGCTGCCATAGGAACGAGGCAGAGACCCCTGGCAGCCAAGTCAAATGCCGTCGTCGGCATGTTCTGAACATTGTACTAGTAGCTGACACAGAGATGAGACAGATCAGGGATGATGAGATTCATGAGATGCTTATTGCACACAATAACACTTTTCAGCTCTGATACATCTCAGTTACACATACGGTCAGATGTAATGTACCTCCCTCCACCTTCCCCCAGATAAATCACTTATTTGCCAGTAGCTCACGATGTGTTGTGTTGTTTGCCGTCAGGAAGTCAGTGAGTGTGAGCTCGCCCTGGAATGCAGGGGGGTTGGGGATAGAGGCAGGGAGAAGAGCTCAGCTCCACAGTGTCAAACAGAAAAGCAAGATGGCTGCCGACCCTAAAGTCAGAAGATACAGGGTCAGAAACCAGGGGCAACTGAAATTCTGTACATCAGGACTGATAGAAACAGGTTGGAATTATATCTGTGAAATGCAGTATTTCAGTTAATTACAGTGAATTAGAGAATAAGTTTTGTTATCCTGAGTACATTAAGAAACTTGTCTTAGGGGAAATACCCCTTTAAGGATGCAGCTAGTTTGTACATTATAGCTCAGTTTTGTTTTTTGTTTTTTTTTTTAATCGACCAGGGTTAGTTTTTTTTTTTTTTGGGGGGGGGGGGTAAACCTTCAATAATTAAGGAAAAATAAAAAAAATACAATTTTCAAAGTTTCAAATGTTCCAATTTTTAGACAAAAAGTCACACTTTTTGTACACAACTTTTGCCATTTGGCTTCTTTGTATTTCTATAATTTGTTTTAAGTTTCCATTTTTTACGGATGTTAGAAGGTTTATAGCCTTAGTAGCAGGTGCTCAAATTTTCAAGAGATTGGAAAAAAAGCTAAATTTTTGGTGACTTAGGTTTGCAAGTGTCCTTTAGAGGATTATGTACCATAAACACCCACAAGTAACACCAGGTCATGAACTTAACATCTCAAACTATTCAAATCAACATTTGGGAAGCATGTTAAGCCTTTATTTCTCAGGAATCAAACAAAAACGGATGGGAACTTTTTAGATTTCAATTTTTGTACAAGAATATTCTCATTAAGCCCTAAAATGTACACATTCAGAAATTGTTGGAGGTAAAGATACATCCCAAAATGTTTTGGGTGTTTGTACAGAGTACAGCAATACCTGACATGTGTCTGTCAACTGCCGTTTTGGCGCACAGCAATGTCCTGAACGAAGTTAGTGCTATTGGATTTTTGGCAGGCCCATTTGTCTACAAATGTTTTGTGGTGCCACAGCGTACTTTCAGAGCCCCTAAAGTGCCAGTACAACTGAAAACCCCCAAAGATGACACCATTTTGGAAACTACAACCCTAAATAAATGTATCTAGATTAGTGGTGATCATTTTAATCCCCAACATGATGGCCAAAATCTACTACAATAAAGTAAATGGTGCAGAATAAAAATAGAATTTCTCGAATATATCCATTTTAGCGCCAAATATATTTTGCTCAACTCATGCCACTTTAGACAAACACCCCAAAAATCATTCTGAGGGTTGTCCTGAGTACAGCAATACCACATTTGTCGCAATAATTGACAGGCTGGGCACACAACAGGGCTGAGTAGGCAAGGAGCGAAATTTAGCTTTTGGAGCTCAGTTTTCACTGCTTGAATTTGGGGTGCCATTGTCACGTTAGCAGGGCTGCTGAGGTAGCAATACAATAGAAACTCCCAATAAGTTAGACCATTTTGGAAACCTCACCCCTCAAAAGAATTTATCTAGCATTGTAGTGGGCAATTTAACCCCAGAGATACTGTCCCAAATGTAATACTAAGTGAATGGGGAACGTAAAAATTGTTTTGTTTTCTCAAATGTGCCATTGTAGTGAAAAATGTATTCAGCCCAACTCATGCCACTGGAGACAGACAGCAAAATTTAGCTTTTGGAGCTGCATTTTCACTAGATTGGTGTTGGGATGCCCCTGAGGTACAAGTACAATAGAAACCCCTTTAGAAGTGACCCCATTTTGGAAAAGGCACCCCTCAAAGAATTTATCTATTGTTGTATGCGCATTTTAACCCGTGATGCTGGCCCAAATGTAATACAAAATGAATTGGGCAGCGTAAAAATTGCCTCGTTTTCTCAAATGTGCCATTGTAGTGACATATGTATTCAGCCCAACTCATGCCTCTGGAGACAAACACCCCAAAAATCATTCCCTGGGTTATTCCGGGTATGATAATACCCAATATGTGGCAATCTTCAGGCTCAGAAGGGAATAACTGCCATTTGGAGCAGAGACATTTTACAAATTTTCTCTGATGCGCTACAGACTCCTCAAACTACCACAGTGTGCGCTACTAACTCTTCCAAATAAGGTGTGCACTACTAATACCTCCAACCACTGCACATGCACTACCAACACCTCCAAAAACCACTGCGTGTGCATTACTCCCTACTCCAAATGCGGAAATACTAAGAAAGAAACCAGTCATTTGTTGCCCAGTAACAAAATGCTGGTTAATCAGAGCATCCAGAAGTCTACAAGAAACACAGCAGGACGTCCAGAAGTAAAAATAATAAAACATAACCTTTAATATTTACAATTAAAAATCAGAGTGAACTTCTAGTATAGACCACCTAGCCGAAAGGATACCTTCTCAATTTCTACACTTCCCTTGTGAAAATTTACAAACAGTAGTAAACTAGGTTGAGTATTCATAAACCAGTAAATACATCCAAAAAATACCAGACATCTCACCACAATATGCAACACAAATCTTAATGGTAGTTTTGATGCACAGGTGACATAGGATGGTATCACAAAACCCTAGGTAATCAGATATCATACAAAGGACAAATCGGAAATAAATCAGATCTCACGAGTCTTCAATGTACGGTCTCTTAATCCAAAAGGTTAGAGATCCAATGTGGAGGGTACATATACACGCCGTATATACAGTAGTTTCATATTCAAAACCAGAAAAAAAAAAAAACATTAATGCATGCATGTGTAAAAAATAAGCCAGAAAATAAGTAGATAATTAGTTGCACAGAGCACTCATTTAACATACATAACATGGAAGCTTTTAGAAGACTTGCAAATTAAATTCTAAACTTAATTGGCATCATTTAAACTTGAGGTTAAGACTAAGAAACTTAAAAGGAATATATTATGTAATTAACAATTTATTCAGGGACGTTTTACACAGTGCCTTTACGTTTTTTTTTCTATCCAAAAGTGGATTAAAAAAAGAATGGGAAGAAAAATAAAGCAAAGACTTGTACTTTGGTATCCTGTCATATATAGCTCTTCAAAAACTATGCATATTTTGCAACAATCAAAAACTGCAGTAGCCACCCTCTACAATGCCATGGGGCAGCCACAGTGGTGGCAAAGACGTATGCTTCCTGGATTCTCTGCGAATTCAGCACAGTAAAAGGTGTGCACACTGTAATAATCTGTCACATCTTGTCACATCTTGTCAAGAAAGGGTGTGCTTTAGGCCTGGGATCCTACCCCAGAGTATATTTCAAAATAAAGGCTGTGCACCACTTCTTGTAAATAATGTTAAGAATTTTTTATTAAAGACAGATCCTAGTGGACTTTTTGGCCCCCTTGGCCTTTGTCAACCACACGGAAAGCTGTGTAGTAGATGTACTCAACACTTAGCATGCTACAAATCAGAAGGTAGAAAATTTGCAGTAAATTGCACATATATTATTGTACACTCCCTTACACAGTAACGCAAATAAAAACCTATGAAACCAAATTAATGAGACAACAAAAGTTAACTTTTAGATGGGTATTACATGTGTACCATTGTATTAGCAGCGCAATAATGGAACCTTCTGCGGCTCATAAGAATTTCAGCAAGAACGTCATGATTTTAACTGCAGTGTTGAAACAAATACCCATGGAGTTTCTCTGCATTAACTTGTCCTCTTTTGCATTTGTTTTTCACAGGCAACAAGCTTTTGTGGAGGACTTGAATACGTTTGATGTTGTTAAGATGCAATATTCCAGAAATCACAGGCATGGAAAAAGCTATAGAAAAGCAAAGGTCACAACTGGACAACCTGCTGCAGGAGAGTTTCAGTCACTTTGGAATGGCAACATATTTTTACAAAGTCTCAATTACAGAGATAAATACACCAAGGGCACAGCCAGCATGGCCGTCGAATGGCTAGGGACAAGCAGGA
This sequence comes from Engystomops pustulosus, assembly GCF_040894005.1. Taxonomy (NCBI): domain Eukaryota; kingdom Metazoa; phylum Chordata; class Amphibia; order Anura; family Leptodactylidae; genus Engystomops; species Engystomops pustulosus. Next base: position 41,152,680 of record NC_092414.1, on the reverse strand, counting down.
GCAATGGATGGATAGGTGCGGAGGTTTGTGCTGTCACACTGAAGTTGTGCTCGAACTCCCAAAGATTGCCAAGTACAGTCCATAAAGAATAAAGCCTCTATAATTTATTCCGAAACTGTACATTTTCGCTGCTTTGTTTATAACATGATGTTGTGTCTCCATTAAGTGTGTGTTTAACAGGTAGCACAGTCTGCACATTGACCTTTCACATGTCACTTTACCCTGCTGTTTGACATTATTTCCGTTTATCTGTACAGCTATTGCTACCCAGCATTGGAGTGGTATAGAATTTCTGTCTTGATCTAGGATTTCACTGTCAGCACGGTATGTTTTATTAGATTGTTTATTGTTACCATGACGACGAGTGTGCGCTTCCTCCCCTTTATATCCAGTGAGGTGCGTGCATGAGTCGTCACTGCCTTGAGAAAGTGCCGGCTGGTGCGAAAAGGCCGGTCGGCTTAGCGGCACTGCGTGCCCCCCTGTTTACTCACTGTACGAACGTATGAATAAAGAAGACTGTTTTCACGACCGGTGAGTGCCACTCCGCCTCTTTATTCTTTATGGATTATATTTTTACAAAGTCTGCATGGTCTGAGGAGGCTGTGATGTTCGATTATACACACGGGGTATGGAAGCTGTGCAGTAAAAGTGTAGGATGGTAATACACAGGGAACTAAGACTTGTTTTGGAGCAGAGGGGACTGGTTAAATAGAGGAATACAATGCTTGAGAAATGGTGGCTGGTTATACAAAGGGAATGAGGAGCTGGAGCTTTTAAGCCATGAGTTGCAGTCCGCACTCTGCTGACTGTCGGAGTCCAATGAGCATATAACTCATGGAAGCGTTCGTTGGTGCAGGAGGTCGGGTAGCAGTGAGCGCAGCTAATAAAAATAATTCCTTTATTTATATAGCACTCACAGATTACGCAGCGCTACACAGAGCTTGCCAAATCAGTCCCTGCCCCCATGGGGCTCTCTATCTAATCAACCTACCAGTATGTTTTTAGAGTGCTGAGTTTTCACTGCTCCCGTGTGCTCTCCTGCCACTGTGCTCGGTGCCCTGCCACCTGACACTAGTTGAATTTGTCGAGGTTTGCACCCAGAGCAGTGGCAAGTACTTGTCAGCTGTACTGTACTCCCGGGTTCTCTCCTGCTCCTGGTACAGTTCTGCTCTGGGCCCTGATGCCGCCGCATACAGCCAGCACGGGCGGGACACAGACCGGAGTGGCACAACGCAGTTAGATCAGGAATAGAACAGACATTTAGAATAAGTTTCACATTTTTTATAATCTATTATATGTTTGTGGAGTCAGTCTATTCTATCACAACTCCGACTTCATAGCCCTGATTTTGGTCACTTTTTTTTTTCCAATGATCTCATTTACATTTTTATTCTGCACTTCCGAATATATACAATTTAGGAAATAAGCTTAAAATACTGCTATTTTACTCACAAGTGGTGGCAGGCAAATATTGGTGGACTAAGGACATCTTGGGTGGGATCATCGCTCCCAAAGAAGTCACCTGGGAGCAAAGATCCATTCTTTTGGAAGCCTATGTAACCACAAGACTAGCACAATGTTATAGATCCACAGCAAATTCTCCATATAGTGCAATACTGTAGTATATGGTAGGAGTAATCAGACCCCAAGGTTAAAAGTACACTTGGTGGTCTAAAAAGTAGTAAGAATTGAAAAAAACCCTATATTTTATTTAACAAAAAAAAAACCTAAAAACAGAAAAACTGGACCCGGATTCTCTTTTGCCATTTGGCTATACATAAATAATTGAATTAAAAAAATCAAAGAGTCATACACTCCCAGAGTGGTAGTAATGAAAACTTCATCATGTACCACAGAAAATTACTCCTATCTCCGTATACTGAAGAATGAAAATGTTGTTGGTGTCAGAATAGCGCAAAATTAAAGACTTTATTTTGCACAAAAGGTTTTCATTTTTATTCTAATTAAATTATTTATTCCAGAAATCACACTGTTCCAAGGAATTGGAGTGTACATTTGAAGATGTAAAAACTGTGTCCACAAGAAAAAAATAGAACAAATGTGTTGGATCTACAATTTCATCACATTTGGAATTTGAAATGTTGTCACTAGGAAGTACAATTTTTAAGACAGAAAACAAGCCCTCCTATAGATATGCAAACAGAAAAACAATAAATTACTCTTACCGGCAATGTTGTTTCCTCGAGTCACGACGGCACCACCAGAGTGATTGTTAACCGCCCTCCAGGAAAAGGAAACCTGAGCATAAAAAGAGGCTTCTCCTATTCCTCTGTTTGGTTACAGAGATTTCTTACAGGAGCCGTTTAGTTAGAAGATAGAACCATACATATTTATTTGGCATATGTACATATCTTCATAATGTTTGTATTTTCATATATCCTCTTTTTTTCCTGTGACACCCGTGAAGCCAAACACCCGGGTGGGAATACCAGGTGCCGTTGTGACTCGAGGAAACAACATTACCGGTAGGAGTAATTTATTGTTTTCCACTTCATCATGACGGCACCATCAGATAGAATTACAGTGAAAAAGAGACTGTTAAGGGGGGACAACCAAGGATAAGACCTTTCTTCCAAAAGATAGAGAAGAGGACCCCATTAGATCCACCCTATAGTAATTTAGGAAAGTGTGAGGGGTAGACCAAATGGCTGCCTGGCAAATCTGTTCCAACATAGCATCCCTAAACTCAGCCCATGATGTAGCTAAGGCTCTAGATGAATAGGCATGGATGCCATCCAGAATAGGAACTTCTGAAATTTCATAGGCCATCTGAATAGTGATCTTAATCCATCTAGCCATGGACGTAGAAGATGCCTTAACCCCTTACCGACATGTGACTTAATACTACGTAGATGCCGGGTGTGGGTGCATGGAGATGGCTCACAGGCTGAGCCCTCTACATAGCCGGTAAGTCTTTGCTGCTTGGTGTTTGCTGCAGGTGTTTTCCCGCTGATCGCTGCCGGCATTAGCGCCGCCATCTTTCTGTGGATTGTCACTCCCCGTGACATCATCGGGGAGCGGCGATCCGTCGCCATGGAAGCCTCAAGTCTTACGAAGACCCGAGGCTTCTTCGGGTTAACCCATTCATCACAATGTGCTATCAGCACATTGTAATGAATGAGGAGTAAAATCTCCATATACTGCCATACTGTAGTATGGTAGTATATGATAGGATCGTACAGACAACCTAGGGTTAAAGTAAGTTGAAAGAAAAGTTGAAAAAAAAATTATAATTAAAAAAAACTCAAATCACCCCTCTTTCCCTAGAATTGATATAAATATAAATAAACAGTAAAAATCATAAACACATTACGTATCGCCACGTCCAAAAATGCCTGATCAAAATAATACGGTTTTTCACTGCGTTTAACCCCGTAACGGAAAATGGTGCCCAAAGTCGAAAATTGCACTTTTTTGCCATTTAAATTTTTTTTTTTTAATTCTATAAAAAGTGATCAAAAGGTCATACAGTCCTAAAAATTATAACATTATAAACATCATCAAAAGCCGCAAAAAATGACACCTCCCAAGGCTCCGTACACCAAAGTATAAAAAAGTTATTAGCACCAGAAGACAGCAAAATACAAAAAAACATTTTTGTACAGGTTTTAATTTTTGTAAATTTATAAAAACATTATAAAACCTATACAAATCTGGTATCCCTGTAATCATACCGACCCAAAGAATAAAGTAGACATGTAATTTGTGCCATACAGTGAAATCCGTAAAATCCAAGCTCACAAGAAAACGGCACAAATGTGTTTTTTTACCAATTTCTCTGCATTTGGAATTTTTTTCCCGCAGAAAATAAGCTATAACACAGCTCAGTACATGGAAAAATAAAAAAAAGTTATAGATTTTTGAAGGTGGGGAGTGAAAAATGAAAAAAACAAAAAGGGCTGCGACGTTAAGCGTTTAATCCCCTTATTCTTTCCTGAAAAGAAAACAAAAAGACTACCTGATTTTCTCCACACAGAAGTAGCATCTTAATACTGAACAATACTTCTTTTAACATCAAAAACCGGATCTGGTCTTAGAATAACCCTGTCATCCAAGATCCTACAGTATGGGGGCCTACATGACAGAGCCGCTATCTCACCCACTCTTCTAGCTGAAGTGATGGCTGTAAGGCAGTCTTAAACGTGAGGAGCTTGATGGAAACGCTATCCAAGGGTTCGTACCTTGGAGAATCATGGGAGGAAAGGCGCACAACAGATGACTGTTCCATTTCTTAGATAAGGCGTCCAACGTCAAGGGGAGGACTGCTCAGTTTATGATAAAGAACCTTTCTAACTTGTTATTTTTCCTTGTTGGGAAAAGGTGTATGAGTAGCATACCCCAAAGTCTTGTGATCTTGTGAAATACTGACCGATTCAGTTCCAACTCTCCTTTCGACTAAAGAAATCTTTTGTAATGTTTTCCACCCCCCCCCGTGTGTGAATTCCCTTTAGGGAGGTAAAATGTGTTTCTGCCAGAGTAAGAATTAGTGAGGCTATATACATAAGACCTGAATTTCTTGTACGCCCTTGCTTGTCAGAAAACACTACAGCCATTGCATATAAAGGCCACACCATTACCTTGTAAAAGAAGGAAAGCTTCTATCAGTGCTTTTAGAACCGCTAATAATTCTTTGCTGTTTGAGGAGATCCCTCTCTGTTATATCCCAGGTGCCCAGAAAAACCTGATCTTTATGTAGAGCTTTCTGGTTGTAGGGGCTAGAGATGATTTATCTAGGTTTATCAACCAACCTAACCTCTGGAGAATCTCAATAACCCTGGACAGCTGGTTGCACACTGCCTGTTCCGATGGGCCTACCAACAGAAATTCGTCTAGATTTGGTATGAACAGACCCCCGAGCTTCTCTTATGTGGGCTGCCATCTCTGACACTATTTTGGTAAAAACCCTTAGAGCAATAGAGATTCCTAAGAGTAGTGCCCTGTACTGAAAATGAACGATTTATGAGTCCACCTGAACAGCTACTCTCAAGTATCTTTGGAAATCCGGATCTATGGGGATGTGATAATACACATCGGTCAGTTCTATTGAAGCCATGAAGCAACCGGGAAACAGTAGGTTTACGGTTGACTTCAGTGTCTCAATTTTGAATTTTGGGACAAGAAAAATTTGTTTAGGGGCTTTAGATTCAGAATGACTCTTACCATTTGTTTTTTTATCCAAAATATGGATGAATAGAATCCCTGGCCCTGCTCTGCAAGGAGAACCTAGCACAGTACCTTGTTTGGAGCAGAGTCCGAAACGTGGCAATCATAGTCTCTCTGTTTTCCCCTGGAGCAGGATTTGGGATCTTGAACCGAGAGGGTGGAGAAGCGAGAAAGTCCAGTGAGATACCCCTTTGCACCGCATGTAACACCCACTTGCTTCCTGCCATTTCTGACCAGGCTTGGAAGAAGTAAGTTAATCTTAACCCTACGGGGAGCCTGGCGTCATAAAGGGTTTGGCCCCTTACACTTGGGTTGTTCTCTGGGCTGATTGAATAAGAGCCCCCTGCTCCTCTGAAGGGGTCTGGAATTCTGATTTCTTTCTCTTTCTCTACTCTGGGGCCTTGCACTCCGAAAGAAACAAAGGGGGTCTGTGTTGGCTGCTTACAGGAGGAAACAACTTTACTTTATCTCCTGCTTTCTTTATCAGTGCCTCAAACACCAGACCGAACAACAATTTACCATCACATGGAAAGCCAGTTTTTTAGCCAGAATAGAAGAGTCTGCTAGTAAGGGAGACCATTTCTGCACGTTTGAAATAGACAAAGCTAAAGTGTCTCTAGGTACCTTGTCCTGAATGTCAGTCTCTAGTTGGTTTAGCCAAAATAACAGAGCGAGCTACAAAATATACAAATATTGGGTTTAAAGGCCAAGGTAGCTGAATCTTATGATCTCTTAAGGGAACTTTCCATTTTCTTATCCATTGGATCCCTAAGGGAACCAATATCCTCAAAAGGGAAGAGATGACCTTTGGAGCACCTTGGCTACGGACGCATCCACCTTAGGAGCAAATCCCCAAGAGCAGGAAACGTCCGTGTCAAAGGGGTATTTCCTCTTAACCGACCTTTGGAATGTATGACTTTTTTTCTGGATAATTCCATTCTTTCTGTATTAGGGAGGTCACCGTTTCATGAAGAGGAAGGACTTGTTTACATCTTTCTTTCAATCCCTCAAACATAATATTTTGGATAGATCTAGGTTTTCTTTTATCCTTACAAGCTTTAGAAGGTGATCAATGGCAAATAGTGGACACCCTGCATGCTCTTTTTCTGAGGTCAAAGAGACCGATTCACTAACAGAGGCTACACCTTCCTCCTCTGATCCAGATCTCTCCGTGATTCATACTGCTGCAAAGGTACCTGGCTGCTCCGGTGTGAGAGGAAGTTGGTTAGGAATCGGCACCTCCTTGGCCTTCTGAACTTCCTCCTTAATCACATTCCTTAAGGATTCAAACCAAATGGAGGACTCTTCAGTTAATATTTTTCCAATACAGCTATTACAAATGGCCTTCTCATAACCAGTAGGAAGCTCATGACCACAAATTCCCTATGGTGCTTCTTACGAGTCGCCTTCTTATGCCCCTCTTCTCCCAGGGCTGGAGTGTCTCAGCGAGGTCACAATTGTCAGCCATAATGCACAGCCGGTCCCAGAGCAGCACTCTGCAGTCCACTCTTCCTGTTCAAATATCTGGCCAGGAGCAAGTGGGCGTGTTCCACACACTTCCGGTCGGGACGCACAGATTGTGAGAAGAGAATTTAATTAACCAAAACGACTAAACTTTCTGAAGGAACAGCTCAAAAGGAGGGCACATTCCAGAGCTCCCCCAGTATTTCTTCTACTCCGCGCTCCTCTTCGGATGCTTGTGACTCGATACCAGAAGTGACAACCTCCATCACTTCCGGCGCATGTGCCTGACTCGCTCCGTCACCGCAAGCCACTGGCTTTTTGGAGGCTATAGCGCAGCTGCTGCTCAACCTGGACCAGGGCGCTCGCATCAGGGAATAAGTCCAGAACCACAGCATGGTAGTGAGAGGGAGGCAGCCACGCCGAAGGTGAACTGCACCTAACCCAATCCTCACACCAGAGGACTAGACTAAAGGAGTCCCACACTCCTCCATAAGAAAGGTTTAGTGAAACACCTCAGGGCCACCTTCATCACGGTGTGCCCAGGTCTCCTTCCAAGGACAGGAAACCAAAACTCAGGAGGAGCCTCTTTTTATGCTCAGGTTTCCGGTCCCTGGAGGGCAGATCCCCAATTTCTCTTGTGGTGCCGTTGTGATGAAGGGGAAAATAAAGTTATGGATTTTAAGACAAGAAATGAAAAATGGGCACATAAGAGGGTCCAGATCCCTGGCACTTAGAAACAAAATTTTAGATTAATATGAAAGAGGTAAGGAGGTGCACTCCTATAGGTACCAGAAATCAGCCATTGAGCTCTCTACACTAAATGAATGAAATGTGAATGTATTGTACAAACATTCAGTGTTTGGGGGCCCCATTTAGGCCTATTGCCAACAAGAAAGTGTCATGCGATTTACATCATCTCACCATAATCTGACCATTACTAGGTTCTTTACACAAGATTCATTACAGGAGTAAAACCAAGATAAAAGGACTTACTGTTGAGAGCAGGGATTTATTTGCATCAGACTGGCATTGTAAGCTTGCCTAACTGTCAGGCCCGAGTGCTCAGAGATCGAAACTGAACTGACAAGTTCAGTTCTGGTCTCTAAGCATTTGTGCCGGACATTCAGACAACCTTACGATGCCAGTCTGATGCAAATATATCCCTGCTCTCAACAGCGAGTCCTTTTTTCTTGGTTTTACTCCTGTGATAAATCTTGTGTAAAGCACCTGGTCATGGTCAGATTATGGTGAGATGATGTTCTTTTAGCTTCTGGATTATGGCCCACACAATACTTACTGGAACTGAAGTTTGGAAATTCTTCTTCAATGCAAATTAGTACGTTTTGCAACTATAAGGTGGTGAGATCTTAAGACAAACTTCTTACCAACTACTGAATTTCAGCTGGTGTCATCACTTTCCATGGATTTTTGCACTTCCCTTCTTCATGTTTTCAATACTTTTTACTATTTCTCATTATTAAAATTGCTTCCTTTCTTTGACAGTGTGGATTGGATGGGTTTTTAACAACTGGTGAGAAATTCATTTAGAATATTGGTCAGATATTCAATAATTGCTTCACCCACAGTAGGTCTGCAGTATAGAAGACCTGCAAAGACCCTTATCGATCTCTTAGATTAGAATATCAACTTAATTAGCCTCTTGACACATATTCATTTAACATGACTATCCATACATACAAACACAGTCATTTGGCATCAGGTGGAGGAATCTAGACACCGAATGCAGTAAGGGTAGTGGCAAAATGCCATCACCATGGCAACCAGGTTTTGTTCAGTTCTTCAGTTAAGCCTTGAACTATTTATTACATACACAAGTAAAGAATTCTCTCAATTTTAATAAGCAAATCTGTTTTAGTGTCCCCCTATCCTCCAACTTGAACCCTTGTTGCCCTACCTGATTTTATGTGGTTTTTTAATGTGGTAAGTATTAAAAAATAAAATTTAATATAAAGAATTTGCATGTTTAAATTAACGAAGCTGCTACAATTTGCAAGCTATGGAGAATCACCAATATAATGGCCTCTACCCCACATGTATTTAAGATGGGATGGCAAAGAATTTAATTAGCCAATTTAGCAGGTATTAGTAACAATGCAATAAGTGCAAGGAAGAAGGATTGAGAACAGAGTCTGGAGTTCACAGTCCCTGTCCATCATTTTGTTTCCATAGCAACTGCTAAGCAGAGAACCTAGAAGAAGGAAATATATAAAGAGACAAATAATCCATTGAGACTTCACTGAATTTTCAAAGAGAACACACAATTATAAGTGATGGGTTTATTTACCTGTACAGCTATACCTGTATATTTCATATATGTTGCATAAGTGATATCATTAAATTGAGAGGCAGAAAAACTATTAAGAAGCATTAAGATCACGTCAAAAAATACTATATTTTATTTAAAAAACCCAAAAACTAAAAACCCTATAACGAAAATAGGGCAGTAATGCTTGAAACGCCACTTTCTTACTGGAGAACCCCTTTAAAACTCACGGGGTTCCTATATCTAGAATGTCTTTGGAGCTATTTTTTAAAGTCAAATTTATCATAGCGACTTTGATAGATGTGGCATATGAGGTGTGTTAATGTCTGCATTAAATTTAAAAAAATTTTTGTTAAAAATTCTGCAACTTTTTTTTCCCTACTTTTTGCCAACTAACTCCTTTTCCTTTTTTCCTACTGCATGAGAAAAATGAAGTGAATTTGCATCTATATTCGCAACTTTTTGAAAAGTTTCACCTCATAAATCCGCCTACCAAATCTGCATCCCCATGACTTAACTGGCATATATAGGCAAAAATTAAAAGTGGAGTACGTTAACTGTAGTTTTATGCAAATATTTGCTGAGGTAATAATGAGACATTTGTATGCCAGAAAACTGACGCCAGTACAATGATAAAGTTCCCCCCTCAATTTCTAGGAATAGAGAGCATTCCGGTAGAAAATAAAACATTAAAAAAAATAAATAAATAAATAACAACTACTTCTCAACAACACAATTTTTTCTAACCTACCATGAAATTTCCTTACTAATAGCAACCTTCATGTAGTATTTAGTTTGCAGCATTGGAAAAAGTTCCTGATGGCAGCACGGTTCTGAAACTTTGGATTATTGAAGCGAAGATTAAAGGAATTTCACTGTAGCTTCACTTTGTGTCTTGGCAATCATTCCTACCTACAATACAATTTGCTCAACAGTCCTGCCAGCATTGTGCTATACACACAGTTGTGACATATAAGACATGTCAGATTCACCATTTCAATTAAGAGGTGATGTAGGATTTCTTCTCACATATTTGACAAGAACTGAATAATATAATCACGGTTTCTCTGCTTGCAATAACAACCCAACTCTGTGCTTGAGTTCTCATGGTTACCAGGGGATGCAAATCTAATGTGTATATTAGAGCAGAGGCTTGTAAATTATGTTTTGCTCTTCCGAGGCTGTGCTTCAGCTTAAAGGAAATCTACCACCAGGATCAACTATTGTAAACCAAGTACATGCTGGTGTGTGGCCCCTTTAGAAGGATCTGTTCTCCTTTTAGCTTTTTATGAGCCAACAAAGAAAGGTCAGATCCGGTCAGAAGGGGCACATACCTGTAAGTGTGCTTGGTTTACAATACTACTACCTGGAGGTAGATTTCCTTTAACCAAAGTCTACTAGTCCATAAGAAGAACCTGAGTGTGACCTGGCTGCAGAGAAGACATTCTGAATTAGAAACCTATATGTTGCTGCTAGGCAAGCCAGTTAAAACCATCATTTTACATAAAAACTATACTATATATAAAAATGTACATATGTTTGTTTTTCTCACTCATCCAACATAAAATCAGAATAAACCCTTCCATTTTCGGTCAATAAGGATTACCAAAATTATTTATATTTGCCAAATGCCAGAAGAAGGAGAAAAGATTTTTTTTAATCCATTTCTAGGACTTTCTGCAAAGCTAAAAATTTACATACACTACCTTACTTTGCCTTTAAACAATTTAAAAGATCCAAATGAGGTTCTATCCTACAAAACATCCGGTTTAAGGCCAACATCTGAGTTAATCAGAGACACACCTGTGGATTTATTTGAAGGTACACCAAAATCACTGAAGCAACGAGGCAAGGATCGAGCTTCCAAGATAATCCAGTTAAAAAGAAACTTTATTGGTAACATTTAACCCCTTAATGACCGCCGTATCGTGTTTTTACGGCGGCCATTAAAGGTACTTCTGGTGCAGCCTTTCTATGTCAGAAGATGATTGCGGGAAATCAGGTCCTGATGTTGACTAGCCCAGACCCTGCACCAACACCCGGAATCCGGTGTTTAACCCCTTACTCATGCTTGACCGCGGCAAGTAAGTATGCCCCCGTGGATCGGACACCCCCCCTTCCCCCAGTGTGCTTACCGGAGGATCTGATCCATGTATAATGTAAGTAACTGAGAATGCTGTGCACACTCAGTTTCAGCATGGAACACGGTGTGAAGAGAAGCCGGCAGCCTCTGGGAACAAGCCAGACCCCGGGGCTGCCGGCTCCTCTTCATACACGGTTCGCCTCCTGGCAGAACCTGGCTTTAACTAACTGAGCATGCTCAGCATCCTCTGTTACTTACATAATACACTGCAAAAGAAATGTATTGCAGTGTAAACAAGCGATCAGATGCCCAAGTCTGGAAAGATTGAAAAATGTAAAACAAAAAAAAGTTTTTATAATAATAATTAAATACGATAAAAAGTCCCCTAATCAGCCCAATTGTGACGGGTGCTCCCGCAACCCACATCTCAGGTCGCAGGCTCCCCCATGATCCTCCATGTGCCCCAGCGCCCCGATACAGTCACTTGCCTGTCCTTGTTCCCGACTCCCGTCCAGCGTCCCAGTCTCCTAGGGCCCGCTTCAGAACATTTAAAGGGCCAGCACACCACTGGAAACCGTTTTTCAGGAAACCGTTAAAAGCCGGCGTCTCCCAGCAATCTCTGGCAAATCTTCATGCTATATGCCAGTGACGGCAAACCTTCTAGACACAGAGTGCCAAACAACAACCAAAACCCACATATTTTTCGCCAAAGCCACAATTTAAGCAGGAACTTACTACTCCTTGCTCTGTCACAGGTTTAAATTGTATTGGCACCTGAGGACACCAATACAGTAGAAATAAGGAGAAGAAGTTTGGATAATCATTGTAGCTTCCTTCTAGGGTTCTGGGCTGCCTGTGATTGCAAGAGGGCTTGAGTCCTGTCTGGCGAAACCAGTCCTGGGGTGATGGCAAGGGTGCCCATATAGAGGGCTCTGAGTGCCACCTCTAGCACCAGTGCCATAGGTTCGCCACCACTGCTATATGCTGTTGAAAAAGCTTGTACCTTTGCCTTGTGCCTGTGATTTGATTTCCAGTTGTGACCCCAGACCTGTTTCCATTTACAATCCTCCGCTGCCAGCCCTGACCTTCTGCTCTGTCACTGACCCTGAACTTCTGCCACCTGTCCCGACCGCCTGTCCCCTTGGTTGCCAATGCCAAAATCGCACTTGTGGAACGACCTGGTGGTACCACGCTGCAGCAAGTCCAACGCGCTTTGCGGCAGGCTCTGGTCAAGACTGGGTGGCATTTACACTCCGGCCCAGGTGTCTGTTTGTGTCATCGTCAGCAGTGGTCCTGTGGGTCCACTACCCCCGAAGCCTGACACCAATTACAAATAAAAGAAAATATATAAAAAACTTACATATGTGGTATCACCATGTTAGGGTCAAGAGCAAAATCAGTAAGCAAAAAGTCAATGTCAAAAAACTAGTCAAGATCACAACAATTCAGACAGAGCAAGTCAAACTTAATGCAGATAGCAAGCAATGAAAGGGGTTTCAAACACTGGCACTGGTGTCTAGTGAAGCTGCAATTTATGCAGCCAGAACCCCTCCTCCAGAAACTGATAGGAGCTGGACAACTTCTGTGAATTTACCCCTTATGGTGCAGAATAACCAAGCACAAAAGCAGGCACCATGCAGAGGTACCACAAGTCCCAGCAGTTCAGAACACAACTCCTAGACAGCGCAAGGTATTAGCAGCCGCTGCCCCGGGTGCACGCCAGAGACTGCTGCTAGGACCACTAGAAGAACCAGAAGTCCCAACATTTTCCCCAGCAAACCTGACACACCACATCTGTATTAATCTGTACAATAAATCGAAATCAATATTGAACCCGATCTGTGAACGACGTAAAACACAAAAAAAAAATACCATTCATCAAATACCCTCACAATAAATGTTCTATTAAGTGATCAAAAAAAGTTACATGCCCTAATATAATACGATTGAAAAGAACAACTCTTTCCACAAAAAATAAACCCTCAACCAAATCTGTCAACGGAAAAATACAGAAGTTATGCCCCTGAAAAGTTGTAAATGGTATTTAAAAAAAAAAAAAAAAAAAAGCGATTTTCTCCAATATTGGTTTTTCTCAGTAAAATTGAGCAAAGATAAGAAAAACTATCTACCGTATATGCTTGTATATGAGCATACTATGCGCCTGCCGCCCGGGAAAAAAATGTCAGCGCCCTGCGGAAGACAGAAGAAGATAGAAGATAGAAGACAGAAGAGGACCCGCGCGGACATCGGGGGAGCAGCGCAGACATCAGGGCCATCGGGGTGAGTATATAATTTTTCTTTTTTTTTTTTTTTTAAGTGCTGGGTTCGCTATTGACTCGTGTATAAGCCGAGTTGCGGATTTTCAGCACATTTTTTGGCGAGCGGGAAAATAAAAAGAAGTGCTAAAAATCTTAAAAATTGATAATTTAGTTTGAATCCCCCTTTAAATAGTTAATAAAATCTCATTAATAAGCTATAGAACCCCAAAATGAATTTTATATACAAATGTATCTCACCCTGCAATTAAACCCTGTTCTCATTACCAAAAAAAATACATTTTAGCCTGTACAATGTGACAATACAAACCTGCTCTGAATGGCGCTGCTTTCATTCCATGCCTGGCCGTGTGCCTATATAGCAGTTTACAGCCACATGTGGGGTATCAGTACACTTGGGAGAAATTGGGCATCAAACTTTGTAGAGCATTTCAACATTTTATTAAATTATGAAAGTGTCATTTTTGGCCTAAATTAAAGGACACCTGTCATCAGGTCTCTGTCACTTTTTCTGTCACCTCTACCTGTTGGAGCAGCTCACAAGGATCCCATCCCAGCCTTTATCTAGTTATTTCATACATTAATCATTGTAAAATCATCTATTCTTTATCATGTAAATGAGGCTGGTCACATGGTCAGAGGCAGTGATGTCACTCCTGTTCCCTCTCCCCTCTCCTCCCCCTGCTCATGTCTGTGTGTAATGTATAGTAAAGCATTGCTGTGTCTGTGCTTTATCTGCTGATATGCTGCATCCTCCTAATACACAGAGACCCAGACTCAGCTTCACAAGTGCCTGACATGTTCTGCTATAACATGGCTGCCTGAAGCTGTTGCATCTTTCACATACACACACACAGGCTGTAGGTGGCGTGGCCACCAGGAAGCACATGGAGCAGCCATTACACCTCACACCATTATACAGAATCTCAGTCAAGCACTGGGGGTGTGGCTGTACCTCCCACTCATGAATAAGCTGGACAGCTTGAATATCATAATGATTCATTGGACATTTCACAGGTCATTTGCATACAGCTTTAGGACCTCATTGCTTAAGTTTACAGGCATGAAGAGGGACAATGAAGGGATAGAGGCAATGCTCTCTAATGGCAGTTTATGAAAATATATTTAGATTAGGGGGTTATTTTGCATGATGGGTTCTCTTTAATGTATTTTCCAAAAAAAATATAACAGTTTCTAAATTGGACTTCCATTTAGTATTAACCCATGTTAAACACTTAAATTTTTAATAGACATTTAGTAATGGAGTCACTAAACACCCCATTAACAACCTTTAAACTCGACCCATTTCTGGAATAATATGAATCCTTTCTGCTCATTTTCACATTATTTTGCAGTTTGTTTGTTTTTAACCCCCTACGGGACTCGTCACACATTGTACTTCAAATTAGTTTAAAAATTTGGATGATATCTTTTGTGTTTAGTTATGAAAAAAAACTAAATTTGGCAAAAATTAGGAAAAATTCTTTATTTTCAAAGTTCTTAATTCTCTACTTTTGATGCAGATAGTCATAGCACCCAAATAAATTCATAACGTACATTTCCCAAATGTCTGCTTTATGTTGGCATGGTTTTTTAAGATTCCACATATTTTACTAGAATGTTATGAGGCTCAGAATTTGGGTGCCATTTTTCAAATTTTTGGGAAAATCACCAAAACTAATATTTAGATGGACCTGCTCAACTTTTAATTGACTGTGAGAGGCCTAAATAATAGCTAGACTCTTATTACCCCATTACGGAAACTACAAACCCCAACGTATGAAATACCACTTTTGAGAAATTTGTAAACACTTTAGGTGTTTTATAGGGGTTAAAACAAAATGGAGGTGTGGTCTACAAATTGTAATATTTTTTGACAATACATTCATTTTGGGTGAAAAATTAAACATTTGTAATGGATTAAATAAAAAAAGGCTCCACAAAGTTTGATACGCAATTTCTCTTGAGTACACCGATACCCTATATGTGGTGGTAACCTGCTGTATGGGTGCACGGCCGAGCATAGAATGGAAGGAGGTGCCATCCAGAGCAGATTTGCTATGTCACATTGTACATTTTTATTGTGAACCTATAGAGGCTTATTTTTTTGCCACATGAGATACACTTTTCTGGTACGTAATTTTGGGGCTAATTTGTAACTGGTGAGATCTTATTAACTCTGTTGGTGGAGAAAATGAAAATCATCAATTTTTAGGAACTTTTTTTGTGTTTTTTCTGGCCGTTTACCATACCGTAAAAATAGTATATTACTTTTATTCAATGGGTCTCCACGATTACGAAAATACCTTATTTATATAGTTTTTTAAAACATTTTCCCATTTTACTGAATAAAAAGTAAATTACCGTATATACTCGAGTATAAGCCAACCCAAGTATAAGCCGAGACCCCTAATTTTACCACCAAAAACTAGGAAAACCTACTGACTCGAGAATAAGCCAAGGGTGGGAAATGCATTGGTCACAGACCCCCCCCCCAGTTTATAGCCAGCCAGCCCCCTATAATATACAGCCTGCCCCCTGCAGTATACAGCCAGCCCAGCTTGCCCCCAGTAATATACAGCCTGCCCCCCAGTAGTATACAGTCGCCCCCCAGTAGTATACAGCCGGCCCCCAGTAATATACAGCTGGCCCCCCCAAGTAGTATACAGCCGCCCCCCCCAGTAGTATACAGCCGCCCCCCCCCCCCAGTAGTATACAGCCGGCCCCCCCCAGTAGTATACAGCCGGCCCCCCCCAGTAGTATACAGCCTGCCCTGCCAAATTTTTATTCCCATCTTGGCATTCACATTTAATTAATCTGATCCTTGGACTATGCCCACAGATTGGCAGCAGTGGCCAGACATGCACCATTGATGCCTGCATGACCACCAGCGCTCATTACCAAAGGATGGCTATAGAATATGTAGTAACTCCTGGTCATTTCATATGCAAAAATTGTTTTTTTGTGAAATAACGGTGGTCCTATCTAAAGACAGCCATCTTGTTTTAAGGGACCATGTGACTACATTTATGGGAAATTTTTTTCACATGGGCAAATTTTTAAAAAATATATGCAATTGAAGAAATGTATGCATATAGCATGAATTAAATTAAATGAGAATACCCCCCATTATGCAGGGTGAAGAAAAGCAACACAGCAGACTCATTTTCAAAGTTTGGTTCTGAATTTGCAGAAAATTTACCATGAAAATCAAACACAATAAACCAAGGGCACTTACTCAGATCGAGGCACTGACTTTGGTAATATTATATAAAATGGTTATCATCCATGGTCTCCTTCCTTCCAAAATCAACTTTTACAATTATTCTAAATGCCCAGAAAGGCCACGGGCATGTTACCAAAGTAGCCAATTCACAGGATGTTACATTCTGAAGGTGAACTTCTCCTAGTGCTCACTGCTGTTGAGATTACAGGAAGTGCAGTGGGAAGGGTGAGACCAAAATGTTCTGCTGCACAGTGTAACAGCTTATAATACCAGAGAACAGATGGATTCTGTAACACACCCATACCCCAGGCTCATTAGAAGAATTTTAAATCTTTATTTTAGAAAGAAGAAGGAGGCCATGAATAAGAAATATAAGAAGATTTCCACACATCTCAGTGCCTGGATCTAGGAGTAGGTGCCCCTGTGTGCATCATGCTGTATTTTGATGGTAGATTTCCTTTAATGTTATGTATTTTATGAAACTCTGCAGAATAAAAGCTCTTTTTCTAGGTGTTAGGGCAACATGATCCTGACAACAGGTTTCAGTTTGAAAAAAAATAAATTAATTAAAACAAAAATCCCTAGGTTTTGAATATGTGTTTGCACAGCGAAATGCCAGAATGCTCATGGTTTTCAATTGATTTCTACTCTCCAATATAGCATACACAGAGCTTCTGCCTCTATTGTTTAAGTCAATGTCTTGACAGGTCATGTGACCGCTGGGACGCTGGCCCTGTGTCTCTAATTAGATCCAGCATTCTTCCAATGTGACAATTATTACAAAGTCAGCAGCCTCTTTTACAGGAGAAAACATCCATATGTCAGCATTCATTTCTCACATGTTTTAAACATGGTATGAAGAGAGATACATCTCACAAAATATGCAAACTGCATTTTTTTAAAGATAGCGTTAACTCATTTAAGCAGTGTTATGTGCCTATGGAGTCTCTAAATTAGCAGACACATTAAAGGAATAAAATTATATTCATTTTTTAAAATCTTTTAGTACTTTTTATAAGCCCTGCTCCCCCTGAAACAAATTAAAGACACACACTCAAGAAGATAGAATGCAATTTAGTATTTTGAATTAAGATCAAATATCCAAGTATCAGTGCACATCCATGCATCTGTGGAATGTTCTCCTTTATCAAAGCCAGAAGTGGAGCTGCCAGGACCAGGGACAGCACTTTAGTCCTCAAAATCAAGCATATTAGTAGCAGCACATTGTTCCATTTTTTATCCACCAGTTGTTCAGATAGAAATAGTTTCTTCAAGCTGTGTTAAAAAGAACATCTGCATGAATGCCAGAACCAAAAGCCAAAAGATTAACCAGAAAAACATTGCTCGGGTCACATAATTGTGGCTTGCTTGCTTGGCTTGCTCTACAGGGCAACTTGGTGTCATTCTTCCTCTAGATAAACAATATACACCAAGCTTCTAAAAGATTCTCATAGGCCCACTGTGGTTAATGTATGGTATAAAGATTTGAAGCCCCATAACCAGAAAGCTGCAATGAAACTTTGGGACTGATGTATAAAGATCAGCACATTGTGGCCCGGTCTTGACCATTTTTCCCCACTAATGGAAGAATTACTAGGAGGCTCTAACGTCTTAGTAATTCTGGTGCTCTTTGGGAGGTACGGTGCAACAGAAATATACCCAAACCAAGGATATCTACAATAATCTGAATAACATAACAGATAGAACCTGCAACAGTTTTTTTTAAAAAAGTTAATTGTTGGGCTAAGGTATCACTTTGCAGCTATTTTTTTTTTTTTAAAGAACTGGTTTGTAGCTTGCAAGATAACAAAATGTTGTGATTATTTTGCACAACCAGACTTCACAATACATTTTTTTTTGTTACAGTAAAAATACATACTGTCCTTTACAGCAGACGTCAGAGCTCATAGTGGACAATCAACTGCTGAAATCACCAGCTGCAATAATATAAAAAAAAATAAAATTAACTATATTTTATGGTGGATGGCTGAAATCCTCAGTGGGTAGGACTTGCCATCAGCAGCCATGTATTCTTTATTATAAAATTTCATTAACCACATTAAGGTCATTCATAAATTTCACCATCCCCTTCCACAGAATAGGGGGACCTGTGTTTATGATTGCTGGAGGTCCAACCATCCGAGGCACTAGCAAACCATTGGATGGAGAACCACAAATTCGCCAGACCTTTACCATACCAGGGGGATTCTGGGTTGCATAAGCCCTCCCAGATTGGTTTACAGGATCATCAAATATGGCCGGTATGGATCAGGTCAAGGGGACTAGTAGTTGTCTATTTTGCAGATTAACAGATTGCAGTTAACACCTTAAACTTATTATTCTATGTAGATGCGTTTATAAATATTACACATCTATACATGTACTCATATGTACACACACACAACATAAAATATGTATAGTACATACAACATAAAATACTTACAGTTCACATGCCAAACACAATTGCACATCACACAACATACATATAGCACACATATAAAAGCACCACACAATTTAGACATCAGTAAGTTCAGAGCCATCAACAGATCATTTATTAACAGATGGTATAAATAATATGTTAAAGTAAAGCCAAGCGATTTCTGTTGCCAAGGCTATTATAGCGATTCAAGTCTACAAAACATATTTGTGACTTTTGACCACCCCTAGTAGATCCTATATTCAATGACATCATCCACATATAATTTTGTTTTTTTTTTTAAACTAAAAGGAATAGTTGGTAGCATAATTTTTGGCAACAATGGCCATCTAAATTTCTTGCAGCTGCCTGCTAGTAGTTTCTTCCACTGTTCCATAGCAATTATCATAGCAAGTTCAGCTGTCTGCAAAGATTTTTTTTAGTTGGGTAAGGATCAGGTTGGCTAGTGTAACAGTTTACGCTTTTCCATAACCATTTTTTGTGTACTTTTAGATGCGTGATTTATAGAATTTTCTTGCAGCAGAACTAATTTTCACAATTCAAATCTAGTTTTCATACACTTAGGACCATACAGGCAGTCCCCGGGTTACATACAAGATAGGGTCTGTAGGTTTGTTCTTAAGTTGAATTTGTATGCAAGTCGGAACTGTATATTTTATAATTGTAACCCCAGCCAAATTTTTTTTGGTCTCTGTGACAATTGGATTTTAAAAATGTTGGATTGTCATAAGAATCAGGATTAACAATAAAGCTTCATTACAGACGCCTTTAATAACTGTTACAGCTGTTTATTGTAGCCAAGGACTAAAGTACAGAAAATTCCCAATTACCAGAGGTCTGTTTGTAACCAGGGGTCGTCTGTAAGTCAGGTGTTCTTAAGTAGGGGACCGCCTGTACTTTGCTAAAATTCCTCTGATAATCTTCATGTATCATTTAACCTGTAACATAATTAAGGCCTCAAGCCACCCCACAGAATTACTGTATCCCACCATGCTACACTGTAGATAGAGGTGCATTAACCCCTCGGCAGCGCAGCATTTTTTCGTTCATCATTTACTCCCCACATTAAAAAATCTAAAACTTTTTTCATGTACAGAGCTGTGTGAGGGCTTATTTTCTGCGTACCAAATTTTACTTCTCAGTGACGCCATTTAAAATTCCATTATTATGTATGTACTTGGAAGCTGGAAAAAAAATTCCAATTGTCGTGAAACTGGTGAAAAATATCAGGCAGGCTCAGTTTTTACGACTTTCACTTTCCAAATGATAGGTCTACTTTATTCTTTGGTTAGGTACAATTACAGTGATACCAAATTTATACAAGTTTTATTTTTTAATAGGTTGTTTTAATACATTTTCAAAAAAGAAAATAATGTGTATGAAAAAAATGTTTTCATTCTGCCATCTTCTGATGCCAACAACTTTCATACTGTGGAGCTGTGGAAGATGCCATATTTAGTGAGATGACGTTTTCGTTGACAGTTTTTATTTTGATCAGGCATTGTGGAAAGCTGCGATACCTAACATGTTTATGCTTTTTATCAGTTCTAGGGAAAGGGGGTTGATTTTCAACTTTACTATTGTTTAGACCCTCAAGGATAATTTAACCCTAGCTGGTCCAATCGTTCCTACCATATACTGAAATATTTCTGTACAGCAGTATTTTTACACAGGATTCATTACACAGGATTCATTACAATGTGCCACTGGCACATTGTAACGAATTTGCAGAAGCTATACAGCCTCAGGTCAGAAGACCTGAGGCTGTCATGGAAACTGATCGCCACCCCCTGTTATCGTCACAGGGAGCACCCATCTGATAAAAGTTGATGGTGCCACCGCGCTGCCATCTTTTAAATATCGATAAGTTAATACACGCAACCAGTGCTAGTGTCGATCAAGGGTATTAGTGGGGGGTCCTCTTGAAACAGTATTACGGCGCGGAGAGCTAAGCGGTTAATGACCTAATATTTTATATGTTCAAATAACATTTTCACAAAACAATTGTGGTCTGAACGTGAACTTTTGGTAGCTCTGTATTCTTAGGATTAAGATTGCAATTTTTTTTTTATCTAATGACAGATTCCCATAGCCTTTTAGTATGATCTTTCAATCTTCTCTTATACATTAACAATACTGGATCCACTCAATTTACATTGATAAATGTATACCTACCAATACTATTGCAGTACTAGGAGTCCCTGTGTGTTAACTCTCCCTCTTCCCTTATGCAAGCAAATTGGCCAACTGCATGAGGGAGAGGGAGAAGGAGGAAGAGTTGAGAGAGTAGTGAAGGACCAGTTTGCCAATGTGGAAACCATATTCAGTTTAGCAAAAGGCTGTTTGGATCTTCTACTTGGGTACTTTGATGAGCATACCCCATAATGAGGTTTTGAAATAATTGAAAATCCAAACGTCTTTTCCTTCTTTTTCACCACGTCTTGGAAGGTGCTTGGCAGTTCCATTAGAAGCAAATAACACTGTGAACCGCTGAAGATAGATTTGTATCGTTTAGATCGTTTGGTGAAAGTATTATTTCCAGTCTATTCAACTTTACTATGGTGCACAAACTACATGGCATATAACTTTTTGTTCATCAATGCCACCTTTCGGACAAGCAAAGGATTGTCTAATTAATCACAGGTAAGCACTGCCATTATATCCCTTACTTACAAGTTTTATTTTTGTCATTAATAATAATAATTAAAATTTATTTGTATAGCGCCATCAAATTCCGTAGTGCTTTACAAATCATACTTGGGGTTATACACTAGAGATTAAAATAATGTATAATCCCAGAATTTTTCAGAAATAACAATCTACATTGATCAACATTTGAAGGATATTTTGTGAGGGGTACACCATGCCACTAGAACAATATTTTACACAATTACCTATAATCAACATAAAAACTTTGTTTTGCAAGTTTATTTTGCTCATCAGCAATGACAGTCGCACAAAAGATAACAAAAATTTTCTGAAAGTGATTAGTAGGCGCTCTGTGACAGCTTTTATGTAACAAATTACACTTGTGATGGTAGTTAATATTCCATGCCGTGTACAGGCAGTCCCCGGGTTACATACAAGATAGGGTCTGGAGGTTTGTTCTTAAGTTGAATTTGTATGTAAGTCGAAACTGTATATTTTATAATGGAAGTTCTAGACAATTTTTTTTCTTTTGCCCCAGTGACAATCGGAGTTTCAAAATTTTTCGTGTAATTGGACCAAGAATTATCAATAAAGCTTCATTACAGACATCTTACAGCAGATCATTGCAGTCTGGGACTATAGTAAAGCATCCAGAGAGCTTCACCAGAGGTCACAGTGGGCAGAGGGTTCCGTCTGTAACTATGGGTTGTCTATAAGTCGGGTGTCCTTAAGTAGGGGACCGCCTGTACTGGGAAAAATTCCAAATGCAGTGAAAATGGCGAAGACCGCATTTGCACTGTTTTTTTGTGGGCTTGGATTTTACGGCTTTTGGTGTGCGGCCCAAATGACATGTCTACTTTATTCTTTGGGTCGATGCGATCAAGGGGATACCAAATTTATATAGGTTTTATGTTTTCATACATTAACAGAAATTAAAACCTCCTATACAAAATTTTATTTTTTTGATTTTGCCATCTTCTGGCAATAATTTTTTATACTTCGGTTTACGGAGCTGTCAACAGTGTCATGTTGTGCGACTTTGGTAATGTTGCTACCATTTTTATGGCTTTCCTCTCTTGAATTTGTCTTTCAAATGGCCAGCCTTCTTGGGGGACATGAAAGAGTTTGCGATGTTGTAAAGATACAAAATTCTAGCAATTACAGACAGTTACAGAACAACAAACTTCTCTTTCTATGGCTGATAGAGTAGCCCATTTGGCCTTTATCTGGACAACATGCTCCCAGAGGGTTTTAGTCACTTTGGAACAGCACCAAGAGCAGAGATTTAATTATCCTCTTTATGCAAACCCATGGATCGGTCAGGGATAGGGTGTTTGATGGTTGATGGACACTGATCTCTTTTTAAACCGTATAAAGTACAATGGTTTTTTGGGTATTACATTGTTGCTCAATTTTTTTTATCTGGATTTATCTGGATTTGAGATTTGAAACTTTTTCTGGCTCTCTGCCAAATGCTTTAGCCACACTGAGTTTCAAAAGAAAACTTGTGACTACTATATAATATATTCACTGCTCTGCACTGCTAGCACCTGCACCTCCTCCCGTGAGCTCACTGCAGACATTCTCTCACCCTCTACAAGGAGAGGACGTGGAAGGAAAGGGGGTGGGCGGAGAGGCAGGATACAGGAGTGCAGTGAATATATTATATCAGATGGACGTTGTCATTTCCTCTGTGGGACTCACTTAAGCATTTGTCAGGAAGCCAGGTAAAGTTCCATTAATTTTGAAAAATAGTAAAAGTAAAAATGTAAAAAAATTATAATAATTAAATAATAATAATTAAAAAAAAATTACATCACCCCCCTTTCCCTAGAACTGATATAAATAAAATAATAAAAATCATAAACACATTAGGTATTGCCACATCCCAAAAAAATGCCCCATCAAAATATAATAAAAGTTTTTTCACCGTGTTTAACCCCTTAATGGAAAATAGCGCCTAAAGTTGAAAACTGCACTGTTTTGCCATTTTGAAAAATATTTAAAAAAAAAAAAAAAAATCAATAAAATTTGATCACAAAGGTTGTATAGTCCAAAAAATAGCATTGAAAACATCAAAAGTAGTAAAAAATGACACCACCCGCAGCTCCATACACCAAAGTATTAAAAAAAAAAAAAAGTTAGCACCAGAAGATGGCAAAATCCCCCCCAAATTTTTTGTACAGGAGGTTTTAATTTTTGTAAGTGTATGAAAACATTATAAAACCTATACAAATTTGGTATCCAACAATGGAAAATTTGGTACAATTTAATTTGGAGCCCCAGTTGTACTATACACCCAGCATGCTGTTCAAAATAAATCTTGGAGAACACAGCATGTCGCCGTTGTTCCGGGGAAGGCACTGGCTTTGTGCATGTCCCCTGGTCATGTCCATAACTCAGTTGTTACTGGAATAGTGTTTTTCAGGTCACTAAGGATCCTTTGCCAATATCTTTGGCTTGAAGAGTTCAGGTTTTAGTGTTGGATATTTTTGATCTTAGGCTGCAGGATTCTCAGAAAAAGCTGTTTTTTTAATAAGATTCTCTTCTTGGCAAGACTGGGGAATTGGGGTAGCTGGAGGTGCCCAACTTTTCAGTAATTGATAGTTCTGAAGGATTAGCATTTTAAAAGAACTGGTTTACATCCACCGGGGTATTCATAATAAATGGTGGGAAGTATGGGAGGTTGGTGATTCTAGATTTCAGGGCCTATAAGTGTCCATTGGGAATTTTTTTGTTTTTTCCTCTATTTGAGTAAACGTAATCTAGATTTTGATTAGATGTGTAACATCATAATACTTTTGTATGAAATGGTTAAAGTTATGTCTCATATCTATTGTGAGTGTATTTTTTATATATCCAAATTGTTAATGGGTTAAAGTTACAGCTATACTATATATCTTGTACGCAACCCATGACTGTCTACATAAGAAAATTGTGCTCTTTACTGTAAACTTAATAGTGGATACCTCCGAGTTCATGGCACCTAGAGAATGGTAAAATATCACTCCTTTATTAATTTTTTGTGGAATTTCTTTAACCCCTTCCCGACATTTGACGTACTATTACTGCATGGCGGGAGGTGCGTTCCCGCAAAATGCAGTAATAGTACATCATGCTTCTGGCGCCGGCGAACGGAGCCTGCGCCAGAAGCTGCGGCTGTCGGCTATATATTATAGCCGACACCCACCTCTAACACCCGCGATCGAAGATTTCTCCGATCGCGGGTGTTAACCCCTAACACGCCGCGGTCGCGCTGACCGCGGCGTGTCAGGGGCATTTGACTGTAATTGGACCCACCGGCGGCGCTTACTGGAGGGTGTAAGTGCCTCCGATCGCAGCCCCAGGACTGCCAGTGCCCGGGGCTGCGCGATCTCCTTCCGGGAAGCCGGGTCCTGCCTTCTGGCAGGATCCAGCTGTGACACACTGAGCATGCCCAGCATGCTCAGTGTGTCACATAATACAGTGTAATACATCTGTATTACACTGTATTAGGAGAAGAATAGCTTGAACAAACCTGTAAAAGTAAAGAGAAAAAGTAAAACACAAAATAAACACAACCTTTTAATAAAAAATAATTAATTAAATAAAGTTAAAGTCCCCTAAACACAAACATTCCCTATACACATCTAATAAAGTAAAAAAAAACAGAAAATCACCAAAACCCCCCACATATTTGGTATTGCCACGTCCGT
The DNA here is from genome assembly GCF_040894005.1 of Engystomops pustulosus. Classification (NCBI taxonomy): domain Eukaryota; kingdom Metazoa; phylum Chordata; class Amphibia; order Anura; family Leptodactylidae; genus Engystomops; species Engystomops pustulosus. The sequence goes on along the minus strand of NC_092414.1, from coordinate 41,127,382 downwards.
AACAATCTTTACAATAAGACAGAAACATTATTGGACCCGTACGGTGAACGCCGTAAAAACAAAACCTGAAAAACTCGCCAAAAATGTAAATTTTCATAAAATCCCTAAACAAAAATGTTCCAAAAAGTGATAAAAAAAACAAAAGTTATGTGCACCAAAATAGTACCACTGAAAAGGACAACTCAACACATAAAAAATAAGCCATAAATCAGCTTTGTCAACCCAAAAATATTTTAGTTACGTCTCCGAAAACAATGGCGATGCAAAAACAAATGAGATTTTCTTTATATTCGTTTTTTCCTGTTAAAATTGTAAAATATATTAAAAAAAAACTGTATAAATGAGGTATCACCGTAATCGTAGTGATCTAAAGAAAATATTTTAGTATGTTTAGTGTATGGTGTACGACCCCCAAAATATACAAAAAAAAGAAACCCAAAATTGACAATTTTGTTTTCCTCCATACATTAAAGAGTTAATAAAACCTCATCAAAAAGCTACAGACCCACTAAAATGAAGTATTTGTAAAGTGCATCTCATGTCGCAAAAAATAAGCCCTTATATGTCCAAATTGCCAAAGAATAAAGATTGTACAGCCATTATAAAGTGACAATGCATAATCTGCTCTGAATGGCGCAGCTCCCCCCTCGATGCCCTGGCGTGTGCCCATACAGCAGGTTACCACCACATATGGGGGATTGTTATACACGGGAGAGATTGGGTATCAAATTTTGTGGAGCGTTTTGGCATTTTATCCACTGAGAATTTGTACATTTTATGAAAAACACATTCATTTAGCCCAAAAAAATTTAATCTCAAAATTGCACCCGATTTTGTTTTAACCCCTGTAAACCAATTAAAGGGTTAACAAACTTCATAAAAGTTGTTTTACGTACGTTGAGGGGTGTAGTTTCTATAATGGAGTAATTTATGGGGTTTTACTTTTATTTAGGCCTTTCAAAGTGACTTCAAACCTAAGCAGGTCCCTCAATAGCAGAATTTAGCTTTTTTAATGAAAATATGAAAAATCGCACCTGACGTTCAAAGCCCCATAACATCCTACAAAAATAAGAGTATGCATAAAAAACCACTGAGGCATAAAGTAGACATTCGGTGAATGTTAGTGATTACGTTTTTTGGGGTTATGACTATGTGTGGAAAAAGTAGAACATTTTGAATTGCGAAAATTGAGAATTTTTCCAAATTTTTACCAAATATCTGATTTTCTCATAAATAAATGCACAACATACCACCAAAATTTTTTAACATCACGAGAAAACAATTTCAAAATCACATGGATATGTTAAAGCGTTCCGAAGTTATAACCACTTATAGTGACACAGGGCAGATTTGAAAAAATGGGCCGTGTCAGGAAGCTGAAAAGTGGCTTCAGCGTTAAGGGGTTAACCTCTTTATGCTGACATTTTGTGTTTCCATTTTAACTCCATCTCCCACAAGGGGTTAACTATGTCTTTGAAGTAAATCTCCCAAAAAACAGTCCTGTGAACACAAAATTAGTTTCCTGCCCTTTCGGAGCGCATTGGCATTTTGTTGTAATTTCTAGAGATGTAACAATGCTGAAATGTTGCCTGTAAGGCTGCCAACACCTGGTATGTCTCTTACACGAGTATGTGTTATATCCAAGAGACGTTTTTCTTTTTGATGACTGCTCAGAAATTACATATAGACAAATTTCATTTTATATTTGGCCTACAATTCCAACCATGAACAATTTGATTTGTTAAATCGCAAGCAACGGCATATCAATAGCCTTAGTTGGGGGGATTTACAATAAGGTATTAAGCTTCATGAAATTACTAATTACTTACCCTGAGTATCACCCATAGTATAACTCTATATGCTGCATTTGTTTCATTACAGTTATAACAATTATGCTAATTAGTCTGGGGAGTCGCCAGAGTGCCTCATATTTTTATTTATTAACTCCCCCAGTTCCAAGTCCTGCCCATCACCTGCTCTATGCACTGTGGACGGATGAGACTTATCGGAACAGGGGATGGGAGTGAATAAGTTTAAACGGAACCGGTCACCAGGGACCTAATTTCAATAAAGACATGTTACAGAAGCCCATTACAGCTACATTGCACATATGAGTTTCTGCTTTCTCTAAGCTTTCTCTAAGACCTCTGTAGTCCCAGGGGTTGGGCTTTGGTTTGGTTGCATTTTAAAAAACACCACGTGACTTGTCTCTGCTGCTCACTCCTCAGCTCTCAGCCCCCACCTTTGTGCTCCTGTACAGCTACTTCACAAAGATCTCGGCCCGATGAGCTGACATCATTAGGAGAAGAATGAGCAGTACAGGAGCACAAAGGTGGGGGCCAAGAGCTGAGGAGTGAGCAGCAGAGACAAGTCACGTGGTGTTTTTTTAAAATGCAACCAAACCAAAGCCCAACCCCTGAGACTACACAGAAGATTCAGTTAGGGTTCAAGGGTTCAATAATCACTCGGGATTGGAGATAAAATAATTTCTTCTTTATTAGATCACAAGTTCTCCCATAAAAACAGCAACTAGTCACATGCAGCACCAGTCGGGTCTATAGGTTTCGACACAATGCGTCTTAATAATGACCTGTCGGTCTGGTGAGTCTTTACAACACAGACAATTCCCGACCCTACGTCATGAGAGTGGGCGGGATCGTTTCTGAGCCACATGATCAAAGTCATGTAAATGATTATTATGAACAATGTTTCGGTCTGCTCCACATTCTCTGATGAAGGGAGAGAAAACGTAAGTAAAAACATAATCATATGTACACATATGAGAACATAATACATCCTTAATCCCTTAACGCTCTGCGCCATAGCTCTACGGTGCAGAGGTATAAGGGATGTATGAAGAGGGCTCACGGGCTGAGTCCTCTTCATACAGAGGTGGGGGTTTTTGCATATTGCAGCAAACCCCCACCGCTAATAACCGCGGTCGGTGCTTGCACCATTATGTGCCATCCAAGTAGTATTCTGACTGCATATACCAGCACTACTCAACAAGCTAGGAGATATTAGAGAATCCATTGTGAGGACACATTTAGCCACATATTTTACACCTGGAGCAATCACTGGGTTAAGTGTGGAGTCTGGCAACAACAAAGGGATATATTTTTTTAATAATCTCTAAAAAATTTTTGATACTGTCTCCTGTATTGCCTGCTGTATGGGGTTGAGAAAGCAATTTGTTGTTTATTCTTCTCCCATGCCTTGCTTGAGCCCATATTAAGTAATGTGGACTGCTTGATTTTATTAACCCTTTTCTTGGCTCTAGTTATTTCCTGTTTCCTATATCTCCTCTCTCAAATCGATCCTTCAATTTTTTTTTCTTTTCCTCTGCATAGTTGGCATCTTCTGAACAATTTTGTCTATATCTTACAAATTCCCCATAGAGGGATGTTATATACCATCCACCCCATGTGGTGAGAGGTAGCAAGCAAGGTAGAATTTCCGGACACCGTTTTTCTGTAAGGAACAGTTTTATTATTGATAACCTGGATTTCTATATCCAAAAATACAACGGCCTTCCCTCCATATGTACCGTATTTTCCGGACTATAAGGCGCACTTAAAAGCCTTGGATTTCCTTGGAAATCCAAAGTGGGCCTTATAGTCCGGTACGCCCTATGTATGGCACAGGGCAGCAGACCATACTTACATAGGTCCCCGCTACGCGGGGAAGGTGAGGGGGAGGTGGAGGATGGCAGCGGACCATACTTACATAGGTCCCCGCTACCGGAGACAGAAGATCTCCAGCGGGAACTGCAGACCACGCGGCACGAACAACTTCTGCCGCGTGGTCTGCAGTTCCCGCTGGAGATCTGCTGTCTCCGGTAGCGGGGACCTATGTAAGTATGGTCCACTGCCATCCTCCACCTCCCCCTCACCTTCCCCGCGTTCCGCGTCGCGTCTCCGCTCCGCCCCCGGACCTCCGCCACGCCCCCGACCCTGCGCCTTATAGTCCGATGCGCCTTATATATGGAATTATTACATATATAAGGCGCATCGGACTAATGCGCCTTATATTCCGGTGCGCCTAATGGCCCGGAAAATACGGTATATGTGAATTTTAGATTCATTTGGTTGTTATTGAGATAGTTTACAAAGTTGATGAAAGGTCCTCTGTACCCCTCCATACCCACACAAGGTCATCAATGAAATTACCAAATCAGACTATTTGGTTCTTGTATGGTTTGTCATCTGAGAAAATGAATAAAATCCTCCAAATGGGACATAGGGACATACATACATACACTCACCGGCCACTTTATTAGGTACACCATGCTAGTAACGGGCTGGACCCCCTTTTGCCTTCAGAACTGCCTCAATTCTTCATGGCATAGATTCAACAAGGTGCTGGAAGCATTCCTCAGAGATTTTGGTCCATATTGACATGATGGCATCACACAGTTGCTGCAGATTTGTCGGCTGCACATCCATGATGCGAATCTCCCGTTCCACCACATCCCAAAGATGCTCTATTAGAGATCTATTATTGAGATCTGGTAACTCTGGAGGCCATTTGAGTACAGTGAACTCATTGTCATGTTCAAGAAACCAGTCTGAGATGATTCCAGCTTTATGACATGGCGCATTATCCTGCTGAAAGTAGCCATCAGATGTTGGGTACATTGTGGTCATAAAGGGATGGACATGGTCAGCAACAATACTCAGGTAGGCTGTGGCGTTGCAACGATGCTCAATTGGTACCAAGGGGCCCAGAGTGTGCCAAGAAAATATTCCTCACACCATGACACCACCACCACCAGCCTGAACCGTTGATACAAGGCAGGATGGATCCATGCTTTCATGTTGTTGACGCCAACCATCCGAATGTCGCAGCAGAAATCGAGACTCATCAGACCAGGCAACGTTTTTCCAATCTTCTACTGTCCAATTTCGATGAGCTTGTGCAAATTGTAGCCTCAGTTTCCTGTTCTTAGCTGAAAGGAGTGGCACCCGGTGTGCTCTTCTGCTGCTGTAGCCCATCTGCCTCAAAGTTCGACATACTGTGCGTTCAGAGATGCTCTTCTGCCTACCTTGGTTGTAACGGGTGGCGATTTGAGTCACTGTTGCCTTTCTATCAGCTCGAACCAGTCTGCCCATTCTCCTCTGACCTCTGGCATCAACAAGGCATTTCCGCCCACAGAACTGCCGCTCACTGGATGTTTTTTCTTTTTCAGACCATTCTCTGTAAACCCTAGAGATGGTTGTGCGTGAAAATCCCAGTAGATCAGCAGTTTCTGAAATACTCAGACCAGCCCTTCTGGCACCAACAACCATGCCACGTTCAAAGGCACTCAAATCACCTTTCTTCCCCATACTGATGCTCGGTTTGAACTTCAGGAGATTGTCTTGACCATGTCTACATGCCTAAATGCACTGAGTTGCCGCCATGTGATTGGCTGATTAGAAATGAAATGTTAATGCCCAGTTAGACAGGTGTACCTAATAAAGTGGCCGGTGAGTGTATATAATATATATATATATATATATATATTTATTTATTATTACTGCAAGAGAGGGGGAAACATGACCCCCATTGGGGCCCCCTCTACTTGCAAATAATATGTCCCATCAAAAATGAAAAAATTATTCTCTAACAAAAACTTGGTAACCAACAAAATATACTCCTTCAAATTAGCACTATATGTGCTATATTTTTGCAGGTGTTTTGCCAAACAGAAGGCCAAAACCTTACCCTCTAGGAAAGCGCCAATTATCAGTCATTATCAAGTAAAGTTTCAAGTTTCCATGAAACTTGCTCTCGCTTTCTACTTTTGACCTCTGTTTATGTGTGACCGTGGACTGCGTTACTTTCCACTTCTGCTTGTATCTGTAGAAGTCATTTCTCTAAATTTTTCATGAAGATAGGAGGTCTGTTGACCTTGAGTGTTGTTTACCATTTCATATTCTCTCTCACGGTGTTGTAAAACTAAGAAAGTTGAAATTAAGTTGGAGGAATGTTCTAAATGTGCATGTTTCCAATCATTAAAAAGGAAAAAAAAAATTATATACAAGGGATGCTCTTTAAATTGGGATGACTCTCAAAACCCTTAACCCTTGTGGAATGCGAATACTAGCACAGTATCATCTGGGGGAATTCACCATCCAAAATAAGCACAATTCGAGATATGCAAAATGCAGAATGCTCTGTTCAAGGAGTTTCGTGCATATAACTTGTAGTTCAACCACCAGTTTAGGCTACTTTCACATGGATATATGCATACTTCCAGCGCACTGCAGAGGAGGAGGGGTGGACCCCTCCCATATCCATAGGGATGTACCCCACATGGATGTACAAACGGGGAAAGATAGGACATGTTCGGAACAGTACGGTGCCACAAATGTGCGGCATCATATTTCTCCATGCTCCCATTGCCGCCTATGCGTATAAACGCCACAAGATATAAACATCCCACATATGGTTGTGTGAATGGAGCCTTATACTGTGAATCAGTTGCAGTATCTGTTACTTCTGTCACATCCATATAAGTAGTCTCCATTCTAATTTAGTGGATATTTACATGGACTCCTAAGAGAACAGAAGTCCTTGAAATACACACGAACACGAGAAAGATAGCGACACTGTCCCATAAACCACTTTTTGGACCCTTTTTCCCCAGTCTTGATTTGGAAGAGAGCAAGTCTGCCTATGCGGATAAGCACCACCACCTTGATTTAAAGGTGAAAGTCAATCTATAATTGCAACAGTAGAGAACAAGAAAAAAACATGGCATCCACTATTAAAAATTCTCTATATTCTTTATTATGAACAATGATATAAAAGCACGTTATGCAGCTTGAATTGAGCAGTGTCTTCACCTGTCTTTAAGCAGAAGTTCCCTGACATGACCAGAGTAGGGGACACCATAGGTGCCAGATGTTGCATTACCACGCCTTCACTAGGAAACCCGAGATGCCAGGTTTTACCAAGCTCCTCATGCCCACCCCTGTGCAGTGTTGCTTGTGTGCAGCCAATAAGTGGTTACATAAAGAATGGGATACCAGCTATTACATCATTCAGACACAGGTAATGGGTCCTTCCGAATTAAATGACAATGACATGTGTCTTTTGAGCTCTTCTTCATAGCTTAAAAATGGAATCATTCTTTAAATATTAAGAATTGCTGAAAAGTTTCAGCTTTGTAGTTTTTCAATTAGTTAGAAAACATTATATAAACTATTTGGTAAATTACTCAAGTTATTTGCATAATTTAATATAAGCCATATAACTCCAATATCAAGGTACATATAAATCAGCTTACCAGTCCATCGCAGTTACTTATAGCAACAGAAGCATTTGGTAAATCTGTTATATCCCCAATATAAAGGCAATTTCTGTGTAGTGGTTCTATTTCAATCACGTTGGAATCTTCCTCCCATTCCACTGTTGCTCCAGGTGCAATAAGTCTTGAATTCACTTTTAACCTTAGATGAAATTCAGTGCCAAAAATAGTAACATTATAATAAATTTTATGCTCAGCAGATTCCTTATTGGCTTCCGCTATGTCTCTCTGAAACCGCGCCTTTTGTCTTTTTGACACGGCATGTGATATAAAATTCCCTTCTGCATCTGTACTGATTGGAGTAACAAGGCTGTATTCTTCAATCTTCTGGAGAAGAGCATCTAAAAATTGAAAGAAAATTTATTTAGGGAGGACATTTTCACGTTAGTCATAACAATAAAACATTAACAGGACACTTTTGTTGTCAGAATGTTTTCGGTAACACAGTCCAGTGACGGCCATTTTCATGTTGCTGTAATGTTTCTGCATACTTATCATATTACAGCATTAATTGCCAACATCTGTTTTATTTTTTTTCCTCTACTTTAGCTGAAGTTGCATAACTAACTTATGAAGCTTTAAAGCACTGAATTGACCAGTACCATTGAAACATGCAGTATATGCTATTTTCCATATTTATTCCTAGTAGGTTGATGCTTTAAGGGTTGTGTACACGTCTACACTTGCATAACTTCTTTACAAAACACCTGTGACTTTTTATAAGAAACAAGTGGGAGGCTTCATGCACATGGTCAAAACGTGGCTGACAGTTGTAGCAAGCAGACATAACAGCACTGATATCTATGTGATTCTATAGTTTCTTCACGTGCCTCCAATTTTATAAAAAATGACATGTGAAGACTTCATACTTTCTGTGCGAGATAAGCCACAGCCGGATTCACTTATATTCCCCTCTATTGAATTACTCCTATAACATCCCTGAAGACTTTCAAAGCTGCAGTAAGCTGCAATCTTCTTATAATTATCTCATACTATTAGGTCATTTTGTCTCAGTGTTATCTTGAAAGGCAGCTCCCTATTCATCAATATCAAAAAACAGTAGAAACGGCACTCACCAATCTTCTTCTTTTTAAATGTTGCTTTATTATTGCATACTCACAAAAATTTTTTTTTTTTTCTTAAAATCAGTTGACCAAATGGCAGGGGTAAGTAAACAGGTCAGATGAAGCGCTGTCGGCGCGAAACAGCTGTCATGTGTTTGGTTGTCTCGTGAGTCTGTCCGTGTCCTCCCTTACCCCTGCCATTTGGTCAACTGATTTTAAGAAAAAAAAAAAAATTTTTGTGAGTATGCAATAATAAAGCAACATTTAAAAAGAAGAAGATTGGTGAGTGCCGTTTCTACTGTTTTTTGATATTTCTATTGGGACTCATCCGCATTTTTTGGAACCAGAGCACCACCTCACTTTTGATGTCAGATTTATGCCTTTATGATAACTATGTCTTCACACCATAACATGACCATAACATGACCATGGTATAGTGCCACCCTACTTCTTCATCTACCAAGATTTCCCTATTCATCAATGCATATTTTACATGAAGTCTAGGGACAGGACATGGGATAATAGCCAAATCAAACGGAATCGACTCCCATCTGGGGACAGCGCGGTTTGGATGCGAGAGTCCATCGCCGTGAGGCTGCATTCATATTAAAAAAAACGAGTGGGCACACGTCGGGGGTCGCTGGAAAGGAGGAAAGGTGAGCGCTGCTCCCCCACCCCTCTCCATAGAGAATAGAGCTGCATGGCCATTCTTATGCGCATGCTCTATCTTTTTTGGGGACCACAGCTCAGAATGCCGAGCACTGGTTGTGCTCACCATAGCGAGACTGGGTGCCATAGACAACGCTGGTGGACTACGTTTGGGGAAATACAGTCTAAGGCTACATTCACACACATGTATGGGGGACGTATATACGGCCGATATATGTCCCCCATACACTTCTATGGGCTCACGGCCCTGTACGGCCACACGTGCGGCACCGTACCGCTCCGTAGCCCGGGAAAAGATACGGCGCCGTGTGCTGTATCTCCCTATGGAGAGGGGCGGGGGTGAGCAGCGCTCATCCCCTGCTCCTCTCCGCAGCTCTGATGTATGCCTGCTGTACTACGGTACGGCGGGCATACATCGTGTGAATGTAGCCTAAGTCAGGGAAGAAACTAAATTCTGAGAGAGATTTTGTCTTTGCAGGGCACATAGATTTAAAGAGGACCTTTCACTACCGTTCCCATGCGCATTTTGAATTTACCTTCTGCCCCAGAGGTTGTGACCATTGTAATCCTCTCCAACGTCAGAGGGAGCGTGTTTTATGATAATCAGCAGCAGGCAATGTCAGGCGATAGAGTGTTATCTCTCTATGCCCATCTAGATGCTGTGTTCATTAAATTAAATGTCAGCGAATAGACCAGTGCAGAGCTTTCCAGAGAATCCAAAGCTTTAAACTGTGGCAGATAAATTATGCTGGAGGATTTATGTGGAGGAGTTTAGAACAGCCATTAGTTGCTATCCTTAAAGGAATTTGCCCATGAAAGAAAGTTCTAGTGCTCCTTTATCTCTTATCACTCAGTGATGGTCAGTGTAAAATTCCAGAGTGTAGGTGGGGACTCTCGCAGACACATTATGATCCCTGTGAGCTGACAGTGTGTTTAGATTATCAGGGTACAGGGTCTATCTACAATTTCATTTAGCTTCTGAACATTCTACCAGCATCTGACACGTATAAAAAGATCCAGGATCAAAGATCGGAGATGAGAGCCAAAAGATAGCAGAGTGTCATTGTGTGCTATATCTAACTCAACTAGAACACAATCAGCACAGCTACAGTACATGTCTCCTTCCCCTGCTACAAAGATCTTATCTGTAGCTTGTAGGGAAAGTCTGAGCACACTGCTTGCTGGTGGGAAGTGCCTGTATTTGAGCTCAACATATTATAGAGGGGAGGGGCCGAGCTCAAGCAGGCAGCAGAAGCAATTCATAAGAGTCTGTCCTGCCCAACTATAAGAAAAAAAAAATCTGAAGGATTCGGGGGTTAGCAGAGATTGTATACACCAGGGCTAATAGAGACAATTTTAAGAATTACATTGTTAAAAGGATGGAATAGGTGGAAAACGGCCTAAAAATGTTCTAAAACAATCCATAAACACGCCGTATGGCGTTTCAGGTGCAAATTACTCCACAATTCTGGTATACAAAGATTTATCAATCTCCCCTATTTATATTTTGCTAATATCCAATTAACATTGTGTTTGTATCGGAATAACATAAAATAGTTTTTATGTAAACACAATGGGAATGAAACAATATGACAATGTAAATGTAAAATGCGAATTTAAGATTTCAATGAAAGTGATGTAACTGAACGCAATGAAGACACATCAGGGGTTCACATAGGGTTGTAGGAAGGGCAGGCCATCTTTTTGCAGGTGAAAATTGTAGGAAGGACAGGGCTTGGGGCGGTTAGCCAGTTTTAAGACAGGATGTCTAACTTGTAAGCTCCTGGCTCGTATGAGGGAGCAGGCCAAGGTAAGGGTTGGCAGTTGATACAGGGAGTCTGGGTGTTTGGTGAAATAGCTGGCTTGGTGGCCAAATTTGAAGTGGCAGTTAACAGGGTCCATGGAAGCAGGGTGTTCCTCAGAGGCAGAGGCACAGATTGCTAAAGCAGATAGCTCTGAGACAGCCAAGTCAGGTACTGGGCAAGGTTAAGAGTATCTTGCACATATGCTTTGATGGTCCTTTGGGAGTTCATTTAAAGTCTCAAGTAAAAGAGGATATGGAAGCGGGGAAATCTTGATATTTTTACTTTTTATTTTTTTATTTTTTCTACTGTTGTAGTGTTTTAGGGAGATGGGAGAAAAGGTAAGGAGCAAAAGAAAGGAGGAGGATGAAGATCAGCAGAGGGTTAGACTGATTATGTACAATTCTGGGATTTGGCTTAATACCTTTGCCATTCTGGGTAGTGCAATTGGGGAAAAGAATTCCAAATGTTGTTTGGGTTTATTTTGTCATTTTGATACCGTCCTGGAGGCCTATAAAGACCACAAATTCATCAGTGTATGGCAGTGCATGCATATCTGCAGTGGGCTCACAAGGACATCCCCTTGTGGACGCGGATGACGAACACGCCAAAAGGCGCAGGCAGAGTGTTACATTGGCGGTGTGCCTGTGACCCCTCCTTTAAGTCAAGGTCCAACATGTCAAAATCAGGGGATCCGTCGGATCTGCTTGTACCTACAAATACAAGTGCTCGGTATGTGAGGGTACCAACCACCCGTTTCTGCGGCTTTAAAAATGGAAAAGGTATGCAACAGAGGTGAGGCGACAATTCTGAAATACAGGAAATGCCGGTTAATCTAGACACCATGACTTCGTGGCTCAAGATTTATCCAAATAAGGAGAAGACATGCTTGTTAGAGGGGCTTTAGGGAAGGTTTTTGGATACCATTTAAGGAAGGGGTTGGGGTATTTTTTGCTAGGAATCTGAAGTCTGTTTATTGTCTGGAGGTAGTAAGATAAAAAAAAAAAAAAAAAAACAACTGTAGGAGGCGGCTCATTTAGTTATGATGTTGGGTGTTTTTTCTTGTCCCCAATTCAGGATCTATGGGTGTCTCCCTTGGGGGTAGTCGCAAAGGAGAAAGGGAAGTTTAGGTTAATCCATAATTTATCTTAAACTTGTGAGGCATTCATGAATGATAATATTGAGGCTTCATTGAAGTCAGTGTCTTACACTTCAGAAGAATTGGTGAGGGAGATTTTGCAAGAGGCACGCATTACAAAAGGTAGATTATTGAATCCGCTTTACCATTGCTGCCAGTTCATCCGGATTCTATGTACCTGCTGGGTAGTAGTTTTGACAATTTGTGTTGAGGGGTGCCTCCCCATGGGCTGCTCCATTTCTTGTGCTTACTGTGAAGCCTTTAGCACATTTTTGGAGTGGTCATTCGAGAGGCATCCGAGTCAAAAGAGAGTAATGTTATTTTTTTTGTGGGCTTTTTTTGTAAGGGGTTAAGGTTTGCAGATTTTATTGTCAAGTTTGACCGATTTATCCAAGAAGTTTGGTGTGCCTTTGGCGGTTGACAAGACAGAACGGTACAACATTTTCTAGAAACTCAGATTAGTTCTGTTCATATGGAGTGTTGTCTACAGTTGCCCAGATTGGATAATTTGAGCTTGATTGTGCAAGAGGCTCTGGTGAAATTTAAACTCACGCTGAGATTTCTGCAGTCCTTGTTGGGAAAATTGAGCTTTGCTTGCCATATTATGCTGATGGGGCATATGTTTTGCAGACGTTTGGCTCCGGCTTCTGACTGGAACATTTCATTTGTTTAAAGAATGTGCATAAAGCTGATCTGTGCCTTTGGAGCTACCATCCTCAAATGTCCCATTGTGTAAGCTGTCAAACTATCCCAATCTCAAAACGCTGAGCTTCATTTGTTTACGGATGTGGCCAGTTCTTCGGGCTATGGTGCCTTTAAAGAAAAAAAAAAAAACGCATGAATGTCCAGACAATTGGAGAGTGGAGGGTTGACTACCAATTTTGGTTTGTTGGAGTCAATTTTTATGTGGCTGTGGAGGTGTGCAGATGCAAGTGGGCGAACAAATGAGTTTTTTTTCCCATCATGACAACATGGTGGTGAAAAATGCTATAAACAAGCAGCTTCATCTCCTCCTGTGGTTGTGTTATTTTAGCATTTGCGGTTGCGTCGTTTGATTTGGAATTTTCTACAGTCCTTGTCCAAGGTTTAAGATTAAGGTTTAATGTGGCTGATGCCTTTTCTCACCTACATTTGCAAGTCTGTGTTTCAGAGTATGAGCTTTTTGTGGGCTTTTCTTTATTTTTGGAACGAGGCGTTTAGGATAAGCGGCTTGGTGAACGCTAGTCATTTTAGACCTGGGGGTATACAGCTGAGGCATGTACAGTTGGTGGAGGGGCAGTTGCGGATAAGTCTTTTTGGTTGATTCAAAGATTGAGAAGTTGGGTAAGGGGCTGTTGATACCCCTGAAAAATGTTCCGGAGTGCGTGTTGCACACTCATCCGTTTTGATTGTTTTGTGAATTTGTTTTAAAGGTAATATACAGTTATGGCCAAAAGTTTTGAGAATTACACAAATGTTTTATTTTCACATGATCTGTTGCCCTCTGGTTTTTATGTGTGTTTGTCAGATTTTTTTATCACATATAGAAATACAAGTGCAATCATATTATGAGTAACAAAAGCTTTTATTGACAGTTAGAATGAGTTAATGCAGCAAGTCAATATTTGCAGTTTTGACCCTTCTTCAGGACCTCTGCAATTCTCCCTGGCAGCTCTCAATCAACTTCTGGACCAAAACCTGACTGATAGCAGTCCATTCTTGCACAATCAATGCTTGCATTTTGTCACAATTTGTTGGTTTTTGTTTGTCCACCCGTCCCTTGATGATTGACTACAAGTGGATGTGTTTTTAGGCAAGACTGTGAGAGAGTCGATTCCCTTGGCTGAGAAGCAACCCCACACATGAATGGTTGCAGGATGCTTTACAGTTGGCATGAGACAAGACTGGTGGTATTGCTCACCTTGTCTTCTCTGAACAAGCTGTTTTCCAGATGTTCCAAACAATAGGAAAGGGGATTCATCAGAGAAAATGACTTTACCACAGTCCTCAGCAGTCCTCTCCAGAAAAAAAAACATCAGGGACAGACTGATATTCTGCAAAAGGTGAAGTGGCTTCTTTGCTGCCCTTGTGAACACCAGGCCTTGTTCCAAGTGTCTCCGCCTCACAGTGCGTGCAGATGCACTCACACCTGCCTGCTGCCATTCCTGAGCAAGCTCTGCACTGCTAGTAGCCCATTCCCGAAGCTCAAACACTTTTAAGAGACGGTCCTGGCGCTTGCTGGACCTTCTTGGGTGCCCTGGAGCCTTTTTGGCAACAATGGAACCTCTCTCCTTGAATTCTTTGATGCAAAAGCTGGCACCTCAGTCAACAATCTTTCTAGCTGTGATACTCTTCCCTATTAGGCCAGTTTTGTGCAGTGCAATGATGACTGTACGTGTTTCGTTAGAGATAACTATGGTTAATAGAAGAGAAACAATGATGCCAAGCACCAGCCTCCTTTTAAAGTGTTCAGTGGTGTGATTCTGTGATTCTTACTTAATCATGACAGATTGATCTCCAGCCCTGTCTTCATCAACACCCACACCTGTGTTAATGGAGCAATCACTGAAACAATGTTAGATGCTCCCTTTAAGGCAGGCCTTCAATGAAGTTGAAATGTTTTTTTGGGGAAAAAAGTTAATTTCGAAGTCAATATTTGCCTAGAAAATGAATTGCTGTTAAGCTGATCACTCTTTATAACATTCTGGAGTATATGCAAATTGCCATTATAAAACCCGATGCAGTAGACTTTGTATAAATTAACATTTGTATCATTCTCAAAACTTTTGGCCATGACTGTAGTTCATTTTTTATTGGGGGCAGTCACAGAGGCATCTCACTGGGGATTACCAGATGATGATATCGGCAGTATTGGAAGATGGAAATCACAGAGTTTTCACTTTCATCTGTTTGCATATGCTAGAGTGTAAATATTATGGGCTTGTCTTATTTAGAGGCAGGAGGATATAGTTATGCTTGTTTTTAATTTTGTTTAATAGATATGAAGTGTGCAATTTGGATATTCAGTCACTCCATCTACTGGGTGGAACGGAGAGTGCAGCTGGCTTTTAGCAGTAAGTGTTTGGGGCTTGATGTAAGTGTTCATTGGATGAGTTTTAATGTCAAAGATTTTTGAAAATGAAAAGCAGAGAATACGTGGGCACAGGACCACCCAAAAGAATCCCTTGCAGAATTGGTAATACAATGAAGCAGTCCAGTGGTAATCTCCCCTGTTTAACAAATGGAAAGGTATTATAAACAAACAGTCAAAACAGACAAAGATCAGGCACAGTTTTCCCGATTCCCATGTGGATGAATTTAGGGCAAACAGTAGCATATTTCGTCGTAATAGTTTCACGTGCAGGTTATTTCCCAAAAAACATTCCCATCCACCTAAACACATAGTCCAAGTTAAGGCAGAAAGGAAGGGGGGGGGGGGTGGACATGGAGCAATTAGAGTAAAGACATAATGGGGCTTATTTACCAAGGGTTGCGGTTCGCACTTTCGTCGGACTGTTTGCCGTTTTAGTATTTGTACAGCTTAGGCAGGTATTTAACAGGGGTTTGCACTGGGATTGTGTCACACACAATCCGATTGTGGCGCAGCTGCACTGGCTTTCATGGTGCAGAAAATACCATGGGGCGTGCATACACCAGGAAGAACGTGGTGAACCCCGGCGGACAAGAGCGGGGAAGTGACAAATGGCGACAAATCAGGCGATTGATTTTAGTGAATGGCAGCAGAGTGCATTATCATCAGACAATGCGCTTCGAGGAACTCGCTTAAACGGGTAAGTAAATGCGTTCAGTGTTCATCCAGTGTTGCCGAAATTTGTGAGACCCTTACCTTTACCTGATCAACTGACAACATTGGAGAATTCCAGTGGGCTGCAATGTGTATCCTGGCTGCCATAAATATAAACTAACACAACTTCTGAATTTGAACCTCTGTGGACAGCAACATTACCTCAGGAGTGGGTTTAACAGTCACCTTCAGTACCGTCAATATTAGTTAGGCTATATGACTCCAGAATACAGTCACCCTTGGACACAGTTCCCTCCTGGCTGCATCCTCTAGAGCACAGGGGTGAGGCAGTTGGGAAAAGTTTATGAAAACACTCTGGAACCAAATAGGTCCTATGTAGAATTTTAATGGACATTTCAGCTAGTGTCACTTGGTGGATTCCCCTCACCACCGTTGCGCAGCAATGCCTCCACCTCTCCAATGACATAAGTCTGACTCCTTTTGCGTCATTGTGCAAGATCTGATCTTTACGTGGAGGATTAAATATGGAATATATAAAGGACAAGACATCTTTGGACATTTAGTAATTTTTGCAAATCTCGAAATACGTCATATTTGGGAGGAGGTTTGAGGACACAGAGAGCTAACAAAATGAAGCAGCTGCCCTAGTTCAAACCTGTAAATTTGAGGGAGGTCATGCTTTTCAATGAATGCAGACATTGTAAGCACCTTATCCCCATCCAGAAAATGGCAAAGTTGTGTCAGATCCCTCTCTCTCCACCAATTAAAAGGATGTGGGACAGGGAAAGATCCAAATTACGGGGCCCTCCTGATGTTTGAAATAGCCAAGAGAGTAAACTATGGTGGCAAAGAATGAGACGCATATTAAAAAATTTATTATCAAAATTTATGTGGCTGAAAGGTGCTCTTGTGGTACGGCATATGCTGCTTGAAGCAGATCTCAGTTACAGCTGGGTATAGCTGTGTTTAATTAAAGTTGGCTGAAGCAACTAGATTTGCGCAACATGTGTGGCGCGGCATGTCATCTTGAGGCATCAAGACAGCATGTTGTGGCAGGTTCTTGGCAACAGCTCATTTTAAAGGAAACCTACCACTTTAAAATGGTATTATAACCCTGAAATACCTTGCACCAGCTCAGGGTGAGCTGGTGCCAGAGCATATCTTTATAATTTTCAGAAAACTATGAAGATATGTTTCGGCACCAACTCACCCTGAGCTGGTGCAAGGTATTTCAGGGTTATAACTACCGTTTTAAAGTGGTAGGTTTCCTTTAAAGAGGTAAATAATGGTGGTTTTTGTACAGTCTGGCATTTGTTATGAGAACGTAGTTTACAGGCTTCTTCAAAGGGTAATTCAGGAGCGGTTTAATTTACTATGATGGTTTGGTTGAATCTACTCTTACTACTTGCTTGAAGGTTTTTAGCTAGTGCTTATATGGTAGGTGTGGCTTGCACACTGGTATCTAAAACCATCACCAATAATCATAACACATGCTCAGACTGGTTTTCTTTAATATTAAAGTTAATCTATTCATGTTTGTTGTCAAGAACTCAACCAACCTTTAAATCTTAATCTTTACATATGATATGTTATATTTGTGACGTTAATAAAGATTTTATATTTTCAGATTGGAACTCAAGTTTCACAATAAAGCAGTTACCGACCACCTTTCCAACAAAAAGTCTTAGGTCCAGCCTTTGCCTGGTCATGTAAAAAATAGAAACTACGTAAATGCACCAAATGTGAACAGAAATGTGATGTTAACAAAAAGGCAATGCTACCACATACGATGAAAACAAAATGAGACCGAAACAATATGATCAACATGTAAATGTGATGTTATAAACGCAATGTAACTGATGGTACCGCAAAAAAAAAAAAAATCTTCTTCCAAATATAATGTAAATACAATATAAACGTGATCTGAATGCAAATGGAATGTAATCCTTTGCATTCACATCAATGTAATGAGATCACAATAAGCAGCAGTCAATGTCGGATAAGCTTACTGTGAAATACTGATTGGACAGTATCAGAGACTAATTAGTTTAATAAACACACCCTTTTCTTCTTTAGGACCTCCTCCTAGACAGTGGAGAGAATTACAATAGACAGGTACTGGAACTGATATTGGGGCTAGAAAGAAAACTCAATGTGCCTCTGAATGTGTGAAGCAGCCACTACATTACGGTATATTATTAGCCGCATGTGAGATTTGGTAAAAGGTACTCTTTCGGAAATCTATCAAAGTCAAGCATGATAAATCAAGAACACTTACTTACAGATATAATTTTTTTAAAAATCAAGTTCAGTATATCCGTGTCTCAAAAGTCGTGCTACATCAAAATATAAAAAAAATATAAAAATAAAAAATCATATTCCCAGCCTTTAACCACGAGAAAAAAAAAAAAAAGTATCCAAAAACAGGTCATACAGTGCTAAAAATGGTAGCAATAAAAAACGCCAGGTCATTTAGCAAACAATGACACCTCAGACAGCTCTGTACACTGAAGTATTAAAAAATTATTAGCATCGGAAAATGGCAAAACAAACTTTTTTTTTTCTCCCGGGCTGTATAAAGATTCAAGCTCCCTTATAGTCTGCAGTTTTTAAAAATACACAGATGCAACCAGCTATCTCTAACCCTACATCATGTCCACCAATATTACCAGGCAAACCCTAAACAGGACCGACACCATAACCAATACTGGCAACTAATAACACCCTCGCCCATGGGTCGTATTTGGAAGGAAGAATTTGATTGACACAACATATGATGAGGGTTACACCAGAAGGTCAGACAGTGACTACAGTACTGATCAGTAACAGCAAAAATAAAAATGCCACAGTCATAATATCTTATCAGCTGGATTACAGTAGACCTCACACAACAAGTGACTTACCATATTGATAGGAAATTATGTTATACCTCATGAATATAGGTGCTCAGGTTGGAGGAGAATGTGCGGCGGCAAAAAAGATTGGTGTAGGGAAGTCGGGCGTGCGAAATGTGCATGCGTCGAGAAGATGCGGACTTACCAGCCCCCTCTCTGTGACAAGGAAAGAAGACCCCCAGGCGGCCACAAATGCTGAAGAGACCTGTGGCCGGGACGTCAGCAAAAGCGAAGAATGAATAAGATGCAAGGGCATCTAACAACAGCTCCGTTACCACTTTCGAGATGGTAAGTATATTAGAAAGATTGGCAGGTTACAGGTAGATTTAGGGCTACACAGATAGTACCAGAGTGATGTGGGAACCAGGAGCAGAAGCAGGGTAAGTATTCCTTCTAAATTTCTATCTTATCCCTGGCCCCTAAGGGTTATCCATTTTCTTGGGAAAACGCTTTAAACTTTGTTTTGGAATGTCATCTGGCTCCAAGATATGGTCAATAAACTTTATTTTGGCATAAGAGGTTTCATTCCGTTTTTTAACTTGAACTTTAGAAAGATAAGCAAGAATTAGAAGTTTCTGTCAGAATCTGGTGCATCTTAAGAGAAGCAAAATTAAAAAAAAAAATTTACAAAAAAACCCCCCAAAAAAACAAAGTCCATCTCCACAATGAAACTCATTCATTGGGGCATTTTACTGTATTTTTCATTGCAAAACTAATTGAAGTCGGCTTTGTTTTGCCACAGATGTAGTAGTATCTAAATATGAAAGAAAAATTTGTAGCATAAAAGTCACTTGTGATTTTGATTATTTGGGTAGCTGTGAATGAGATTTGTTTAACCAATTAGTGACGTGGCCTGAAAAGGCTCTAGTGACCAGGCCTTTTTTTTTAGCAAATTTTGTTACGCACTGGTTTAAGGGTCATAACTTTTTTTTTTGCATCCTACCTTAAAATGACGTCATGAAACACCCCTGGGGTACATTTTCACAGTTTTTTTTTTAATTTTACTTAAAATTTAATCTATACAAGCCCTAGTTACAAGGGGAAACGAACACCTGTGACTGGGGATTCTTATTACAGATATACTGGGTCTTACATTCCATGGCATCAGAGGTGTCACGGCCTGCTGGGCCAGCTCCTCCCATCTACTTCTCTAGTAAGTTTGGACTTTTTTTCGTTCAGCCTCTAGTCTTTCAATGTAGAACAATTTTTTTCGTTGGGATATGACCATGGGTGTGGTCGGGATATCCCGCTCCAAAAACCCTGCTTGGCAACCAGGCACAGTGTGTGGGTCAACTAAATCCTACCATAATCTCCATAAATAAGCATAATTAAAGAAGACTTTGCTCTGTACCTAACCCCCAAAACCTTTGAGAATGAGAACATTCCCACAATCCATGAAACAAATCGGTGCTGGTTTCTTGGCATTTGGGGCAGGCTACTTGTGATGAACATATATGTTCAAGGGCAATTCACATGTCAGATTTTGTCTTGTTCATCAAGCCATCCACATCCCTTAATTCGCCTAATTGAGCTAGATAAAGTTATCTATCAATCCAGGAGGGACCGTCAAAGGATTTCCGTAGTGACTTTATGGATCTCCCTCCATTTCTTAACCCGTAATAGTATGGCACGCGCTGGGTGCATGGAGAGGGCTCACGGGCTGAGCTCTCTCCATAGCTGGTAATTCTTTGCTGCTCTGGTAATACCTCCAATCTTCAAAAAGATGAGGGCGAACTTGGTGATAATTGCCGCTCCCCATGGAGTCAACGGGGATTGGCGATTGGTCACCATGACATCCTCGGGTCTTCCGAAGACCTGAGGCTGTCTCGTTTAAATCCAGTCATTACAATGTGCGCTTTACACATTTTAATGAATGAGGTGGAAAATCGTATGGCAGTATATGATTGAACCTATCAGACAACCTAGGCTTAAAGTACCATAGGGCAGTGGTGGCGAACCTATGGCACTGGTGCCAGAGGCGGCACTCCGAGCTCTTTCTGTGGGCACCCGGGCCATTGCCCTAGCACACCAGACAAGACTCAAAGAATCTTCCTGCAGTTCCAAGCAACTTAAAAGATGCTGCTTTCAGTCATATTCGCTACTTGGGACTGTAGGAAGAATGAATAGAAAGGGCCGAATTATCTTTATAGGACCTCCTGCTGGCCCCATGATTTTCTCTGTGTACAGAAGGACACTGGAAAGAAGCTAAAATGATGCAAATTTCCCATCTTTCTACTGTGTTATACTCAGGAGGCCAGTATGATTGAAAGTTGTTGAACAGGGAGCAATAAGTTACTGCTTTAATTTTTGGTTGGCACCTCGCGATAAATAAGGGGGGTTTGGGGTTGCAGTTTGGGCACTCGGCCGCTAAACGGTTCACCATCACTGCCCTAGGGAGTCTGAAAAATAGGAAAAAAAAAGTTTAAAAAAATTAAAAAAGAATTCTGATTATCTTTCCTTAGATCTGATATAAATAAACAGTAAAAATCATAAACGCATTAGGTATTGCCACGTCCAAAAATATAATAAATTTTTACTGCGTTTAACCCCGTAACGGAAAATAGCATCCAAAATCAAAAATGGCACTTTATTTAATTTTTTAAATATTCTTCCAAATGGCAAAAAAGTGATCAAAAGCTGCATTGTCCTAAAAATTGCAGCATTGTCCTAAAAATTACACCACACATAGCTTTGTACACAGAAGCATGAAAAAGTTATTAGCGCCATAAGATGGCAAAAAAATCCCCCAAAAATTTGTACAGGAGGTTTTAATTTTTGTAAATCTATGGAATTTTTTCCCCGCTTCCAAGTACATGCCATGGAATAATAAATACCATCACTATGAAGTGCAATTTGTTACGCAGAAAACAAGCCATATCAGAGCTCTTTACATGTAAAGGTAAAAAAGTTAGATTTTTGAAGGTGGGGAGTGAAAAATGGGGAAAAAAAAAAGGCGCCAGGTGATAAACAAGAGACAGTGGGGTTCATTTACTAAGGGTCCGAAGATCGCACTAATGTCGGAATATCCGCCGATTTCCGCTGTGCGCCACATTTAGAAGGTTTTTTTGGGCGCACTTGAATGGATTTTGGGGCATTGGCGCCAGCTTTCATGTGATAAATCAGGGGCATGGCCGTCGGACAACCCGACTGATACGGACTAAGCGTGGGATTTAAAATTCAAATTGTGTTGCACTCACATACACTGGGAAGAAGAAGGTGAACTCTGGCGGACCTGAGCAGGGAAGCGACACATGCAGGATTTTGGGCACACGATCTTAGTGAATCGCGGCAGACTTCATCCTCGTCGGACAACGCACTTCGGGATTGTGCAGGAACCGGGCAAGTAAATGTGCCCTAATGAGTCAAAAAAAACTTTCAGACCAATAAGTTAGTTGTGGAGTTGTGGTCTATCGCAGCAAGGACAAATACATTTTTGGATGTGGTATCATCAGGGCATCATGTAGATATGAATAATTAGGTAGAGATCCAAATATCTCAGGATGGGACCATAGCAGGTTTGGTATCAATGTGAAATAGTATAATTTATATAATTCCATTACGGATCAAGCTTACATTAAAGGAAACTGGTGGCAGATTATTGGGTTGTTAAGGTTCTGATTTACTGAGGCTAGTGAGGGGTCTTTCAGCCATTCAGAGTTGCAATTTATTCTTGTGTCTGGGAAATGATCTTCACTCACTACAGTCTTACCAAGTTTCTGTCATCATATGAGTAAAATCTCTCCCATCTCTGCCTTCCCCTAACTGGACGGCCCAGCCTGTGAACCTTGCTTCCTTTTGGCCCATCAGCAAGGCGATGCCCTTGTAAAGAAAGGAAATGCTATGTTTACAGTCAGAGAAGGGCAACAGCCATTCAAATCAAGACCTCTGCTGCCAAATCTACCAAGGCCTTCTTTGTGCATACTGAAAGGGTTGCAAACCACCTGATATTTAAAAATCAACTCCTCCTTGTGTTCTCTACAATGGTTGAGGTCGGGACATGAAGGCTGCTAGGACCCCCAAGGGTTGCAAAGTTCAGATTCCCTAGACAGGTTGGAATAACTGCTAGTGCTCGTCAACCAATCGGCTACGTGGAGGAATAAACATTCCAAGTTGTAGGATCGGACATCCAGCAAATTGATAGCCCCTCTCTCCTTTGGCAACAGTTTTTGTAAGCCTATTCCAGGATGCTTCCCCCACCCTAAGAATTTAGAAATCTCCTGGTTTAGCCTTACCATACCTGCATGATGAAGGTGTAACGGGGGAGATTGCATCGGGAACAGCAGTTTAGATATACATATCCTTTAACCAGCTGACTGCAATCCATTAAAAAGAGAGTGGCGGAAATTTCCATTTCTGAGTCATTTTTATGAAAAAGAGGGAGGTAAATGAGTCTATGCAAGGATTCTGGGTGCCTCCCAGAATTCCTTCTAATTCCAAAAAAAACGAAACCACAAAGCTTCTACCAGTATACCACAAATGGCCGTGGGGGAGCAACCTTTCAGACTACTGTCCCAGGAGAAGGATCTCGCTTTTAGACCGTTTAACCCAGAGAACCTCCCAAAATCAGAAGAGACTTGCATCACAGTCGGTAACTGGCTGGCAGGATCAATCATAGATAAAATGACAGTATGCGAAAAGAAACGTAGCTCCCTTTGCCCAATGTGGACACTCAAGTATGTTGGTGAATCCATTAGTGCCCACACCAAGATTAAAGAATAGTGGCGAAAATGGACAGCCCTGGTGGGTGCCTTTTAGCAAAGGTAAGTGCCTGGAAATAAATCCAGGGGTCCCTATCTGGGCACTTGGTTGGAGGACTGATATGTACAAACGGATCCTATGAAGCCCATTTTGTCCAGCACCTGCCATAGTCACCCATCGTGGTTCCCTCAGGTATACACAGCGACCAGTCCAGTGCCACGAGAACTCTGGGAACATTTGTCACCGTAGAGCCGTATGTTTCCAACTTACAAGAGCATAATTACCACAAGACAATATGCAAATATCCTACATATAATTTTTTTTTAAATAAAAGGTTTATGAGAGAGAGGAGCCTATATGAAGATGGACAATCCATGTCCTTTCCTTTTTCAAGTAACAGCTTGATGCGTGCCGTGTTCCTCTGGAGCAGCGGTTCTAAACCTGTGGGTCGCGACTCCAGTGTGGGGTCGAACGACCAAAACACAGGGGAATCCTAAAGCCACCGGAGCAATGATTTTATCACGTTTTTGCAGAAAATCACATGGTTTGGGGTCACCGCAACATGACAAACTGTATAGAGGGGTCACAGCATTACAAAGGTTGAGAACCACTGCTCTAGAGTATATTAGAGTACATGGCTAAAAGGGTAGGGGCAATCTGTGCCTGCATGGTAAATAAGCAAGTTCTTGATCATGTGCTGGACTTATTGGGCCATGGGAGGGGTGTTGAAGCTAGCCAGTTCATCATCTGATAAGGAAGGTAGGGTCAAACGGTGGTCACTTGACTAAATTCCCAATGATGTAACAGAGCTCTCTTAATGTCCCATACAGCAGAATATCATAGCTCTGAGATCTGTCAATCATATAAAACCTAAACCAAAGTTTATCCCTCCTCCATTTCTTTCCAAGAACCAAATATGCAACCCCTTTGACAATTTCTGTAATCCTTTCTCTGACCCTCCGACCCCTTGAACCTGAGTGGGTTACCCTTCTATCTGCCATCCTATCTTCCACCAGGGTGCTACTGGTTTCCGCTATATTCTCAGAGGCTTCAGTGACATTCCCAGATAAGTGCAGCCATTTCATTAAGGCCCCCAAAAGTTTGTTTAAGGGGGGCCCGCAACAGGCTAAGTTTGAAATAAAACTCTGAGGAAGTTGTCAAAAGTGATATGAAATGGATCCATAAAACTCTTGGAAGAGTACATTTATCGATATTTTTTCTTTTAAATTTTTCCTCCCCTTCCCCTCACCCAAGTTGTAAAATAAGACATTTAAAAGGAAATCAATAGTGAATACAACTCACCATTTTCAAATAGAGTAAGAGTAGTGTTGACTATAGGACCAATGGAAGCCAATATCAGTTAAAGCCAGGGGGTATGAAATGGACATCCATGCTCTTTTTTCTTTGGGTCATGAAGCACTATAGCCTCATGCACAGCAGAGAAACTTAAAAGGGTTGTACACCTTCAGCAAATATTTGATATGATTTGTGTAAGAAAAAGTTACATAATTTTTCAATATACTTTAGGTCTTCTAGATCTCTGCTTGCTGTCCTGCTATAGAAGCTTCTATTTTTATTTCCAGTGGACAGAAATCTGTCCATGTGATGTGATGGACACCGAGGTGCACGAGTCATTATTATCACACAGCTCCTATTAATCTCTGTGATAATGACAGTTGGTGCACATGCATTTCCATCACATCACATGGACAGATTTATATCCATTGGAAATAAACAAAAAGGCTTCCCATAGAAGGGCAGCAAGCAGAAAGTATATTGGAAAATTGTATAACTTTACCTTAAACAAACCAGTAGTTGTTGAAAGTGGACAACCCCCTTAAATGTGATAGTATTTTGCCTCCTTATCGATAAGCCAAACAAGGAGCATAACAGAAGAGAAATTAGTCTGGAATATATCCATCTTACGGCTGCAGCAAAATATCGACGTGTGAAAGTGACCTTACATGACCGGGTAAAACCTTTATGCTTCTACATTCATTAGCATTCATAAAACTGAGATGTGATTAAAAGATTACTTGGGATACAGGGTTATTTGAAGTTCACCTCAATATGGGAAAATGCATATGAAAAAAAAGGGGGGATTTTATCAAATTGTTACCCAAGGTAAAGTGAAAACTTAACTGCATTTACAGAAAAAAAAAAAAAAATTAGTTGCAAACACAAAGAAGACAATTAATCTCAGTCATACGCTGACCAAAAGTGTTAAGATTTAAATTAACCCTTTCGGTCAGTGCAGGGCTATGAGATAAATTTAAATCTAGGCGATATAGGAATTGGCCAGGAATTGCAATTCACCCCTTACACCACCTTCACGTCCAGTGGGCAAGGGCTGAAGTTGGAAGGGCCCGATCGCGGAATGGTGCACTGGTGTAGAATATTGTGGCTGGACAGTCAAGTGCTGGATATACTAAGGAAGCTTTTGATATTCCTGATGTGCCCAAGGGGCAGGAGGAAAATGCCCACAGGATAAGGGGTAACAAGGTCATAGTGAAGGTCTGACTCCCTTGATCCTCTCTGGATCTCTGGGAGTCTTATTCTCATGATCAAAGAACAGGAGTCCTGTTCTTATCAATAGGTTTTGCTTGCACATTTTCTAATTCATTCTATGACAGTTCTAGCACCCCAATTACTATCAAGTAGTGGAGATACCAGAGCCCTGTGCTTGGTCTTCTCTGACACTGCCATACCCATTATTTAGCAATAATGGGTAACTTCTTAAAGTTGGTACAATCCCTTTAATATTATCACAAGATTGAAACTGCCAAACGCTTAAGGAACATCTACCATCAGGACGAAGGAATGTAAACCAAGCACAAAGACATACTGGTGTTTGCCGCCTCAGGAAGGATCTGCTCTTCATTTAGCTTTTTTTCTTTTTTTTTTTTTTTACAAGGGCTTTTAAAGTATGCAAATGAGCCTGAGGGACTTCGGACTCCATAGGGGTTAATGGAACCTGCAGCCCCTCAGGCTCATTTGCATATTTTTTCAAAGCTTTTTTTCTTTAAAACAAGGGCATAAGAATCTAAAAGAAGGGGTGATCCTGCACACCAGTAAGTCTGTGTGCTTGGTTTACAATCCCTGATCCTGGTGGTAGAAGTCCTTTAAATGTACAAAATCGTCAGACGTTACAGTTGAACCGGGTTCTGAACAAGGTTCTGTACATTTGTAAGCTGCTGAAGCTGGCATCTAAGCTGGACCCACAAATACCAGATTGAAAATAAATCTGGCAACCATATCTGCCATAGAAGAATTCCAATAAGGCAAAACACATTTATAGAAAACACTATGTGTGGGCAGACTACATAAAAAAAAAAAAAATAATAATAAATAAAATAACAATAACACACACACATATACACACACCAGTTGATATATTCCTGCTGTTAAAGGTAACACATGCAGCAGAAGGAAGTAATTGACATGTGGCTGAGCTATTATTTACCCTTATATGAACCGTCGTATGCTATGCCTCGACAAGGGGCGACCATGTGCTCAGCATGCAGCTTCCACATTTAAATATGGTTACCACCAGATTTTAACAAAACCTAGATTCAATAAAAGGATGATCCAGTGCATAGCAGTCCAGGTTTCTGGATAATGACACATTGCAAACAAATAGCGGCTGATAGCAGAATATGTTAATATGTTATTAGACCAGTCACCAAATTTTACCACCCTAACCAACAATGCCTGCTGATAAAGTCCTCCTCATAGGACCTAAAATCAGCTGCCAGAGAGGCGCCGTACATTAATTACAGTCATTTTTCTAATATGCAAATTGGGTTTCCTGACTCATGTCTGCTGGCTGTGACTCTTCTCTCTCCAGACTGGCAGTGAACCACGCCCCATTATTTTGATTGACAGATCTGTGTCTCTTTGAATCACAGAATCTAGATGGTAGACAATAACTGAAAGCTTTAATGGCCTCTGGTAGAAAGAGCCAGTGGGGGAATTTATAATAACTGGCAAGGTCTTAATATTTTTCAGCAGCGGAACATGACACCTTGGATTCATACCTTCGTCATGTCCTGCCTGGAATAGATTTCGGCTAGAACCTGCAACACTATCCTGTATCCAGTATCCTAGGGCAGGTAGTAGCAATTTTAGAGGGACAACTTTTCTTTTTCTTTTCTTTTTTTTTTTTTTTTTTTTGGCAAACCGAAAACTGGCATACATGGCATGATAAATGCGCCTTAGTGTCTAATCAAACCACTAGCGTTATCATTTTCATATACGAGACATAGGGTGTACCTTTCCACAAGACTTTGCATTGTTCTTTTTTTTTTTCCGCCCACTGAATATTTCGGAATTAACTGAAAACATACCAGATGCATTTTTTTTTTTTTTATCTGCAAATTAGCACAACTGAAAATGTTCATTTCTCCAAAAATTCTTTAAAAAAATAACACATACATATCTATCTACATGGCTCTAAGAAAAGGTGCTCCCGAGTTCTTGCTTCATTCACATTACAGGCAGTAATGTACAGGTTACGTACAAGATAGGGTCCGGAGGTTTGTTCTTAAGTTGAATTTGTATGTAAGTCGAAACTGTATATTTTATAATTGTAGATCCAGACGAAAACATTTTTTGGCCCCAGTGACAATTGGAACCCCAAAATGTCCAAAAAACCCGCTACTTTAGCCATTTTGCATCAGATTAAAAAAAAATTGAATCAAGTGTTCAAAAGGTCGTACAGTTCTCAAAATGGTATTAAATTAAATTAAATAGTCCGCTTATCTCACACATAATGGCTTATCACACAGCTCTGTACACTGAACTATGAAAAAGTTATAGTGCCAGAAGATGGCAAAAAAATTTTTGTTTCCGTACACAAGGTTTTAATTTTAATTTGGCATCGCCGTGATCATGCAGAGACAAAGAATAAAGGAGAAGTATCATTTGGAGCGCATAGTAAAAGGCGCAAAAAGCGAGCCCACAATAAAATGGTGCAAATGCGTTTTTTCACAAATTTCACTGCATTCGGAATCCCCCCCCCTCCACTTTCCAATACCTTCCATGGAATAATAATGTCACTAGGTAGTCAAATGTGTTACGCAGGCAATAAGTACACAGCTCTGTAGATGGGAAAAAAATTTTAAGTTTGATTTTTGAACATGGGGAGTGAAAAATTTATTTTTCCATGTACAGAGCCTTGTACTTATTTTCAGTTTTTATGACCTTCACCATGCGCTCCTAATGATACATCTGTTTTATTCTTAGGCATCACTGTGATTGTGCCGAACAAATTTATATAGGTTTTATTGAGTTTTAATACATTTTGAAAAATTAAACAAATGTGTACCAAAAAAAAAAAAAAAAAGTTTTATTTTGCCATCTTCTGCCACAAATAACTTTTTCATACTTTGTTAAACGGAGATGTGCAAGACGTAATTTTTAGCAAGATTAGCTGATCTCTTAACACCTTAAGGCAGAGGCCCTTTTTCGTTTTGCATTTCCATTTTTCAAATCTAACTTTTTTTTTTAATTTTCCATGTATAGAGCATTGTGAGGGCATGTTTTCTGCGTAACAAATTGCAGGGGAAGGGGGGGTGGGGGGATTTTTAGTTTTATTTTTTATTTATTTATTTATTTTTTTTAACTATAACCCTAGGTTGTCTGATTGATCCTACCATATACTGCCATACTACACTATTGCAGTATATGGGGATTTTCCTCCTCATTCATTGCAATGTGTGAATGGTTTTAACCTATTCATTACAATGTGCCAAATAGCCTCGGGTCTTCAGAAGACCCGCGACTCATGGGAACAGATCGCCACCCCCCGTTGAGGTCACGGGGAACGGCAATCTACACCAAGATGGCGGCACCCATGCACAGCCGTCGGCAATATGCAGCAAACACTTAGGCCCCTTCCACACTTGCGTTGCAGATCACGACAGAGTCTGATAAGGGTGCGATCAGGGTTTGGTCAGTGAAAAACTGACATTTTGCATCAGAATTCAATCAGTTTTCAGAGTCTCAGTTTTTCACATGTATTTTCAATGCGTTTTTCACGTGCAGATAACTCACGTGAAAAGGACTCAGGACTGAGCTCTATCTTTTCTATGCTAATAGAATTGTGAATTTCGCATTGGACTTGCATGTGTCTCTGAGTGCAATGAGTTTTTGATGCATCTCCATAGACTTGTATTGTTAGTTTTTCACGCGCATGACTTGCAAAAGTAGAGCATGCCGAGATTTAAACGTGCATTAAAAAAACGCGCGTGTGCGTGAAAAAAAAAATGCAAGCCTGAAAAGACCCATTGATTACAATGGGTCAGAGTGCAATGCAAGTTCTGTGCGTCAAAAGTACGTGCAGAACATGCGCGTGAAAGGGGCCTCGCTGGCTCAGCCAGTGAGCCCTCTCCATTCACCCGGAGCCAACGTTTGACATACTACTACGTTGCGTGTCGGTAAGGGGTTAATTGCTACCATTTTGAGAACTGTGTAACCTTAAAGAATTTAATAAAAAATGAACATAAGTCAAAGTCTTTAAGAAGTCAAAAGGTCCCTCTTTAAAAGCTACAATAGCAAGAATAAATACATTTTATCATTACGAACGATGGATAGCTATAGAGAAACAAAGAATTTCCAATCTTTCCAGAGAGATGGGAACCATGGAGTTTTAACCCAGATTTATTTAGGGGTCATGACATATAGGGAAAATTCGGACATGAAATAATGCTTTTTCTTTTCTTCCTTTCTTTTTCTTCTTACCTATCCTTTTGAGGGAATATTCCTTTTTTGGCTTATAGAGGTAGACATTGATCGTGAAATGCTACCATGGACACTGTATGATTGACGTACATGTATTTTCGGAAATAGGATATAGAAAGGTTTTAAATTTATACATGTTGCATTTTGACATGGTACTTTTCTATTTGACATGTACAAGGCTACTGCTGCTTTGTTTTTTCTTGTCATGCTTTGCAAGTTATTTAAAAAAAAAAAAAAAAATTCTTTAAGTGATGTAAAGTGGGTGATCACTGCTCCTCGTTGACATCACAAGGACCACCAATAGCACACAAAATGGCAGCACCCACAAGCCACATTTAGCTCCATAGGCGTTAATGGATCCTGGAACCCCTCAAGGTAATTTGCATAATTATTAAGATAGATCCGGTGGTAGGTGCATCTAACGTGTAGGAGAATAGCCCTTTTTACTTTTTTTTTTTTTTTTAAATCTGGGTAATATGCAAATATTCTAAATAGGCTACTGGGGCGTGTAGCAGACGCAGCAGAGGCTACACGGTGTGGCTATCCACGCCCCAATAGCCTCTTTGATCCTCCTACCCAGATATCTTCAGTGCGCAGCTACAAGGAGCTGCATGCACTCATCTGCAAAGCTGGAGTTCTGCACACGCGCAGCAGCTTGCAGCGGCCGGCCTGCATTCTGTACATACATTAGATGCAACTACCACTGGATCTACCTTAATAGGTAGATCTGTGGTGATAGGTTTCCTTAACCCCTTAACGCTCTGCGCCGTAGCTCTACGGCGCAAAGGTATAAGGAGTGTATGAAGAGGGCTCACGGGCTGAGTCCTCTTCATACAAAGGTGGGGGTTGTTGCATTTTGCAGCAAACCCCCACCGCTAATAACCGCGGTCGGTGCTTGCACCGATTGCGGCCATTAACCCTTTTAACGCAGCGGCGCGGGCGCCGCAATCTTTATTACGATCGACGTGCCCCCGAACGTCATCGGGGGAAGGCGATCGGTTGCCATGGTAGCTAGCCTCGGGTCTTCGTTTGACCTGAAACTATCTGGCATCTGCAGATTCGTTACAATGAGCCAGTGGCTCATTGTAATGAATGTGCTGCAAAAATGCCATATATTGCAATACAGAAGTATTGCAGTATATGGTAGGAGCGATCTGACTATCTAGGGTTAATGTACCCTAGATGGTTTAAAAAATGGTCTAAAAAAAGTTTAAAAAAAAAAAAAAAATTAATAAAATATTAAAAATTCTAATCACCCCCCTTTCCCTAGAACGGATATAAAACATAATAAACAGTAAAAATCACAAACATATTAGGTATCGCCGCGTCCCAAAATGCCCGATCAAAATATAAAAACGGTTACGGCCAAATGTCCGAAATGCGACTTTTACACCTTTTTACATCACATAAAAAATGAAATAAAAAATGATCAAAATGTTGCACAGACCTCAAAATTGTAGCAATGAAAACGTCGCCTCATTTTGCAAAAAATGACACCTTACACATCTCCGTGCACCAAAGTATTTTGTACACATTCGTTTAATTTTTGAAAATGTATTAAAACACAATAAAACCTGTATAGATTTGGTATCACCGCGATCGCACAGAACCAAAGAATAAAGCTGAGGTGTTATTTTGAGTGCACAGTCAAAGTCGAAAAAACTGAGCCCACAAGAACGTGACGTGTTTTTTTTCAGTTTTTCCACATTTGGAATTTTTTTTCAGCTTCGCAGTACACGGCATGTTAAAATAAATAACATCACGGGAAAGTAAAATTTGTTACGCACAAAATAAGCCCTCACACAGGTCTGTACACGTAAAAATGAAAAAGTTATGGATTTTTGAAGTTGGAGAGCGAGAAATGAGCGGAAAAACCCTGCGTCCTTAAGGGGTTAAACCCCTTAACGACCTGGCCTTTTTTTGTTTTTTCATTTCCATTTTTCACTCCCCACCTTCAAAAACTAACTTTTTTATATTTACACGTAAAGAGCTGTGTGGCATCTTGTTTTCTGTGTAACAAATTTAACTTAAAGGGGTCTTCCCATCTGGGCATTTACATTTATTTAAATTCATTTGCCATATGTAAACAATTCATCATTTGGATGTTAGTAAAAAAAATTTCCTGTGTGAAGATAATTTCTCATAAATGTAGTCCCTTAAAAACGAGATTCCTCGGATACGACCACCCTCTCCATTTTTTCATTTTTCACTCCCCACCTTCAAAAATCTATAACTTTTTTATTTTTCCATGTACAGAGCTGTGTTATGGCTTGTTTCCAGTGTGACAAATTGCACTTCAAAATGGTGGTATTTAATATTCAATGCTGTGTAAATAATTTTTGCAATCCTAATTGACCCAAAAAGGGAAGGCTTTATTCTGATTTCATGTCAGATGAGTGAGTATACCCTGCATATGTGTTCTTTTATATACAGTGTACGTAAACTTTGTGTTTCAGAAGCGCCAGAGAAAAAAAAAAAAAAAACTTGGGCCCATTCCTTTAAACCCTAAGCACCATTGACATATATCTAAGGCAATGGTTCATAACCGAGGTTCTATCGAACCCAAGGGGGTCGGGCGAGTCGGTCTCAGGGGTTCGTCAGAGCCTCCGCCACGGAGGTCAAGACACACTTTGATTTATCACTAAAGAAGGGTTCGGTGAATGTGAAATATTGAAACTGGTGGGTTCGGCATCTCAAGCAAGCTTAAGAACCACTGATCTAAGGTGTTTCCTCCAGCTTGTCCATTTGCACCCCCTTACTGCGTGGTGTTCATATGCAGAGGTACATCCTAATAAAATCATGGTTACAATAATAAGCAAAAAGTGGAAAAATTAAAGTGGAAAAAACACACTACTGGCAGACATATGCACATTTGGTTCTGGCAGTGCTCCTCCTGTTCCTCCTTGCACAAATACAGACCTGAGGAAGAGTCTAGTTGTAACGCGAAACACGTTGTCTTTTATACTTTATATCTTTTTATTGTTTTAATATCTATTTTTTACTGAATAAAAATGGCATCATAGATGCCTTAACTTCAGCAGCACCCTTTGCACACTGCTACAGCGTTGTGCCTGCACGTACAACCCTTCAAGGTGAGCACACCATTGTATCTAAGGACATTTCCTTTCTCACGTTTACCTGCATCAGGAAGTGCCTGGTTTTTCTTTTTCTTTTCATTTTACAGTATTAAAGGTGGAAATAGCAGTACTGCTGCTGGGTTGTTGCCCTCCAACGGCCCCCTCCACATCTCTTGGTAGTGACTCCAGCCTCTAGACACTACCAAACAGACAAAGCAAACGTTCTTGTGACAGCTCACATTAATGTGCCATCCTGGATGAGCTGCACTACCTGATCCACCTGTATGGGTTGTAGAGTCTCATGCCACACCACCAACATTCAAAATAGACCAAAACACCAGCCAGAAAGCATTGGTACTGAGAAGCGGTCTGTGGTCACCACCTGCAGAACCACTCCTTTATTGAGTTTGTCTCACCAATTGCCAATAATTTCCATCTGATGTCTATTCCATTTGCACAACAGCATGTGAAATTAATTATGTTGTTTCTTCAGTGGACAGTTTGATTCACTTGGAGTTTAAGTTTTGTGTTGTGTTTAAGTGTTCGCTTTATTTTTTTGAGCAGTATAATACATATACACATACACTGCCACAGACAACAGCAAATATCGCTATGAATAAACACAAATCATATGGTGAACAACAAACTCCTATATGAAACTCAACCCTTAGGTCTGACAATCCCCAATGTGATGGCAGACCCACAACATGCTAAATAGGAGAGCAGACAGTAGTGAAGATTCCCCATGCCAAACATTGCAGAAAGGTATGCACACATCTTAATTAGGTGTTGGGTGGGGGTGACTTCAACAAGGTGGTCTAAGACGCATCAAATAATCACGCACAATCAGACATGGTGAGAAATATCATCTGGTGGGTGGATTATGGACAGGCGCACACCAATCAACAAATATTAAATTTACAAACATATATGGTTCTTTATTATTCTTAACACTGTCTAATGTTACAACAAGTTTCGGGGGGGTCTAATCCGGTCCCTTTTTCAAACGGTTCCTCGACTTGTACTGTGTGTAACGGAGGAAGGCGCATGTAATCCAAATTAAGACTGTCCCAATAAATTCAACAGAAACAATAGCAATCTTTCCAGGAACCCTTACTCTTCCTATACCACTGTGTAAGATCTTTAGCAGGTGCTATTGTTTTTCTGCAGATCATACCTTGCCCTTTAGGTTTCCATGGTAACAGACTACAAACCCTGCTCTGCCTGATCCTGTAGTCACATTGCTCTCCATCTGTCTATTCATTTGTTGGCAGGTCATCTGCAGCTAAACATCTGTAGTCTGTGCCCGTGGAAGCCCATAGCTTTGCATAGGAGATCGAAATCTTAACTTGTAAAGTTGCTTTTTGTTTTTCTGGAGTAGTTTAGGGACACGAGTGACCCCCTGTGACCCTGTAGCCCCCGCTGGCCAGTGCTGGCTTTATGATGTCAGGTCCTGGTGGGCTTCATCTACAATACTGGCCGGCAGCCACTTCCACACAGCTACAAGTTATCGCACAACTTGTCACAACTCGCAGGGTTAACTTGTGGCAGGTTGCGCGGCGCTACTTTCCATTACTGCATTGTGGCTGTCAGAGAGCCGCTCACCCCGGGCTCTGCCTCCATCACGGGGCGGCCAAGTTGTGGCAGGACTTTATAGAGCTAAAGCCGCGGGGCAGCCCGCAAGGGAGAACACCCGCAACCTTCCCAATGATCTCCTCACCTTGGTCCGCAGAGATGTACAGGCAGTGGGCAGGGAGCGCCCAGCAGAAGGCGGCACACGTCAGGATCCCAATGACAAGCTCCATTGCAGCTGGACTGCAGCTCCGCTGGCTGAGCGCTGGACTCCAGCGTTGATGCGAGTGTCGGAGCTGCAGGCTACTGCCGTGTCACTCACACCACAAGCACGCAGCTCTCTGCGGAGCAACTCCAGCTGTACAGCAGTTCATCGCAAGTTGACTTGTCATCCGCCCCCTGATTGGCTTTCCGGGCGGAGGCACGATTGGCGGTTGTAAGGAGTCTCCGCATTGGCCGCTATCATTTCCCCTCTAAGTGGATGTGGCAGTGACTTGTGCGGAGCTCGGGCTATTGTCATCGTCTAAAAAGTTAGCATCTGCCACATAGACGAAGCGATGTCTCCACGGTCACTGGTAGTGCACATAGGCAGCTACACTAATGACTGATTGATATGCGGAACGCTCATTAGTCCCTAGAAGAGTTTTCTTTTTTTGTTATAAAACAGGAAATTTGATAAATTAGCAAATAAAGGAACACCCCCTCTGAACATTCCCAGACAACATCAGCTGGTCCTACAAGAATGACTTCACATACAGAATTGCCAACATTGTATGCAGGAACATTAATAGCCATCACCCAGTAACAGATCCTCATTAATCACTAAAATGTCCCCACTATCAGAAGGCAGGTCACCAGTAATCGCTAAAATGTCCCCACTATCAGAAGGCAGGTCACCAGTAATCGCTAAAATGTCCTCACTATCAGAAGGCAGGTCACCAGTAATCGCTAAAATGTCCCCACTATCAGAAGGCAGGTCACCAGTAATCGCTAAAATGTCCTCACTATCAGAAGGCAGGTCACCAGTAATCGCTAAAATGTCCCCACTATCAGAAGGCAGGTCACCAGTAATTGCTAAAATGTCCCCACTATCAGAAGGCAGGTCACCAGTAATCACTAAAATGTCCCCACTATCAGAAGGCAGGTCACCAGTAATCGCTAAAATGTCCCCACTATCAGAAGGCAGGTCACCAGTAATCGCTAAAATGTCCCCACTATCAGAAGGCAGGTCACCAGTTATCGCTAAAATGTCCCCACTATCAGAAGGCTGGTCACCAGTAATCGCTAAAATGTCCCCACTATCAGAAGGCAGGTCACCAGTAATCACCAAAATGTCCCCACTATCAGAAGGCAGGTCACCAGTAATCGCTAAAATGTCCCCACTATCAGAAGGCAGGTCACCAGTAATCGCTAAAATGTCCCCACTATCAGAAGGCAGGTCACCAGTAATCACTAAAATGTCCCCACTAACTGAAGGCTGGTCACCAGTAATCGCTAAAATGTCCCCACTATCAGAAGGCAGGTCACCAGTTATCGCTAAAATGTCCCCACTATCAGAAGGCTGGTCACCAGTAATCGCTAAAATGTCCCCACTATCAGAAGGCAGGTCACCAGTAATCACCAAAATGTCCCCACTAT
The DNA here is from genome assembly GCF_040894005.1 of Engystomops pustulosus. NCBI lineage: Eukaryota > Metazoa > Chordata > Amphibia > Anura > Leptodactylidae > Engystomops > Engystomops pustulosus. The sequence goes on along the minus strand of NC_092414.1, from coordinate 41,091,050 downwards.
CAGAAGGCAGGTCACCAGTAATCGCTAAAATGTCCCCACTATCAGAAGGCAGGTCACCAGTAATCGCTAAAATGTCCCCACTATCAGAAGGCAGGTCACCAGTAATCACTAAAATGTCCCCACTAACTGAAGGCTGGTCACCAGTAATCGCTAAAATGTCCCCACTATCAGAAGGCTGGTCACCAGTAATCGCTAAAATGTCCCCACTATCAGAAGGCAGGTCACCAGTAATCGCTAAAATGTCCCCACTATCAGAAGGCAGGTCACCATTAATCGCTAAAATGTCCCCACTATCAGAAGGCAGGTCACCAGTAATCGCTAAAATGTCCCCACTATCAGAAGGCAGGTCGCCAGTAATCACTGAAACATCCGCAATATCATAAGGCAGGTCACCAGGAGCCTCTGGTGCCCTTTGAAGAAATGGCACCTTGCTGCTAAAGATAGTCAAGTCATATTTCTCTCTTACAGCAAGTGTTTGAATAGGATGACCCCAGGACAGCCCCAAAACACAGGTGGTCTGGGTTCCCATAAACCCCACCACCAAATTATGATGTAACCACCCAAACCCCTCATTAACATGTCAAAGTGCACTAAATGTTAGGAGGAGACAGGTACCTCTACAAACTTAGCCGCGCTCTCCTCTTTGCTGCCCCGGCACATAGCAGTCAGAATGTTAATGGAGGACGTGCATTGTTCTGGTATTGTATCTATCTTAACAGCCCGTACAGTCGCTCTCCACTTTTCAAACCTCTTTCTAGCATACTGTTGTATTAGTCAAGAAACCCTTCCTGGACCTGCCCAGTGCTACCGACCAGTCTCTAATCTCCCTTTCCTCTCCAAACTCTTGGATGTCTGGTCTTTTCTTGATTGACTTGTTTTTTCTCCGCTAACTCCTTGCTTGACCCCCTACAATCTAATGTTTGCACTATGCACTCCTTCTGGATCTCTCTCTTCTCTTCCTCTTCGTTGGGGCTCCTCAGGGCTTAGTCCTAGGTCCTCTTCCCTTTTGCCTCTATACTGCCCCCATTGGACAAACCATGAGCAGATTTGGTTTCCAGTATAATCTTTATGCTGATGATACCTAGCTATATACTTCTGCATGTAACATCACCCTTACCTTACTGAAGAACACCAGTGATCAGGGCTGGATTAAGGTCGGTGGCATATATACAGCTGCCTCACCCCCCTAGTAATACATCTATACACAGCCGCCAACCTCCCCAGTAATGCATCTACATACAGAAGCCAGCCCCCAGTAATCCATCTATATACAGCTACCAGCTACAGCTACCCCCAAGCAGCTCTGGGCCCCGGCACTTGCCCGTGTATGCCCAGACTGGTGACCCCCAGAGCATTAAACTACTAATGCTGGAGACCCCCAGAGAAGACAATACTACTGGAACCCCAGAGCATAAAACTACTAATACTGGAAAACAGAGTAGACAAAAAAAAAATACTCTCCATTCCTGGCTGCTCTTCTACTTTCACCAAACTGCAGCTTCTTCTCTACTCCATATACCATTCTGCTCTGCATCCGCTTTGCTGGTTGTGAGTGCTGGCTTTTGGACCCAGAGATTTGGCCACTCTGCTATCTTTGTCAAGCAGCTTGACAAAGATCACATAGCGATCAAAATGTTACATCTGGATGGAATAAAGCACTCCTTGCGATTTTAGTTTCTGTGCTGTGCCAATATTCTTTACTTCACTGCTGGATACGTGTTAAGCTCTGGACCAGGGCTGACGAATTGTGGGCCCCCTCTGCATCTGCTTGTCTTATTGTGACAATATTGGGATGCTATTTTTATTTTCTGTTCTACGATTTGTCTCCAGTATTAGTAGCTGTCTGCTCGGGGGTCTTCAGTATTATTTGTCTGCTCTGGGGCTTTCTAGTATTATTGTATACTCTGTGGGGTTTCTAGTTAAATCTGGTGCACGGTCTGACTGTGCACCGGAACGCCCCCTTCATTGCAGAAATTTGTGACGCATAATGACTAATGCAATCATATCACAAAAGGGCCGCGTGCGACACAAATGTGGCATTGACATTTCTTAAATACCTGTGCAAGCAATTTGCACAGAAAAGAATGTGCCAAGTCCAACAGAAATCTGGTGCACGTCCCTTAGTAAATGTGCCCCAGAAGTACAGCAAACTGAGATCTAGAAAACCATTAGGAATTGATCAGAGAGCAGATTGGAAAATGGTCTAACTTTTCATTATAACTTTTGTGGGGAATTGCTCTGGTAGATGCTTTGTAGCAGTGCAGGAAGCAGGGACACATGCAGAGTTAATGTCCAAAAATCAAGTGTTTATTCACACTTCCTTGTCAAAACACAAATTCAGCCTTGGTTTAGGCACATAACAAAGTACAAAATAAACCCTGCCCGACTGGGCACAGCCTTATACAATAACAGCCCCTAACTATACATGTACCAGGCTGCCTGGCACACGCTCTTGGCCAGCAGAATATCAGGAGGCACTCAGTTACCTTTGCTGTATGAACACGGTCCAGCCTTCAGCTCTCCAACTAGTGCCTCACCTACTGCTTAGGGTGTGCAGACTAAATCAGGCTCTAATGAGGTCTGTGACCCGCACCTGTGGGCTATACAGAAACCCAGGATCGAAGCCCGGATGGAGTAGGAGTCCCGCTACCAGCCTACCCCTACTCCATAATAAGCAGCCCGGACATTACAAAGGGGTCTATGCTAGCGAGGCCAACAAAGACCAAACCCTGTTCAATGTGGTGCAAATCGGAAATAGTCGGGAAACCCAACGGAAATGCGGTCCGCGGACCCTTAGTAAATGTGCCCCAATCTGTCTTTTAGTTTTCTGAATGTACACCGAACATATTTCAATTTGCAAAAAACATATACGGTTTCAATTTACAAATAACATATGCAACACCCTCGCCGATGCAAGGCAGAGGAGTGGTTGCGAATACGCCCCACCATGTAGCTTGCAGCCTGTGTAGGGTCTGATTAGCCTCACAGCATGTCACTACATAACACTAGATAACACAGATGAACTCTGCAGTGGTAGACCCTGCCTGGTAAGGCAGTAGTTAATTGTTTCCTGTGATGTAATATGTGTCAGCCAATCACATGTGTTACACTCTGTTTCTGTGAGCTGAGATGTAATTGGAGGAGTAGCCACCACCTGACCAGTGGGAATAACAAAACCCCTGGACTAGAAACTTCTAGAGAGTAGTTCCAGTCAGACCAAGGAGTCTGACACAGCTAAGGAAGAGAGTGCAGTGTGAGGAGAGAGTTCACTCTCTCAGATTAGAGACTCAGAGGAGTCTGTGCAGCTAGCACACCAGACCAAGAGCAGGTGAGCCAGCTCCCTGCCTGAAGAGTGGAGCTAATAGCTAGTTAGAGAGGAAAGGGGTATCATCCTACCTTTAAGGGTGATACCTGAAGCAATCCAGGATAAAGCTGAAGCATCCTTCCAGGACACAGCTACCTCCCAGCCTGCCCTTTGCATCCAGGCTGATGATCTACATCCTGTGGCTCCCTCCAACTGCATCTCAGCAATCTACCATTCTGTTAAGGCACGTTGCTGCGGTTCCTGTCGGTTCCAATAAAGAACTGTAAGTTGTTTTTGTTAGGATTGGGTAACACAAAAGACAGCGGATAGTGTGCCCTGAGCTTGCCCCAACCTCTGTCCCTTCCTATAGCCCCCTCACGCTAAACCGTGGGGCGACTACTTGAAGACTCGAAATACACTGATAAGTGTGGGAAGGGAAACACAAACAGACTGACAAACATAAAACACAAAAGAACGGTTTAACTAGCCAGAGTCACAACAAGAGGGTACGTCAATAGCAAAATCAGTAGGCAAAGAGTCAATGTCAAAAACTGGCACAGGTGACTAGTGAGGCTGCAATTTATGCAGCCAGAACCCCACCTCCAGAACCTGATAGGAGCTGGACAACTACTGAGAATTAACCCCTCATGGTGCAGAATAACCAAGCACAATAGCAGGCACCGTGCAGAGGTACCACAAGTCAGCAGTTCAGAACACAACTCCTAGACAGCGCGAGATCTTAGCAGCCGCTGCCCGGGACGAGAGGAGGAGTTTGCGCGGACACGCGCTGGAGGTTGGAGAACACTGCTAGCACCACCAGAAGAACCAGAAGTACCAGCATTCTCTCCAGCGAACCTGACAGTACCCCCCCCCCTGACGGGGGGCCTTCGGACCCCTAGATCGCAAAGATGGCTTCTGAGGATAGGCCTGATGAAACAACCTGAGTAACCGCGGAGCATGAACATCTCTAGCCGGAACCCAAGACCTATCCTCAGGACCAAAACCTTTCCAGTGGACCAGGTACTGCAGGGAGTTACCTACCCATCTGGAATTCAAGACCTTTTTCACCTCAAACTCCAGATTCCCCTCCACACTAGATGGAGGAGGAGGGTCAGGAAAAGGCAAAACAGGCTCAACATAGCGCTTCAGGAGACTCTTATGGAAGGTGTTATGAACCCGCCACCCTGCTGGAAGAGTAACCTTGAAGGAAACCGGGTTAACAATTTGAGTAACAACAAAAGGACCAACGAACCTGGGCGCAAACTTCAAAGAGGGGACCTTCAATTTAAGATTTTTTGTGGATAACCATACTTTATCCCCCACCACAAACGTATCGGAGTGCGCCTTCTCTGAGCCTGTTGGACCATAGAATTTTGTGCCCTCTGAATATTTTGCTGAACTTGTGACCAGAGCGTGCGCAACTTGGATGTAATAGCTTCCGCCCGAGGAATGTTAGAGACAGGCACAGATGAAAAGGAGAAACGAGGATGAAAACCATAATTGCAGAAAAAGGGAGAAACCTGAGTGGAAGAACTACAGTGATTATTAATAGCAAATTCTGCCAACGGAAAGGAATTTCACCCACTGGTCCTGACTGTCCGAGACAAAGAGTCGCAGATATTGAATCATCTCCTGATTCATTCTCTCGGACTGACCATTAGTCTGAGGGTGAAATGGCGACGAGAATGACAAATTCACTTCCAGTTTAGAACAAAATGCTCGCCAAAATTTGGAAATATTCTGTATAAACAATTCAGCCAACTCCTCAGCTGAAGGTAACTAAGTGTCCCATCTTAGAGAAACTGTCCACTACCACCCAAATCAGAGTATACCCTTGAGATGCTGGCAGATCAGTGACAAAATCCATAGACACGTTAGACCATGGCCTGGTGGGAACTGGAAGCGGAAGAAGAGGCCCCTCAGGACGTCTCCTGGGAGTCTTTCCTCGCGCACAGACCTGACAGGCTTGGACAAATGCGTGCACATCTTTAGTCATGTGAGGCCACCAGTAACTTCTCTTTAAGAGATCCAAGGTGCTCCGCATTCCCGGATGACCTGCCAATACGGAGCAATGCGTCTCCTCCAACACTCTCAAACGACAAGAAAGAGGAACAAATAATTTGCCTTCCGGAAGGTCTTTGGGTGCAGATTTTTGTCCTGCTAAAATTTGAGAGGAGAGGTGGGAGGAGACAGCTGCCAACACAACACCTGGAGACAAAATATTACTGCCCGTAGTCTCTGGAAGCTCAGGAGTCCCGGTTGGTAGGTGACCACAAAGTTAAAGCGAGAGAAAAACAAGGCCCACCTAGCCTGATGCGAGTTCAAGTGCTTACCAGTATCCAAATATACTAAGTTCTTATGATCCGTGAGCACAGTTATTAAGAGCTCCCTCCAAAAAGTGTCGCCAGACTTCAAATGCCCACTTAATGGCAAGGAGCTCTCGATTACCAATATTATAATTCCTCTCACAAGAAGAAAACTTTCTGGAGAAATATGCACAGGGTCTGAGTCTGGTGAGAGTGGAGGACCCCTGAGACAACACTGCACCTACTCCAACCTCGGAGGCATCTACCTCTACAACAAATGGCTGAGAGAGGTCAGGTTGAACCAAAACTGGGGCTGACGAGAATGCCGCTTTTAAAGTTTCAAACGCAGAGCAAGCGGCAGGGGACCAATTGTTTGGATCAGCACCCTTACGAGTTAGATCCGTGAGGGGTTTGGCGAACACGAAAAAGTTCTTAATAAAGTTCCGATAATAGTTAGCGAAACCCAAAAAACGTTGTAAGGCCTTAAGATTGGTAGGCCGAACCCAGTCCGTGAGCGCCTGAACCTTACTCGGATCCATCTGTACATCAGAGGGAGTAACAACATAACCTAAGAAGGAAACTTTCTGGACACAAAAAACACACTTTTCCAGTTTAGCAAAGAAATTGTTTTTTGCGTAACCTGGTAAGTACTTGACGGAGAGAAAATCAAGATATCGTCTAGATACACCACCATGAACACACCGATGTAATCATGAAAGATGGAGTTCATAAACCCTTGAAAAAACGCTGGGGCATTACTCAAACCAAAGGGCATAACCAGGTATTCAAAGTGTCCCAAAAGTGTATTAAATGCGGTTTTCCACTCATCCCCTTCTCGGATCCGAATCAGGTTATAAGCCCCTCTGAGATCTAATTTAGAGAAAACTTGGGCCCCAGAAACCTGATTTAAGAGATCCGGGATCAAGGGGAGAGGACCTGAGTTTTTTACCGTTATCTTATTTAGTTCTCGATAATCAATACACGGCCGTAAACCACCATCTTTTTTCTCAACAAAAAAAGAACCCGGCCCCAGTGGGCGACTCAGAGGGACGGATATGTCCGATTGTCGAACTCTCATCAATATAACTCTTCAGTGCCTCCCGTTCTGGTACCGACAGGTTATATATACGACCCTTAGGTAATCTAGCATCAGGAAGAAGGTCAATTTTACAATCAAACTCCCTGTGATGAGGAAGGACTTGGGACAAGGGTTTTGAAAACACATCTAAGTAATCAGAGAGAAAACCTGGAAGACTCTGATCTTCCGCCACCACTGTACATAATGAAACTGTGGTCAGGTGATCCTTACAGTGAGGACCCCAGTGAACCAGCTCCAGAGTTTCCCATTTAATTACCGGATTATGGATCCGGAGCCAGGGTAGACCAAGAATGACATTTTCAGACAAGTTTTCCATAACTAGGAAAGAACACCATTCTACATGCATAGCTCCAACCATAAGTTTTAACTGCGGGGTTCGGAATTTAATCAACCCTGCCTGTAGAGGGGTCAAATCCGCACCCGACATCTGGATAGGAGTGGACAAAGGAATCAATGACATGCAAAACTGAGAGACAAAATTATAATCAATTAAATTAGATGCAGCACCTGAATCCAAAAAGGCGCGACCAGTGCAGGAAACAGACTGAAACTTAACCGTACAAGGTAAATACATTCTAGATACAATTGGGAGTACCTGAGCTCCTAAGCAGTCCCCCCGACTGCTGCTTAGGAGCGGAAGTTTTCCTGCTGCTGCCTCTTGGAACAGGTGTTGATCTGATGATCAGGACTTCCACAGCAGAAACAAAGATGGCGTCTTATTCGATGTTGCTTCCGCTGTGCAGGAGAGATGCTATCCAGCTTCATGGATTCCCATTCTGGACTACCTGGAGACAGACTGGCCGCTGGCTGACAGTCAGAGGACACCCGAGGTGACCGCCTGGATCTTAGGCGACGATCAACTCGGGTGACCAGAGTCATAGCATCATCTAATGTCTGAGGCTCGGCATAAGCTAAGACTAAGTCCTGTACTCGGTCTGACAGTCCGGACATAAATTGGTCTTTTAGGGCGCAGTCATTCCATTGCGAGTCAGTCACATACTGTCTGAACTGGGCACAATAATCTTCTGCTGTCCGTTTTCCCTGACACAGAGATATAAGGTGGGAAACTGCCAGTGCTCGGTGGTCAGGTTTGTCATAAATCTGGCCTAAAGCAGAAAAAAAAAACGTCAAGAGAAGAACGGGATGGAGAGTCAGGTGGGAGAGAAAAGGCCCAATTTTGCGGATCCCCACGCAACAGGGAAATTACCACGCCCACCCTTTGAGTCTCTGTGCCCGAAGAACGAGGATGTAGAGAAAAATAAAGTTTACAGCCCTCCCGAAATGAAAAAAATTTCTTACGGTCACCAAAAAACAAGTCAAGAAGAGGAACCTTAGGTTCAGGCATGGGTGGCAGTGGATCCTGCGGTGGTGTCTGCCATGGAACCTGCATAGATTCCTGAATTTGGAGACGGGAAGCTAGATCCTGAACAAGCTGACTTAGGGTCTGGACCTGAGCGACCACAGCTGACAAAGGCTCCATGGGAGGAGAGAATGTAGCAGGTCGGATACAGGATGCAGACCTATGTGTGGCCAGTGTTTCTGTTAGGATTGGGTAACACAAAAGACGGGGGATAGTGTGCCCTGAGCTTGCCCCAACCTCTGTCCCTTCCTATAGCCCCCCCACGCTAAACCGTGGGGCGACTACTTGAAGACTCGAAATACACTGATAAGTGTGGGAAGGGAAACACAAACAGACTGACAAACATAAAACACAAAAGAATGGTTTAACTAGCCGGAGTCACAACAAGAGGGTACGTCAATAGCAAAATCAGTAGGCAAAGAGTCAATGTCAAAAACGAGCCGAGGTCAACAACGATACAGATACAGAGCAAGTCAAACCTAATGCTGAGCGAGTGGAGAAGGGATTTCAAACACTGGCACAGGTGACTAGTGAGGCTGCAATTTATGCAGCCAGAACCCCACCTCCAGAACCTGATAGGAGCTGGACAACTACTGAGAATTAACCCCTCATGGTGCAGAATAACCAAGCACAATAGCAGGCACCGTGCAGAGGTACCACAAGTCAGCAGTTCAGAACACAACTCCTAGACAGCGCGAGATCTTAGCAGCCGCTGCCCGGGACGAGAGGAGGAGTTTGCGCGGACACGCGCTGGAGGATGGAGAACACTGCTAGCACCACCAGAAGAACCAGAAGTACCAGCATTCTCTCCAGCGAACCTGACAGTTTATGTTCAACGTCTGCCTCCGTATGGTCCCTGCTACTACGGCTGCCACCATCACGGGCACCCTGTCCACCACACAGAGACCCATACTCTAGACACCAAAGGGTTGCCCCAGGGAGAACCGCTATAGCAGCCTCTCCCTCATCATTTCTTGCCAACACCACCCTGCTGGAGACCTGCCAGGCTGTAGAACAGCCCTCCGGTCCCCCATAACAAGCACCGTGACACTAGCGTGCCTAGGCCGCAACCGCCAGCCACTCAGGTACTGCGGGCCCCGGCTGACTCCAGGCCCCGGGAAAAGGGTAGGCCCCGGTGGGGGATGTTGTACCATATGGCGAGATATACAACATGCATAGTCTCGCAGTTCATGTGTCGGGGTATTTTGAAAGTTTTGTGATTTGTCACAGAGGTGAAACAAAAGGTTCTAATCATAAACTTGCATATATTGCACCTACTACCTCATCACACTCAAGTATAGTCATATATTTTTGACAAGATTAGTAATTTGAGAAAACATTAGGGAATATTGAGTGTTAAAGACAGGTTTGTCAAGGCATTTATTTTTACAATTACTCCGTTATGTCAGATAATATGTACGGGAATGACTATCCATGATTCTGCAAGCCTGTTAACCAGAGATGAGCGAGCATACTCGTCAGCTCGAGAAAATGGCATCTCCCGCCGTTTTAATTTTTGGCATGCAGAAACAGAGCCAATCACAAGCCAGGAGACTCTGCAGTACACCCAGCATCATGTGGTACACTTGCATGTCGATAGCAGTGGTTGGCTGGCCTGATCAGGTGACCCTGGAATATACTAGCCCGCTGCTTGGATCATTCTTTGAATGGATGCCGCTAGGGATAGAACTGCTGCTGGTCAGGGATAGCGTTAGGGTGTTCTAGTAGATTACTGTTAGGCAGGAGTGATTCTCCAAGAACCCAACAGCCTTTGTTAGGGCTACATTAGCATTTTTCAAAAGTTAAAGTGACACACTCAGTCACAGCACAAAATCATTTTGTGTGCTGTCAGTGTTGGTTAGAAACAAGCCATAGCAATCATCTTCTGAGGTTGCAGTCTGATTTCTTCTGCACGTTTTGTTCTATAAAACCAAAAAAAAAAAAAAAAAAAGTACAGTTTATATTTCTGTTTTGTCTATGAAAATAGACTTTAATTTGGAAAATGTTGAACCCGAGGGCTAAGGGTAGAGGACGAGAGCGTGGGCATTCAATTACTGCAGGGGTCAGAGGCCTTGGTCCTGGGCGGGGTGAGACACTACCTGCTGATGAGGGAGCAGGGGAACGCTGCAGAGCTACACTCCCTAGCTTCATGTCTCAACTTACTGGGACTCGTGGTAGAGCACTGCTGAGGCCACAACAGTGCGAACAGGTGATGTTGTGGATTGCGGATAATGCTTCAAGCCATTTGTCCACCAGTCAGTTTTCCACGCAGTCCACCCATGTTACCCAAGTGAGCACTCCTCCAGCTCCTCAACCTCAACCTCCTTCCCCCCAGTCTGCCCCCTCCCAGGAAAATTTGGAATTTCATCCGGCATACTCTGAGGAATTGTTTTCTGGACCCATCCCTGAGTCACAAACCACTTCTCAGGTTGCTGCTGAGCTCTTTCCCGATGCCCAGGTTTTCCAACGGTCGCAGTCGATGGGTGATGATGACATTGTTGACGCCGGCACAAACACCTCCCGCTCGAAAACCACACCTTTGCCTTCACGATCCTCCACAGCGTCCACCAATGTCTCCATGCGCAGCGTTCAGTTGTCTTTACCCCAGACGCTGGAGCGCAAGAGGAAATACAGTTCCACCCACACGCCCAAGTCCTCAATGTCCACATCTCCAAATTACTGAGCCTGGAGATGCTGCCCTATAGGCTGTTAGAAACTGAGGCCTTTCGCAACTTCATGGCGGTGGCCGTCCCTCGATATTCGGTCCCCAGCTGCCACTACTTACACATGTCAGACAACATCATCCGTGCCATGACCAACGCAGTTTCTGACAAGGTCCACCTAACCACGGACACGTGGACGTGTGCTGCCACTATATAACGCTGACGGCACATTAGGTTAACTTGGTGGAGGCTGGGACCGAGTCTGACCGCGGGGCCGCTCATATACTGCCGAGGATTGCGGGGCCTACCTCGATCACGATCTCTAAGGCTAACTATGCCTCCTCCCACCCCTCCTCCACCTCCGAATTACCATCCGTGGGCATGGCGCCATCAGTCGGTAGCTCTAGGCCCATCAGCAGTGCCGTCGCTAAGCGGTCTGTTTCTCAGCGCGTATCGGAGGAGGTGGAGGAGGTGGAGGAGGATGAGATGGAAGAGGAGGAGAACATTGGAGAGACGGAAGAGGAGACCATTGCTCAGTCCTTAACTGTTCAGCCTGTATGGGCAGAAGAAGAAGAGTTGGAGGAGGCGGCGGAAATGGAGAGTCAGACCAGTGAATTCTTGCCCGTTAGGACTCATATGGCAGATTTCATGCTAGGCTGCCTATCCCGTGACCCTTGCGTTCAAACAATTTTTTCCAGCACCGATTACTGGGTATTCACTCTCCTGGACCCACGGTACAAGCAAAATCTTTCCACTCTCATCCCTGTAGATGAAAGGAGTGTGAGAGTGCATGAATACCAGCAGGCCCTGGTGCACAAAATGAAAGTCTTTCCCATTTGACACCGCTAGCGGCAGAGGGCATTTTTCTGCGGGGCAAGTAGCGAGGGAGAGTAGGCGAGCAGGCAGCTTGTCCAGCACTGGCAGGGGTACGCTTTACAAGGACTTTGCCAGTTTTATGTCACCCCAGCAAGACACTGTCACCTGTCTCCAGTCTCGGCAGAGTAGGGCTGATCTTTACAGAAAGATGGTGAAGGAGTATGTAGCTGACCATACCATAGTCATAAATGATCACACAGCTCCCTACAACAACTGGGTTTCAAAGCTGGACATCTAGCCCCAACTGGAGCTGTACGCCTTGGAGGTTCTTGCCTGCCCTGCCGCTAGCGTGTCGTCAGAGCGGGTTTTCAGTGCAGCTGGTGGCATCATCACCGATAAGCGTACACGCCTGTCGACTGACAGTGCTGACAGTCTGACGCTTATCAAGATGAATCAAGCATGGATTTCTCATGATTTCCATTCTCCCCCAGGTGAAAGCAGCTCAACCTGAATACTTCTCATGTATGTACTCCTCCTCCTCCTCTTTGTACACTAAAGGAGAGGCAACTGGCTAATTTTTTCCAGGGCCAACTGGCTCTAGCTATAGTACTCTATTTAATTTTTCTGGCGGGCCACCTACCCGGTCCTCTGTTTTAAAAACTTTTTTGGACTGCCACATACAGGCACTATCCAAATGTAATTGTCGCCATAGCAGCCTCACTCGGTCACTCTGTCTTCGCCATGCTGTTGCCCATAATTTTGGCATAATGGTGCGATTAGGCAGCCTCCGAGGCATCCATGCATGCTGCCCCTTAAGTCCATTTCCGTGGTGTTTCCATCATTTTCTAGAGGTTTCCAGGTTTGATACTACTCTCCAAAGTATAAGAGGCTATATCAGAAGATGCCAGTTGGGCTCCGATATATTCGCCAAAGGGTAAATTACATATTGTGTGACGGGAGTGACAGCTATTGGAACGTAAGTTAACGCTAGTTGGTTTGTCCGGCCGATGCTGTTTTTGTGCCTAGTGACGAGATCAATAGGTCTAAGAGAAGACGAGCCATTGCTTGTTCCAGGAATATTGTTCTACATGTTGCATTAGAAGGGTTATGGTTATGTCATGTTGTATGTTTGACATGTTATAATCCCTATTGCACTAGGTAAAGTTTGACTAAATATTTGAAATTTAAAGCTTTTTTGGATTGACATTTTATCATTTAATTATTAAATGTTAAGTTTTATTTGAGGCAGCATCTTGCTACTTGCTATTGGTTTGTGGTACAAGGTAGTGTGCACACGACGATTATAAGGATTACTGAAGAGTTTAACATCCAGAAAAGCAATAGATGTACCACCATAATCAAAATTAAAAGTGAGATTAAAATCGTTAGAATTAGTGTATGATACAAAATCGGCTCCCTCACCAGGAGGCAGTCGTCGATATACGTGCCATATCACCTGATGAATTGGGAAAAAGGATTGTCACAATGATATAGGTACCTTTCCTCCCACAACGCCATATACAGGTTGGGGAGCGAAGGAGAGAAGCAGGCTCCCATGGGGCAGCCAGTTATTTGGAGATAGAATAAATGTTCAAATAAAAAGAAATTGTTATGGAATAAAAAGATAGCACAGACACAAAGTCATGAAAGTCCAAAGCATATGAACTGTACTTTTTAAGTTGGCATTGAACAGCCACACACGCCAAATGATGGGGGATGGACGTGTAGAAACATCACATGATATCCAAGAATAGTCATTGGACCAGGGAAAATTCTCCATAGCAGCAAGAACTTCTTTAGTGTCTCTGATGTAACCGGGGAGTCTAGTTACAAAGGGTTCGAGGAGACAAATTACAAGTCTTTCAGAAAGCGAATTGGTACAGGATACAATGGGATGAAATGACGGAAGAAAACCCATTTTGTGTGTCTTTGGCAGCATATAGAATTAGGCTCACTTTGAAGCCGGTAAGAGATATTCAGGAGTACAATCATCAAAAAAGTGAGCGCCCCCACCTGTACTAAATGTTGCATCTTCATCTGTATGGCATTGGTGCGATTAGATGGTAAGCGGCAATAGGTATTCGGATTGCCAAGCATTATGTGCTCCTCAGTGCGATAAAGTTGTCAAGAACTGTGATTGTGCCTCCTTTGTCTGAAGGACCAATGAGTATGTAAGGGTTATTTCTAAGTTCCCTCCTGGCATTAATTTCATTCATAGATAAATTATTATTTGGAACATATCCACAGCTGGGACACGAGAGTTAACTAGGTAATGTGTTGGATTTTTTTGTAGTAATGGTACCTTTAGTGTCAGCTATTAGAACAGTATTATGGTCATTGAAGGAGGATGATAAAGTAAAGAATTCATACCCAGTTCATTGAGAGTAGACCATTTTTCAAGTTTACTCACACCATGTGGGGAGATAAAAAAAAAAAAAAAAAGTTTCTTAGTATTAAGAGAACAAACAAATTTTTTTAAACGTCAGATATTGTGGAAAACAAGTCAAATTTATTAGTAGGGAAAAACCCCAAACCTTTTGATAATATTTTTAGTTGGTGATAACATAAAGTGCATACAGAAATTGATAACACTAGAAAAAAAGTTTAGTTTTGGATGTTGAGCATTGGTTAACATTTGCAATATTTCCTCCCTGCTTTCTGCGTTTTCTTGTGCCTTGATTTTTTTTGTTTGTGGTGAACTCAGAGGCAGAGAAATATAGTTTGATTGTTTTTTATATCATTAGAGTCCAGTATTTCAGAATTAGAATCGGGGTCTTTGTCGGTAAATGGAAAAGTGACTTTGATTGCTGAATGATTCCAATGTGATTTGTTATGTAGGATGGTCTCCTGCGTGCTCTCGTATAAACTTAATCCGAGCGTAGTCCAGACTATCCTGGCTGAACAGATTTTTTCATCTCCATAATTAGTTTCTTGGTTATCTAAACCTACTTGTATCTTTTTGAGGGTTTCTTCAAACAAGGTGGTAGTAACATCTTTTTTAACTCCTTAATGACCGCCGTATCGGCTTTTTACAGCGGTCATTAAGGGTACATCTTCTGACGTGACGCTTTTCTACGGTGGCGCGTCAGAAGATTTCTGGACATCGGGTCAGTATAGGTCCGGGTCTGGGCTGTGATATCACAGCCCAGACCCGGCACTAACACCCGGGATCGGAAAAACTCTGATCCCGGGCGTTTAACCCCTTACCGCGGCGTGTAAGTGTCCCCACCGTGGATTGGTGTGCTTACTGGGGGATCCGATCCCTCCTGCTGCAGCCCCGGGTTCCGACGAGTGACCCGAGGCTGCCGGATTCTCACCCCGCCGGGTTCCGCCTCCTGGCAGGACCCGGCTGTAAGTAATTGAGCATGCACCACGAACAACTGTTTTTGTACTTACACTATACACTGCAATACAAGTATATTGCAGTGTAAATGCTTGAACAAGCAATCGGATGAACGCTTGTTTAAGCCAAGAAGTAGAAAATGTAAAAAAGTTTAAAAAAAAAAAAAGATTAAGTCATTTTATGATTATAATAAAAAAAATAAAATAAAAGTCCCATAATCTACCAAGTTACACTTAAAATGCATATAAAGTATATAAAACATGTACATATTTGGTATCAACGCGTCCGTATTAATCTATACAATAAATCTAAATCAATATTGAACCGGCTCAGTGAACGTTAAAAAAAAAAACAACTCAAAAAACTTCCCGTAATATACAATTTTTAATTGAACACCATCACAAAAAATGTTCTAAAAAGTGATAAAAAAAAGTTACGTTCCCTAATATGATACGACTGAAAAGAACAACTCTTTTTGCAAAAAATAAGCCCTCAACCAGATCTGACAACAGAAAAATACAGAAGTTATGGCCCTGAAAAGTTGTCAATAGTAAAAACAATGTGATTTCCTCCAATATTGGTTTTGCCCAGGACAATTGAGCAAAGATAAGAAAAACTATATAAATGAGGTATCATCGCAATCGTAGTGAACCGGAGAATAAAGATAAAATATTATTTTTATGTTACGGTGAGCGGGGGAAAAAAATGCTAAAAATCCAAAATAAAAATTGATGATTTTGTTTGTGTCCCACTTGAAATAGTTAATAAAATCTCATGAATAAGCTTTACACTCCCAAAATGAATTATCTATACATTTTATCTCATCCCGTAAATATTAAGCCCTCATATGTTCGCATTACCAAAAATATAAAAATGTATAGGTTGTACAATGTGACAATACAAATCTGCTGTGAATGGCGCCTCTTTTCTGTCTACACTCGGCCGTGCGCCCATACAGCAGTTTACCACCACATATGGGATATCAGTACACTCGGGAGGAATTGGGCATCAAATGTTGCAGTGCGTTTCATCATTTAATTTATTCTGAAACTGTCAGTTTTGGCCCAA
Source organism: Engystomops pustulosus (assembly GCF_040894005.1). NCBI lineage: Eukaryota > Metazoa > Chordata > Amphibia > Anura > Leptodactylidae > Engystomops > Engystomops pustulosus. The sequence continues at coordinate 41,075,091 of NC_092414.1, read as the reverse complement.
ATGAATGTATTTCCAAAAAAATTCTAAAGTTTATAAATCGCAGGTCCATATTGTTTTAACCCATGTGAAACACTAAAAGGGTTAATAGACTTAATAGAAGTTGTTTTACATACGTTGAGGGGTGAACTTTCTATAGTGGGCTAATTAATGGGGTTTAACTATCATATAGGCCTTACAAAGTCACTTGAAAGCAGAGTTGTCCCTCAAAATGTGAGTTTTGGGGATTTTCATGAAAATGATAAAAATGGCACCTAAAGTTCTACGGTTCATAACATCCTAGAAAAATGACAGGACGCATAAAATATCATCCCAAAATAAAGCAGCCATTCCATAAATGTTAATTATTAAGCTTTTTGGGTAGTTTTACTTCCTGTCTGGAAAGCACAACATTTCAAACTTGGAAAATGAAGAATTTGTACAAACTTTTGCCAAATTTTCACTTTTTTTTCAGAACGAAAACATAAACATAAAACTTATCACTTAAATTTTACAACTAACATGAAGTACAATGTATCACGAGAAAACATTCTCAAAATCACCGGGATATGTTAAAGCGTTTAGAAGTTCTAACCAATTATCGTGATACATGTCAGATTTTAACGAGTCTGGTCATTGAGCTGAAAACTAGTGTCGGTGATAAGGGGTTAAGTTGTTCACATAACTGATCAATGGTGACTTGAGTTTCACTAAATATTTTTTGTTCCTGTTGTATAATCAGGGCCATTAATTGAAAAGAGCAATCGCTCAATACTGCATTCCATTTTGATGTGAAATCCTGATCATAAAGGTGTAGTAGGGAATTTAAGAATTCTCAGCCCACGCGGTATCATCTTTTTGTCCCAATAATTCTGAAGGGTGGTGGAATGCCATCACAATCTGAGATGCATGGTCATAACTTTTCCTATGCCCTTAGTCAAACTTCTGGTATAAAATGTCCATATTAGTTGCAGTTTCAGATAAAATAAGTACAAAAAAGGACCCTTTAGTACCTAGTAAAAAATTGTAATGTAACACAATCAAGGCTGGTATTGAGTAAGTATGCACAAGGACACCGTAGCCAGAGAAAAATCGGCAATGAAAAACAAAAGAAAATGGAAAAAAAAGTGTCAGCTCACCTATGGGTCCAGTAGCCCATGTCCATGCCGTGCCACGATGGATAGAAACCCAATCCGATCTCGGGGTCCGAAGATGAATGTAACATGTAGAAGGAATCCATCGGCATCAAGAAAATGAGGTAAAAAAAAATCTAAAGTTTATTAGAAAGCTGAGGGATCTTCCTCCCCTTCTTCATCCTCCCCTAAACTACCCACACTGTCATATAGATATTCCAGGGGATGATTGCTTGTTGACCAATAGACCAACCCTTTAAGATAACATTAGAAATGTCAGGGATCTGAATTCTGGTCGCCCATCCCTGGAACAACTGTGGCAGCGCTCTACCTTATAGCTGCTGTCTCATTGTAGAATATAAAGTAGAAATGGAGTACAGCCCCAGTGCTATTAATAGGATACCTTTGAAAGTTGTATCGGATAGCTCCTTCCCAATATCTATTACCATTTCTTTTACAAGGATAAGATTTGAAATAACACAAACTACTAAAGATAGGATAAGGTAAGTTTTACACTGTGCTCTGAATCATCTTGTGATCTCTAAGTGGCTACTGTTCATAGACAGTTCGAGATCACACGGCCCTCCATCTGCAGACAGGAATGCCTGGCTTATGAGGTAAAAGACAGAAGGTTTTACTTTACATATCAAGAAAGCAGTGAAGAACTTTTAATAGATGTGTATTGGTAAATTACCCCCTACACTTACACAGACATTACAAAAAACATGAGGTGAATTGGCAAACTGCTTTAAAGTCTTGGATAACGGTGTTTTGCAACAACCCCTAAGTATACCCCATTCTTCAGAGGAGTTAGGGAGGCCCAGGCATCCAGATCAGCAGGAGATGACACACAAACACTCCTGCATTGCATCATCTGAGTGGATTTCTGGGCTATTTCTCCCTGGACTTTAGGATGGCAATGTTGAATGCTATAGGATGTCTGGTAAGGCATGATCCACTTTCTCTGGGGATCAGAATGTCTTCGGGGATAAATTCTCAGAAAACCCTTGTAAAATTGTAGGATATTACCAGCTGTAATTTAACTTTGCTTTTGTATAATGAAGAACAGAACCTGGCGTGGGGGGGTGGTGCCCAGATCTGTCTCATCAACCGTAATTTGCCTGGATCCGCTAGAGCAGAGAGACGCCGTATAGTATATAAGGAGACCGCAGATTAGTGACTAGCATGCTTAAATACCTTTATGGGGAGCCCATCCCCCCCCTAGCAGCAAGGCTCACCGATTGAGCCTCTTATCCTAGCGATGCTCCACGGCCGGAAGTTGTCACAGTAGTGTGTGCATCGGGAGATGTAGTTTTTATGCCGCCTGAGATGTTTGGTAGCACGGACTGCAGGCACAGCAGTAAATTGAAGTTTAGGAAGCTATAGGGAGCCAACCGACAGAGACCCCAGCCTTCCGGGAATTTCACCTAGATGGACCGCATGTCCTGTGAGTTTCCTGTACTTTGCCTTCACATCCTGGAGGAGAGATGGAACCTCTCTTGACCAGGACGAACACTGGCAGGAAGGGTCTTTTTAACCTCTCTTCTCCCTGTCTCTACAAATGTCAAGAGGCATCCCCCAGGTGGGGCAGTCATAGGGGACTAAGTGGAAATGATTTAAAAAAAAAAACATGGGAAATCCCATTAACAGAAACCCTTGACAAATCACCCCATTTTAAAACTCAAACTTTTCAAAACAGAACATAGATAGCTTGTTGACCTAATGGAAGTTATACTTGAAATCTTCAAATTTTATTAATACGTTTAATTAGCCTTAAAATGTACCTACTTAAGAAGAATAAGGGAAAAATGCACCTATTATTTTGTTGTGCAGTAGCCACCTGCTATTTGGGCACATGACAGCATGAAAAATGGACAAAGCCATTAAGTTTCTGTAGGGCAGATTTAAATGGTATAATTTTTTAGGTGCCATGAGATGTATACAAAGTCCACAAATTACCAAAATAGTGCAGATCCCCCCCCCCCTTAACAATATGTCTCAAAAATGACATTATTTCCATTTCTGTGGGACTAGATGGAGATCAACATGCACTGCCCGCTCTACCTCCAGCCATCATCTGACACTTCCCACTGCAGACTCCTTTTGCCGACGCTCTGCCTATCCAGAGTTCGCACCACTTGCAGCTAGCTGGACAAGTAAATGTGTAAAATAGGGGAAGTGCAGGAAATCTGGATAGCCAAAGTGTGATGTCGATGAAAGACTGCAGTGGGAAGAGCCACGTGATGGCCAGAGGCAGAGTGGGCATTGCAAACACTGATCAGGAGTCATGGATGCCTGAATGATTTGTTGAGCTCCTCACCTCCTTTACTGCATTTTAGGAAGGAATAAAAACCTTTCTTGAAAATACTGCAACATTAAAAAGATATAAAAGCTTGTGTAGCCTTAGAAAGGGTGAAACAAGGTACTTTTAATGTGGTCACAGGTTCCCTTCAACTTACTTAGCCACATGACACCACTGTCTCACATGGCACATAGTAACTAATGGCGCTAAGTGCGAGACATGAATGAGACGTTTGGAGTCTCATTCAGGGAGGCAGGATCTAGCAGACTAATGCCAGGACATATCCCGGGACCTTCATTAGGTCCAAGCCGTCATCCTGAATAGATGACAGCTTCCGATTAGACTTACCCCGCCATTAAAACTCATTTAGAGGCTGTGGTCACAATGACAACAGCTTCTACAGAGTTAATGGGCTCTCCTAACTGGATCTATGGTCGCAGCGAGTACTATATTATCAGCAGTAGAAAGTTGGTTAGGAGAAGAATCAGCTCATTATCTACATTTTAGGGTGAATTGAAGTATGCCTTTTCACGTCCCAATAGTAACCGGACCGTCTAATTAGGATATGAAAATTCAGTATTATTTCTTACTGAGATTTCGATAATTTTTTTTTCCAACTGTCTACCTTTTTTTTGTATCACATTCGCAGCTCCAACAGCAAAAATTGAGTGTTCAGTTGCATTGACTGATGAGGTCCCTTCCAATTGTAGCTAGACAAGCACTTCAAAGTATTAGACAACTTTTGAGGGTTCATCGACTTCAATAATAACACAGACTATGAAGAAACGTTTTATTAAATATTTGGGCTGAATTTTGACAAGAGATACATTAAGTAACGAACATAAATTCCACTGTAATTTAGTATAGCCTATGCATGTAAAATGTAAGCCATACAATTACTCTTAAATTTTACTAATAAAGGACTGTATAGAGGTGATACTTTAAACCAGAAAGGAGCAATCTGTATATGTGCTTTTACTATCACCAATTCTTTCCCAACAGAAGTGGAATTTAAGGAAACAAATAACCGTAACTGAGAAGAACATTGAATTGTTTTGGACATTTCAATGCAAGTCTTAAAATTAGGTTCTCCATTTCAATTAACATATTTCAGATGTGCAGTTCCAAACGGTGATGTCCACGTTCCTGGCAAGACCTAAAAGCATAAAAATGAAAAATAAAGCTCAGTTGCCTAAAAATACATACTAAAATGAAAAACTGCTGCACTATTTTGCCCTCAACTACATTTGTAGGGTTTCAATGCTCATTTTTCTTTTAAAGGGAACCTGCCATCAGACATTGAGCTAATAAACCACCACCAGTATGTTGTCAAGCAGTTGAACAGCTTCTAAATCAGTAGTGGTGACCTATGGCAGGGTGCCAGAGGTAGCACTCAGGTCCTCAGCATATTGTTCATAAGACAGGAACATAAGACAGGACACATGGCCTTTAAAATAGTACTGAGTGCACAAAGAAAAACCACCTTGGCTGCCTGAGTAAGAATATGTGGACAGAGCTAGATTATAATTTGAGCTCCTTCCATGGGCCCTGCAAATCTTTCCTCTTTCTACTGTATTGATGTCCACAGGACGCCAATGCGATTGAAAGCTGTGACAAAGCAATAAGCAAAAAGTTATTGGTAAAATAGCCATTTGGCACTTTAAATAAGTGAGTTTTTGTTGTAGTTTGGGCACCCACTCTCAAAGGTTCACCATCACTGTTCTATATCATGTTTCTTTCATTACCCAGCTTGGTGCCATCATCCACAAAATAAACTTTTAAGTTAGATGTATAAAGTCAGGGAGGCAGAGATTTTAACATTGAAGTCTAGCTCTCCCTGCCTATAAACAACTCCTCCCATGTGATTCATCAACAGTCCGGCGCATGATGTCAATGATGTACCATCACTTACAGTGAAGGGGACATTTTAAGGCAGGGAAAGATTGACTTTAGTGTTAAACTCTACTTGACTTCATAAAACCTATTTACATCTTCAAAAGTTGATTTTCTGGATGATCACACCACACAAGGCCATGAAAGAATAATCATCTAGAAGCTGTTCAGCTGTTTGACAACATACTGCTAGTGGTTTATTAGTCCAATTTCTGATGACAGGTTCCCTTTAACTGCTGATTCTCTGGGCTCTAAAACATTTTACTTTTTCATATGGAAACATACAAAAACATGGCTACTGAATTACATTTTTATTTAGCAAAATGCCTAAATACATTTCTTGCCTAAATGCCAAGCACTTTGTGTGAATGAAAGCCAACAATGCATATCACCCTGATCTTGTGGTGGTAGCATCCAACTATGGGAATGCCAAGCTTCACCGAGGACTAGGAAGCTGATAGAGCTTGATGTAAAGATGGATGGAGATAAAGAAAGACAATTCTGGAGGAAAACCAGTTAAAGCCTGCAAGAGACTTGAAAGGTGAACCTACGTCCCAGTCTCAAGCGGATAACCCCCCTAAACATACATCCAAAAACAACCAACAGTGTAAGGGTTTAAATCATAACAAATTTCTGTTTTAAAATGGCTCACTGAAAAGCCCACGCCTAAATTCAATTGAGAATTTGCGGCCTGACTAATTATTAACCGATTAATTTATTAACAATCATAGCCTCCAAAAACACTTACTTTGGAAAAGTCAATAACAGTGCTTGAAGTTGGTCGATGGAACCCGTTGGAAGGATGTAACACACCATACTCATCTCTTTCCATATACTGGTGCTGTGAAAACACAGTGTTGTCCGGCTGAGGTTGAGGGAAAACGTGAGTATTCATAACCGGCTGTGACCAACCAGAAAACCCATCTGCAAAAAAGATAAAAAGATAAAGTATTTCTTAGTTTTAGGAAAAGAAAATGTAAACAAACATATCTCAAACTCAAGCTCTAGTGAGCAGGGCCCTCACTCCTATATATGATGGCGCTATATAAATAATTATTATTTTACATGTGGATTTTGAAGGAAATATCTTTCACTAGTCTGGAAACTAAATGTGCCAATGTGCCCCCAAAAGTTTCTAAAATATTATATATCCCTCAATATGTAACATACATGAAGCTTTAGAACAGCCTTTCATACACTGTTGAAAGGATTTTCAAGGTAAAAAGTAATAATAATTATTTATAGAAAAGACCTTCAATATAAGGCTGTTGAGATTCCAACAACGAGAACAACAAAAGATAAAATAGTTTTCTGCAAAGGATAGACACAGACTGGAACACAGAACGTAACAGACAGCTGATTTATCAGTATAGTGGTCAGACCTGGTTACTGCAGATCAGAGGCAAACTAAATGCTTTTGACCCGGCTAAGAAAACAGACGTCTTTAACTACATCATCTTGTCATCCTGAACTATTCGGTATTCCTACCTGGTCCACCATTGACTCCGAATGACCATATGCCATTTTGTCCAACAGAAGGCGGGTAAGTGTTCCCATATGCACAAGAGCCACTTTGTCGAATTCGGGCTTGTCTCTCTGTTCCAATAGGAGGTGGTATTTTGCGATCCGTTGCAAAGTTTGCTGGCTGTATTGGGCCAGATAACTGAGAATCATTTGCAGGTGGCAGCGGTGAAGTAGGACCAGACAAAGCTGAGGGATCGAGAGGCTGACCTACAACAAACAATTTTCAAATATGTAATGTAGGTAGATGAGGGAAACTATCTACCAATGGGGCAAATAGCTTGCTATGTCGTGTCATATTTACACTACAACTTTATTGATCTCTTTTGGGAAACTGCTTCATATACACACACAAACACGACTACATATAAAACAAAGACACAGGAAAAACTCAGAGAATCATTATTGCAAGGGGATGGGGGGGGGGGGGTCGAAGAGGGTTATTGTTGCTGGTGACAACTCTAGATTTGATTGTTGTACATTTTGATAGCTTTTGGGCGAAGGAGTTACGAAACCTTGCAGTAGCGCTCACTGAATGTCGATAATATTTAACAAACACTTACTTGGATTTGAAGAATTAGTCCAAGGATGAGGTGAAAAGTGCTGTCTACTAAAACTAGTGGAGCAGACATTAGGTCCTTGAAAAAACATTTGGCTCGGATAGAGATTGGTTTCAAAGCTGCTCATCACTGGAGTGGATATGGGCAATGAACTGTTGTCGGCATTATCAAAAGATGCTGGCATGGAAGAAAAATAAGAGTTCTAAACAACACATTTAATGCAAAGTTCCACCACCTACAAACTGACTATACAGTCAGAAAAATGCTAATTTCTAGAATATATAATGTAAACATATTCTGTTGTGGGAACTATGTTAGAACTTTAGTGAACCAAAGTCAATCCTTAGTCAATACACAAAAGTACGAAACTACTAGAAAACAAAAAAGGGTAAAATAAAAAAAAAATTTAAGAAAAGCATAAAAATACATAAAAGTTATTACAGATTTTACATATGACGACAAACAAATTTCAAAAATAAAAAACTTGTAACAAAGAAAAAAAAATTGAAAATTCTAGTCCTCTAATCAGCAGAGCTGCCGTAGACTTGGTAGTCACTGAATTGCTGTTTTACAGGCCTGGTGCTCAAATACTAATGCATCTAGCCCATGTTCCCATTGGGTCATAGATTTCTGTCCTTAACAGATTGATAATTGTGTTAACTTACAGGAAATCTACCATCAGAATCATGGATCCGGACAAAGGGGGCATATACCAGCATGTAAGTGTACTTGGTTTATAATCCATAACCCTGATGGTAGATGTCCTTTAAGCAAAAAAAAACAACAAAACACCACCAACACCACCACCACCACCACCACCATCTAAAATGTCTTATGCTAAATTAATCTAGGGTTTTAGACTAGAACAAGGGACATGCCCTTGAATTCTATGTGCCAAAACCCAAGTATATATGCGCCAACAATTTGGTGCATTAAAAAAAAAAAGTTTTCAAAGTAAGCCTGACAAATTCATCAATTAGCAGGCATTTTTTTAAAAACCTCTTTCCAGTAAATGTCTGGCCAAAAAAACAAACAAACATGAATTGAAAAAAATTCCCTGATAGTTCACCAGGAAAAAGAACAAAAAAAGTAATGAAAATAATGGAGATGATTTATCAAATATTTGATATCAGCTTCAGGGGTAAAAGATTAAAAACAAGTTAAAACAAGTTTAACTTTCCCTTTCCCAAGGCCGCATTCACACGGTCCACCCCCAAACACACGCCAAGTTAACATCAGGTTTTGTAAATGTGCTAGAAAGGCAATGTTCACTCAAAATGTGATCGAATTGGATTGTGTATCAAAACTGTTAAATGCTCCCGAAAAGTAGATGTGACCCAATATACACCAGAAAGCAATAAATAAAATAAGGTGCAAATATCTGCAGCACAGTCCGGTGCAGGAATGGTTAATTTTGATCATTATTTGTGAAACCACATGCACCAAAATAAAATGATATACATCTAAAAAAAATTAAACTTACAGCATAAAAACAATGATACAAGCACATGCAACCATCATGTGATGTTGAAGTTCTTAGCCGTTCTAATATCTTACCCATTGATCCAGTTGAACTTCCTTGTGATGAGGATCTGAAACCCGGTGGATTAGATGCGAGTAAAGAATGAAAGCTTTCTAGGGGTCCAAGCATATTATCTGGGCCCGTTTGATCAGTAAGGAACTGGCTTGCCGTTTCTCCAGATGAAGGGCCTCCTCCCCAACCTTGACTGCGCGGCACCTGGTTAAGATGACTAGAAAAGTGATTGAGAAGTGCAGGTCCAAATGAAGGTGGCAACTGCTTACGTCCCATATTCATATGTACTTGAGCGTTGTTAATAGGTGGCGTTGGAAGTACAGATGGCATATTTGACTCCCTTCGTGACTGTTTTATGTTAACCGACTGTGAATCTGGAACAAAGAGAGTGTGCTCATCTTCCTGTACTTGTTTTGGAGGCATCACAGAGTTTAAAGGGCTTCGATACTGCATCCGATGCATTGCATATTGGTTAGCGTGAGCCACCTGTGGAATTCTGAAATTATTGTCCATTTCAGCAGCGGCTTCATTCATATAAACAGAACCCTTTGGCTCATTTCTTGCTGACAAAGTACCAGAAAATGGCTCTTCAATGCTTTTATGTGCAGATGGACTAGATGAAGGACAAAATGAAATTTGGTCACTGGTAAATGAGGAATCAGGCCAATTCATCCCAGACGGAGAGCGTATTTCTGCTGCCTGATCTAATGGACGTACGGCTCGGTGTAATGCTGGAAAGTCTTTTGTGGAGGGGTAGTGGTCTGCTTGCCCCTTATTAGAACCTGCACTAGTATTTAACACATTACTCAATGAAGTGGAAGGAACTGTAGTGCATTTTCCTGTGGCTTCAGAACCGGACGCTCCACTGTTAGATTTTAAGTTGCAAGAAAACAACTGTTGTGTGACAGATGAAAGACTGTTTGTTATGTTTGAATCTTGAGAAATATCCATCAACTTTGAGGTAGAGATTGAACTTCTGAATAAGGACGAATCAGTCTGTGCAGTATGATCGGTTTCTTGCAATGTGTGTTTTGGAGAAACATTTTTGTTACCCGATCTTACAGGAAACGGTCCCCATGAACATGGAGATTGCCTGAAGGAACCTCCAATCTGGGTCAACGGTAAGGAAGTGTGTCTGGCTGGTTGCATTGGTGGAGTCAAGTGTGCAAATTGAGCATGACTAGAAGACACAGGAAGGGTTCCATGCAAAGAAGGGTGCACATTCTCCTGTATGTTTTTGGTCTGTTTAGAAGACTGAAAGGCTGTCAAAACTCTTGTCACCGGTGCTGAAGCAGTGCCAGCAATAAAAGAGCTTTTGTTGGCGGTCAAAACGCCGGGTCCAGATGATGAATTTATCAGTGTTTTGGGACTACGAATGTGTCCCTTTGGTATTAAGTCTTCAAGTTCTTTAGCAGGATCCTGAATTAAGGCATTAATGAGTTGTACCACATATCTTGTGGATTCAGTACCACCCCTGGTGAAAAGAAAAAAAAAAAAAAAAAAAAAAAGAGAAAAGGGATGTGAAGTCAAAAATTAAACAAGTTACACAATTCTGCACAAAGAAATTTATTGAAACATGATACAAAAACCACAGATTAGTTTTCTATGTCAGATTTGTTCAGACCAGGTCTCACCTGGCAGAGTTCTCTGCTGTAGTTTCTGCTACTTTGCTAGTGGTGTGACAACAAAATGCATAAAAATGGTGGCGATGGGGAGATTTATATGCTTTCTCTGACAGAAAACAAGCAAAGAAGGCATAACAAATCTCTCCACCTGTTTCCAACTATGGTAACAGACACTATGGACACATTGAGATGATTTGTAATAAAACACATTTTGTTGTGACAATGGCACTTGCAAAAAAGGTTGTTGTGTTGCAGTCCCAGGCTGCAGGGTTTGTAGCTAGTGAAAATCTGTTGAAAAGCCAGACCCAGTAATCTGAGCTCACTGATACGCATGGAGAACAAAAGCTTAACCGGTTAAGGACCGGCCCTTTCCTGTTTTTTCATGTCCATTTTTTACTCCCCACCTTCAAAAATCTACAACTTTTTTATTTTTACACGTAAAGAGCTGTGCGACGGCTTGTTTTCTGCGTAACAAATTGCATTTCATAGTGATGGTATTAAATGTTCCATGCCATGTACTCGGAAGCAGGAAAAAAATTCCAAATGCATTGAAAATGGTGAAAAAACGCATTTGCGCCATTTTCTTGTGGGCTTGGATATTAAGTCTTTCACTTAGCGCCCCATATCACATGTCTACTTTATTCTTTGGGTCGGTACGATTAAGGGGATACCAAATTTGTATAGGTTTTATAATGTTTTCATACATTTACAAAAATTAAAACCTCCTGTACAAAAATTATTTTTTTGATTTTACCAACTTCTGGCGCTAATAACTTTTTTATACTTTGGTGTACGGAGCTGTGGGTGGTGTCATTTTTTTGTGAAATTTGATCATATTTTCAATGATATCATTTTTAGGACTGTACGACCTTTTGATCACTTTTTATAGATTTTTTTATATTTTTAAAAATGGCAAAAAAGTGCCATTTTCAACTTTGGGCGCTATTTTCCGTTACGGGGTTAAACGCATTGAAAAACCGTGATCATATTTTGATAGATCGGGCATTTTCGAACGCGTCGATACCTGATGTGTTTATGATTTTTACTGTTTATTTATATTTATGTCAGTTCTAGGGAAAGGGGGGTGATTTGAAATTTTAGGTTTTTTTATTATAATTTTTTTTTTTTTAAACTTTTTTTTTTATTTTTACCATTTTTCAGACTCCCTAGGGTACTTTAACCCTAGGTTGTTTGATCGATCCTATCATATACTGCCATACTACAGTATGGCAGTATATGGGGATTTTCCTCCTCATTCATTACAATGTGCTATCAGCACATTGTAATGAAGGGGTTAAAACGAAATAGCCTCGGGTCTTCGGAAGACCTGAGGCTACCATGGAGACGGATCGATGAAGTCACGGGGAGCGGCGATCCCAGGTAAGATGGCGGCGCCCATGCGCCACTATCTTTTTGAGGCTGCCAGCATCGCTGTGAAAACACCCGCAATCGGTGCTAGCACCGTTCGCGGGTGTTACCGGTAAGCCTTTGCTGCAATATGCAGCAAAGACTTACCGGCTATGGAGAGGGCTCAGCCCGTGAGTACACGGCGGGCGGTCGCGAACTGGTTAAACGATCAATCCAGTGCTATGGAAGAACTAATGTACCCCAAATTGCTAAAAATGCTTTGCAACCCATTACTAGGGTCTACTGTCTTTCCTGCCATTTCAGAGAAGAAGACAATCCAGTGAGCCCATTCTTAACCCCCATAGATTGATAAAAGTAGCAAAAATGGGCAAATCAACAAACATTTACAACCCCTTAAAGGGAACCTACCACCCCGATTCTACCTATAAAGGTAGAAGGGGTGGTAGGTGGATGAATGGGACGAGAGGATAGCCCTTTTTTGGGCTAATCCTCACGTCCCGGGTATCTTTTAGAAAACTTCATTGGAGGCATATGTAAAATTTTTTACGCGGCTACTGGGGCATGGAGTAGCCGGACATGAGGCGACTAGTCGTGGCTACAGCCCTCGTCCTGGTCCCCCGGCATCTGCAGCCTTCTGCGCATGCCCAGGAGCCGCGGCCGCGCAGTACGCAGAGGACCAGGACGAGGGTGCGCAGCTACGAGATTAAATGGTAGGCGGAGTAACTTGGCTACTGGGGCGTGGAGTAGCAGCGACTAGTAGCCTCATGTCCGGGTACTCCACGCCCCAGGAGCCGCATAAAAATTTTTTTACATATGCCTCCAATAAAGTTTTCTAAAAGACACCCGGGACGTGAGGATTAGCACAAAAAAGGGCTATCCTCACGTCCCATTCATGCACCTACCAGCCCTTCTACCTTTATAGGTAGAATCGGGGTGGTAGATTCCTTTTAATGGAAGACTGTGGTATAATGAATCATTACTTACCAGGAGGCAGAGATGGCTCTAGGATGCACTACAATAAAAGTTTGTGGAGTTGCGGTGTACTTTGGACATTAATGTCACTTTTATGTGTTGGAAAACAAATATTTGAAACCTGTAGTTAAATACCTATTACATGTGGGTTTGTGGATTTTGTCCTTGACATTGTTATGGGGTAGGTTATATATAATATTTTACTGCATTGCAAGGAGAGAAGGATTCTCCACTGCAATGCTTTGTATATTTGGCAGTGGTCTAGAAATGGAATAAAGATAACAAAATAAAGATACAGAAATAACCATTTTTTGCTGGAAAAATAAGTCAAGTCATGGAGGCTCATTTTGCAACTTACAGGACAGAAAAAAATGCTATAAATTGTGACAGATACTACAGGATACCTTCAATGACAGAGCTATTTTACTGGCATAAGGAGACTCGTCATACCTTTCCCCTAGTCTGGTCGCTTCTAGAGGTGTTTGCAGAGATTACTATGGTTTTGTAAGTAGAAGGGTTTGTGTCATATATATTTATTCAAACATCCAGCTTTTGATATTAATGTGTATATATGCATCAATTTACAAATTAATGCACATTGGAGTTGTTTATAAATGGAGGATACAATGTATCTTCTCCCAAGGGGTACAATTACTCCATCTAGTGGCAGAAGATGTAAACCACTCATGAATAGGATTGGTATGCAAAGTTTATCAAGTTGCAATCTCCATATTCTTTATAACTCAGACATCCCTTTAGATAGAACAGAGAGTAATTTTTAACGTATACAATGTAATAACTGTGAACATCTACCACCAGGATAAAGTATTGTAAACCAAGCACACTTACATGTTGGTATGCCCCCACCACTCTGGCAGGATCTGCTCTTTTAGTTTCTTATGCCCTGAAGTTTACAAAAAATAAAAAGCTTTTAAAATTATGTAAATGAGCTCGAAGGGCTGCGATCTCCACAGGTGTTAATGGAGCCTGGAGCCCTTCAGGCTCCATTTGCATAATTTAAAGCCTTTTTTTAATTAAGTAGAAGGGCAGAGATAAAGCAGATCATGCCAGAGGGGGCACCCACCAGCATGTAATTATACTTGGTTTACAATTCTTGATCCTGGTGGTAGATGTCCTTTAAGCATGTCTCACAGAGTACATGCTGCCCCTTTGCCTGTCATTTTTACCACTGAACAACAAATTATGTTTAATTCAATAACATAAATTACAAACTTTAGCAATATTCAATAGACACAGATGCTGTAGTGTAAAAGTTACTAATCAGTTTCTATGTAATATCTAATTGCTTTAAAAGTTCATAGTTAGTAGTTAACATGATCACATCCATCAAACATACCTTATAGTGATCATTCTTTCTCCATTTTTATCTTTTTGTTTATCAACATCAATATGGGCACCAGTAACATCTTGAATTGCAGTGATATTGCATCCACCTCTACCCATTATTCGAGATACTACAGATGCAGGAACTGACATCTTCTTTGATCTGCAAAGAGACAATATCTGTTTATCTAATGTAAAATATTAATACAAGTTTTCATTTTAAAATTTGATAAAACACTAACCTCCTTACAACTTCTTTCCATCCTTCTTCTCTCTTTTGTACTCTCTTAGGGCTACACGCATTCAACTTCAGATTCGGCAGTGTGAGTGGAGTAGCTTTATAACTGGAGGACGGCTGCCTGTTATGTGCATCATTTTCAATTCTGCATTTGTACACAAATTATTATTATTAGGATAATTCATAGCTCACATAAAAAAGTGGATAAATAAAATGGTTTTCTGAGTTCGCCGCCCAACAGCCAGACCAGTGATAAATAGGTAATGCAGTAATGAACAGCTTATGACATATCCACAGGATAATATAATAAAATAAATGATAGATGTGGGTCCCACTTCTTAGACCCCGCACCTATCTTGTGAATGGAGGGCCCTCCGTCCCGCAGTATGGTTAAATGGATAGAGTGCTGCGTATGCAAGGCCATTCAACTGTATGGGAGGGCAGGCAAGAGCAAAGATTACACATTTGGTGTTCCCATGGAGCGGAGAGGAGTGTTGCTACACATCTCCATTCAGCCCCAGTGCAGGAACAAGGTCAGGGGGGACTTGTCGAAATAAATGGAAGATGCAGGCCCCACACCTATTTAGAGTATATCCTGTGGAGAAGTCATAGTTTCAATAGGCATACCCCTTTAAATGCAGTGAATAACAAAAACACTGAAGGGTACTTTCTCAGTAGTGGCTGGTGTGAGCAACTGCAGTTAAGATTCCCTTCAAATGAAATAGATGCAGACTCCAATATACTAGGATGGCCACTACACATATATTTGCTTCCTACTCCATTCTCTGTGTCAATGCCAGAAATACCCAAGAATATCTGATTGGTGGAGGGGAATGCTGTGGGACTCCACTAATCTGATATCGGTAACCTATTTTAAGGATAGGTCATCAATACCAATCTGAACTATTTGAATCTGTAATAGATCAGTAATTAAAATTATACAAAACATAAAACTCACAACTTACACTGCTCAAAAAAAATATATAAAGGGAACACTCAAATAACACATCTTAGATCTGAATGATTTAAATATTCTTATTGAATTCTTTGTTCTGTACAATGCTGAATGTACGGACAACAAAATCCCATAAAACAAAATAAAAAATAGAAATCATACTTATTAACCAATGGATTAACCATATTTCAATTAACAAAACCAAAAACTAACCTTTTAGAAGTTCCAACTTTGGACTTTTCTTCCCAGTTGTTGAGCAATAATGGACACTTTTTACCTCCAGACGAGTTATCTTCACAGTTTTCTTGGCTCTTGTGGACACGGATTTCATTGTTGCAACCATTATGACCCAAAATGACAAAATCACTACTGACACTTCCAGTAGCTGGTCTGGGTTCATCAATAACATTATCTTTAGAAGTATTTTGCTGATCGGGGACAATGATTTGCAAGCTTGAAGGGGTATCTTTGGTTTTGCTTTTCTTATTTTTCTGAATAGCGTTTGGAGTTATGATTATGCTACTTCTTTTACCAAACACATTTGTAAATGTAGTCGACGTTGCAGAGATGCCAATTGTAGTCATTGTTGTTGCACTTGGTGGCTCCAAGGGAACATCATCTTCATCTAAAGTAACAAAAACTATGTAATTAATACATATGACATAGTAAAAATACCATGACAAAGACAAGAGCACAAGATGAGGTTTTTAAGATAATAACAACCCCTCGTCAACGAATAAATAATTCATTTGAGGGTCTGGCAAATATATTGCCAAGTCAAATAAAATATACTTCTTTATAGTAAAGAGAAAACATGTAAAGAAGCAAAATATATTCTGTATCAAATTAGTATGTAAATGAAGACTTGCATGTCAAGCATACCCGTTTATTATTATTAAAAAAAAAAAAGCTGCCCCGCCCAAGAATTCACTGGTTCCTCAGCAATCCTGAGCAGCATCGATTCCAGAAACTAAGCATGTATAAATTTGAGTAACTTTCTTTTGTGGATCACTTGAACCACTTTCAAGACCAAACCAATTTCCCCAATTCATGATCACACTTTAGAGACATTTTTGGTTAACTTTCTGAAAGAATCTTTTTTTTAATTTTTTGTTTTTAATGGCACTTGTATTTAAGTATGCATTTGTGTCTTCTGTTTGTGCGAGGGCTTTTTAGGGCAATTTTTATATTTCTTCCAAATGGAATTTGAATTAGAAACCATAGCAACACCTTCACTAAGCAATTTAGAGCAAGGAACATTATGCAAAATGCTACCACCCAGTTTTGATGAGTTAGAGTCCCCAAAATATGGTAGCTTTGGTTAGGAGATGATGGAAGAGCCGCTAGTAAGAGGCAATTGTTGATATTCTGTGATAGACTGGGGAAAAATACAAGCAGATGGGTTACAATTGCCCCAAGATTGGTGGAGGGCAGGGCATGGGGAAAGGAATGTTACAGGGCCTGCTCAGTCAGTAATTAAGGGTCATATTCAGCAGGCAGACACATACTATATCTTATCTAACAGACATAAAGATCATCTGCACAGAATGTGTGTTGAAAATTAATTGTGGATTATGCAATCTAAAGTAAATCTGCAAGTGGATGTAGTTCAGATTTCCCTCTGGATTCAGACTCTGCAACCTGTTCATCTACCTGTCGACAATCCATAATTAGAAGCATAACTAAGGAAAAAACTTCACAGAATACAAATAATAGATCAGACAGACAATCTAATAAAAATACAGTACCACAGTATCTCCATTCCAAAATGTCACTAGTTGAGCCACTCTATTGCCGGTTAGAGTATCACACCCCACATGCCTCACTGCCGCGTCATACAAAAGGAGGTTATGCAGATGAAGAAAATAAATGAAGGAAATGGAGAGCTTTTTTTTTTAAAACACAATCTAAATTATTCTTACCATCACCACTATGGGTATCTTCTGCTCCCATGTCACATGTCTCAGAAAGTTTACAGTCATCATCTTCAAGTTTCTTCTTCTGCTCTTCCTTCTTTTTTTTCCGTTTCTCTTTTCTTTTCTCTCTTTTGGCCGCAAGAGCTTGTTTCCGACTTTCTTCTCTTGACTAGATTTTTTGCATTAACAAAAATAAAAAGGTATAAACAACTTTGTTGGCCAAAATGTAAACTGATTGGAACTTCTTGCTACAGGGGATAAGAGTTTCTATAAAGGCTTCATCTTCAGGGTCTATTACACGCCATTTTATTTTCATAAATAGGCCTTTCGAAACATTTAAAACTATTTTAACTCTGCAGCCCACACCTTTATGACAGGTGGAAACCTGTACAAGAAGCTATTCCAGCATTTCTTGCTATTCCTCAAGACTCATTTAAAACCTCTGAAAACTCACGGAAAAAAAGTGTTGGCTGCAGAGCAAGAATGGATGTAAAATTTTAATAAAAAACCCACCAGAAAATGTAGAAATATTTTTTAAAAAGATCCATAGATTTATATAGCCCATTATTGCTTTTTTTTTCCTTTTTTTTTGTAAACTACAACTTTAGATAACATGTGGTTCAAGCACCTGTATGGAGAACGGTTTGATCACTGCCTGGCTGTGCAAATGTGCTATAAGCTACAGAGGTTGGCTGACATCTTGTAAGTGGATGGCTATTGGCTATTGCATGGAACTGGTTAATTCTCTCTTTCTTGTACCATGTCTTCTTATGTGTACATACAGAAACAAATAAAATGCTGTTAAAAAAAAAAGTGTTCAGGCCCTTAATTTTTTCACACTTTCATTGCAGTCAATTGTCAAGACCAAAAAAATTTTTTTTTTTTTTTTTTTTTTTTTTTTATCATTAATGTACATTCTGCACCCCATCTTGATAGAAACCCCACCCCCAAGAAATCTAGATATTTTTGCCATTTTACTAAACAAGAAAATCTGAAACATCACATGGTCATAAGTATTCAGCCCCTTTGTTCAGTATTGAGTAGAAGCACCTTTTGAGTTAGCGCAGCCATGAGTCTTCTTGGGAATGATGCAACAAGTTTTTCCCACCTGGATTTGGGGATTCTCTGCCTCTTCCTTTCAAATCCTCTCCCATTCCCTCAGGTTCGATGGTGAAAGTTGGTGGAAGCCATTTTCAAGTCTCTCCACAGATGCTCAATTGGGCTTAGGTCCAGCCTCTGGCTGGGCGAGTCAAGAATGGTCACAGTAGTTCTGAAGCCACTGCTTTGTTATTTGAGCTGTGTGCTTAGGGTCATTGTCTTGTTGGAAGGTGAGCCTTTGTCCCAGTCTGCGGTCCAGAGCACTCTGAAGTTTGCATCCAGGATAACTCTGGATATTAACAGCCCCATAGCATAATGCTGCCACCACAAATTATTTTACTGTTGGGATTGTATTTGGCAGGTGCTGAGCAGCGCCTGGTTTTCTCCATATATGCCGCTTAGAATTAACATCTAAAAGTTCAATCTTCGTCTCATCAGACCAGAGAATCTTATTTCTCATAGTCTGGGAGTCCTTCATGTGTTTGTTTGTTTTTTTTTTTAATGCAAACTGTATGCGGCTTTCATATGTGTTGCACCGAGGAGAGGTTTCTGTTGGCACATTCTTCCATAAAGCCCTGACTGGTGGAGGCAGAAGAGATAGTTGACTTGTGGAACCATCTCCCTACTGCAACTCTCCAGCTCAGCCACACTGATCTTGGGGTTCTTTACCTCTCTTACTAAGGCTCTTATCCCACAATTGCGTAGTTTGGCTGGACTGTGGTCACCATTAGTGGATCTTCATATAGGCAGTATGGGTGGGCGCCCGGGGCCTTTGGCTTCCCAGGGGTCCACATCCACCTATACCTGGGCCCTATATGAAGATCACCACAGTTTCAAGTTAAAAAGGAGCTTCTACTCCCCGTGGCTCCATCTTCTCCTCTTCCAGCCCGCGTGCATCACTAAAAGAGGAGAAGACAGTGCCTCGGAAAGAAGCAGCTGGAGGAGAGTATTGCGCTTGTATTCAAGGGGGCTCTTATCCAGATATTTCTGTACAGGGTGGGGGGGGGAGGCTCTGATGTGGCTTTTCATTTAGGGGGCATCTGCTGTAAACAGGTCTGTAAAGGGGGTTGTGGTGGTGCAATTGGGCGGAGGAGATTGGGCCTCGGGGCACAAAGTTCGTTTGGATGCTGGAGCGGCCCTAGTCGTGTCAACAGTCCAGGGCCCATGGGACACAATCTGCCACTGGTGGCCACTGTATTCTTAGGAACCTTAAGTGTTGCAGAAATTCTTTTGTAACCTTGCCACAACTCTGTCTCTGAACTCCTTGGGCAGTTTGGACCTCATGATTCCCATGCTCTGACATGCACTGTGAGCTGTTTGGACTTCATTAGGAGAGGAACACCCCTGTCTGTATAAGACCTATCAGTTTAAGTTTAAATAGTTTAAACAGCTAGACTCCAATGGGGGTCAGGGCAAAAAGGGTCTGAATACTCTACATTTCTGTTTTCTGTCAAGACGGGGTACAGCGTGTATGTTAAAGGAGCAAAAACTTTTTTGATCTTACCAATTGGCTGCAATATAAAGTGAAAAATTAAAAGTGGGTCAGAAAACTTTTTCAAGGTGTCTGATAATTTATGGTCTATCCTAAGAATTGCACAATAATTTGAGATAGGTTGGGTCTGCAGCTTAGACTATTCACTGGATCAGCAGATGGCTCAGTACATTATGAACTGAGCATACTACACTACAACAGCTAATCGGATTTAATGGTTTTAATGGTTAATAGGAATCAATACCCTGTGATTAATGTCAGGCCTAATATTACATTAGCCCTTTAAAACATGGCTCATTTTGCAAGACAATTCCTGAGATTTCAAATCAGACGTGTCACAAAAGACAAGACACTTGTTTCGCCATCTTCTAAGAGGCATAACTTTTTCCAGTTGTTTGTGAATGGAGCCATTTCAGGACTTGTTTATTTACTGGATGAGCTATAATTTTTATTGGGATAAAGTTTACTTTTTGATGACTTTTACTCCAATACAGTGGGATGAGAAGTGTTTTCACAGAACTACGAAAAGTATATAATTTACTTTATCCTTTACCTTTTCAAGGTCAAGTTCTTTAAGCAGGATACTTGCATTCTTGTTTGCTTCCGCAGCCTGCTGGTCTTTTGCCTTTACTATTGTTTCCATACACTGATGGCATTTCTTCAAAAGATCCTGGAATAATAAAAGGGCTGATTCAATAACATGCAAAACAAAAAAAAAAAAACAAACAAACAAAAAAAGCCCCTCAATAATAGAAGTGGGTGAAAGTAGGGAATAAAAAAGCATCTGCCTCCATGATATATCTAGAACAATACAAGATTATCTAATAATGCACCTTTTATCTTTAAAGGGGGTTTCCCATCATCAACATCTACTTCAAATGCATAGGAAAGAAAAATATCCAAGCAAGATGTCCTTTGTTGTGCCAAGATGCAAACTTCCAACATTGGCTCCCATTGCCGTGTATAGAGCACAGGACAAAATCTGCCCTCTAAGGAGCACTGCAGGGCAACCAAGTTAAATGGGTTTTCCCACAAAGGCAAGTTAGGCCCTATCCACGGGACAGGACCTAAAATATTGATCTGTGGGGGTCTCCGTTTCGGGACACCCGCAGATTGCGAAAACGAGTGGGCCTCGCTGCTCCTCATACGGCCGTGCATGACCATTCTGCTCCATTAATCTCTATGAAGCTGGCGGAGATCACCGAGTGTGATCATTTTCCCCGAGGGGTCCGCAAGGTGTCCTTTAAAGCTCAGGACCCAAATAAAAAAATTAGGTAGGGCATTTCAACAGATTATTTTAAGCCAATTGTTATTTAATGATGTAACTGCCAAAATGTGGGAAGCAAAAAAATTATTTTCACGCCAACTGGCATTGTCTATTGACTTGCGGTACACTCAACTTATGTGCATACCTTTACAAAAACTTAAAAGATCAAAGATTCCAGAAATCCAGGGGTAAGAAAAGGCATGTTCATTTGGAGCTCTTTAACATTCATTTTGTGGTGGAAAATGTGGCGTAATAAGTATTAAAATCCAACACGCTTAATCGGTCTCCCATTGAATTCAATTATAATATTAAGTTGAAAAAAAAAAAAAAAAAAGAATCATCTTCCCACATTACTGTGAATTAGTACCAAAAAAAACATGACAGCCACATAGTGTTAACTAATATACTCCAATACGTATGTCACAGCATCCAACCAAGAGATTTCTCAGATACATAAATAACTGGACATGAATGTTAAGTAAGGAGCAGATAGTGATGGGGTTACTACCTTACATCAAAGCACATATATCAGTGAAGTATAAAGTAAAGGGAGGTGTTGGTATGAGAATATGAAATTTAAGAATTGGCTGAGTAAAGGTAGAGAAATTACAGACTATCGTCTTTGTTCGTGTACATTTTAGCTTCTAAGTGAAATCTTTAAAAAAATAAAAATAATGAAAACTGGAACCAGCAACTTATTATTACAAATTTGGGTCCTAGAAGGGCTTGGGTCCTAGAAGGGCTCACTGACGCACTCACCTTATCAGTTATGGTTGCAATGTATCTCATACACTCAATATCAGATGGAAACTGATTAACTTCTTTCACCATAAACTGTACAACTTTTAAGTGACCCTTTAAATTAGACAAAAAAAACAACAAAATCAGTAATTAATAAACACATCTTCAAAACATATAAACACTTCTAAATACTTTTAACACAAGGAGGATTGGAGGGTCATTGGTGCCAGAATGTCCAGGTCAATTTTTGACGTTCTGCTATGCGCTTCTTTAAATGATGATATCTTTGTTATAATAGGTAAAGATTTTCCAATTTTTATTTTTCTGATGGGAGACTTATTATCATTATATTTATAAAATTTGTTGATAAATGACTAGGCTTTTTTTTTTCCTTTTTCCAATGAAAGTTTTTTTTTTTAAATTAGAAAAACTGAATAAACTTACCAAAATAGATTCCAAATATGTACAGCATCATTCCCTTTACTGGGCTCAGCTATAGATGCAGAGAGTGCATGTACTTCTGTAAAGTGAAAGTATTTCCTGCAAATGCTTCAACATGCTGCCTTCAGCAGACAGGCTGGAGGGAAGGCACAATTCAAACGTCTATATCTTCGGAACACCTAGAAACACACTTCTGCAGCCCTTTAATATAATATAAGGATTGTGTATGGATGCTTCATAGAACTGGAGATACCCACTAAAAGTTACAATTGGAAATGGAAAGCTGTATATAAAAATCAAAAAGATTTTTAGTACTCTGGTCTGTGAAGTCCGTGAAGCATCCATACACAATCCAGATACCATAGTAAAGAGATTCTCTGGTTTAATATGTGACAGCTGTGTTTCAAGATACCAGGGTTCAGGAGAAGTAGGCCACTGTCAGAACATTTACAGACATCCGGTAGTCCACCGCACGTCCCCGGTTCCTAGGGCGTGCGCCAGCACTCGCGTATTTAAAGGGCCATCGCATCGATAATTGGTGCTGACCATTTCAAGGAAACTGAAAAGCTGGCCTCCCCCAGCATTCCCTGCTGCATCTCCGCGCTATTGCCGATGAGAAAGCAGTTCCCTGTGCCTCGTGCTTGCGTTTCAATTTCCTGTTGTGACCCCGGACCTGTTCTTGACTCCGCTCCTCCGCTGCCAGCCCTGAACTCTTGCTCCGTCCCCAAACTTGTATTATTGCCGTCTGCCTTGACCATCTGCCTCTCCCCAACTACGAGATTGCCTGAGGATTCTGTACCTTGACCTTGGCTGCCACTGCGGACAAGTCGCGCCTGTGGAACGACTTGGTGGTACAACGCCACAGCAAGACCAACCTGCTTTGTGGCGGGCTCTGGTGAAGACCAGGTGCCACTTAAATTCTGCTCCAGGTGTCGGCTTGTGTCATCGCCAGTGGTGGTTTAAAGGGTTCACTAACCCCGAGCTGTGACACATAGCACCTAGAAACACAATTCTGGAGTCCACTTAGAAGAAAATTTTATATACCAGGATTGTGTTTATAGGTGAAACAGAACCAGTGATTTGCACTGTTAAAGGGATTATCCACGAGTTATAATTTTAATTAACCGCATATACTCCAGTATAAGCCGGCCCAAGTATAAGCCAAGGTACCCATTATTTCCACAAAAAAAAAAAAAACGGGAGAAAACTTATTGACTCGAGGGGGAAATGCAGCAGCTACTGTTTAATAAAATGTTCAGCAATGCCACCCTTTAAAAATAAAGGGCCAGCACTACCCCTGATAAAATAATAGCACTCATAGGTAAAGAGATAATGGGTCTCTCGTCAACACAGACTCAACTACTGCTCGCCTCTGGCTTCCCGCCAGTGTTAGCCTAAGCACGTCTATGCTCTCTGTCTGCACGCACACACTGATGTGGGGCGTCATCCCCTCATAACGGCACACAGTGTGTGCGCACAGAGGCATACAGCATGCAGGTACCTCTGCAAGGGGAGAAGACAAGCGGGGCTTTTTCCATCACGAAAATTGTGCTGAAAAATTTGGCTTCTACTAGAGTACATACAGCAATTTTTTTACGCCAAAATATGATAAACAGATAGGGGTTATCCTGATGTGACGTAATTAGGGAAAACACACACAATGGCAAAACACACTTTGCAGTGAAACAAAACAGCCGGCAAACAGAGGAAGGTCATACTAAAAGAGGGACATTACATTCAATTACCTTCCCTCCAAAAAAAAAAAAAAAAGCCTACATTTTCAAAAGTACTAGTAAACAAATACTACATTACCTTTCGAAAAGCTGCCATCAGAGGCATTATTTTACGGTTGTCTGCAGCATCGACATCAGCACCTGCGAGAACAAGCAGCTGAACTATGTCCAAATGTCCCCCATTGGCTGCAAGCCACAAAGGTGTGTTCCCTTTCTTATTTCTCACATCAATATGCGAACCCCTGAAACAAAAAAGGGGTTATATATTAACTAACCAAATCTTTTAGAAATAAAGTTGGCACAATATTCAGAATAAGTTTATAGATGCTTCACAATGGAGTCCAGTAAACAGGGTGAATACACATAAAATACATGAAACGCCATCATTTCCATCCACAGGTCATGTCCATTTACACATTGAACTACTATCTGCAGCCTTTCTACTAAGTGTGCAAAAAAAACATTAAGCAAGGGATGCTGTAATGTTATTTCACTGCAGCTGTGTTTTGGTAGATTATGTAGTATTGATTATTACAGTATGGCAGTATATGGGGATTTCCTCATTCATTACAATGTGCTATCAGCACATTGTAATGAAGGGGTTAAAACTAAATAGCCTCGGGTCTTCGGAAGACCCGAGGCTACCATGGAGACGGATCGCTGCCCCCGTTGAAGTCACGGGGAGCGGCGATCCCAGGTAAGATGGCGGCGCCCATGCGCCGCTATCTTTTTGAGGCTGCCGGCAGCTTTGCCGGCAGCCCACGCTGTGAGAACACACGGCGGGCGATCGGGATTACCAGTGTATAAGACGACCCCAGAGAAGACAGAACATTTTTCTGTCTTCAAAATTCGTCGGAATATACGGTACTTTAAATTTACCGCATGGATAAGATAATTAAAAAAAAAAAAAAAAACAGTAACACAAGTTGCAAATGTGCTGTGAAATTCTAAAACCTATAGTTTTTTTCTTTGCATGTGGCTCTTGGTCTGGAAGGTTTGTATAGGCCTTGGTTAGAAAGAAGGTGTTTGAAATCTTCACTTCAAACACAGAAATAGGATTCTGGAAGTTAGAGTTTAAAAAAAAAAAAAAATCCTAGGGGGGCTCCTGGATTAAAGGACACCTGTCATCAGGTCTCTGCCACTAGTCCTGTCACCTCTACCTGTGGAGCAGCTCACAAGGATCCCATCCCAGCCTTTATCTAGTTATTTCATACAGAGGTCGCATTAACGCCTCACCACGCGTCATAGACGCGTGATGAGGCGCCATTACCCTCCAAAATAATTGCCATGCGTAAAGATACGCTTGGCAATTATTCCGTGTAGCGCGCAGGCTGAGCGGCCCGGCGCACGCTGCAAAGGAGGGGAATGACAAGAGCGATCGCAGCGCGCGCCGGGCCGCTCAGCAGGATGCGGAGATGTGAGGGATTTGTGAGCGCCGACCCCGCGATGCTGCTGCTCCAGGTCTCAATGCCTGCAGCAGCGGCCAGCGGTCATGTGATCCCGGCGGGACCTGAGAGAAGTGCCGGGTGAGTGTGAGCCGCGGCCGGGGGTACACTGCACTCTGTGTATGCGCTGGGTGAGTGTGTGCTGCGTGTGTCTGCCATGTGCTGTGAGTGTGTGCTGTGCGAGTGAGTGAGTGAATGCTGTGTGAGTGTGTGTAATGCGCTGTGTGGTGTGTGTGTGTGTGTGGTGAGTGTGTGCTCAGCGCTGTGTGAGTGTGTGCCATGCGCTGTGTGGTGTGAGTGTGTGCGTGGTGAGTGTGTGCTCAGCGCTGTGTGAGTGTGTGCCATGCGCTGTGTGGTGTGAGTGTGTGCCATGCGCTGTGTGAGTGTGTGCCATGCGCTGTGTGAGTGTGTGCCATGCGCTGTGTGTGGTGAGTGTGTGCCATGCGCTGTGTGTGGTGAGTGTGTGCCATGCGCTGTGTGTGGTGAGTGTGTGCTGAGCGCTGTGTGAGTGTGTGCCATGCGCTGTGTGTGTGGTGAGTGTGTGCCATGCGCTGTGTGTGTGGTGAGTGTGTGCCATGCGCTGTGTGTGTGGTGAGTGTGTGCCATGCGCTGTGTGTGTGGTGAGTGTGTGCCATGCGCTGTGTGTGTGGTGAGTGTGTGCCATGCGCTGTGTGTGTGGTGAGTGTGTGCCATGCGCTGTGTGTGTGGTGAGTGTGTGCCATGCGCTGTGTGTGTGGTGAGTGTGTGCCATGCGCTGTGTGTGTGGTGAGTGTGTGCCATGCGCTGTGTGTGTGGTGAGTGTGTGCCATGCGCTGTGTGTGTGGTGAGTGTGTGCCATGCGCTGTGTGGTGTGAGTGTGTGCTCAGCGCTGTGTGAGTGTGTGCTCAGCGCTGTGTGTGTGGTGAGTGTGTGCCATGCGCTGTGTGTGTGGTGAGTGTGTGCCATGCGCTGTGTGTGTGGTGAGTGTGTGCCATGCGCTGTGTGAGTGTGTGCTCAGCGCTGTGTGTGTGGTGAGTGTGTGCTCAGCGCTGTGTGTGTGGTGAGTGTGTGCCATGCGCTGTGTGTGTGGTGAGTGTGTGCCATGCGCTGTGTGTGTGGTGAGTGTGTGCCATGCGCTGTGTGTGTGGTGAGTGTGTGCTCAGCGCTGTGTGTGTGTGGTGAGTGTGTACCATGCGCTGTGTGAGTGTGTGCAGTGGTGTGTGTGCTATGTGCTGTGTGAGGCTGCTGTGTGTGAGTGTGCGAGGGAGTGAGTGAATGCTGTGCACTGTGAGTGTGTACCGTGTGGTGTGTGTGCGCTGTGCGAGGGAAGGAGGGAGTGTGCGCTGTGCGAGGGAAGGAGGGAGTGTGCGCTGTGCGAGGGAAGGAGGGAGTGTGCGCTGTGCGAGGGAAGGAGGGAGTGAGTGTGCGCTGTGCGAGGGAAGGAGGGAGTGAGTGTGCGCTGTGCGAGGGAAGGAGGGAGTGAGTGTGCGCTGTGCGAGGGAAGGAGGGAGTGAGTGTGCGCTGTGCGAGGGAAGGAGGGAGTGAGTGAGTGTGCGCTGTGCGAGGGAGGGAGGGAGTGAGTGTGCGCTGTGCGAGGGAGGGAGGGAGGGAGTGAGTGTGCGCTGAGGGAGGGAGGGATGGAGTGTGCGCTGAGAGAGGGAGGGATGGAGTGTGCGCTGAGAGAGGGAGTGAGTGTGCAGGGAGGGAGTGAGTGTGCGCTGTGCGAGGGAGGGAGTGAGTGTGCGCTGTGCGAGGGAGGGAGTGTGCGCTGTGCGAGGGAGGGAGGGAGTGTGCGCTGTGCGAGGGAGGGAGGGAGTGTGCGCTGTGCGAGGGTGTGTGTGTGCGAGTGTGTGTGTATTGTGCGTGGTGAGCAGACAGATGATTTTTTTTTTTTTTATAAATAGCGTCTATTAACATTATATACGGCTATTATATATTATTTAGTTATATGTATTACCGAAATTTTCATACTCCTCCTCGACTAAAAATACTCCTCAAAAATAGTAAGAGGAGTATTTTTACCCTTTGGGAAAAATGTTAGTGCGACCTCTGATTTCATACATTAATCATTGTAAAATCATCTATTTTTTATCATGTAATTGAGGCTGGTCACATGGTCAGAGGCAGTGATGTCACTCCTGTTACCCCTCCCCTCTCCTCCCCCTGCTCATGTCTGTGTGTAATGTATAGTAAAGCATGGCTAGTGTGTGTATGTCATCTGCTGACATACTGCATCCTCCTAATACACAGAGACACAGACATCAGCTACACATGAATCTGACATGTTCTGCTGTAACATGGAACTGCTGTATCTCTCCTAAACACACACACATTCACACACAGGCTGCAGTGGGCGTGGCCACCAGGAAGCACATCATTATACAGGCTGTCAGTCATGCACTGGGGGTGTGGCTGTGCCTCCCACTCATGAATAGAGTGGACAGCTTGAATATGCTAATGCTTCATTGGACATTTCACAGCTCATTTGCATACAGCTTTAGGACCTCATTGCTTAGGTTTACAGGCATGTAGAGGGACACTGAAGGGATAGAGGCAATGCTCTCTAATGGCAGTTTATGAAAATATATTTAGTTTAGGGGGGGTTATTTTGCCTGACGGGTTCTCTTTAAGGACGATGTGAATTGAGAGTGATCAGTTTATGAATTACAGATATGCAGAGACTGGAATTCAAGGACTGAAAACAATTCAGGTGATGGGATATATGCATTGAGATGCACTGAGTCCCTTCTCTGCTGTAACCATGATGGATTGGCACTTCTGTTTTGTGGGAAATAAAGGACTTGTGTCATCAGATATCATAGCTTAGAGTTCCCTCCATGCATTGTGGTAAGTCACTGAAAGGTCTGCGATTCACAGATAGACCATGATTGCTCCTAGAAATAAATCTAAAATGTGTTGTTGCCATTCACAGGTGTGTGTTACACAGAAGCAACACAGCTATTCGGCAAAAAGAATGGTTAAGTGTTGTTAAGTTTTTATAATTAAAAACAGCAGACAAAATAAAAAACAAAAAAACCACACATGCAAAACAGATGATTTTTGATTCATAGAGAATACAAGTACTTTCTAAAAACTCTGTGTCAGGGCCCATACACACCTCAGCGCATTGGAAAGGAGGAGAGGTTGAGCGCTGCTCACCCTTCTCGATAGAAAATACTAGCCGCACGGCCAAAGATCCATGCTCTTTCTTTTTGCGGCTACAGCTTGGGACTGAGCGCTTGTACGCTTACCGTAATGAGCCGTTTATGGAGGATGTATGTACAGCCGCAAGCTTGTGGCCATTCATGCGTCGCACCGCGAGTCGGGCATGGGGCCTTAGAGTACATTTCAAATGATTTAGAAACACTGACCTGTTAATAAGGAGATCACAGAATTTGTAATGTCCTTTATCTGCAGCAATGGTCAGAGCAGTATCTCTTGATGAAGGCACTGGAGGAGAATTGACATCAGCTCCTTTGTCCAAAAGTACTCTTCCCACCTCTGCATAACCGCCAGAAGCAGCTTCCATCAAAGGAGTTAAGCCGGTCTATTAATTTAAGAAAAAATAAAGTTTTAAAAATAACTGGTCACCGGTGTCCCAGAAGAGAGAATATACCATTCACCATAAATGTTAAAATAGGTTAGACTACTGAGCCTAGCAGAAAGATCATTGTGACAGAAGGTTAATTTTCGAAGATTGGGTTGCTAACCACATCTAGGGATTCTACAATATTTGATGTTCACAAAAGAAGTAGAAGAAAAAAAAGAAAAAAAAAAAAGTATGAGTACAAACGTTATAAAATTAGGCTGAACGGACACGCATGGAAGGAGTAGCCTGCCTATAAGGGCTCACAAATAGTATGGAAACCCAACCCCTACCAGTTTGCTCCTAACCTCCAGATCATCACGGATCACCAAGTTACAATCCATAACTCTATATGCCTTAAGGTACGTGGACACCGGACTATCACAAGTATGAATTAAGAGCCATTTAGACAGAAACAAGCGCCAAGTTTCCAAAAAAAAAGTCCAAGGCTAAATAACCGTGTTGTGCTGTTTTTGGAACTTTTTATTATGTATTTAAAAAAAAAAAAAAAAAAAAAAAAGGACTAACCTTGACCTGATGCAGGATTTTGTATTTAACAGCGTTTTTTTTTTACGTCTCCGCTGAACGTGACCAATACAAGCCAATTCCTGTTCCGCTTGCATTACATTTCAAATAAACTACCCTATTTGCATTTTACAGGATTTTGTCGCTCTCCCTAGAGTTAGAAGGACACGGTTGTGCCCCAATTGGAGAAGTGCATGGTGCATGTTTGGACCTTACAGCCCAAGCCAGCAGAGCAGAAGATAATTTGACATCTTGGAACCACTTTTATTCGGTGTTCCAAAAAAACATGAGTTTCAAGGTTGTCAAACTTTAACCATAATAAAGGGTTACCATGTGTTAAGATCTGAATATACACGTATTTGTCTCAGATGCATGTGTCAGAGAACCATACCATGATACATACCTTGGCTCTGTGTTCAACATTAGCTTTCCTGTCTAGGAGAAGACTTACAACTTCAGCTCTACCCTGGAAGCAAGCCAATGTCAAAGCTGTATTGCGATTGGTCTCAATCTGAGCGTTAATATCAGATCCCATATCGAGCAGCAATTTAACGGCAGGAACATGTCCATTCATGGCAGCCAACATTAGGGGAGAAATACCCAGTTTACTGCCAGTCCTGTAAAGTAACAAATCATAACATATGACATTTTCTGAACATTAACACATGTAAAACAGTAACATGCAGCTTCACATCAGTTATTACCTAGAATTAATTTCTGCCCCAGCATTCAATAGTATCTTGATAATGTTAACATATCCGCCAGATGCTGCCAAACTGAGAGGTGTATAGTCTGAAACATTGCGGTGCTCTTTATTTGCTCCTCGAGACAACAACAGCTCAACAACCTGTCATGTGGAAAAGAACATATTTCTTGGTTGAACAAAATTGACAAAATGCTTACATGATATATACAGTAAATCAGCGATGTTAAAGGGAATTGGTCAACAGAAATTGCCCTAATTTGTCAATGTTGTCAAGCAGAAGCGCAGCTTCTCGATGATGTTTCTTTCATGGCCTGGTGTGGTGGCATCATCCACAAAATCAACTTTGAGGTGAGATGTAAATTGGATTTATGAAGTCAAGGAGGCGGTGAGTTTAACACTGAAGTCAGCTTTCCAATGATCCTGCTTCCAGCGACATTTATCAGATCTCCAGAAGTCCACTGCATGAGGTCAATCACAGGGGAAAAGGTGTTCAGAGGCAGGGAGAGCTTGACTTCAGCGTTAAACTCTCCGCAAAGTTAGTTTGCTCTGTATGTAGCCGGGTGTCTGTAGTACAACCAAAACAGAGTACCACAAACATACAGAGTAGACTTTTAAACACAGAGCTGGAAGCACCCCCGTCTGACATATTTCACATCCTCAGGGGTTTTGGGACTCTAAAGCTTTTTTTTTGGTCCTAAATGCCAACAGTGCAAATCACCCATAAGAGCATAGGGTTGGCAGAATTATCGTGCTGCATGGGTGCTTTGCCGCAACAGTGAATGGACAGATGGACAGCTGATCAGAGATAGAGGGAGCCAAAACAGCAAAATCCTGGAGAAAATGTGTAAAAATTTGCGCATATCATTTCCTTTACAGGTCACCAACATTTCATACTTTATTTTATTTGCTGAATAAACAACTGTCTATGGGTTAAACAATTATAGATTAGGAAAAAATACTTATGAAATTTTATGGTATGTTGTATACAGTGTATTGCAAATAGAAAAAAAACAGAAAACATTTGCTCACCTCTTGACGACCCCCAGAACAAGCCAGGGACAAAGGAGTATCCTTTGTACGTTCAGACTGTGCCTCAATATCAGCACCCTTATCTAAGAGGATTTCAACTACTCCAGCATGTCCAGCTGTAGCTGCCAATATCAGCGGCGTGAAACCTAAAGACAGAACAAAGTGACTACATTTACAATGTAAATTATTGACATCTGGTCCAAATTATAACTGCTACATATTACAGGCACAGAACGGGATGTATGCAAGTCAATTTGGTAGCCAAAGATAAGAAACTATCAAGCATAAAAAAAAAAAAAAAAGCAAACCAGCAAATCCCTTTAGGATATGATAATTTCATGATGCTATAATGATTTTAAATGTTAACAATCAATATATGGAGTTGGAGATATGGGTTTTCAAGTGAAAAAATGCATGGCCCTACCACAGCACATCATACTGTAGTTTAAGGAAAGGGGGGCACGCCCATCCGACCACTGCTGCGCACCAAACACAGCATTAGCACCTGCCTCTAAACAAATAGACGCACAGCAACAAGGGGAGACAGCGCGGGACAACAGAGGCGCAAGAGAAGGTAATTATACGTTTTTTTGGCTCACATGGCTGGGTATAGATTTTAAACCCCTTTAAAGGAAATCTACCATTGCTCGCAACCTGTAGGCCATTTAATCCTGATGCAGGCACATAGTTTGGTTAGGCACATCCATCTTTAGTTTAGCTAAAAAACACAATTAACTCCCCCCCCTCCCCTCCACCAAGTCATCAGCAGTCTGTCAATGCCTTACTGCTGGCCGGCTGTGCGAGAGTTCGTGTCTGCGCATGCGCGATAAGTGTCAAGAGTTCGCTGACTTCACGGCACTCGGCACCGGAAGGAGGGCGGGTTGAAAGACTGAAACGTGAATAATTAACAATCGAAAGGCATCAACAGACGCGATGACATATGTAAGTGATTTGTTTATTTTAGCTTAACTAAAGATTGCTGTGCCTAACAAAGGTATCTGCCTGCGTCAGGATTAAACAGCCTACAGGGTGGTGTGCCCGCATGATTTCTTCATACGAGCAATGGTAGGTTTCCTCCAAGTTTGAATACAGCTTTAGAGAACAATTTATAGTACACATACCTTTTTTGTCTCGGTGTTCAATATTTGCACAACGAGTTATTAACACCGACACAAGCTCCTCATGGCCACCTGCACAGCCGAGAGTTAACGCAGTATCGTGATTGCTTTCAGTCTACAGAAAAAAGGGAAACCAGTTACCTTTTAACCTTGACATAGCGGCATGTATAAGTGCATTAGGTTGGGATACCCGGGCAAATCTCTGATAGGAGGGCTGACCCTCTGCAATTATAGCAGGAACTTGTTGGTGACCAACAGTCACATTCCTGCCACAATGTCAGTGTACAATTATCACACTGGTCAGAACCATTTTACCCCTTAGGGCATCTACACACATTCTCGATAGTCAGGCGAGAAAATCCTCATGTAAAATCAACACAAAAACAGACACTAATTTCAATTGTCTTATTGTGTCTTGTATTGCAGTTGTGATACACATCTATAGGCGGACTTTCAACCTCATTTTGTCACCTACGAGTTTACGTAATTTCTAAGGGAAAATCTGTAATATATCCGCATAAAAACAAAGAATGTTTGCAGATTTTCACCTGGCCATAGATGTCAAGGAGATAAAGCGCACACACAAATCCATACAGCCAGGGCCAAGACTGATTAAATTTTTTTTTTTAAAGTAAAAAACAGACATCCACTATAATGCCACTGTATGATTCTACAAACCTTCCAAAAGAAAAACTGCATGTATAACCCAGGAAGAGTATGCAATGTGTGCTCGTGGGGGAAAGATTCCCCCAAAGGCAGTTTAATTGCTGCCGTTACGCTGACCGCGGCATTTAACAGGTTAAACACCCGCGCTCAGAACACGGGTGTTACACTGGGATGTCGGCTGTTCGTTAAAGCCGACACCTCGTGTATCCCGATGCCAGTTTGGCTCAGATCTCGAGCTGAACAGTCATCCTGTCTGCGTCCGATATAACGGACGTTGAGCGTTACGTCACTGCACTCCGTGTCCGATATATCGGACGCGGAGTGCTAAGGGGTGATGAAGAGTGTAACAAACCCCTGTGAACAGGACTAAAGTGGATATCTTTCCCCCCCACCACCTCCATGACATGCCACAATCAAAAGCTCTTCATATAAAAATAAAAAAAGGGCTTACAAAGCTACATCAATAATAATTTTAAAAAACGTGGCTATTAGTTTTGCTGTTTTTTTTTTATTGTACCCCACTGGCTGCATGGATAAATTCTAAATAGATCAACATCATGCGACATGTTTAGTAACTTACATGTGCATCAATATCTACTGATGCAAGGGCTGACAGTAAAGGCTCTTGATTTCCATTTGAAGAAGCTTTCAGGAGAACGGATGAAGAAACTGTTGAGGTTGGGTCACCAACACATATAGAAGGCATTTTATCAGTTACACCTAAAGAGGAGGGAATATAAGCCTTTAAATCCACAGAAACTGAAAACAATCACCATTGCATGATGGACTACTGACCCAAGTACTAGCTAGTTTCTTAACCCTACCTTTAGGGTTAGAAAAACATTAGCCATTTCTGCAAAATGAAATAATTTAGAAAAAGTATTGGCCTATAATACACCATGGTCAACCTGTGTAATATTAAATTGTGATACAGTGCGACACAGTGTAATACGGAATCAGACTAGATAAGGGGTTTGTAGAGGGTTAAAATGGAGGCACAATTCCATGGCAAGATTTAGCTTCAGATTACATTTTTGTGGGTTTTTAAAAGTATTTTTACAATGATACACAAGGGTTACATGCAAACTGTACTTGAAATAATTTTTTACTTACACGCAGAACTTAAAGGAAACCTACCATTTCAAATGGTAGGTTTAAGCTGTAAACACCGAGCACCAGCTCAGGGTGAGCTGGTGCCGGTACTTAGTTTCGTTAGTGTTAAAACCGAGGTATCGCGGTTTTAACACTTTTTAAACTTTATAGCAGAAGCCACTATGGCGCTGCGCGCGACCGTGCGCGCGCAACGCCTGCGGCATTTCCTATGTAGGCGTGCGCACGATGCGCCGAAGCAGTTTATGCTATAAAGTTTAAAAAGTGTTAAAACCGCGATACCGCGGTTTTAACACTAACGAAACTAAGCACCGGCACCAGCTCACCCTGAGCTGGTGCTCGGTGTTTACAGCTTAAACCTACCATTTGAAATGGTAGGTTTCCTTTAAAGAGCAAAGCAATTCATTTTTTTTGTTTTTTTACTTTTTGCCATTTCCTACCTGCCATGATGTCATCAAGGGTATCATTTAGTGTTTGGGCTGGAGAAGCAATCATTAAATTATCAGAAATTTGAGATGATACAAGATTGCTAGTGATGCACGGCTGTTCCAGCGCAACATTGCTGCAAGATATGACAGGATCACTAGAATCCATTACGGAAATTCCCAAGTCATTCAGTATTTTTGGCACCAAGTCCATAGAGGTCAACCCGTCTTCTTCATCACATGTCTGTGGCAGTACCTTGTGGCAAACTGTAGTCAACTGATCTAATTCTTGACACTCATCTGAAAAAATATTTTCATCAACTGGTAATGTAGAGTCACTAGGTACTGTACAAGCAGTTTCTGTATGTGGAACATCTTCTGAATTCTCCTTAGTAACTTGTTGCTGAGTTTTCATTTGTAGCTGCCGTTCAACTTTTTGAAGTTCCTTTAATATTTTCTTTTTCTTTTGAACCTGCTCTTCTCGGTTCTTTTTTAGTTCTTCGATTTTATCTTTGTTCAATGGCTCTCCTTGAATGAGTTCTAATGATTTCAGTTGCGCTCTTTCAATAGCACTAATTCGTTGACCAAGTTCATTCAGTTTCCCTTCGGTTTCCTCTACTATACATTCCAGCGGCTGATAAGGATGGAGAGGAGATCTTTGTACTTTACTTGAAGAGTGGAGGCTGTGAGGCATCCTTTTTGACGCACCTTTACGAAAAAATATATTAAAAAATGTAATCCTTACATAGACTTTATAGCACACGGTAGTAATTTTCACATTGTTAAAAGATTGGCACCCAGTGACGAGAATACTTGTCCTAATTAGCGGCGACTTCTTCCTGGTCCCCGGGCCCCTTCGCAGTACATCTGTGGGGTGTGGAAGATAGTCATGGCAGACAGAGGTCTGAAAAAAATCCTCCTTGTCTGCAATGACTGTCTCCCAAACCCCTGCAATGTATTGTATAAGGGATGAGGGAACCCCAAAATGGCACCAATGAAAATGTTATTTTATCTAGTAACAATGACAACAGTGTAATTTTTTTAATTTACTCATCAAAAGAGCATTGTTACACGTCTTCCCCAAAAAGCCCTCCTCCCACATCTTGAATATGCAATATTAAGCTTACAGTGGGTAGGGAAAGTATTCAGACACCTTGAAATATTAATCTTTCCTTCAATTTCAACCAGTAGTACTATCCCTGAAGCAGAAAAAAAAACCCCATGGCATGATGCTGCCACCACCAAGTTCCACTGTTGGGATTGTATTTGGCAGGTGATGAGTGGTGCCTGGTTTTATCCACACATAAAGCTTAGAATTAACATCAAAAAGTTCAATATTCATCTCATCAGACCAGAGAATCGTATTTCTCATAGTCTGGGAGTCCTTCATGTGTTCTTTTTTATGTGGCTTTCATATATCTTGCACCGAGGGGAGGCTTCTGTTGACACACTACCATAAAGCACCAACTGGTGGAGGGCTACACAGCTCCCATTTCCCCTATGCAACTCTGGAGCCACAGTGATCTTGGGATTTTTCTTTACCTCTCTCACAATTGAGGACGAAAAAGTTGTGGTTGTTTCAAACTTCTTCCATTTAAGGATTATGGAGGCCACTGTTCTCTTAAGACCTTGAGTGCTTTCAAAATTCTTTTGTGACCAGATACAGATCTGGCGAAGGTTGGAATTCTTCATATCTGTTTTTTGTCAAGATTGGGAGCACAGTGTAGAAAATAAAAGGGGTCTAAATACTTTCTGTACCCACTGTAGATTTCCAAACTTTTTTTTTTTTTTAAACCAAACAAAAAACTGCACAAAAAAAACATTTCTGCTACTAAATTGAGTAACAGTTTCGTACAAATCTAGAACTTTTTTGAAATTGCCAGCACATACCTTTTACCGAATCCATCTGGTCCGGAGGTTTATCAGGTTCTTGAGGTGGAACAACCATTGCAAGTGTATGCATTGGTACACAAGAAACCTGCAGTATATCAAACATTAAGTTTTTAAGTTCATGGGAAAGCTGCTGTGAGTGACTTTAACCCCAAAACCACACTAGTTTTAGCATTATTTTTATTACCAGGAACTGCAACTCAGCTACCATGCATGTGAACAGGAGCAGAACTACAGAGCCTTAGGATATGTCAGTATAGTTAATGATTATATATAGACGGATGACTTATACATAGCGTTATTTTTCTTCCGAGAGTAACCCATTAATTAAATACAAAAATCCA
Source organism: Engystomops pustulosus (assembly GCF_040894005.1). Taxonomy (NCBI): domain Eukaryota; kingdom Metazoa; phylum Chordata; class Amphibia; order Anura; family Leptodactylidae; genus Engystomops; species Engystomops pustulosus. The sequence continues at coordinate 41,038,159 of NC_092414.1, read as the reverse complement.
TTCTTAAGTCCTATCCCTCTACATGATTCCAGGATCACCATTAACGGCATAATCTAGAAGGTTCAGATGCCAATGTCAGCTATGGTAGTTCTTTTTAGCTTTTTTGCATATGAATATTTAACAATTGTCTGAGAAAATCATACACTAGAGTTGACAAAATCAGACAAATATTAAAAAGAATAGTAAAATTAACCCCTTAATGACCGCCCTATCGGGATTCTACGGCGGTCATTAAGGGTACTTCTTCTGATGCGACGCCTTTCTACGGCGCCGCGTCAGAAGATGATTTCGGGACATCAGGTCAGTTTAGTGCTGGTGTCGGGCTGTGATATCACAGCCCAGACCCGGCACTAACACCCAGGATCGGAAAAACTCAGTTACTTACACTATACACTGCAATACAAGTGTATTGCAGTGTAAAGGCTTGAATAAGTGATCGGATGATCGCTTATTCAAGCCAAGAAGTAGAAAATGTAAAAAAGTTAAAAAAAAATTAAAACTTTTTATAATATAATTAAATAAAATAAAAGTCCCATAATCTCCCCAGTAACACATAAAATGCATATACAGTAAATAAAACACAAAAACATACATATTTGGTATCACCGCGTCCATATTAATCTGTACAATATATCTAAATCAATATTGAACCCGCTCGGTGAACTACGTAAAAAAAAACTCTGAAAACTTCCCATAATATACAATTTTTCATCAAACACCATCACAAAAAATGTTCTAAAAAGTGATCAAAAAAAGTTACGTTCCCTAATATGATACGACTGAAAAGAACAACTGTTTTCGCAAAAAATAAGCCCTCAACCAGATCTGACAACAGAAAAATACAGAAGTTATGGCCCTGAAAATTTGTCAATAGTAAAAAGAATGCGATTTTCTCCAATATTGGTTTTGCTCAGGAAAATTGAGCAAAGATAAGAAAAACTATATAAATGAGGTATCACCGCAATCGTAGTGAACCAGAGAATAAAGATATAATATTATTTTTACATTACGGTGAGCGGGGGAAAAAAAAAATGCTAACAATCCAAAATAAAAATTGATGATTTTGTTTGTGTCCCCCTTGAAATAGTTAATAAAATCTCAAGAATAAGCTTTAGACTCCCAAAATAAATTATCTATACATTGTATCTCATCCCATAAAAAATAAGCCCTCATATGTTCGTATTACCAAAAAAAAAAAAAAAAAAAAAATTTATAGGTCGTACAATGTGACAATACAAATCTGCTGTGAATGGCGCCTCCATTCATTCTATACTTGGCCGTGCGCCCGTACAGCAGTTTACCACCACATATGGGGCATCAGTACACTCGGGAGGAATTGGGCATCAAGCGTTGCAGTGCGTTTCATCATTTAATTTATTCTGAAAATTTCAGTTTTGGCCTAAATGAATGTATTTTCCAAAAAAATTCTATAGTTTCTAAATCGCAGGTCCATATTTTTTAACCCATGTGAAACACTTAAAGGGTTAATAGACTTAATAGAAGTTGTTTTACATACGTTGAGGGGTGAAGTTTCTATAGTGAGGTAATTTATGGGGTTTTACTATTATTTAGGCCTCTCAAAGTCACTTGAAAGCCGAGTTGTCCCTCAAAATGTGAGTTTTGGCAATTTTCATGAAAATGAGAAAAATCGCACCTAAAGTTCTGCACCTCATAACATACTAGAAAAGTGAGAGGATGCATAAAATATCATCCCAACATAAAGCAGATATTCTGTAAATGTTAATTATCAAACTTTTTGGGTAGTTTTACATCTGGTCTGGAAACCAGAACATTTCAAACTTGGAAAATGAAGAATTTTTACAAACTTTTGCCAAATTTTCACTTTTTTTTCAGAATGAAAAGCCAAACTTAACACTTAAATTTTATAACTAACATGAAGTACAATGTATCACGAGAAAACAAATCTCAAAATCACCCGGATATGTTAAAGCGTTCCGAAGTTATAACCAATTATCGTGAGACTTGTCAGATTTGAAAAATCGAGTCTGGTCATTGAGCTGAAAACTAGTGTCGGTGATAAGGGGTTAAGGATAAAATGACAAAAACATGTTACGAAAACCAAAACAAATATTTTGTGAGGATCCGTTTCAGATTCTAAACAAGTTTTCATAATTTTACCTTCATGATGTTTCTGTTATAAAAGCATACAAGCATTTTGCACAAAAACTTGTGGATCATACTTTAAATTTTCTCACTGACTAATCTTGGCATTACAATCCCCGAAAATTCTTCCAAACAGTGGATATCCTGCAGGCAACCTCAGATGCCGCTAAAAGGTTATTTGTCACAACCTACATAAATGATCAGAATAACCTACACTTATAAGGTAAACCGTGCTAAAAATAACACTACACTATCAGCACTCCTTTTACTCTATTTTTTGCATATAAATTTGGAGTGAGCTTTAAAATGAAATATGTAATGCTTAAGAGATATTTTAGGCGCTGGTAGTTTAGTGGTGTCAAAACTGGGAACTGTCAAAGAAAAAAAAAAACAAAATACATAAAAGAAACACAACTTACAGCAAATTGATCGGTATGGTTGATGGTGGGTGTTATCGGAGAGATATCAGCTGAAGGGATGGATTTAAAATTTTTGGGGTAATCCAACAGGTAGGAAACAACATTGGTATGTCCGCCTTTTGCAGCTTCTATCAGCATTGTGGATCCATCCTGCAAAACAGAACAAGCAACTGTCCACATATAGTTCATCGTACAGTGCCTTAGACAAGTGCAAGGCTTACATTGTGGGCTGCCACCTTAGACTGTGTTCACACCACTGTTAACATTTAGTAGTGAGGGTAAATTGATCCTCATAGCCACGCATTTTCTGTGTTCAGCCAAGAGAAGGTATACAAGTTTATAATGCAGTGCACTACACTTATAAGTTTTCATGCAACACACAGATTCGTTTTAGGGAGGCTATAGAGAAATGGATTGTTACACAGTCTTTCCAGGAGACAGGGCTACTATTTGCTCAAGTTGGCTATGTCATGCTGTATTGAGGCATCATGGAATTGATTGCAAAACACAAGTCGGGGCCCGGGATAGGACTAGGGGATAAGCGCCACTCAACTCTGCCCTTCTCCATAGCAATGTATGGCGCACGGCGCCGTATTCTGGGGAAAGATAGGACATTTTCTAATTTTCTCCCGTGCGGTCCCGCAAGGCACCGCGCCATGCGCCCATTGCTGGCCATTGGGGGTCTTGCAAATACGTCAGCCAGATATACACCCCCCAACGGCTGTGTGAATGAGGCCTAAGTGACAACACCATGTCCAGCGCAGTATGAGGACCAATGCGCTCTTATTAATATAGTTTGAGCTGGCAGATTTATCAAAAGCATCTTAAAATATAGATTAGATTTTCCTGCATCTGTATAATTTTGGCACACATCCTTTTTTGAGGTGTGGTGTAGAACACTCTAAAACCCTTAATAAAAGTTGTGCAAGGTATTTTTTGACAACAGATTAATAAGTGCACCAAACTATGTTATGCATTATGTTGGCTTTCTGCATAGAACCAACTGAATCATTGCAGTACAGGCAGTCCCCGGGTTACATACAAGATAGGGTCTGTAGGTTTGTTCTTAAGTTGAATTTGTATGCAAGTCGGAACTGTATATTTTATCATTGTAATCCCAGCCAGAACTTTTTTTTGTCTCTGTGACAATTGGATTTTAAAAATGTTGGATTGCCATAAGAACCAGGATTAACAATAAAGCTTCATTACAGACACCTGTGATATCTGTTACAGCTGATCATTGTAGCCTAGGACTAAAGTACAATAAATTACAAACATCCAGAGGGCCGTTTGTAACTAGGGGTCGTATGCAAGTCGAGTGTTCTTAAGTAGGGGACCGCCTGTACCTTCATATTTCAAATATGTTTGCTGTAATCACTAACAATGGTACCAGACTATATACTGATTGTATCCTTGTGCCCCAATCGCCTGCCTAAAAGCGAATTAAAAAAAATATATATATATATATATTTGCAAGTTTGGCAGCCATATATTAACCCGTTTAGGAAAAAAACGCTATTATATTTTTATAGATTGGGCGTTTTCGGACGTGGCAATAGGTAATGTGTATGATTTTTAATGTTCATTTATATTTTTATAGAACTTCTAGGGAAAGGGGGGGGGGGGGAGTGATTCGAATGCTTAGGGGAATTCTGGGAAAATGATTCACAAAACGTTATGGCCTCTCTAAAATAGGCAGTTATCACCAAGATGGCCGCCACTGGAGACTACAAGTCCCAAGATCCTTTAGTTCTCAGTAACTCCTCCTCCCTCATATGCTGTGCTCCCTTTGATGATCTAATAGTCTCTTGCTCTGTAAAATAGTAATGATGATGTGTAACTGCCATTACCACACATCACCACAACACCGGCCATACTGGCTGCACTGCAACCAAACCCAATAGTGATCACATGACCTGCCCAAGCAGGTACAGGACATGTCCTGTGTCTGCTCCGCTTGGAGAAAATCAATGGACTGATTAAATAGCCAGTAACATTTTAATTCTTCATTATAGGGAATGTCAACAGCATTTCCCTGCTAGGGGGAGCAAAATTTACAACTAATCAACATATTAGCTTATATTTTACTGACTCATTTGTATATGAATTATGCTGACACCCACCTGGAATAAAAAAAAACAAAAAAAAAAAACAACAACATAGTAACGTTTAACTTTCTTTTTTTTTTTTATCTGAATGATCCTACCATACCACTGTATGGCAGTATATGGGGATTTTCCTGCTCATTCATTACAATTTCCAATCGCACAATTTATTTAAAGCCGGTATTACCGGTAAGTCTTTGCTGCAATATACAGCAAAAACTTACCGGCCATGGAGAGGGCTCAGTCTGTGAGCCCTCGCCAGGCTGTGGCACATGACGAGAAAGTGTTAAAGAGATTCCAAAAATACTCATGCTCCTGTTTTAAAAGTTATGGGTCAGTATAGCAATTGGCCCCATTGCATTAATATATTCAGGTGTTTAAAAAGAGCAACTTACTTTAAGCCTGTGTGTTGGATCTGCTCCTTTTGCCAACAGTAGCTCCACGACAGAAAGATGTCCTCCAGCACATGCGAGTGACACAACAGTGTGATCATTATTAGTTGTAGCCTTATTAATGTTGGCTCCTAGGAAGAAATAATAAAAACTTAAATAAAAAATAATGACGCCTCTGGTCCTATATCATCCACCCAAAAAGTGCAAAACCAATCTGCAAGTTTGTTTACCAATAGGAGCTCTTGTATGCTTCAAGGCACATTGAATAATACAATTGTTAAAGAGGACCCGTCATCCCAAATTAGTGCCCCCATCCAAACATACCTACTGAATCTACTCCCCGGGCTCTTTCTAATGCTGCCCATTTCAAAGTCCGGGCATTAATCAAACTTTAGTAATCGGCGCTATAGCATATGACACATAACATACTTGATGTCCGATCGACGGCTTATTCATTAGGGGGCCGTCCAAACACTCTTCTCCACAGGCCGCCATTCCCCCGTGCTCTAATCGTCACGCTGCGCATGCGCAGTAAGTGCCGAGAGCATGAAGAACTGGTGCCCAGGGAAGTGGCAGCCTGTGGAGAAGAGGAGTGCCTGGACGGCCCCCTAATGAATAAGTCCTCCGTCGATAGGATATCATGTATGTGTTGTGTTATATGCTATAGCGCCGATTACTAAAGTTCGATTAATGCCAGGACGCTGAAATGGGCAGCATTAGAAAGGGGCCGGGGAGTAGATTCATTAAGTATGTTTGGATGGGGGCACTAAATTTGGGGTGACAGGTCCTCTTTAATACAATGTTAGTATGTACATTCGCACTAAGTGGAAACTGCTCTACTTAAAATGGGTTGGCTACTGAATGTTGAAACTTTGTTAATATGGATCATTTCATTTAACAGAATACCATCACACAAAATACATTTAGTTTATTTCCATTCTTTTCTTTAGCCTAGCATGAGCTACATATAGATTATGACTAGCTGTGTGGCTGAAGATGAGGGAGATCCAGGTGAAGGGGGAGGCTGCTTATTCCGAGTTGATGAGGAGCTGAGGGACAGTTTTACAGAAGAAAAAAAACTGCTGATGGGGGCATTCAATATGAGGGATTAAGAAGTGATGAGTAATGGTTTAATTGTTAGGGGGATTTGCAAGTAGCAGAGCCATTGTAGAGCTATATAAATAAAGGAATTAGTATTATGTGTTTGTCACCACTAGAGAATTTTTAATTGGTGTCAAATATATTTCTTCCTTTTGATATCCAAATCTGGGTTGCTTCTTATAATAAGGTGTATGTTATAGTACGAAAACACACAAATATATTAACCAAAATATACCTTTGCTTAACAGAAACTGAACAGTGCAGAGGTGCCCAGCACGAGCAGCCTTCATCAGCGGAGATCTACCTCCTTCAGATTCATGTTCCTGTATATAAAAAAAATAAATAACCAAATGCCTTCTGTGTACACACAAGTTGCCAAAGTATGGTTTGTTGCGCCTACAAAGAGATCAATCTCATCATATAAGGCTCTCAGATTAGTAGAATAAGAATGACTTAGAAACAATCCCATACTACTATACATAGGACTTAATCTAACATGTACACTAAATAAAGGATGAGCTACAAAAGAGGCACTTCCAACCCTAGAAAGTTTTACTAGATCGTATAATACAGTGAAGAGAAAACCTCTTACCAGATCAGCCCCGGCCTGAAGTAATGCTTCTGCCACATCTGTGTGTCCATTTTCACATGCATATGTTAGAGCTGTGTCACCCGTAGCTGTAGCAGCGTGGACATTTGCACCTTCAAGTAAAAACAAGTTTCCAAAACCTTAAAGGGTTCAGCCGTATATTAAAAAAAACAAACAATTGACATGACAAGTACAATAATCTAATAAGGTCACTATATGTAATTTGAAGTGGGAGGGCTACAGTAGGCGGCCACAAATAAATAGGAAAATAGTGGAAAGAAATAAGTACAGGGTGCTGTGCTACTGTACGTACTATAGTATAAACCGACCCACGTATAAGTCAAGGGACCTAATTTTAACACAAAAAAACTATTCACTCAAATATAAGCCTAGTGTGGGAAAAGCACTGGTCACAGCTTCCACCCAGTATAAAGCTGCCAGCCTCCTGCCACCTTACCCCTTTTTGGAAAATACAGTAAAGCTTAAAGGGGTTGTCCAACATTAATAAAAACTTTACTGGTGGAATTTAAGAAAAAAAATAAATAAATAAACCTATACTTGCCTTCCTCTGCACTTTCAGCTTCCCACGATGTACATCGCTGCCATGCCGCTGTTTACAAGCAGCTCCGCTCCGACAACTTCCGGCTGCCTGGCACACCCGCCAGTCTTTTGGGACATGGAATGGAGGGGAGTGCCAAGGGGGAGCATTGTTTGAGAAAAGCTCCCATGTCCGTGTAAAAAGAGCATGGCAGGGACGGAGGGCAATGTGGGAAAACGGGAGCACAGAGGGACCATAGGTTTAGATTTTTTCACAGCACCCATCAGCAAAATAAAATTTAGACAACCCGTTTAAACGGGAGAGGGGGGTTTCCACACAGAAACTAATTACATTTTTTGGTTTGGGGCTGGTAAAAGATATGAAAAAAATTTAAGTGGAACGAGTTTCATTTACAAAATTTTTAATTTAAATCTAGTTTTAACAACAATTTGTTTCCAATTTCAACTAAATTAAAATATAAATATAATTATACACACACAGTAAGATATGAAAAGACCTACCTGCGGACAAAAGATATTTTACTAGATCAAGATGACCTTCCTGAGCAGCTTCCATCAGAGGAGTAGAACAACCAAGTTCGACATCTGCCCCGGATTTCACAAGAAAATCTGTGACTTCGGCAAACCCCCCACAGCAAGCAAGAGTAAGAGCAGTTTCCTGGGTTTCTTCAGTCTGAGCATTTATGTTAGCACCTACAAATATTAATGAATGTCCCTCAAAACAATATAGATGTAAGTAGTACAAAATAGAAAGAATAAAAAAAAAACCCACACACACACTTTTATATGGATCCAATGTATGTTCTGGTATACAAAGCAATTACAAGTCACAATTTATGGTGTACATCACACTAAATAAATCAACTCCACAAAAATGTACCATGTGCTAAAAGAAGTGCCACTATTTCCTCATGTCCTTCACGTGCTGCTTCCATCAAAGGTGTGTATCCTTCATCATTAACCTCTTCAAGATTGGCCCCCCTTTCGATAAGGAGATTTGCAAGTTCCACATGTCCACCACAAGCAGCTAATGTGAGAGGGGATTCAAACGAATCTGCAGGCATGTTGACTTGGGCACCACTATCAAGTAGCAAACGTGCGACCCCAACGTGCCCATCCTACAAATGCAAGAACCAAGATGAAAATAATATTTTAAACTTGTAGTTTATGGATGTACAAAGCTGGTGTCTTACAACTGTGCATTTGCTAGATCTTTGGCAAATGAAGACTAATATTAAAAGATATCTAACCAATATTCTCATTGTTGTACAGTAACAGTCACGCCTAGTGTGCTTAAGGGATTCTTCACAAAATACATAAAAAGCCTTGTATCCCTATTTACATTACAAACAATATTGTGGCATATTAACAAAAAAAAGTGCAAATATGGTCCTAAATATTACCATGCAGGCCTCCATTAAAGCAGTGTGCATTTCATCAGTTTTATGCTCCTGATCAGCTCCAGCCTCCAGCAGAAGCCGAACCATGTCTAAGTGTCCTATGAAGAAAGGGAGAAACAGTGACCCTTCACTCAGAAGAAGACATTTTACTAGTAACAATTGCAAAATAGCTGCGCAAAGGTTTTGATAACTTTGGCACGCAGCTCCACATAGCTGTGCGCCCTCCTCCACGAAGCGTGCAGTCCGCGCAGAACAGCAGGAGCTACTATGCGCAGATGGCAGGCTTCGCGTACGAGGGCACACAGCTATGAGGAAATAAAAGTTATGAAAAGATTGCGGGGACGTGAGGATTAGCCCTTAAAAGGTCTAATCCTCACTTCCTATAGATGCACCTACCACCCGATCTACCTTTATTGGTAGATCAGTGGTGGTAGGTTCCCTTTAAGAGCAGTGCATTACAGTAGTAAATGACCGTCAGGCAACCCCTCTGGAACGACCCATTACACATATGATGATAGACCTGAGGGCACTCATTGGACCCCACCATCTACCAATGTTGGAACACCACAATCATACTTGTGGGAACATTGATGCTTCACAGAAGATGTCCCAACCTGTTAAACATGCAAAGACAACACATGCTGCATTTACTACAGCATCCAAGGATCAATTTTTTTCCGGTCAAGATCATTAAAAGCACATAGCTGCCCCACTGTCAATAGTTATGATAATGCATAGAATAAGGACTTTTTGTGAAATTCACAAACTGAGCTGAGGGGTGGTGGACACTTATTTTAAGTACCAGTCAAAGGGGTTGGCCACCTTACCTCATGTTTTTTAGTAATATGTGTGAATGGGTGAGGTATGTTTTTGGTGCGGTTTTTAACCTCAACAGCTAGACCAGTGGTTCTCAACCTTTCTAATACAGTTCCTCATTCTGCAGTGACTCCAAACCATGTACAAGAAGCTACTATCATGCTGCCCCCAATTCTAGTTACCCCCCCCTGCTGCCCCCAATTCTAGACCCCAGTTCTAGTTTCTCTTCACTGTGAGCAGAGCAGCCCTGTTCTGAAGGAGGCTGTATAGAGAGGGGAAACCAGAGGGTCATGCGATGACATCACATGTCTTTCAGTTTCTCCTCTATACAGCAGCCGACAGGTCATCAAGGAGTATGTGATTACAGCATACGTCTTATTCCGTTTTTGCCGCAAAAGGTAGAATGGAATCGCGTCCCCTGTGTTTTGATCATTCAACCCCCGCCGGGGTCGAGACCCACAGGTTGAGAATTGCTGAGCTAGAGACATTACTGACCATAAAAGGTCTGTCCATGAACAATTGCCCTGCCAGGACCTTGATCATATATTCATGAATACTATCATAAAGTCCAACCAGAGCGATTGTTCATGAACAGACAGATCACATGACCCTCCGCCTGCAGCCATTTTATGGTCAGGAATGTCTAGTTGATTAGATAAAAGTCCGGAGGTTTCACTTTAGATATCAAGAAAGCGGTGCTGAACCTTTTAAAGATTAATATTGGTAAATTACGTAATATCCTGCTCCCCACCTTTACACATTGAAAAAAAAACATGAAGCAAAGTGGCCAACCCCTCTAAACTGCTGTCTGCGCGTTGTCTACAAAACTCCAATACAAGTAAAGTCAATGGGTATTTAAATAGGGATTTTTTTCATAATTACAAACCTTTATAGCACGCCAACGTCAGAGCACTCTCTTTAAACTCATTTGAGTGAGTATTAATGCCGGCTCCATTTTCCAGCAAAATTCTTGCAATCTCTACATGACCGGCACTGGCAGCTTCCATTAATGCCGTGTGTCCATCTTCATTATGGTCCTCTGTATTGGCACCTTCTTCTAATAAAACTTTAACAACATCAACAAATCCTTCAGCACACGCATAGGTTAAAGCCGTATTCCCTAAAAACGGAAAATGTCAAAATAAAAAAAAATAATAAATGAACTTTATGTCAAAACACAGACATAAGAGGAGAGAAACTCACCAGTTGAAGACCGTGCATTGACATCTGCAGAGTGTAGTAGGAGGACCTTAACAATATCCACAAATCCTCCACTAGCTGCTGCCATTAAAGGTGTGATATCACCTTTACTCCCTCGGTCTTCAACATTCGCATGCATTGCAAGCAACACCTAAAATAATCCAAAAAGTGTAGGAAACAAGAATCGGTCATATATATAGCACAATAGTAATTTTCTGATTTGAATACATTAAAATACAGATGAGAACAGAAAAAAAAAACAAAATTGGATTTTAAACTGGAATTTAATTGCGGTATAGTTTTATATTTACAGTGTCAGTTTGGGCACAACATCAAGATTATCTATTACTATTCCCCTACTTTACAGCAAGTAAGAAGAGGTGGACACTGTTGTAGTACCATATTGGGGCATATGGAAATTTTAGTTTTGGCTGGAGTGTCCCTTTAAAATTTGGTCCGCGTTCTTTTCTGTAGTTCATTTACTCTAGAGTTCCTTATTTTATGACCCAAGTTTTATTTTTTGCTCATACTCACTTGTACCAGTTCATAATATCCTGCTAAACAAGCCAAGCCAAGAAGACTCTCGCCTTCCTTAGAATGCTCATTCACGCTTCTACCTTGATTGAGGAGTTTCCGTACCACATTTACATCTCCATCTGAACAAGCTTCTGCCAAACTTCGACTGAAAACAAAACAAACATAAATAAAGAAGCACTAAATGAGAAAAAAATATCAAAGGACGTAAAAAAAAAAAAAAAGTTCAAATGCCTTACATTAATATAGCGAAAGTCTAAGACAATTACACCAACTTTAAAATGTTGAGAAGGGTAAGACAGTTAGTAAATAAATAAATTTATGTGGCTCTAGAATCTCATTAAGTAATACCAGCATAAGAAATCCCCAAGGGAAGCATATAAGGACATCTACCACCAGTTTATGGGTGGTAGACTATCCAATGTATGCTCGTTATCTCCAGGGGTTGATTGATGAGTTTTCAGCCATCTTCAGAGGGTCAGTTAGATCTTCAATTATTTTAAGCAAAACCAAGTGAGGTAAAAAAATAAAATAAAATAATAACAGAACAGGTTCAACCACTCCTGGTTTTATCGCAAAATAACTGAAGGAAATTACTGGAGACCCAAGAGTGAGGTGACACGAGGAGTTTACGTTGCATTTAGAAATGCCTTGCAAACGCTGGGCTTGGCCCATTGACGCATTCACGAGTTTTTGGCATTTTGCATGAAAATAACACAAAACAGTACTCATTAGTAATCAAAAGCGAAATGTAAATTGTGAAAGCACACTAACAGAAGTGTGAACTGCTCTCAATTATCTACTGACGAAAAGGAAATGGTTCTAGCACAGGTGGTAAAAAAAATAGAGGTAAAAAAATACCCAAAAGAACTAGAGAACACTAGTGCCGATAGCAAATATAAATTAAAAAAATTGGGTGAATTAGGTAGGGATCAGTAAAACTGTCATACATCTCAGCAAAGCAGAGATAGATTGAAAGAAGGGAGTCTACAATTTCAAAAATACCTTTACCTGAAACGTACAACTTTTCACCCAAGGAGAAATTAAACCATTCAGGTCGATTTAGGACCCTAAACCAACTAGAGGACCCGATTAGGGCCCCAAATCGATATGTATGGAGTACTGTAGGTGGATAAAATGTTGAGATAAGCCTAAAGGTGCTCAAGCAGTGAGGCCAAGGTGTACTACAGAGGCTTCACTAAGCACAACGCATGGGCGCCGGAGGCAACGAGAATAAAGATTTTTTTTTTTTTTTAAAAAAGCAGGAGTACAGTATTAAAAAAAAAAACTAAGAAAAAAAAAATCATACAGGGTTATTTGGGACTAATCCATCCACAGCTCTTGGTCCATCTGGACTGGTGGTTTAGTGTACCAAATCGACATGACAGGTTCCCTTTAACCCCTTAAGGACGCAGCCTGTTTGCAGGTTAAGGCTCGCAACTTTTTTTTTAAATTTGACCAGTGTCTCTTCCTGTGGTAATAACTTTTGAACACTGTTACTTATCAAAGCGATTCTGAGATTGTTTTTCCCCACATGTTGTACTTCATTTTAGTGGTAAATTTTGGCTGATAAGTTGTGTTTATTTACAAAAAAAAAGAAAAAAAAATGATGAATTTTTAGAAAAATTTGCCATTTTCGAAATTCAAAATCACCACGTTTTCAGGCAGATCGATTTACCACCTAAATAACTTGCAGAATAACATTTCCCATTTGTCTCCTTTACATTTTCATAATTTTTGAAATGTTTGGATAATTTATTTTGACATCACGCGACCTACAAATCGAATAGTGATTTTCCGTATTTTCGGAATTGACTATTTTGGGGATAAATACTGTTTGAAATCAAATTTTACATATTTAGCAACAAAACCACCTATATAACCAACCCATTTTCAAATCTGCACCCCTCACACTATCAGAAACAGCATTTACAAAGATTGTTAACCACTTGAGATCTTCATAGTAATTGAATCAAAATGGCGGTGAAATTTAGAATGGTCAAATTTTGTCGGTTATACGTTCATTTAGCCCTAAAATTGACACATTTCCAAAAGATAAAAAAGAGAAAACTCCCCATAAAATTTGTTCTACAATTTCTCCTGAGTGCAGCGACCCCCCACATGTGGCCGTTACTTGTGTTATGGGGGCACAGCGAGGCGCAGAAGGGAAGGAGCACCCTGCAGCTGCCAGGATTTTAGTTTTCTGGTTGCCCCCTTTTGAAGGCTATAAAATTTTCGCTTTTCCGTTATTTGGGCCATGTGACGGCATTTTTTTTGCGGGACGAGATGCTTTTTCCAGTGTTACCATTTTGGGGTTGGTATCACCTATTGTTGAAAATTTTTGAACTTTTTTTGAGGTCATGAGTAGAAAAGCACCAATTCTGTACTGGATTTTTTACTTTTTTTTTTTCGTGTTCACCGTATAGCCTAATAATCCTGTTATCTTTATTCTATGGGTCGATACGATTACGGGGATACCAGACATGAATATTTTTTCTTATGTTTTACTAAATTTGCCAAATAAAACCCTAATGTGGGGAAAAATCTATCATTTTTGCATCGCTGTCTTCCAAGTGGCATAACATTGTTACGTTTTTGGCTACAGAGCTGGTTGATGGCTTGTTTTTTGTGGGACATGTTGTTCTTTGCAACAATATCATTCTGGAGTACATATGTTTTGTTGATCACTTTTTATTGCATTTTTAGTGGGATATAATAGGTAAAAATCATAATTTTTGGCGGGTTTTTGATGTTTTTTTTTACGGCGTTCATCATATGGGTTCAATAGTTATTTAGTTTTATTCTATGGATTGTTACGGACACGGTGATACTATATATGTGGGGTTTGTGTTATGATTTAGACTTTTTTGAGCGTTATATGTCTCTTTATATGTTTTGGGGCTTATGGGCATTTTTAGTGATTTATAAAGTAATTTTTTATTGAAAAACATTATTTTGTACATTTTTTACTTGATCCACCATGGGATATGAACAAGCAATCATCTGATTGCTTGTTCTTGATAATACTCTGCAATACTAAGATGCAGATGCATAGGAAGACACTTTGCCTTTAAGATGACGTCACAGACGCCATCTTAAAAGGTAAAATCTCCAGGCTTCTCTGGGGTCCCGATCGGACCCCAGAGGAGCCAAAACAGCGATCGCCCCCCCCGATCCCCGGGGGGGGGGGGGTAGATCGTGGGGTAAAGACCCCCAGAAGGCATGTTAAATGCCGCGTCTAACGATGCCGGTTCGGCTGCTATACAGCGCTGAACCGGCATCGGCTCTGCGCAGTAGCTGTACTGCGCTGAGCGCTAATCGCGGGACTCAGCGCAGTACAGCTACGGCGCAGAGCGCTAAGGGGTTAAATCATTAGCCACACACAATTTATCAATACCCAATGGTTTTAAAATCAATGAACTCTTTAGTCATGGATATACTAATTGAAGGGCCCATTGGTATGTATTAAAATCAGCAGGATTTCATTTAAAACCTTTATAGCAATATTAATGAATGACAAATGGCATGAACACATACTTGTCAACCTGTCCTGTATGAAAATTGTCTGCCCTCATCCGAGTCAGAGCAGCAGCCGCTTCATCCAAAGCACAGCTAACAGATGAGGTCAGTCTCTGGAGCACTTCAGGATCCGCAAAGGCTTTCCCATCTGCAGTGGACAGCTTACCAATTCCTATATTACACATTGATATCAAGTAAATAAAAAGTAAACATTCAGTAAAAATGTCATACAAAACAGTATCAGTATCTATTTATAAATATTATAATATTTGCATGTGTACATGAAAGTTCTGATAATACAAAAAGCACAACATTACTTTTATATGTACCTGGTCGCTTCTGGTTTCGGCTCAAAATAATAAACATTAATTATACATTAACTCTTTCAAGTCTCCAAACCTGGCCAATTGTTTTGAACAACACCAAATGCACACAAACACCTCTCCATCCCCCCCCCCCCCCGCCCAAGCCACTAAAAGCATTTTTAGCAAATTCCCCTGAGGCCAGCGGCACATGTGGCATTTTGAACACGTTTTTGTGCAGTTTTTAAGCAGTCCGTTAAAAAATGCACACTTTTTCATTTATTTTATTTGTTTTGGGAGTTACAAAATGTTGTAACAAAAAAAAAACAAAAAAAAAAACCTTTTACATTTTTAAATTAACTGTACGTGACCATTATAAATGAATGTTCCAGCTGGTGACGGTCATTTTGATATATAATATGTATAATCTCAGGCCAAATGGGCTACTATAGCAATGTATTTTTTTTTAGTAGATTTTATTTTAATTTTTGGGGTGGAAATATTCATGAATTTCTATATATTGACTAACATTTCTTATGCATTTGTGTTTTTCATTTTATATGTCCAATGAGGTCATAAAAGATCCCTGGGGATTCTGCCAGCTCCTGTATTCTCTGCATAGCACTGCCTCAGCACTATGCTGCTCCTGCCTTCTACCTATGGTCTCTGGCTGACTATAATTGGCTGCTGTAGACTCGAGACCTGCAGCAGGCACCGTCAAAAGACATTGGGTGGTTAGGTTCAAGATGAAAGGGGTTTAACATTAATATTTACCCCCTCTTTCAAGTAGCTTTTAAAAAAAAAAAACAAAAAAAAAAAAAACATTTTTATAAAGTAAAAAAAAAATAAAAAATTGTGTGGACCACTATTAAAAATCGACAAAAAGGGGTTGTCAAGGTTCAAAACAAAAACACAACCAGCTAGGAGGAGATAAGAAAAAGAGCTTATACTTCCCATCACCGGCGCTCCTGTTGTCCTGCGGTCTGTCAGTGCCATGCCTCTGTATCCACAGACAGGCAGACATGCTCCGTTCTGCCAACTTCGTGTTGTCGGCTACAGCATTGAATCTAATGCCATGTCTGGAGCATGGCAGTGATTTGGTCGGCATGTCCTGCCTCTAAATACAAACAGAGGCACGGCAATGGCGGGAGGCCATGCTGGACAAGGTGAGCGATAAGAAAAGGATAGTACAAGCTCTTGTTTTCTTATAACCAGTCGGGAAGGAGGGGGGTTATGTTTTTGTTAAAATTTGTACCACACCATTGGTGAGAGGTGATGCTGAGATGCTATAGCCTGGATATCATGGTCTACAAGAACGCATTATTAGACCCACCTGCTGCTTCTAGTACAGCTTCTAGACGCGCTTGTGTTGCAGGGTCAACTGTCCGCAGATCTGCCACTTCTGCAGCAGTAGATAAAAAAAGTTCTGATACAGTCTTCAGCACTGAATTGTCCTCTTGGTCCAAAATGAAGGATTCTACCTATAGAGGAGGAAGACAAATAAGGTCATCATCAAAGCTTATTTTTGACCTATTCAACAGACCCATTTGATCCCGTGGACAGAACACATTGCACAGGACATTCCTTGCTTCATATAATATAAAATATATATAATTTAGAGCAGGGGTAGGGAACCTATGGCTCGGGAGCCAGATATGGCTCTCTTGTTGGCTGCATCTGGCTCTCAGACAGATCTTTAATAAATAGTGAGGGCTGTGTGTCTTTGACTGATCACTGGACACAGGCAGCGATGTTACCTCTGCCTATGTCCTTTGTACGTCCTAGGCGCCATCGCCACCATCATCTAAGCCTGGGTCAAAGAGAAGAGCATGGTAGTGATGAGGAACTGGCTGCAGGGAGCGCTGGTAAGTGCATTTTTTTTTTTGCTGTGACTACCTATCTACTTGGGGGCATGTGCTGTGGCTACCTATCTACTTGGGGCATGTGCTGTGGCTACCTATCTACTTGGGGGCATGTGCTGTGACTACCTATCTACTGGGAGGCATGTGATGGGGCTACCTATCTACTGGGGGCATGTGCTGTGGCAACCTATCTACTGGGGGCATGTGCTGTGGCTACCTATATACTGGAGGACATGTGTTTTGGTTACCTATATACTGGAGGACATGTGCTTTGGCTACCTATCTATTTGGGGGCATGTGCTGTGGCTACCTATCTACTGGGAGTATGTGCTGTGGCTACCTATCTACTGGGGGCATGTGCTGGGACTACCTCTATACTGGGAAGCATGTGCTGTGGCTACCTATTTACTGGGGGGCATGTGCTGTGGCTACCTATTTACTTGGGGGCATGTGCTATGGCTACCTATTTACTGGGAGTATGTGCTGTATCTACCTATATACTGGGGGTATGTGCTGGGGCTACCTATCTGCTAGGATGCATGTGCTGGGACTACCTATCTACTGGGAGGCATGTGGTGGGTGTCAGGATTTGGAGTAGTGAACCCCCTGGACCACCGCGGATGATGATGTAAGCAGACACCTGGGACCGGAATTTAAGTGGCACCCAGTCTTCACCAGAGCCCGCTGCAAAGCAGGATGGTCCCGCTACAGCGTGGTGCCACCAGGTCGTTCCATAGGCGCGTCTTGTCCATGGTGGTAGCCAAGGTCGAGGTGCAGGATCACTAGGCAGTCTCGTGGTCAGGAACAGGTAGACGGTCAAGGCAGGCAGCAATGATGCAAGGTCGGGGACGGAGCAAGACGTCAGGGCTGGCAGTTAAGGAGCAGAATCAGGAGCACTGTGGAAAGCTTCCTCATAGCACTAAGTTCCGTCAGGGAATCCTGGGAGCCGCCGGTCTTTATAGGAACCCAGGAAGTGAGCAGCGGCAATCAGCAGCACGCTGGCCCTTCAAATCCGTGATTGCCGGCACGTGCGCACTGGCCAGCCCGGACGTGTAGGAACGTGGAGAGGTGAGTGAGCTCGGAAAGGGGCGCCGCCACGGAGAGGGGCACGGGTGTGTCTGTGATTCGAGAAGTAGTTCGCAGGGGCACCCGTGACACAGGGATTACCTATCTACTGGGGGGCATGTGCATATTGTACGGCTCTTACGGAATAACATTTTAAAATATGTGGCATTCATGGCTCTCTCGACCAAAAAGGTTCCTGACCCCTGATTTAGAGTAATCATTTGAGTGTAAAATAGCAACTGGTGGCAAAAAGGCAGGACTCACTGCACGTGACTTACAGATGACCCATAGTTAAAGACAGACCCCTCTGCGGATGTTACTATAGTCCCAGACTGCAATAATCAGCTGTAAAGTGTCTAATGAAGCTTTATTGATAATCCTTGGTCCAATTACAGCAAAAAAAATTTAAAACTCCAATAGTCACTGGGGCAAAGAAAAATTTTGTCTGGACCTACCATTATAAAATATACAGTTTCAACTTACATACAAATTCAACTTAAGAACAAAACTACAGAACCTATCTTGTATGTAACCAGGGGACTACCTGTGTTATTTACATATGACAGGATTGGGGGGGGGGGGGGGAGGGGCGGGGGGGGGGGGGAGGGGTATTTTTTGTGGCCGGAGTTGCCACTACACGACAGCAACGTAGGGATGTCAACAGAGAAGCTGAGCCCCATTTTTGAAATGATCTTTAACCCCTTAACGCTCTGCGCCGTAGCTCTACGGCGCAGAGGTGTAAGGAGTGTATGAAGAGGGCTCACGGGCTGAGTCCTCTTCATACAAAGGTGGGGGTTTTTGCATATTGCACAAAACCCCCACCGCTAATAACCGCGGTCGGTGCTTGCACCGATCGCGGCTATTAACCCCTTCAACGCCGCCGGCAAAGTCGCCGGCGGCGTTTAAAAGACGGCGGCGCGCGGGCGCCGCCATCTTTTTTCCGATCGCCACGCCCCCGAACGTCATCGGGGGGCGGCGATCGGTTGCCATGGTAGCCTCGTGTCTTCTTTTGACACGAGGCTATCTGGCAGCTGCAGATTCGTTACAATGAGCCAGTGGCTCATTGTAATGAATGTGCTGCAAAAATGCCATATATTGCAATACAGAAGTATTGCAGTATATGGTAGGAGCGATCTGACCATCTAGGGTTAATGTACCCTAGATGGTCTAAAAGATAGTGAAAAAAAAAATAAAAAAAAAAGTTTAAAAAATAAAAAAAATTAATAAAATATTAAAAGTTCAAATCACCCCCCTTTCCCTAGAACGGATATAAAACATAACAAACAGTAAAAATCACAGACATATTAGGTATCGCCGCGTCCCAAAATGCCCGATCTATCAAAATATAAAAACGGTTACAGGCGGCGGTGACCTCCGAGGCGGGAAATGGCGCCCAAATGTCCGAAATGCGACTTTTACACCTTTTTACATAACATAAAAAATGAAATAAAAAATGATCAAAATGTCGCACAGACCTCAAAATGGTAGCAATGAAAACGTCGCCTCATTTCGCAAAAAATGACCCCTCACACATCTCTGTGCGCCAAAGTATGAAAAAGTTATTAGCGTCAGAAGATGGCAAAAAAATTTTTTTCTTTTTTGTACACATTCGTTTAATTTTTGAAAATGTATTAAAACACAATAAAACCTATATAAATTTGGTATCACCGCGATCGCACCGAACCAAAGAATAAAGTAGGCGTGTTATTTGGAGCGAAGAGTGAAAGTCGTAAAAACTGAGCCCACAAGAACGTGACGCACGTGCGGTTTTTTTTCAATTTTTCCACATTTGGAATTTTTTTTCAGCTTCGCAGTACACGGCATGTTAAAATAAATAACATTACGGGAAAGTAAAATTTGTTACGCACAAAATAAGCCCTCACACAGGTCTGTACACGGAAAAATGAAAAAGTTATGGATTTTTGAAGTTGGAGAGCGAGAAAAGAGCCGGAAAACCCTCCGTCCTTAAGGGGTTAAACCAATTGTAAGCAGAATCTGAGGGCGTATTCACTTACAATCACTTTTTTAGCCTCAGATCATATCACGTTTCTAAAAGCCCAAACATTTTTTTTTTTAGCATCCAGCTAAAATGGCATTTTAAACATGATAATTTAATAGTTCCTCATCCCACATTTTGTGCACCAGGCGCGATTTCAGTTACTTTGGTGAACGATAGGATGACATCGCCAATCAAACCCTCTCAACATCACTTTGCTTGTTCTTCTATATACCTACCATATAGAGTCCTGCTGAACATGTCAAGTCTCCTATACATACGGACCAACTACAGAGGGCTGCTGTAATTGAGTGTGTATGATATGTTCACCCCTCCCCTCTCCATAGAAAGCCGAGTGACTGCTGCCGCAAACCTTCTGATTGTAGGACATGTCCCATATATTGAACGACACAGTGCGATGAGACCTGTTGCTGACAGTCCAATGAGCACTTCAATAACTGATGGCAGATAATTGGTGCTAGAGGCCGGGTAGCAGTGAGTGCAGCCAAAAAGTACTTGCCGCTCCCAGGTCATCTTCTGCCGCTGTGCTCTGGGTCCTGACCTCAACGTATACAACCAGAGTGCCTGCAGGAGATGACCCAGGACCCAAGTACTTTTAGCTGATCTCTACTGTAATGCTCCTGGATCCTCTCCTGCTACCAGCACAGTTCTGCTTCAGGTTCTCTACAGGAATATATCTTTGTTTGTACTGTGCATGTTAAAGTAAAACAAAATCAACCAGGGATGCTTCCTCATAGATCCAGCGTGATTGTGGTTATCATCCTATATTTGTTATCCATTATCTCCTGTATTTGCCATCTGTGGCCTTAAAATCAACTTTTCAGATTATGCTTATAAGCATGAAGGGCTCCTGGTGCCCTTACCAGAGATCTATGCTGCAGATTCACAGGCGGTTACACTGGGCAGGGAGCATTTCCTCCTTCCACTGTGAACTGAAATTTCCTCTACTGCTTTAAGATTACATCAGGTAGCGGGGAGGGAGGCAGTGTAAGCCTGTGAACACCCCAAGGCTAATTAGCATAATGTCAAGTGCCTATTTTTTTTATGGTACCATACATCACATTGAAACAGATCAAAAGCCTGCTCCTATCTATTCAACTCATCTACTGGTCCAGATATGCAGATGTGGTGAACAAAAAACACTAAAATCTGCAGGAAACATTCTGTGTTGCAGATTCTGAGGCAGGATTGTGTGGAACCCTCATTAAACTTAACATAGAATTGTAATTGGATCACAGGCAAAGGGATTAAAACTTCTGTACCGGTTATACAATGCTGGAAATGCATAGAATGGGTGGAGTCGTGCAGTTCTTTAAACTTAAAGCAAGTATGGCAAGTATGGCTTACTTTAAAGGTCCATATATATGTCACACCTTATTATACACTGCTTATAAAACTGGCTGAAGAAAAGCTTATTAAAGAGCTTGCACTGACTGATGTATGATGTAACCTCGAGATTACAGCAGAAGAGAATCTGAAGAAAAACATTAAAAACCACACATTGACCATTAACTTGAGCCCTGAACATCGCAAGAGCACGGCTGCAAAAGCTAAAGAGGGATTTGCCCAATTAAATAGCCGTTAACATTTGTGTTGACAAAACCCACAGTTAACCCCTTAAGGACCAGCCATTTTGTAGCTTAAGGCTCAGCCCCATTTTTTGTATTCTGACATGCGCTGCTTTATATGGTTATAACTTTTGAACACTGTTACTTATCAAAGCGATTCTGAGATTGTTTTTGCCCCACATGTTGTACTTCATTTTAGTGGTAAATTTTTGCTGATAAGTTTTGCGTTTATTTACAAAAAAAAAAAAAATTCAAAATTGAAAAATTTGCCATTTTCTAAATCACTGCAGCATTCAGGCAGATTTACCATCTAAATAAGTTGCTGAATAACATTTCCCATTTGTCTACTTTACATTTTCAGAATTTTTGAAATGTCTGGATAATTTATTTTGATGTCACACGGCCTACAAATCGAATATTGATTTTCAGAATTTACTATTTTGGGGATAAATACTGTTTTGAATGAAATTTAAACTACCCTATATACTCGTGTATAAGCAGAGTTTTTCAGCACAAAAATTTGGTTTATACATTAGTTAAAAAAAAAAAAAAAACAACACTTAATACTCACCGTGGTGCAGCTCCCGATCCTTTGTGTGGTTCCCAGAAGCTCATCTTCTCTCTTCTCTAGCCGGCAGAGTCGCATCCATGTTATCTCCCAGGCGGTGCACACTATGATGATATGATAGTGTGCGCCTGCAAGCAGATCACATGGACGCGACTCTGCCGGCTATTACAGCAAAGAGAAGAAAGAAAAGGAGCCGCACCGAGCATCGGGGATGAGCGAGTATTGCAGGAGGGCGAGTACAGGCATTCCCCGGGTTACATACAAGATAGGGTGCGGAGGTTTGTTCTTAAGTTGAATTCTTATGCAAGTCGAAACTGTATAGTTTATAATTGAAGTTCTAGACAATTTTTTTTCTCTTGCCCCAGTGACAATTGGAGTTTAAAAATTTTTGCTGTAATTAGACCAAGGATTATCAATAAAGCTTCATTACAGACACCTCATTGCAGCCTGGGACTATAGTAACATCCAGAGAGCTTCACCAGAGGTCACAGTGGGCAGAGGGGTCCATCTAACTATGGGTTGTCTGTAAGTAGGGGACCGCCTGTATTAAGTTTTTTTTGTTTGTTGGTTTTTTTATGTGCTTGGCATACAGGGGGCAGGCTGGCTGTATACTACATGGGGGCAGGCTGTATACTACACCCTCGGCTTATACTCAAGTCAATAGCTTCCCCAGTTTTTGGTGGTAAAATTAGAGATCTCTGCTTATACGTGGGTCAGCTTATACTCGAGTATATATACGGTATTTAGCATTAAAACCACCCTACAAAATCAACCCATTTTCAAATCTGCACCCCTCAAACTATCAGAAATAGCGTTTAGAAAGATTGTTAACCCCTAGAGATCTTTATAGTAATTGAATCAAAATGGAGGTGAAATTTAGAGTGGTACAATTTTGTCCGTTAGATGTTCATTTAGCCCTAAAATTTACACATTTCCAAAAGATAAAGAGAAAATCATTAAAATTTGTTATGCAATCTCCCCACACGTAGACGTTACTTATGGGCGCGCAGGAAGGAAGGAGGGACCAGCAGCTGTCAGGATTTTAGTTTCCTCATTGGCCCCTTTTGTAGGCTATAAAATTTTAGCTTTTCTGTTATTAGGGCCATGTGATTTTTTTTGCGGGATGAGATACTTTTTACAGTGTTACCATTTTGGGGTTGATATCCCCTATTGTTGAAAGTTTTGGAAAACTTTTTTTTTGAGGGCAGGAGTAGAAAAGCATCAATACAGGATTTAAATTTTACCTTTTTTTTTTGGTGTTCACCATATAGGCTAATAATCATAACATTTATTTTATGGGTTGCTTCGATAACGGGGATACCATATATGAATATTTTTGCTTATGTTTTACTAAATTTGCCAAATAAAACCATAGTGTGGGGTGAAAAAAAAATATCATTTTTGCATTGCTGTCTTCCAAATGGCATAACAGTTTTACTTTTTTGGCTACAGAGTTGGTTGATGGCTTTTTTGCAGGACACGTTGTACTTTGCAACAGTATAATTCAGTATTTATTGCGCGATCGGAAAGAATCCCCCCCAAAGGCAAGTTAAATAACTAGGTTGAGATGACCACAGCATTTAACGGGTTAAACACCCGCGATTGGAGCCCACTCCGACCACAAGTGTTACTCGGTAGATTACCGCTGACACCCAGTGACTCCCGATGTTGGTTTGGCTCTGTTGCAGAGCCGAACTGGCATCGGCTCAGTGCTGTACTAGTACTGCACAGAGCTAAATAGCGGGAGACTGCACAGTACTAGTACGGTGCTGAGTGCTATGGAGTTAAAGAATTGAATTAACTGATGCATTTTGAAAACACAAATGTTAACAGCTATTTAATTAGGCAAATCTCTTCAGCTTATGGATTGAGTTTTGTAACGCATGCCATAAATGCCACGTGTAAATGCAGCCCAAAAATATTTAACTATTAACGAGTTATAATAAAACTTCTCAAACTTGTATATCTCTCTGTCTATTCCGCCTGCAGAACACACTGCATTTTCATGGTGACAGATTCCCTTTAACCTTTACAGGAGTCCACCAGATCTGTTTCTTTACACCCCACCTCCAAAAAGCCCTATTTCTTCTTGTTTCCAGAGCTCTAGGAGCAAAAAAATTGTGCTTCAAAGTGTCAATATTTACTTTGCAATTTACGAAAATTTGGGAAAAAAAAAAAAGAAAAAATGCCAAAATGTGGTGCAATTGACAAAGAAAAAAAAAAAAAAATTGTGCAGTTCTCATGGGCTGTGTTTTTATGACTTTCACAGAGAGTTTCAAATGACACTTCCCCTTTAAGTTATAGTAGATTTAAAATATAAAAAATATAAATTATACAGATGCCAAATTCTAAAGCCCATAACTTTTACCTTGGTGTATAGACTAGTGTAAGATAATTTTTGTGGGCCAAGACAAAGTTTTCCTTGATATCAAATTGGGACCTACACCTGTGGACAATTGTTGGTACCCCTTGTTTAACCCCTACGCGCACCTGGGCGTTATAGTATGACCCTGCGGGTAGATACTTGCTATACCGTCTCTCGAATGGAGCCGGCACCAGAAGCAGCAGCTGTCAGCTGTCTAGTACAGCTGACACTGCGCTCTAACACCCACGATCTGAGCCGGCTCTGATCACGAGTGTTAACCACTTACACGCCGTGGTCAAGAACAGTGTAAAACAGTATTGGACTTGAACCAGCGATCAGAGCATCGCTGGTTCAAGTTCAAGTATGAATAAGTGAAAAAAGTTTAACACAGAAGTTTACACATTAGAATAAAAAAAAATACATAAAAAATGTAAGCCCCTAAAATGTCACCTCCCCATAAAAACACTTCATAAGTATAAAAAAAAAAAAAAACACAGAAAACCACCAGACATTTGGTATTGCCGCGCCCGTAACAATCTGTATAATAAAACCAAATCGTTACTGGACCTGCAGGGTAAACACCGAGGGGAACAAAATGCAAAAACGCCCCCCAAAAAAAAACATAATTTTCATTTAATACCTTTAAAAAATGCTCTAAAAAGTGATTAAAAAATAATATAATATATTAATTTTATGGTACGGTAAACGGCCAAAAAAATTGTTCCCAAAAATCGATGATTATCATTTCCTCCACCAACAAAGAGTTAATAAAATCTCACCAATTATCTACAGATGCCCAAAAATTATGTACCAGAAATGTGCATCTCATGTGGCAAAATAAATAAGCCCCCATAGGTCCAAAAGAAAAAAAATTATAGCCTGTACAATGCGACATAGCAAATCTGCTCTGGACGGCGCCTCCTTCCATTCTATGCCCGGCTGCGCGCCCATACAGCAGATTACCACCACATATGGGGTGCAGTTTTATGTGTGGCCATATATACATGCAGTATACAGAACCAGTGGGAGGTGCATTCCATCAGCCAACCATCATTTGCCAGCCCACTATTATATTTGGTCACACAAATATTGTAATGAATGGGTTAAAATGAGAAAGCCTTGGGTCTTTGCTGCATGTTGCGGCCAGTCGCAACGTGATTTCAAAGACTTACCCGTGAGCCCTCTCCATGCACTGGGACCCGATGCACGCCGTACTATTACAGCGCACGCCAGGAAGGGTTATTTTATTTTTATATGCGGTCTACAAAAAGAGGAGTTGTTTTGAATTTTGTTTATATTATTTCAGGCACCCCTATTGTAGTTTAACTGTAGGTGGCCCAATTGTTCCTCTGGCAGACATAACAGATCAGGCAACAGATTGCCAACCTCCGATGACATTATGTGAATCCGGTCCGGGTCAGCAAACCACCAGCTAAATGAGCCCTAATACAGGCAACGCCAACACTGTACTGAGAGGAGCACAGCCCTTTAACTCTCTCCATACAGTCTCTACAGCACACCACATCATACTATACCATCATGGTGCATGTAGGGGTTGAAAGGAAACTGCCACCAGCTTTACCCCATAGCAGCTGTTACTGACAACTGTGTTACGGGGGAGCTTCAAAGTACAGGAATCCCAATAGTTTCAGGCCCTGCTCACCCTTCCACATTGTGGACGATGCATTAATGCATCGTTCTTTGGACTAGTGTAGACTAGAACTAGACAGTTCTCTGCGTTAACTGCAGGTGTACGAAGAGGGCTCACGGGCTGAGCACTCTCCATATAAGGCAAGTGTTTTCTGCATATTGCAGCAAACACCCACATTCGGTGCTAGCCCGCCACTGCCAGCTTGGCTTATATCGTTGCTTACCACAACGTCATTGGAGGAGAAACTATCTGTCACCATGACAGCCTCGGGAGACATGTCATTTGAGGTGTACAATTAAAGACGTAAAAACCAAGTCCACCAGAAAATGACGCAAATTAATTTTTTTCACCAATTTCAATGCATTTAAAAAAAAAGTTAGATTTACTGTGGGGAGTGAAAAAGGAAAACAAAATTTAAAAAAGCTACTTGGCGTAAAGTCTGTTCCTGCTTTTCAGAAAACTGCCTAAACTGGTCTAAAACCATGTTAGGTACAATTTTTCACATTTTCATAAAAAAAGCAAAATCCTGCTATTGAGGGACCTGCTCAGGTTTGAAGTCACTTTGAAAGGCCTAAATAAAAGTAAAACCCCATAAATTTCCCCCATTACAGAATCGACGCGCCTCTATGTACGTACGTAAAACAACTTTTATGAAGTCTGTTAACCCTTTAATTGTTTTACAGGGGTTAAAACAAAATTGGATGCAATTTCGAAATTTAAATTTTTTTGGCTAAATGAATGTGTTTTTCACAAAATGTCCAAATTCTCAGTGGATAAAATACCAAAACGCTCCACAAAATTTGATATCCAATCCCTCCCGCGTATAACAATCCCCCATATGTGGTGTTAACCTGCTGTATGTGCACACGCCAGGGCATCGAAGGGAAGCTGCGTCATTCAGAGCAGATTATTCATAGTCACTTTATAATAGTTATACAGTACAATCTTTATTTTTTTGGCAATTTGGACACATAAGGGCTTATTTTTTTGCGACATGAGATGCACTTTACAAATACTTCATTTTAGTGGATCTTTAGCCTATTGATGAGATTTTATTAACTGAATAGAGGAATGTATAGAGGAAAAGAAATGTGTCAATTTTGATTTCCTTTCTTTTTGGGGGTCGTACACTAAAAATACTATATTATCTTTATTCTATAGATCACTCCGATTACGGTAATACCTCATTTATATATTTTTACTGGAAAAAACAAATATAAAGAAAATCTCATTTGTTTTTGCATCGTCATCTTTTCGGAGATATAAATTTAATATTTTTTGGTTGACAGAGCTGGTTTAGGGCTTTTTTGTTTTACGTGTTGAGTTGCTGTTTTCAGTGGTACCATTTTGTGACACATGCCATACTATTAGAGCGCGCGCCAGTAAGAGGTTAATGCTAGTTTTATTATGGGCTGCAAACAAATGGGCTGCAAACAAATGCACACAAACCGTTGTTTGCAGTCGGCAAAGTGCACACATTCGTGGCCATATACAGGCAGTCCCCGAGTTACATACAACATAGGGTCTGTAGGTTTGCTCTTAAGTTGAATTTGTATGTAAGTCGGAACTGTATATTTTCTCATTGTAATCCCAGCCAGAACTTTTTTTGGTCTCTGTGACAATTGGATTTTAAAAATGTTGGGTTGTCATAAGAATCAGGATTAACACTAAAGCTTCATTACAGACACATTTGATAACTGGTATAGCTGTTTATTGTAGCCTAGGACTAAAGTACTATAAATTACCAATATCCAGAGGTCCGTTTGTAACTAGGGGTCGTATGTAAGTCGAGTGTTCTTAAGTAGGGGACCGCCTGTATTAATATACCAATAGATACTTAATGGGGCTTTGCTTTATCAGACTGAACTGTGTGATGTGAGACTTAAGAGGGGGTGTGGATGAGCTGGAGCACTTGCTACAGACAGATTTTAGAGAGAAACAAGAGAGCTGTGCCAAGTACAAGTATCCATGCAAACTGTCTGGCACAATGGAGGGCAAAATATTAGTACATCCCTATTATTAAACTTGTTTTAGTGTTTATATAAATACAACAGGCAGAAAAGAAAAATAAAATATTTGGAGTACCGTATATACTCATGTATAAGCCGAATTTTTCAGCACAAAAAAATGTGCTGAAAAACCTCACCTCGGCTTATACACAAGTCAATTAAAAAGAAAAAAGTAATACTCACCCTCCGGTGTCTGGATCCTTGGCATGGCTCCCGATCTTCGGCGCGGTTCCCAGCGGCTCTTCTCTAGCCAGCAGAGTCGCGTCCATGCGATCTGTCAGCGGGCGCACACTATGATGCGGCTGTGTCGCCGCTGATGACGTTTTCTTAGCCTAGCCGGGTCCCAACAACATTTTGAGAACCTAGGGAGTGGAATGAATGCAGGCCTGGGTCTCAGTCTGTTCTCGGACACTCAGATGAGGAGATATGTGCAACTCTGAAAGGATGCATAGAAGATGCATCTTGTTTGGTTCCCAATTTGCTGGGGTCCAGATGGATTTGATGTCACCATATAGCTGCTCTTTGATTTTTCATTGAGGAGTTCTGACCAATACTAGGATTTAAGAAGTTGCTATTTTATCTCCACAAATGCATGCCTGTGTTCTCAGTCTGTATATGTATCATGGTTGTCTTCTGACCTGAAATATACCAGTTACAATCCAAGCTTATATCTAACTTAGAAACTAGTGGTAGGCCCAATGTACCCCATGTACCCATCTGCTCACATGAAATCACAGAATGCCTCTACAGAGGCATGGGGAGGAGTAGAAGTCCATGGATACATGCTGTTTCATATGATCAGATACATACATAGGATACATTTTGTAAACCTCCGGCCTGGCGCATTCATGAGGGGGCGGTCCGAGGCGCTGTCTCTTCCCCGGAGCGCAGCGCTCGCTCCATAGGCCGGTGGAGACTGCAGCGCGTCACGAGGCAGTCACCGCCCCCTAATCCTGTCCACAATCCCACCCCCTTATGAATACACCGGACGGCTTTGAGAGCGGTCAGATGTTTGTAGGGTACAGCGCAGCGGTGTTTGATCGGAAGTTTCCAAAACCGCCATCATTGTAACACTGCTTCGTTTGTTTTAGCAATGGGAGCTGCTTACTTTAATAAGCAGCTCCTAGTGCCGAAATTCTGGGTGAAAGGTCCTCTTTAAGCTTTGAAAAATGCTCATCTGAATAAGCCCCAAGTCCTGGATGCAACTTTGATTTCCTTTTCTCAGACATGCAAAAAAAAAAATGATCTTTTTGTTTTAGGAAATACTGCTCCTAAAGCGACTTTCTCCTTTTACTACACATGTACTTTAGATGGATGCTCATGTTAGGCAAAATAACCAACAGCTACGTCACAGAAAATCTAGAGGTGGGCTGTAAAAAAAAACAAAAAAAAAAAAAAACCCACACTCCTGCTCTCCCACTCCCCCGTCCATCAGAGCCATTCCCCCGTTTGTTTTGGGGTACATTGAAACCTTGCGCTTGTTCGATGCATTCAAACTCAGAAAGGTTATAGGTGTTCTGGCCAGCGGTAGAGCTAAAACAACGTCAACAGGGAAATACCATCTCTCTATGTATGGCGTTTCTATTTCTGTAAAGCTTCATCTGAAACATTGTCTCTTAATAATTTCATGTTATTTAATTAAATATTCTTTGCCCAGCCAGGATTTGAACTCTCAACCTCCACTCTATGCCATAGAGATACAGGGGGAAAAGGGTCTAAGTCCAGGACTGTTCTAGTTGCGCGTGGCAACCAATCAGAGCTCGATTTTCATTTTCCCACAGCTGTTTGTAAAATTAAAGGAGAGTTCCAATTGGTTTGCATGGGCAACTAGAAGAGTTTTACCTGAGACACTTCTGATAAATGTTCCCCCACAGTGCCTCTATCCACTAGACTATGGGCTTACTGGTTGTCAATGGGAGGATTTGTCCTCAGAGCTGTATTGTATCATTACACAAGCTCAATTCACTGGTATATAGAGATGGATCTTCTCCGAGAGCTCTCTATATATCACTACATTATACATTAAAAAAATAAATAATCATTTAAATTGAATTAATAAAAGTGTAACAAATAAATTATACAATTTATATTATCACTAGGACAACTCTCACAATACAGATAAGAAACAGTCATAAAAATGAAAGCTTTCCTCGCAACACACTGGTGGATAGTTACCAATCGTATTAGTTTCATTCATAGAAACGTGATTGGGCTGAGCCCCTACCCAGACGTTTGCATTGCGTTTCTAAGCGCAATGTAAACAGCCCATAAAACAGTACCCTAAACATTGAATTCAGATAATACTTTTCTCTCTTCTTGAAAGTATCATGATACTCCTCCAGGTATTGTAACGCACTCAACATTCTGGTATCGGTGCAAACCTAGTTTGTTTACAGGGGCAGGCTCACTCTGCTCCGACCACTTCCGCCCGGCTGCCACGCCACCCTTGTCCTGGCTCAGCGCTTTATCAGGCGCTGGACGGGCGTGTCAAGCGAAGTTACAGTGGTACCCCAAATTACTAGATCAGCAGGTCAGATGTGTGTGCTGCCACTCCATTCACAGTCTACGGCACTAAAGGAAGAGGCCGAGTACAGTACTCTCCATATCAGTGTCAGAGAGGACTAGAGCAGCAGGCACATGTGCACCCATCTTTTTCTGTTCATTATGTGGAAGAATTCACCTCACTGCACCTTCCCCTAACAGTTCACATCACTTTCATTTTTAAATATTATATAAATATGCAAATCTTTAGAGGCTTCTCAGATGTGGGTTACCCTCTATGACAGTGATGGCGAACCTTTTAGAGACCGAGTGCCCAAACTATAACCAAGTCCCACTTATTTATCACAAAGTGCCAACGTAGAAATTTAATTTATGATTTATACTCCCTTCTCTGTCACAGCTTTCATTCATATCCGCACCCTGAAGACACCAATTAAGCAGAAGCTAGAAGAAATTTGGGTGATCATTGTAGCTTCCCTCCAGGGTCCCATAAACAGGAAGAATTGTTAGGGCCGGAGCAGGAGCTACAATGCTAATGCAGATCTGTAGTCCTGTCACTTTAAAATAGCTCTGTCCTAGCAAGTCCTAGGCCAGTGATAGCGAACCTTTTTGAGCCTCAGTGCCCAAACTTCAACCAAAAGCCACTTATTTATTGCAAAGTGCCAGCACAGGAATTTAAGCAGTAATGTAATTCTCCTTGTTCATTGATAACTTTCAATCCTTCAGCCTCCAAAGGACACCAACCCAGTTGAAAGGAGGAGAGCAAATTCATCTATCATTGTAGGAAGATTCTGCAGGCAGATTCTTTGAGTTATGTCTGGTGAACTTCATTCTGGGGTGATGGCCTGGGTGCCCACAGAGAGGGTTCCGAGTGCCGCCTCTGGCACCAGTGCCATAGGTTCGCCACCACTGCTCTATGAGCTCCAGGAGTAAAAGCTACAACATGCCCCCAGTAACCTTCACAGATCCACCTACCTACTTTTCCTTGCCGGCTAAGAATGCAACCGCAGTGGTTGCTGGACTTACCAGCAACCACTATGCCAGCGCCGAGTATAGAGGCTGCGTTCACAGGAGGCAAGGACAAGCACATTGGTGGACCCACAAAGGCTACTTAGGGGCATAAAGTAGTATTCTTCCCCGCACATAGCAGAGGCTACTCCAAGCCTCCAGTAATGTCTGCAGTTAATTTGCATTTTAATAAAATAAATTATATTAACCAAAGGGCTTACTACAAGGACATGATGCAGAGAGGTGGAATATACACGGGAAATACTTCAGAAAGTAGTTCCTTTTAAGTAGCTGAACAATATCTTTAAGAAAGCAGGAAAGGGGGAAAAAAAATAGGTTGTCCTGTGAAATAAAGTTTTAGAAGGGCAGAAGAATTAGTTGTCTTTTAAAATAAAAGCAGCGTTAAGACTCTTTAAATTTGGATAAGCACCAGTCAAAATGAGCATTTATATAACACCCATGTAAAGGTGACCACAATTAGGTGGCAAGAAGGTGCTACCAACCCATGGTTGCTTGCAGATCACCCAGTGTAAACAAAGATGTGCTACCCACATAGTGGAGCATGTGAGCGATTATTATTCCCCATGTAGTATTTATTAGCCACCATGTCCCCACAGCTCACAGGAAGTCACTGCTGAGCCCAGAGATTGGTTCTCATTTCTTGTGTGTCAAGAAGGTCCAGGAAGTGAAGGGGAGTTGGGACCCAGGAAGTGGTGGGATTTCTATATGATTATAATGGCTTTAATTTGTTTTTTACTCGTTCTGACACTTTCCTAACATCTCTTATCCTGCTGGACAATCCCTTTAAGAAACACAAAATTTTACTTGGCAGAAGAGGTCGGTTCAAGGACTTCTTCTTGCCAATGTCACTTCTTTTTACATTAAGTGAGGTAAAGAGGATAATAAAAGTGTTAAATAGTGCTTTCAGGTGATGGTTTCACCTTCCCAGGAGCTGGACAGGCCACCAGGCAGGCGAGCCTCTGCAGGTTACCTATGGTATAGAGTTTAGGCCTAAGTACTGCGAGTAAGCCAGATCCCAGTAGGAGAGGTTACACTGGGGCTCCCGCATACTCTCTGCCAGGAGAAATGGGAGTTCCCAAAATAGGACAGATCAGTACAGGCCGAGAGGAAGCGACACAGCGCAGAGACAGCACTTACTTCAGACACCTCGTCCTCGTCACTGCCGGATCCCGCACCGGAGGACAGCACGGCAGCCGCTGCTAACTTAAAGTCAAGCGTGTCACTACCAGCCGGCAGGTCGGCGATGAAATGCACCTTCTTCCCCGGTAGGAAAACTTCAGCCTCAATGCCAAGGGGCGAGAGAGGAGTCACCGAGTCTATCTCATGCTCGAAGCCGCCACTGAGCATTCCCGTGCTGACCTCAGCATTCTGCATAGCTCCGTCCGTAACGTGATGGTCCGCGGAGGCTTCCGTTACCGGGCTCACTACAGACTGTCCAACTCACAACACATTGGAAGTTTAGGGGGAAAAAAATCCAAAAGCGTCTCCCCATGAACTTCTGCCACACTATCTTGCTGTCCTCTACGCACCGCCCCAGGGAAGCAAAGCGTTCACTGATTAGTGAGCACAGGAAGCATTTCGCTCCTGATTGGCCGCGGAGCCTGTCACTCTCCAGATCGTCAGCCTCACTTTCAGCCTGAGTTTACTGCGCTCATATCCCTCGGGGTACCGCCCCTCTTCCTGAAAGACATGCGGATAAGATACGCCAATCATGTGACGTCATACTTTACAGGTAACGCTTGCGTGATAGGCCAGAGGCGGGGCCGAGCCCGCGGGAGTTATTATTAGTCACGAGCGCTCAGGCAAGTCCTGACCTACGAGCATGCGCACAAGCATGCTGGCGTCTAGATGGATGGACTCTTTACGTGTCCGATTATCGTGATATACAACGCAAGTGATTTGATCTGCCATCAGTCATGATCTTTGAGTTGAAAACCTTTGACCCACGCCGTTCCTGTAGCTTGAATGGGGAATCCCTAGTCCTGGTAGTCATTTATATGACTCTGTTATAGCTGATTATAATAGAGTGGAAGATTTTTTTTTAGATTTTTCATGGCTTTGCATGAATCAGACAAAAGTTTTTTTTAGTCTTATAAACTATAGTCCATAAATGAACAGTTCTGACTAGGACATACTCTTCATTTTAAACGGATCGGTTGCATGGATAGCTTCTGTGTCCATTTATCCATTAAAAATGATTGCCATTACTGTATTAATTCTGCAACGTCCTCCCACTGGGGCCTGGCATAATATCTTGGGGACAACTGTATTACCCTGGTACCTGAGTGGCTTCAGCGCAGCCTAGATCTTGACTGGTCCATAGGGAGCAGACCTCATCCACACAGGGCAGGTCCAGCAAGCAAATTGCAAGTAGAAGGAGAAGACGCAGTAAGGTGGAAGTAGTTCTCCTTGGGGCACATTTACTAAGGGTCTGCACACCGCATTTCCGTCGGGTTTCCCGACTATTTTCGATTTGCGCCGCATTTAACAGGGGTTATTGGCGCGCGCGCCGACTTTCATGAGACACAAATCGGGGGGCGAGGCCTTCGGACAACCCGACTGATTCGGACTAAGCCCGGGATTTAAAATTCAAATTGTGTCACAAGATATGCACTCACTTACACCGGAAAGAAGAAGGTGAACTCTGGTGGACCTGAGCAGGGGAAGCGACACATGCAGGAAATCGGGCGCACAATCTTAGTGAATCGCGCTGGACTTCATCCTCGTCGTTATAGGGCTGCAGCATTAAGGGGTTAAGACAGTACCTTTGGTAGTCGGGTCTCCTAATTGGGAATGTTGATCCTCTGCATATGAGCCAAACTACACCCCAGTCGGGGTTATGCAGAAATGATGACGGTCTTTGTAAATTTGACCTTTGGGGGCCATGGAACTCACAGAGGTTCTCTAGAATCAAAGCCCTGGTTGGCAGAGGTAGCTGCTGTAGGAGATGCACCATTTTAGACCGCAGGAGATGGCAATGCAGCAGACAGAGGGGCTTGGTACTCCTGGACAGGCTGTGCAATACTTCCTAACTCCAGCGGATGTACAGCATGCTGGCAACTCTCCCGCGGTACTTTTGCCCCAGAAGGATGGGGCTTGAGCTCTTCCTGCCAGGAGCTTTTGGCGGGCTTGAATTTACTCCTTTGCAACACAGTCCTGTTGCCGGATTCGCGACACTCACACAGGGCTGGAGCACGGGCAGACTGGTGTTTTCTGCCAGTGGATCTTTGGTGGGCTGGAAATTTCTGCAGCGTAGCAAAGGGGGTTAACACTTTCAGTGCCGGAGCAACGTTCCCACGACACACTCCCAAGAATCACAGACTGATAACAAAGTTAAATAACAGTGGGCCTTAACCCGATTTAGCAGCAGGGTTAGGAAGCACTGTTCAATTAAACACAGTTCGGTAATGCCAGTATAGCGCACAGAAGTAAATATCTTGTTCGTGATGGTACTTGCAACGCACTCCCACCCTAGACTGACCGAATGACTTGAGGGTGGCTGTATTCTCCTGGTACCTGAGTGACTGCCTAGCGCCAGACTACTCACAGTGCATGGCCTCAGTACAGTACATGGTTTCAGAGTAAAGGTGATAAGGTTTTAGGATCTGCACAAATGTTCCTTCTGGATTGCGTTTAGAAACGCAATCCAAGCAGAATGGGGATGCTTGGGCCAATCATGTGCGTTTCAGCTGAAATACATGCAATCAGTAACAAGCGAGAATTGTTTTGCATGCAAAACACCACGTGCTTGGGACCGATTGCATGGGCTTCAGTTAAACATTGGGGGCCTGGGTTCAAGAGTTTGTATGTCCTCTTCGTGTTTGCATGGCTTTCCTCCGATTTCCTCCCACACTCCAAAACATACTGGTAGGGACCGAATTGGCAAGCTTTGTGTAGCGCGGCGTAATCTGTGGGTGCTATATAAATAAAGAAACACATATGGGATTGAGCTGAATCCAGCCTAAGGCTACTTTATCGTGTTCTCAAGTACAACAGGGAGGGTTTTGAGCGCAACCAAAATGCATGTGATCGGTAACAACTACCACTTATCATGCATGGAAACAATGCAAATCATTCACTGATCACAATAATGGCTGCCCTGAGGTCTGATTAGGACTGTACTGGGCTGTCCTCCGTCTGTCCCGGTAAGATCCCATCTGTGAAGGGCACAGTGTCAGCCTATATGTGCGGAGGCTGACTGAGCTAATACTCTGCAATACATTAGTATTGCAGTGTATTATCATGAACAAGCAATCAGGGCACATGGTGGAGCTAATAAAAAATTTTAAAAAATTGTTTTTAAATAAAAATAAATTAATAAAAATGCCCATAATCCCCATAAAGGTAGCTAAAAGAGGCGTAGTTTTCCTTACCCATGCTGGATACCCATCCTTTCCCAGAATCCCCCTATTGGAGCATGCATGGCCGCAAGACTCTACACGCCTACGCTGCAGCCTTAATTTGCAGTCTCCGTAAGGAGAACTCTTTCTTCCCGACCCTAGTCACAAGCCTCTCACTCAGCCAAACCATTTCCCTATGCTGTAATGAAGTGACCAACCAGGTGGAAACAGCACTGTTTAAAGTTGGGAGTCTGTTCCTCCTGGAATAGATATACTGGTTTGGTTTTAATCCTGCATCATGTCATAGGGCTTCCTAAAGGTTATTCTTGATGTCAATGGAGCTGCCTTACAAGGTAGCTAAAAGAGGCATGGTTTTCCTTATGGCATCCCGGAAAACTTTGTATATTTTTGCAGAATGCCCCAGGTGGAGCATCCATAGCTATAAGACTCCACACGCCTACACGGCGGCCTTAATTGTCAATCTCTGTAAGTAGAACTCTTACTTCCCGACATAAACCCCATTAACATGAAAAGTCAAATTCATTACACAAACCCCACGTATATAGCATCACCTTATCCGTAATGACCCGTAGAATTAAAAAAGATTTTTATTGAACCTGATCGATGAACACTGTAAAAAAAACTGTTAAAAGCCCACGAAAAATTAATATTTTTGTCAGGAGCCAGGTGTGGTGGACCTCCTGTACAACTGCGAGTAATGACGTAAACCGACACCTGGGTGCAGAGTCTAACTTGCACCTGGTTTTCACCATAGCCTGCCGCAATGCGGGTTGGACTTGCAGGGGCGGGATACCACCAGGTCACTCCACAGGTGCTACTTTGCTCACAGTGGCGACCAAGGCAAAGTACAGAATCATGGTCGTGGACAGAAGGTCAGGACAGACAGCACGGGATCAAAGTCAGGGACGTAGTGGAAGACCAGGGCAGGCGGCAAAGGATCAGAGTCGGGAATGTAGCAGGAGTTCACAACAGAAATGACACAGGCAGAGTAGAAACGCTTTCACAAGGCAGGGGACACAGGAAGGGGGCCGTAAATTTAACGGGCAAGGCGGCTGGCCCCTTAAATCTCAGAATGCCAATCATTGGCGTGCACATGCCCTAGGAGGCAGGGATGGGCGCCGGAGTGAGGGGACTGCAGCTATAACTAGGGAAAGTAGGCGCTGCCAAGGGGCACCAGGTGGGAACATGGGTTGTAGGAGCACCTGTGTGAGTACCCCCTCTTTGGCCTCCCCCTCTTCTCGGACTAGAGGAACCTGTGCAGAAAATCACGATCAAAGATGTTGTCCTCAGGCTCCCAAGACCTCTCCTATGGGCGAACCCCTTCCAGTCAACGAGAAAGAAATGCAATCAAGGACATCTTTTACCTCAAAGACATCAGTGGCATCAGCATCAGGAGGAGGTACTTTCCAGGAGAAGCGATTCAAGATGACAGGTTTCAGCAGGGAGACGTGGAAGGAGTTGCACATGGGGTGCATATGGTGGGTGGAAGACGAAGCTTGTAAGCCGTGGATTAATGTGCTTCAGCTCCTCAAATGGACCCAGGAAGCGAGGACCAAGCTTGTAGCTGGGAATCTTTAGTCGGACATATATGGAGAACAGCCACACTTTATCACCCAGAGAGAAGATCGGAGGGAGCCTGCATTTTTGGTCAGCCAGGGTCTTGGTTCGAGCACACGCCTGAAGTAGGGAAAAACAAGTCTGCTTCCAGATGGACCTAAGATCTCAAACCAACTCTTCCATGGCAGGAACATCAGAAGGCACAGAAAGAGGAAGAGGTGGATGCTGTCCATAGACAATGAAGAATGGAGAGGAGCCGGCAGGTTCAGGTTCCAAAGAATTATAGGAAAACTCACTGCAACCTAGTCCTCCTGTAGGGCGGAGACAAAATGGTGAAGATATCAACCCACAGTCTGAATCCAGTCTGATTAACTCTATCCACTTGTCCATTAGACTGCGGATGGTAAGCAGAGGAGAAGTCCAGTTTCACTTGAAGTTGGCTGCACAGAGAACACCAGAACCGGGAAACAAACTGGACCCCTCGGTCCAATACAATATGTACAGAGCCCATGAAGCTGGAAGATGTGGAGGAAGGAACAAAGTGGGATATCTTAGAAAACCGGTCTGTGACCCCCCCCCCCCCCATTACGGTATTCCTGGAAGATGGTGGAAGATCCGTAACAAAGTCCATGGCTATATGAATTTACGGATAACTATGTATCAGCAAAGGCAGGAGCAGGCCTGTTCGCTTAAGACGTGATGACTTGTTACAGACACAGGAAGTGCAGGACCTCAGAAATTCCTGTACATCCTGGCCACCAGTAGAAACGAGATATGAGAACGATAGATCTCTGCACCCCAGGGTGCCCAGTCACACGAAAGCAATGTCCCCAGAGATGATGTATCTGAAGAAAGGAAGACTCTTTTGGTGAAATTGGCACTTCTCAAGCTTGGCATATAGCCGATTGGTCCTTAGGCACATGAGAACTTGCCGTACATGGGCCCGATGGGACTCAAGGTCCGTGGAGAACACCAGGATATCTAGACAGACCATGACACAGGTATAAAGTTAATCTCTTCAAATATCGATCACAAACTCCTGGAACATGGCTGGTGCAATACAAACGGCATGACAAGCTACTCGAAGTGCCCATCTTGAGTATTGAATGTGGTCTTCCATTCACTGCCTTCACGGTTGCGGATGAGATTATATGCCCCCTGCAGGTCCAACTCGGGGAAAACCACGTAGGCTATCAAACCGTTCCGTGATCAGGGATAGCGACTTTATTAAGACCGCGGTAGTCAATGCATGAGCGGAGAGAGCCATCCTTCTTGACCACGAAGAAGAATCTGGCACCATCAGGAGAGGAGGACTTGTGAATTCTCCTTGACATAGGCTTACATATCGCCGTCTCAGACACATATAGTGGATACACCTACCCCTTTGGTGGAATCTTGCCCGGCATCAAATCAATAGGGCAGTCATAGGGCCAGTGCGGTGGCAGAGTCTCCGCTTGCTTCTCTGAAAAGACTCCTGCAAAGTCTGCATTTGGAGCAGGGTGACCCACCAGAGGCTTGGATTACACCGGAGAAGCCGTAGTGGATACAGGATGATGTAACACCAAACAGCGTGACTGGCATTCCAGTTCCCAGCGAAGAAACTCCCCCATCTGCCAGTTGAGCACGGGTGCGTGGCACTGCAACCTCGGAAGACCCAGAAGGACGGAAGACTTGGACCGGCGTAGCACATAAAAAAGACAGTGTCCCCTTGTGCACTGTCCCCACTGGCAGAAATAAAGGCTTGGTGCGGTACTGGACCGGATTGCAGAGGATCTGCCCACTGACATAGATGACCAGCAGCTTTTAAGGGAACAAGGATGTACAGGGATATTCAAACATGGAGAAGATTTGCTCTCACCTAGGGACGCTTCTCCCAAAAACCCTAGGTGCCTGCGTTTCCCGAACGCTGTGGACGGACTGGACAGGTCTCAAGAAAGTGCTCTGGGCTGGCAAAATAGAGGCAAAGATTCTCCTGTCTTCGTCTGGAATGCTCTTGAGGGTCATACAAACTCTATCCACCTACATGTGCTCCTCTGCAGCAGACACGGAGGGCGGCAGACCAAAG
Source organism: Engystomops pustulosus (assembly GCF_040894005.1). NCBI lineage: Eukaryota > Metazoa > Chordata > Amphibia > Anura > Leptodactylidae > Engystomops > Engystomops pustulosus. Next base: position 40,998,481 of record NC_092414.1, on the reverse strand, counting down.
ATTTGGAAGAGTGGTGCCAAGCAAAGCAGTCCACGGGTCCTGGACTGCACTTGTTCAAGACGTTGTTCCTCCAAGCGCTCTGAAAGCCGAATGTCAAATCGAGTGGCCAAAAAGACAGCCCAGGGTCCTAGTGTGCAGGATCCATAGTCCAAGACAAAAAAAGAGAGAGAAGGCCACAGCATCCAATATGATGAAAAAAGGTTAAACCTTTATTCACACAGGCATAGAAAAAACTGCAACGTTTCGATTCGCCATGAATCTTTGTCAAGCAATGTTTAGCAATGCTTGACAAAGATTCATGGCGAATTGAAACGTTGCAGTTTTTTCTATGCCTGTGTGAATAAAGGTTTAACCTTTTTTCATCATATTGGATGCTGTGGCCTTCTCTCTTTTTTTAATCCGAGTGGCCAGGGAGTTGAGACCACTCAGAGAAGACGGCAACTCTCGTGCAGACAAAGTGGCAACCGTTTAATTCTAGGCTAGCTTAGGAGATAGGGTGCGGAACTGAACCACATAGTCACCAACAGGCAAGTCCACCTGGTGCAAATTCAGCCGGGTGGTTTCAGCAGATGACTCCCGGGCTAGTTCCTCAAAGACAGACCGGAATTCTGCGAGGAATGTGGTGATGTTAGCCGTGACCGTGTCGGTCCTTTCCCAGAGGGGGTTACCCCCATGCCCTGGGTTTCCCGGAGAGCATACTGACCACGAATGTCACCTTAGACCTCTCCCTGGTGAACTGTATAGGCATCAGCTTGATTTGCAGAGCACACTGTGTGATGAACCCCCTGCACAACTTGGAGGGCATGGATAGTTTCAGTCTGGGTTCTGTAGAACATGGTGAAGCCGCTGTAGCAGGAAGTACCACAGGAACCGGACGCTGCTGCTGGGTGGCCAGTAACTGCTCCAAAATGGCAGCTGGTCAAGTTGCTGATTCGCTGGAGTAAGGGGACCGCCACTGGAATGCGGGGTTTCAGGGGCGCAGGGAAGCATGAAAATTATACCTATTTCATCCCACAGAAAATGCAATAAAAAGTGATTAAAAAAATATGTGTACTCCAGAATGAAAAAAGTACAACATGCTCTGTAAAAAACAAGCCATCCACCAGTTCTGTAGCCAGAAAAATAAAAATGTGCCAATAGTAAAACGGTGTTGCAAAAATGATAGATTTTTCCCCACATTAGGCTTTATTTTGAAAATTTTGTGAAACGTAAGAAAAAATATCCAAGTTTTTTTTATAAATAAACACAAAACTTATTAGCCAAATTTTACCACTAAAATGAAGTACAACATGTTACGAAATAACTGTCTCATAATTGCTATGATAAGCAGCAGTGTTCAAAAGTTTTAACCATATAAACAGATGCATGTCAAAATACAAATAATGGGGCTGGGCTTTAAGCTATAAACTGTCCTGAAGGGGGTAAAATGTTATAAGACTGCAGATATATGTAGGCATTCTATTTACTTCTTAATTTTATATAAAATATAGGATAGGGTGCCAGAATCACATTGTAGTATAGATTTTTAACGTCTTTGGTCTGATTCATGGATGGATGGCTCTTGGCTTAGGCACAGATTTGGGTTCTAGATCAGGTTGGTGTTCAAGGTTCTGGATTGGGTTGTGGTTCAGGGTTTGTGATCAGACACCATACAGGTTTGGGGTTTCAAAACAGGTTGGGGTTCTGGGTTCCAGATCAGGCGGGATACAGGTTCAGGTTCAAGTTTTTGGATCAGACAGGATCCAGACTTAGACTACATTCACACGGATGTATGAAAACGGCCGTAACTGTACCATACCGTTTTTTTACGGGTTATATACAGCCACATTAATTTCAATGGACAATACGTCCAACCATTTATATTGCCGTTTTTGACACTGTACCGTATACTAGCCATATAAAGATATAGAGCATGTCCTATTTTCTCCTGTATTTCAGTTCCGTATACCCTAGAAGTCTATGGGGATGTATAAAATACAGGTTACATACGTGCTGCATACGGATGAAAAATGTCACGTATATATGGGCTCATACGGCCCGTAAATGCGGGACGGGAGAAATCAAACGGTCGCGTGAATGTAGCCTTAGGTGTAGATTTCAGGTCAGCAAAACCAAAACTTTAGTAGTAATAATAATAATAATCTTTATTTATATTAGAACCAACAAGAAAAAAGACAAGTGTGTATAGGCAAAAGAATCAATAAAGTTTATTACAATATACAAAAAAGTCCCACATATATGTTTTAAAACCACTTAAAAAGTGTAAGATTACACATATTTACAAAAACAAAGTGGATCCGAGCCAATAGCAAGGACCCACATACAGCCACAGGTGCGTACAAAGCACAAAAATATACAATTTCCTTACACAGAATACTGTCAACAATTCAGATGTATATGCCAAAGTTTCGTCCCGCAGAACGTATCAATTATAAACATCCAAAGTAAACCCAACACTATAATGGTGATACTGGATTCCCAAAATAAACATCAATTATAGTAGGTAACATGGATACAAAAAATTGGGAGTCCAGTGACTGACACAGGACAGAAACCAGAGGCACGCATAATATACGGTTCAAACCATAGTAAGTGGAGGAAATGCTGAATGATAAACCTGTGGCAGAAGGCACCCCACGCGTTACGTCGCCAGATTGTGACTTCCTCAGGGGTAAGTGCCTATAGACCCGTGGAGCCTACCTTAAGAGTCCCAGAGATGCACCTCAGCACCAATCGCTGACGTCTGTCAAATACTAACACCTGTGTGGAGCAAGAAAAACATTATCGGCAAGTGCCGGCGGAACTATCGCGAGATTGAAGAACAAGTTCGCGCATGCGCATAAGACAAAGAGAAGATCTTCTAATGGTAAGTTGAAATAGTCCATTATGCGCATGCGTGCTTCATCTGTATGGATCGTGGATGACGAAACTAAATAGAGCGGCGTATTATGCGCATGCGTCCAATAGAAAAACGAGCACTTATAAAGGTACAAGAATAAGTGTTGATCGACCAGACAAAGGTAAGTGATCATTCAAAATTGAATTGTAGTGACAGAGTCTCGGAAAAAAGTGGAGAAGGAAAAAGTATCACAACTCTATGTACTTAAGATGAACAATGTATAAGAAATTAATAGTAAAACCTAAAAGTGAATAAAGTGCTAAATAAGGTATTCAAATCTAAGAGTGTTCAAAGGTTAACCATTACATTGCGTATTATCGAATAAGAATGTCCCAAACACTGCAGAACAAATTTTCAGTATTTAAAACATGATCAAGTTATATTTAGGTCATGATCCAGAGGGCTGGTGAAAGAGTGATGGACACTACGGGAGCTGGAGATCCCTGGTGGTCCCCAAACCTGATATACAGAGGAAAGAAGGTAAACTGATGCGGAAATATTGAAAGGATTGATGTAAAAATGCCACTAGAAACTCAGCATCAAAGAGTAAAAAATGAACCATCGGTAAGGCAGAGAATTCAGATCACCAAGAATCAGCATGGTGCGTCTTCAGAAATTTGGGTATATTGATGGTCCGGCGGGTTCAGTTGGATCTTCTCTAATATCCCCGTTCGTCGGAGGCAAAGGGTTATAAAGTTGGGTACAACATTATCCTAAGAAAACAGAATGTCCATCAGCAATGACGGACAGTTCCTATTCGATGCTGTCGAAATTGTTTTTGCACACTGTACGTTCAATTACTAGAACACCTACGTTGTTCTTTACACTTATATTTCTTGTATTCCAATGTTAGGAGTATAATATTATGTCCTGCAGTGTTTGGGACATTCTTATTCGATAATACGCAATGTAATGGTTAACCTTTGAACATTCTTAGATTTGAGTACCATTTTTAGCACTTTAGTCACTTTTAGGTTTTACTATTAATTTCTTATACATTGTTCATCTTAAGTACATAGAGTTGTGATACTTTTTCCTTCTCCACTTTTTTCCGAGACTCTGTCACTACAATTCAATTTTGAATGCTCACTTACCTTTGTCTGGTCGATCAACACTTATTCTTGTACCTTTATAAGTGCTCGTTTTTCTATTGGACGCATGCGCATAATACGCCGCTCTATTTAGTTTCGTCATCCACGATCCATACAGATGAAGCACGCATGCGCATAATGGACTATTTCAACTTACCATTAGAAGATCTCTTTGTCTTATGCGCATGCGCAAACTTGTTCTTCAATCTCGCAATAGTTCCGCCGGCACCTGCCGACAATGTTTTTCTTGCTCCACACAGGTGTCAGTATTTGACAGACGTCAGCGATTGGTGCTGAGGTGCATCTCTGGGACTCTTAAGGTAGGCTCCACGGGTCTATAGGCACTTACCCCTGAGGAAGTCGCAATCTGGCGACGTAACGCGTGGGGTGCCTTCTGCCACAGGTTTATCATTCAGCATTTCCTCCACTTACTATGGTTTGAACCGTATATTATGCGTGCCTCTGGTTTCTGTCCTGTGTCAGTCACTGGACTCCCAATTTTTTGTATCCATGTTACCTACTATAATTGATGTTTATATTGGGATTCCAGTAACACCATTATAGTGTTGGGTTTACTTTGGATGTTTATAATTGATACGTTCTGCGGGACGAAACTTTGGCATATACATCTGAATTGTTGACAGTATTCTGTGTAAGGAAATTGTATATTTTTGTGCTTTGTACGCACCTGTGGCTGTATGTGGGTCCTTGTTATTGGCTCGGATCCACTTTGTTTTTGTAAATATGTGTATTCTTACACTTTTTAAGTGGTTTTAAAACATATATGCGGGACTTTTTTGTATATTGTAATAAAGTTTTTTGATTCTTTTGCCTATACACACTTGCCTTTTTTCTTGTTGGTTCTAAGCTCATTTCTTGAGTGTGTTGGCTTTATGGCATAACCCATTGTGTATTTTTACACACCCCACATCGCTTGGTTTATAATCTTTATTTATATATCACTACAAATCATAGAAGAGATCTGTCTGCATTGATGCTGAGGTGCTCGGATACAGGTCCATCAAAAGACAGATAGTACTGCACACCATAGAAGAATGTATAACAAGCCCGAGTGAACTGAGGATTGGATATTTAAGCGTCCTAGACCAGCCCTTGTGCTAGTATGACCTTTACTGAACCACATTTGAAAACCACCAGCTCAGAAGTAAGATGAAACCACCACATTCCACAAAACACCCAACTAACCCAACAAAGGAAAGTATGGGTTGGTATGATTGCAGGAATTCCAAATTTGTATAGGTTTTATAATGTTTTCTTAAATTTCCAAAAATTAAAACCTCCTGTACAAACAAAAAAAATTTACTTTACCATCTTCTGGCGCTAATAACTTTTTTATACTTTGGTGTACGGAGCTGTGGGGGGTGTCATTTTTTGCAACTTAGATGAAGTTTGCAATGTTACCATTTTAAGGACTGTACGACCTTTTGATCACTTTTTATAGAATTTTTTATATTTATCAAAATGTGAAAAATGTGCCATTTCGAGTTGGGGCACTATTTTCCGTTAAGAGGTTAAACGCGGTGAAAGAAATTATAATTTTTTTTGTAGATTGGGCATTTTTGGACACGGTGATACCTAATCTGATTTTTACTTTTTATTTTTACTATTTTTCAGACTCCCTAGGGTACGAGGGTTGTCTGATCGATCTTACCATGTACTGCCATACTACTGTATGGCAGTATATGGGGATTTTCCTCCTCATTCATTAGAATGTCCTAATCGCACATTGTAATGAAAGGGTTAAAACGAGACAGCCTTGGGTCAACGGAAGACAAAAGGCTGTTATGGCGACTGTCATGGCAACCCCCCGATGACGTCACGGCGAGTGACAATCCTCGCCAAGATGGCGGCTCCATTTTTTCGATCGTGGTTGTTACCGCTCAGCCTTTACTTACCGGCTATGGAGAGGACTCGCCCGTATGCCCTCTCCATGCACCCTCTCCCCACGTGTGATGTACTATTATGTCACATGTCGTATGGGGTTAAATTCATAAATTTTTGTATTGAGATTTTATTGAAATTTATTGGTTACTTTGTGTGTTTTCAAATGCATCAGAATAGTTGAGAAGAGCAGATTTGCCTAAATAAATTGCTGTTAACATAGTGTTAACAAAAACATGCATTAACACAAAGTTTACACCATGTTAACACTCATGTTTGTAAACAATATGTTAATATAGGTGTTAACAGATTCATTTTGTATACACCAATTTGACTGAAATGTAATTAACCAAATCTCCTCTTCTCAGCTGGTGTGAAGCATTTGAAAATGCATGAGTTAACACCACGTGTGACTGCAGCCTCATATGTCATCTCCCTGGCATGTGACTAGAGTGCAGACCACCACCTCAAATCCAAAATTTACAGTAGTGTCCACTCCTGTATATAATCCCCTTACATGGCTGTTGTCCATGTGGATTTGAAACATTTGTAACAAAATGTTCAAAAAAAGCCAAAGGATGAGCCTGACAGGATATGAAAATCTAAACATGTATCACAAGAAAATAGACATGATCATACATAAGGCGCAAAAAAGACCTTCCAAATTATACACCAAACTAAAACAAAAACTAAGATACATGTCCCCCATTTATGTTAGTTAAAACATTTGGGTGATATCTTTTGCGTTTAGTTATGAAAAAGATGGAAATTTGGTGAAAATTCAGAAAAAAAAACTTTTCAAATTTTCTGCTTTTCAGACAGATTGCCAAATAACTTAATAACTAATATTTACCAAAAGTCTTCTTTTTAGCAAGATTTTTAAGCAATTTCTATGTTTTTTATTTAGATAGGAGACTTCTAACTATACTAGTGATTTTTCAGATTTTTGTGAAAAGCCAGAATCTATATTTTAAGGGGCTAGATAAGATAGACTTCTGTAGGGACACATGGCAGGACTTAGGAGGGAATAAGTGCTGTTTGGCTTTTTGACGGCAATATAGAACAAAATAGTTTTCAGTGGCCAGGATGCATTTGGAGAATCCCTGAAGTACCATTACAATTAAAAAAAAAAACAAAAAGGACCCCATTTTGGAAACTACACTCTTTATCCTAATTTCTTGGGTGTCCACAAGGGACAAAAGGAGAAATTTCACCACAAAAGATGATCAACAATTTCTCCTGAGTACGAAATGCCCCACATGTTTGGCTGTTTGAAGGCAATTTCGCCTGATATAGTTTTAAGTGGCCATGATACATTTTAAGAACTCCTGAAGTACCACTACAGTGACCCTTCCCCAAAAAGTTTCCCATTTTGGAAACTACTCCCTTCACAGATTTTATTAAGGTGTATGATAAGTATTTGGACACCACAGGTTTTCAAAAATTTGTTCTGGAACCGCAAAAAAAAAATTATATTTTTTCCCCTCAAAAATTCTCTTTTTCCCCATTTCTTTGGTGTCCACAAGGGGCTAAAAGAGAAATTGCACCACAGAAATTGTTCAACAATTTCTCCTGGTTACGAAAATACCCCGCACTTGGATACAGACATCTGTAGGGACACATGGCAGTCTTAGAAAGAAGCTCTGTTCGGCTTTTTGAAGGTCCTGTGGACCAAAATAGTTTTCATTGGCCAGGATGCATTTGGAGAACCTCTGAACTACCATTAAAGTGAAAAAGTACCCCATTTGGGAAACTACACCCTTCACAGATTTTATCAAAGTATAATGAGTATTTGGACCCCACAAGTGTTCAAAAATTATGGTCAGAAACCTGAAAAAACTAATATTTTTTCCTCCAAAATTCACTTTTTCCCCATTTTTTTGGTGAATTTCTCCTGAACACGGAAATGCCCCACATGTATATAGACTTCTGTAGGGACAAACAGCAGGACTTGGAAGGGAAGTAGTGGTGGTATGTACCAGGGTAGATGGGTATAAGTAGGTGGTAACCAGGGTAACAAATTTATAACTGAAACGCAGGTTAATGATAGATTCTGAAGCATTCTTTCATGTGGAGGCCAGGTTTTTCAGGACAGGTGTCACATTGATACATCGTGTCCTTCCCTTTTCCTGGTGTGAACACACGGCTCTATTGAGGGATGAAGGCACTCCTTCCCCTTCCCCCTTCAGGCTAACCAGACTTGGAGGCATTAGCTGTATGGGCTACTTCTGTATTGGTATATATTCTCCCTCTGATGTGACCTCTGTCGAAACGCGTCAGGGAGGTGTGATACGTGTTTTAGTACAAGGGACAGTTTTTGGGACTGCCCTTGTAAGAGCGGGAGTCATGGGGTAACAGGGTTAGACTGTTTAGAACCCTAAAACTTCCTGTCTGTAATGACGATAGGCTCCCACCCAGCCCTACATCATCCTCGGGTATTGTATGCTGGTACGGTAAGAAACAACATATATCAGTTGAAGGTATAATGTCAGCCAACCTAGGCTGTTAAACTCTTCACGATTACATTATCTGCCACCTAGCATTTTTGTGCCCATATATACATACCTGTTTTGTTGTTAGCCGTATTTTGTTCACTCGTTTTGTCTATCTTTATGTATCTCTTTGACAATGTAAAGTAGCGATGTGAAATAATAAGACATAACGCATCTCGCTCCTTAAATAAACTCTGCATCTTTCCATGTCCTCCATTTTGGGCTACTCCGCCAGGGAAATGCTTCTTCTGGTACAATACAAGGGACAGAAGAGGTACTGGATCCTTCTCGATGACCAAACAAGAGGGCCTCGATCATCATATAATATTATATATATGGCATGACATACAGAAGGTGTCCAAAAGGATGGGACCACTAGAGAGTCGAGTGGGAGAAGTAGAGGATCAGTTCCCACTAGTCAGGAGAGAGGTCTCCCGCATGCATAATACTATATCTGCAATGCTTGCTAAACAGGAAAATATGGAGAATAGGCGAAGGTGGAACAACATGCGCCTTATAAGGGTCCCGGAGAGAGCATAATTCTTCAAGAAGTGGCTATTGTCTGTCTTTGGTAGATGTTAACCCAGCTATTTGCTGTGGAACGTGCACACAGAGTTCCGTCGAGACCTTTGCCGCCACGCAATGCGCCGCATCCACTCCTAATTTACATTTTGCATTATCAGCCTACATAAAGCGAGAGATAAGCAGAGGAGGGCGACATTCCAGGGAGTGAAGAGATGTCTACACCAGCTTAATCTGCCATAATCCATGTTCCACCATGCTAGATTGAGAGTTGTGGCGCTGCAGGCTACTCACTTCTTCTACCTCTTGGCTAGATGCGCACAAGAATTATCTTAGAAGGTGCAGTCCTCAGCAAGACTGAAAAGTTATATGATCTTTACCACAAGTATTTGCACTGCTATGAGTATTATTGCAATGGCAGGGTACAAATTGCATCGTTTATGATGCAGCGGTTGATGCTTATCCAGCAATTTTCTCTTTTCCTTATTACTGTACCACTAACATACAGGGGGTCATTTACTAAGGGCCCGATTCGCGTTTTCCCGGCGTGTTACCCGAATATTTCCGATTTGCGCCGATTGTACCTGAATTGCCCCGGGATTGTGGCGCACGCGATCGGATTGTGGCGCATCGGCGCCGGCATGCGCGCAACAGAAATGGGGGGGGGGGCGTGGCCGAGTGAAAACCCGACGTATTCGGAAAAACCGCCGCATTTAAAAACCGAAAAAGTGTCGCTTGGGAAGCGCTTACCTTCACTTGGTCCGAGCTGGTGTATTCCGGCGCATACAGATGCTTTTCAGCGCAACAGCGCCACCTGGTGGACGTCGGAGGAACTACCTTATTAAATCCCGGCCGGACCCGAATCCAGCACAGAGAACGCTCCGCTGGATCGCGAATGGACCGGGTAAGTAAATCTGCCCCACAGATTTTCATTTTTTTAATTATTTTTATACCAAAAAAAGACCTGTGTAAGTTCAAAAAACTGTAGTAGAAAATAAGTTGCTACAGAAAAAAAAAAAATTATTCACTGAGTTGTCACAGTCACACCACACACACAAAATGGCTTTCTCACATGCAAAAATAAAATGCAGTATAAAAAGTTACTGTGGTAAACTAAAAGGATTTTTTATTCTCCTACACCAAAAAGATACTATGACACAAATGTTACCATAACAAAATATGTTGCACAAAGAATTGCCAGAGGCAAAGGACATAGCCCCATATGCAAGTACTCACTAAAACATAACTTTTAATATAAAACTTCATAAAAAGTTAATTTTACTACTGTGTGTTAATAAAGACTATTAAAAGCACAAAATGTGTGTGGAGAGATATTCGGTTGTTGCATCAATGGGTCAGAAAGATATTTCTGTTTAGCTAAAGCAGTGATGGCAAACCTTTTAGACACCGAGTGCCCAAACTACAAAACAAAACCCACGTATTTTTCGCAAAGTGCCAATGCGACAATTTAAGCAGTAACTTATTACTACCTGCTCTTTCACAGGTTAAAATTGTATAGGCACCAGAGGACACCAAAACAGTAGAAAAAAGGATAAGAAGTTTGGATTATCATAATAGCTTCCTTCTAGGGTTCCTGGGACTGCAAGAGGTCTTGAGTCCTGTCTGGCAAACTCTACCCCTCTACCCTGGGGTGATGGCAAGGGTGCCCATAAAGAGGACTCTGAGTGCCACCTCTGGCACCCGTGCCATAGGTTCGCCACCACTGAGCTAAAGCAATAGCTGCATAATTTCATGCAGTATTTGCAGAGAAATTCAAAGAGTGCAACCAAGTAAACTAAATGTTGCAATCGTCCATGTGCACGTGAAATTAACTAGGTTAACAGATAGTATCAATATTGTAGTTACAGTTGTAATTGTTTATCTCCATTGTGTGAGCTACTTTAATAAGTTACAGTACATAACTCTGCCATCACCGACCAAAGCAACCAACTAACTGTTATGGGTGCCCCCGCGGTCCATGTCATGGATCACAGGCGCACCTTTGCCCCTCTCCGTGGCGCCCCCGCTACAGTTTCCCTGGGTCCGGACTTACCTCTCCACGCTCCTGCTGCGGATCCGTCTAGACCGCGATCACGGGTCTTCAGGATTCGAAGTGCCAGCTTCCTGGTGATTAGCGCTGGTTAATCTGGCACTGCTATATAATCCGGCGGCTCCCATCATGCCCTGCTGGATCTTCAGCCATTTCCTGTGAAGTGAAAGCCCTCCTGTGTTTCCAGTGTTGCCATTATCCTGTTCCTGTGTCTCCAGTGTTCCCGTTATCCCGTTCCTGTTCCATGTGCCAGCTCCTGTGTTCCTACTGTGAGTCCCAGTGCTGTCATCCCAGACTCGGACTGTCTCTGCATTACTACCTTGGCTGCCACCGTGAGCTAGTCACACCTGTGGAACGACCTGGTAGCACCCTGCCGAAGCAAGAACATCCCGCTTTGCGTCGGGCTCTGGTAAAGACCAGGTGCCACTTAGACTCCAGTCCCAGGTGTTGGCTAGTACCATCTCCCGCGGTGGTCCAGAGGGTCCACAGACTCCACAATCCCGTGACACTACTATTATATTCACATTATAGGCAATGTAGCCTACATTACAGCTTAAAAAGGTTGTGGGTGGGAGAGCTCAGAGGGGCTACTGAGATGTCCCTAGTGAATCACTCAGGTGATATAAGAAAGGAGTACAACTAGTGATTAATGAATATATTTAGGTGTATATCTATTTGCAAAAATTGATGTAGACAAGTAAAATTAGATCTTTGCTGTCAGGATGTGGAGTTCCACGGCAGGGATGACCAATCTACAAGTAAAGGAGATAATAGGGAGTATGAGAGTAGGTCTGGGGTGTCCTCGGCTGTGTGAGTAGTTAAATGAAAATTCATGCAAAAGAGGGCTCACCTCAGGAGTAGAATACCGCTCAGATCTCCCAAAAGGGGCATTTGTGTAACTCCTTAGAGGATGGTGTCCAAAACGCTGGTGCTCCAGTGTGCAGCGGAGGTCAGTTTGTGGACATCAAAGGGTACAGGGAGGACCCGTAGGGAGTACAAATAGAAATGCACAGAAAATGAACAGAGTAGTGAAGAAAGAATGTCCAGTAGGGTTTAGGGTGTATAAGACTCAGAGGTCGTGCAATGTTACCCTATACAAATCCCTAATATGGAGTATAGGTCTATCACACCCTGAAGGCCTAGCCTCGGAACTGGGGTCCTTTTTAACCGCAGTCCCGACTGGAACCTGACACTGCAATAGCTGGCCCTGTTAATGGCCTATTATAGCAGGTAACGTCAGGTGAAACGTCAGAGGGGAGTCAATATAGTATATATTCTGACCCCCTATGATTTATGAAAAGCATGTCATGGCTGAGATCTGAATCCCATGTCCCGACAAGACTTGTTTCGCCCTTTGGGCTCATCAGGGGATTGTTGGGTTCATGCAGAAGATACAGCCTGAAAACAAGTGATAAGGAATACATGCAGTGTAAGACCATCATAACCTGTGTGTACAATATACAATCAGTACATGTTTAGTAAGTGATCTTACCTTCTCCCTCGTGGGTCAAGTGCGTGGTAGCCAGGCAGTGGATGGCTTGTGAGGTGTATAACCTCTCGGTAATAGCCTAGGGAGACCAGTGGGTTCTCTAGTGTGATCCCTAGTGCCGCGGCTTTTAAAGAGCGCGCGCCGTGATGTCAGATTGTGCAGGTAGGGCGCCGCCCACCTGGAGCCGCCCACTTAGGTAAGCCAATCGGAGAAGGATCTCAAGATATTGGCGCCGTGTGCGGCGCAGGCGCACGCGATGAGAACACGCTGGCATCGTAGTGCCCGCGTGTGGCCGCGCCAGAAAGTGGCGCGGCCTGAGTGCCCGTGCGACCGGCGTGAAACCGGAAGTCATGCGCACGCTCCCAGCGCGTGCACACTACCGCTCAGGGATTCGCCGGAGGAGGCGCGGCGTCAGCCCCAGGGAGGGCCGAACCTGGTGGTAGCGGGGCGGAGTTCTAGGGTAGGCACTATGACAGTGATCGGCAACGAATTAACTCTTGGTGCGTGGTGGCCAGTATAGCTCAACCACGCATTGGTTAAAAGGACGCACAGTGGAAATAATAGTCCACCGTGGGTCCTTGTAGAAATAAGGGGAAGGGGGATTTTATGGCATGACAGTCATTGTGTGTTGAAGACAGAGGACCAGTTTAAGTGTTGAACTACAAATGGCATAGAGGCATAAAGGTTTACAGGAAACATGCAAAACTTAACTGTTCGTTAAGGCCCAGTGGAGATTCAGTTTTAAGTCTTGAAATCCACCGTGTTTCTTTCTGTCTGAGGAGGCGATCCCAGTCACCTCCTCTTTCAGGGGGTCTAATCAGGTCGATACCGATAAAGGATAGGCCTGTGGAATTACCCTGGTGTTCGTCATGTATGTGTCTAGCCAGTGGTTTTTCCCAATTATGCTTAATGTCGCCTAGGCGTTCACCTACCCTCCTACGGAATTCACGGAACGTTTTGCCGATGTACTGCTTCCCGCAGTGACACGTGGCAAGGTAGATAACCCCGAGGGACTTGCAATTGATAAAGTGATTTATGTCGTAAGTGAGTCCTGTGGTGTTGCTGGTAAAATGCTTACAACTCTTCATCACTTTACAAGCCGCACAGCCACTACAACGGTAGCATCCTTTAATGGTTTGACTCATCCAAGTGTGGGCAGGTTTAGGTCTTACAAAATGACTATGGACTACTCTGTCTCTTATGTTACGACCTCGCCTAAAGGTAATCGTGGGGTATGTCGAGGTCACGGATGATATATCAGGGTCCATTCTTAAAATGTGCCAGTGTTTTGATAGGATCCTACGAATGGTGTCGGTACCTCCATCGTAAGTCCCTATAAGTCTGATGGTCTGTGATGTTACTGGTTTAGGATGCGTCGTAAGGAGATTAGATCGGTCCAGAGAAAGTGCCCTCTTGTAGGCTGATTTAAGAACAGCATCTGGATATCCGCGTGCTTGGAATCTGGACCGGAGTATTTTGGCCTCCTTAAGAAATTAGTTCAAAGTGGAACAGTTCCTCCGGGCCCTAAGGTATTGGCCAAACGGGATAGCGCGTTTAAGGGCGGGGGGATGGTTCGACTCCCATCTGAGTAGTGAATTGGTAGCAGTTGGTTTTCTAAAAATTGACGTCTCTAGTTCCCCCCTGGAGTTTTTTTGTATTTTAACATCAAGGAAGGGGATACAGGACGTCTGTATTTCGTACGTGAATCTGAGCCCCATGGTGTTGTTGTTAAGGTCCTGTACTAGTTGTCTAAATTGGTCCGTAGTGCCCTCCCATGTTACAAAAATATCATCAATATAGCGAGCCCAGAGGCTCGCCATACCGATGTTACTGGGGCCGGGTTCACCGAAGACGCAGCAGTGTTCCCACCAGCCCAGGAACAAGTTGGCGTAGGTGGGTGCACACGGGCTACCCATTGCCGTGCCCCTGAGCTGGTGGTACACCGCGCCATCAAAGGTGAAATAGTTATGGGTAAGGGAGAATTCCAGCAATTCCAGTGTGAAGAGGTTGTGTGCTTGGCATTGACTTCCTCTAGTTCTGAGGTAAAATTCAGCTGCCCTTAACCCCTGATCATGGGGGATGGAGGAGTAAAGGGCCTCCACGTCAATGCTGGCCAAAACAGTGTTAGGTCCAATGGTTAGGCCATCCAATCTCCTAAGTAAATCGGTGGTGTCTCTGGTGTAAGAAGGGAGAGTGGTGACAAAGGGGGTCAACACTTTGTCAATGTAGATGCCCACAGTCTGGCAGAGTGAGCCTACTCCTGATACAATTGGGCGCCCTTTTAGTGGACTACTACCCTTGTGTAGTTTTGGAAGCCCATAAAATGTGGCCAAGACCGGGAATCGGGGTAGGAGGAAATCGTATTCCTCTTGCTTAATCAATTCCCGCGTTAGGGCTTTTTTGAGAATACCTTCTAGTTCTGCTAGATATTGTGTTGTAGGGTTGTTTGTAAGTATGGAGTAGCCCTCTCTGTCATTAAGGAGACTGAGGCACATTCTACGGTAATCATCTGATTGGAGTATAACTATGTTCCCCCCTTTATCCGATTGTTTAATAATTATATTGTGATCTTCTTCAAGAGATGACAATGCCTCCGTTTCCTCCCTATTGCAGTTCATGTATTTGGGTCTAACGTCTGCGATTTCTAAGTCGTCTAGTACAAGTTTAGCAAAAATGTCATTGCTAGATATGTCACCTATCGGAGGGGTTTTGGTACTACGTTTTTTTAGGTCCGTGAAAGGACCTATACCTGTTGTGCTTGCTAGGGGTTCAGATAGGCTATCTAATAGATGTACATCAGTGAGGATGTCACTTGGGATACCTAGGTCCTGGCATTCTTTCCTGTCCTTGATTTTGAAAAATTTGTGCCAGCGTAGTTTCCGTAGGAATAGTTGTATGTCTTTATGCCAGTTAAATTTATCGCATTTGTTTGTGGGGACGAAGGCTAGTCCCTTCCTCAAGACAGAAATTTCTGCAGGTGTGAGTCTTCTGTCTGATAGGTTAACAATAAGGGAGTCTAAGTCCGAGCCCTGGGGTTCCGGCTCCTTAGCGGGTACACCGGACCTGGTACTAAAAAAGATGATGATGAGGATGAGGATGCGGTGCTGTGTGAAGCAGAGTTCATGGATGTGTTTTCCGGACATGGTGTATCTTTCCTATTGGTTCCTCTGCCTCTCCCGCGTCTGCCCCTTCCTCTCCCTCTCGAACCCTGGCTGGTGACTGAACGATCAGTGTCGGTGTCGGTGTCAGTTGTCAGGTCTTTATCAACAGGGGCTGGTCTTACGTTTATACGGGAATATGCCTTATTATCCCTAAAATCGTTAAGGTCCCTGTTGAATTCTATATGTTTCCTCTCTTTGAGGTGGTACTGGAATCTTTCTAAATTATTCTGCAGCTGTTTTTCGAGAGTGGAGAATTCGGGGTCTGTCGAGAACTTATCTGTAATTTCGATGTGTTCCTTTAATTTGGTGGTGAGGGTGTCTAACCTAGTCTTTTCTTCTTGTAGTAGAAGTTGCATAAGATGTATAGAACACCCTGTAACCTCTTTTTCCCACTTATTAATGAAGCCTGATCCTTGGTAGCGGGCTGCTGGAATCAGGGGAATTCTCAGGCCTCTTGGCACTATATTGTGTTTGATATAGTTTTCAAGCCCTTGTACTTCCCACCAGGAACTAATCTGATCCCTGTAGGTCTGATGTAATTCCTTAAAGGCTCCTTTAATTGTGGGTGTGTATTTCTTTAGAGTGAATGCCTTGTCTGAAAACACTTCACTGGCCTCTGTCAACCACTGAGATGTGTCAAGTCCCGTTTTTAGGAAGCCTGCATCCCCGGAAAAGTATGAACGTACAAAAAGGTTGTGGGTGAGCTCAGAGGGGCTACTGAGATGTCCCTAGTGAATCACTTAGGTGATATAAGAAAGGAGTACAACTAGTGATTAATGAATATATTTAGGTGTATATTTATTTACAA
This sequence comes from Engystomops pustulosus, assembly GCF_040894005.1. NCBI lineage: Eukaryota > Metazoa > Chordata > Amphibia > Anura > Leptodactylidae > Engystomops > Engystomops pustulosus. Next base: position 40,982,067 of record NC_092414.1, on the reverse strand, counting down.
AAATTTATATAGACAAGTAAAATTAGATTGTGGTAGCCATCCACTGCCTGGCTACCACGCACTTGCCCCCACGAGGGACAAGGTAAGATCACTTACTAAACATGTACTGATTGTATATTGTACACACAGGTTATGATGGTCTTACACTGCATGTATTCCTTATCACTTGTTTTCAGGCTGTATCTTCTGCATGAACCCAACAATCCCCTGATGAGCCCAAAGGGCGAAACAAGTCTTGTCGGGACATGGGATTCAGATCTCAGCCATGACATGCTTTTCATAAATCATAGGGGGTCAGAATATATACTATATTGACTCCCCTCTGACGTTTCACCTGACGTTACCTGCTATAATAGGCCATTTACAGGGCCAGCTATTGCAGGGTCAGGTTCCAGTCGGGACTGCGGTTAAAAAGGACCCCAGTTCCGAGGCTAGGCCTTCAGGGTGTGATAGACCTATACTCCATATTAGGGATTTGTATAGGGTAACATTGCACGACCTCTGAGTCTTATACACCCTAAACCCTACTGGACATTCTTTCTTCACTACTCTGTTCATTTTCTGTGCATTTCTATTTGTACTCCCTACGGGTCCTCCCTGTACCCTTTGATGTCCACAAACTGACCTCCGCTGCACACTGGAGCACCAGCGTTTTGGACACCATCCTCTAAGGAGGTACACAAATGCCCCTTTTGGGAGATCTGAGCGGTATTCTACTCCTGAGGTGAGCCCTCTTTTGCATGAATTTTCATTTAACTACTCACACAGCCGAGGACACCCCAGACCTACTCTCATACTCCCTATTATCTCCTTTACTTGTAGATTGGTCATCCCTGCCGTGGAACTCCACATCCTGACAGCAAAGATCTAATTTTACTTGTCTATATCAATTTTTGTAAATAAATATACACCTAAATATATTCATTAATCACTAGTTGTACTCCTTTCTTACATTACAGCTTAGGCTACATTCACACAACCGTAGAGAAGACCGTTACCCGGGTTACTGGAACACAATCGCCAGATACACGGGTTTAGGGACATTTCTAATGTGAATAGCATTATGTCTTCTCTTTTAACAGATTAACCCTCTGCGCCGTAGCTCTTAAGGAATGGCGGTATCTACTGGAGGGAGCTCCGCATCCCATTTGTGTGTACACAGACCCCAAGAACCTTCTGTACCTCCAAACAGTCCATCGCCTAAGTCCCGGGCAGTCCCGTTTGTTGCTTTTTTTCTCTCGATTCAACCTTGGCCTGTTCCTCGGCATATCATCTCTCCTGAACAACTTGTCGTTGCAGCTCCGGAGGATCTTCGGCAGTTACCTCCTGGCAAGACGAACGTCAGACCTGCACTTCAAAAGAGGATTCTATCTCATGGGCTTTGTCACTGATCTGCCTCTTTCCTCTGGCAATACTGTCATCTCGGTGGTGACGGACCGGTTTTCCAGAATGTCCCATTTTGTTCCCTTTCCAGGTCTTCTGTCTTCTCTACGGCTTGCCGGTTTGTTCTTCAAGCATATCTTCCGGCTGCATGGACTTCCGCTACACATTGGGGCACATTTACTTACCTGACTGAGGAGAACATCCAAAGTGCGTTGTTCCGACAATACTACACTGTGCCAAAATTCATTACGATTGTGCACCCAATATCCTGCATGTGTCGCTCAGGTCCAACGGAGTTCATCTTCTTCTTCCTGGTGCTTGATCTTGCAACACAATTTGAAAGTTAAATCCCGTGCTCAGTTCGGATCAGTCGGATGGTCTGACGGCATCCCCTCAACCGATTTCTGTCGCATGAAAGCCAGCACAGCCGCACCTCAATCCGATTGCGTGCGACACAATCCCAAGTTCGTTCCCCTTACCAGCAAATCCCAAAAAAATGTCGGAAAACCTGACGAAAGTGAGTCCGTGGGACCTTAGTAAATAAGCCCCATCGTGTCTCACCGAGGGGTCCAGTTTGTGTCCAAGTTCTAGCTTTCCTTGTATAACCAGCTGCAAGTTAATCTAGACTTTTCTTTTGCTAACCACCCTCAGTCAAATGGTCAAGTACAAAGGGTGAATCAGACTTTGGGCTGCTAACTCTGCCACTTTGTCTCTGCCCGTCAAGATAACTGGGCTGATTTGCTTCCTTGGGCTAAGTTTTCCTATAATTCCCTCGAACCTGGGTCTGCCGGCGCAGCTCCGTTCTTTGTGGTCTACAGACAAATCGTCCTCCTCTTCCTCTGTCTACTGGTGCAGGACCTCAAATCTATTTGGGACCAGAACCACCTGTCTCTTCTCCGAGGCTCAGACCCACCAAGACCCAAGCTTATAAGAAGCAGAGGCCTCCTTCTGTCTTCTCTCCAGGTGACAAGGTGTGATTATCTTCTAGATACATCCGGCTGAAGATACCTAACTATAAGCTTGGTCCCCGGCTTGGTCCTTTTGAAGTTATCAAGCGCATCAACCCAGTGGCCTACAAACTCTACCTTCCTCCATTTATGCGCATCCCGAACGCCTTCTTGTCATCCTGAACCGCTTCTCTAAACATTCTCCCCACTTACCTCTCCACAATCCTGCTCCCATCCAGGCTTGGCCGCGTTCCCAAGGCGCGTATGCGCTGGCACTCTAAGATTCAAAGGGCCAGCCGGATCTTTGAGCTCATAGCCTAAGAGAAAGCTTCCCTGCATTGATCCTGTGACCTTCCTGTTCCCTTCTGCGTTTATCTCCTGTTGCTACCTTGGACCTGACTTTTGACCTCTGCATCTCTGCCCTGACCACCAGACTGCTTATGACCATGAGCCTAGACTACGATTCTGTACTGCCACCACAGGCTAGTCACCCTTGTGGAAAGACCTGGTAGCGCACTGTCGCAGCAAGACCATCCCGCTTTGCGGCGGGCTCCAGTGAAGACCAGGTGCCATTTAGATTCCGGTCCCAGGTGTCGGCTAGTACCATCTCCCGCGGTGGTCCAGGGGGTACGTCCACGTACGTCGGCTCTGTGGAATTTAAAGGGCCGCTGCACAGCTAATTGCCGCTAGACGCCCACTGCCCTGCTATATACCCTGCTACGTTCCCGACTCCGATCCTGTGCCACCAGTCCTGACCTCCTGTCTGACTTCGACTCTGTCTGGTATCCTTGTACCTCGCCTTGGCCACTATTGTAAGCAAGTCGCGTCAGCGGAATGACCTGGTCATATCCCGCCACGGCAAGTCCAACTCGCTTTGCGTCGGGCTCTGGTGAATACCGGGTGCCACTTAGACTCCGCTGTCAGGTGTCACTTTACTCCATTGCTCAAGGCGGTTCAGTGGGTCCACCACCACCGATCATGACAGTAGGTACCTCTCCCTGAAGTAGCTGAGCTCACCACCATAGTAGCTCAGCAGTCCCAGCGGATCTCCATGCAGGCCCAGCAGTTTAACCAGCTTACTACCGTCATGCAGCAGTTATTGGCCGACCAGCAGCAGCCACCTCCCACTACTGCGTCTTCTGTATTTATCTATAAAAGGAAAAAATGTGATCAGTTCACTCACGTTAATACCGGCATGCAGAATCAAACTGTGGTGGTGTCGACCAGCTGTAGCAATCAGAAGTTCAGAGAAAAAGTACAAATCTAGCACTACATGAATCTTCTTAGTTTTCTAAAAATTCATAACGTTTATTTCATATAGTATATAATAGAGACATATGATCCATTATCCCAAAACAGGACCTAGGCACTTCGAACTATCATATCCAGATCTTAACCCCTTAACGACTTGGCCTTTTTTAGTTTTTTCACTTCCATTTTTCACTCACCACCTTCAAAAATCTATAACTTTTTTATTTTTCCATGTACAGAGCTGTGGGAGGGCTTATTTTCTGCGTAACAAATTGCACTTCATAGTGACGGTATTTAATATTCCATGGTGTGTACTGGGAAGCGGGAAAAAAAAAATCCAAATGCAGTGAAAATGGTGAAAAAACACATTTGCGATGTTTTCTTGTGAGCTTGGATTTTACAGCTTTCACTGTACGCCCCAAATGAAATGTCTACATTATTCTTTGGGTCGGTACGATCACGTGGATACCAAATTTGTATAGGTTTTATAATTTTTTTTTTTATTTTGCAATCTTCTGGCGCCAATAACTTTTTCATATTTTGGTGTACGTTGCTGTGGGTAGTGTCATGTTTTGTGAATTTTGATGGCGTTTTCATTGCTATAATTTTTGGGACTGTGCGACCTTTTGATCACTTTTTATATTTTTCAAAATGCCAAAAAAACTTTGGACGCTATTTTCCTTTACGGGGTTAAACGCAGTGAAAAACCGTTATTATATTTTGACAGAACAGACATTTCTTGGCCAAAAAGGGATAGAAGGCCAAGCTGCCCTAGGGAGAGTTCTCCCTCGAGGGATGGAATGGGTTCAGTGTAGACGGGCGAGATAAGTCCTGCACAGGGCGACAGGAGCGGGTGGATTGAAGGTCTTGAATGTTATATGGGACCCTCTCCTCAGCAAAGGCCCCCTATTCGCAGGCTCCAGGGGACAGCACCCTCTTGGTGGCTTTGGTAGGTGTGTTAAGGCATGGCTGTTCCCCCATGTCTCTGGTGGAAAGGCTGCACAGCAATGGTGGGAAGTGGCGAGGGGTTAATGGCATAGGGCTCATGTGGCCTACTCACTGTATGCTGCTGAGCTGTTGTGTGGAGATGGTCGGCAGCTTTGTTTTGGTCCGCAGACTGCTCCAGCGGTGGTTGGGGAGCACTGTCGGGGAGGGGCAGCTGATTGTCCTACTCAATAGTCAAAGGCTTTGCTGCTGGGAACTGAAGTGTCCCCAGACGCACAGGCATGGATGATGGCGCCAGTGGTTAGGTGTCCCGGGGAGGAGGCCATTCCTGTGGCAGTGCCTCTGTGGGGGGGAGGGGGTTATCAGTGGCTGGGGGCTGGGAGTGGTGGTGTAGGTTCCGGCGGCTTCTCTGTCGGCGGTGGAGATTCCGGGTGCTGTGTGGCTGATTAGGAAGACACGGGTTGTGAGGGCGTCGGAGTGGCAGCTGCAGTGGCCATCTCGGATTCGGCTGCCGGGGTTCTGGTGAGAACGTCTCAATTCCCGGTGAGATAATCATTGAAGCAACCTCATGGCCCTCCAGCCCTGATCCCCCTCACTAGTGTTCTGTTGCCGAGCTAGACCAAAGTGGGAGCACAAGGTGAAGGTATCCTCACTCCTGCATAGCCAGGCCATGCCCCTTCATTGTGCTTTTAGGAACATTCAGAGCTGAAGAAATTTTTATGTAACCTTGGCCAGGTCTGTGCCTTGCCACAATTCTGTCCCTGAGCTCCTTGGGCAATTACTTAGACCTCATAATTCTCATGTGCTCTGACACACACTGTGAGGTCTCATATAGAAAGGTGTGTACCTTTTCTAATCAAGCCCAATCAGTTTAATTAAACACAGAAGGACTCCTAATGAAGAAGTAGAACCATCTCAAGGAGGATCAAAAGGAAATGGACAGCATGTTAGTTAACCCCTTAACGACTTGGCCTTTTTTAGTTTTTTCACTTCCATTTTTAGAGATGAGCGAGCACTAAAATGCTCGGGTACTCGTTATTCGAGACAAACTTTTCCCGATGCTCGAGTGCTCATCTCGAATAACAAGCCCCATTGAAGTCAATGGGAGACTCGAGCATTTTTCAAGGGGACCAAGGCTCTGCACAGGGAAGCTTGGCCAAACACCTGGGAACCTCAGAAAAGGATGCAAACACCACGGAAATGGACAGGAAACAGCAGGGGCAGCATGCATGGATGCCTCTGAGGCTGCTTAATCGTACCATTATACCAAAATTATGGGCAACAGCATGGCCATGACAGAGTGACCGAATGAGGCTAGATAGCATCTAAAACATGAAATAATTGACCCTGACACTATAGGGGACGGCATGCAGAGGCAGCGGCAGCAGCGGCAGGCTAGAGAGTGTCATGGCGACATACCATAAATGGACTCAGGCTTCAAACCAATGGGTGGCAGAGAGGAACCAAAGGAGGTGAGAAAGAAGCGCTGAAATGATTTCCTATGTGAACAAAAGGTTGACGGTATATTTAGTCGATAACACAGCATGGTGGCGACATAGTGACCAAGTTCCATAACGTATCTGGTGAAACACCCGAAAAATGAGCCTGACACAGCTCTTTTGATAAGGGGACGACATGTGGAGGCAGCCATGGAGACGACTTCCATGATTAAGAGCGACAGTATGGGGCATTCATATTGCGCTGCTATGATTGCAACTTCAGGTCTCCAGCATGGCGGCGACAGATGGGCTGAGTTCCACTATGTATCTGGTGAAACACCTGAAAATTCTGCCTGACACAGCTCGTTTGATAAGGGGATGATGTGCTGCATATCCTCTCGTGCTCCAGCGTCTGGGGTATAGAGAGTTGAAATGAGACATTGGTGGATGCTGTGGAGGATCGTGGAGGCAAAATGGACAGGAAACAGCAGGGGCAGCATGCATGGATGCCTCTGAGGCTGCCTAATCTTGGGATGGAGCTGGCGGTCCACTGCCAGGCGAGCTTTCGCCTATCCAAGCCCCTGTCTCTCGGCTACTCCCCAAAAAGCACTTCTAAGAACCTTTTGTATAAGATCAAGTGTAGTAGCGTTCTTATAAGTTTGGGTTATGGCGGGTGAGGGGAATGTAAACAGATGCGCAAGAAGCGCTGAAATAATATTGGTAAATGATAAAAGTTTGCCAGTATATTTTGTGGATTACACAGCAGGGTGGCGACAAAGTTAACAAGTTTGATGTGGAATCCATGAAAACAACCCAAAATTCTGCCTGACACAGCTCTTTTGATAAGGGGACCATGTATGGAGGCAGTGAACTAGTAGTAGATTAAAGGTACTGCATTTAAAACTATGTTAGTTGGATCTTGAGATCATAGTATCATAGTATATAAGGCTGGAAGGAGACGCAAGTCCATCAAGTCCAACCTTTAAGAATTAAATAAATGTTTTATCCCCATAACCTGTGATATTTTTGCTCTCCAGAAAGGCATCCAGGCCTCTCTTGAACATGTACATAGAGTCCGCCATAACAACCTCCTGCGGCAGAGAGTTCCATAGTCTCACTGCTCTTACCTTTGTCTATGGTGATGGTAAAATCGCCTCTCCTCTAAGCGTAGAGGATGCCCCCTTGTACTGGTCACAGGCCGAGGTATAAAAAGATCTTTGGAGAGATCCTTGTACTGTCCGTTCAGGTATTTGTACATTGTAATGAGGTCTCCCCTCAGTCGTCTTTTTTCTAAACTGAATAATCCCAAATTTTTTAATCTGTCAGTGTATTCTAATCCCCCCATTCCCCTAATAATTCTGGTTGCTCTCCTCTGCACACGTTCCAGCTCTACTATATCTTTTTTATACACTGGTGCCCAAAACTGTACACAATATTCCATGTGTGGTCTGACCAGGGATTTGTATAAGGGCAAAACTATGTCTTTATCATGAGAATCTATTCCTCTCTTGATACATCTCATTATTTTATTTGCTTTAGCAGCAGCCGCCTGGCTCTGGGCACTAAAATTAAGTTTACCATCCACCAATACCCCCAAGTCCTTTTCAGCTTCAGTTTTACTAAGTAATTGACCGTTTAGAACATAATTATACTTTTTGTTTCCATGGCCCAAGTGCATAACTTTACATTTATCTACATTAAACCTAATCAACCATTTCTCTGCCCATCCCTCAAGCTTTCACAAATCCCTCTGTAATGCTAAACTATCGACCTCAGTATTTATTACTTTACACAGCTTAGTATCATCTGCAAATATTGAAACTTGACTGTGTAAACCCACTACAAGGTCATTAATAAAAATATTAAAAAGAAGTGGCCCCACTGGTAACATCAACCCAATCTGAGAATGTGCCATTAATGACCACCCTCTGTTTTCTATCACTAAGCCAATTACTTACCCAAATACACAGATTTTCTCCTATTCCCAGCAGTCTCATTTTATATACCAACCTTTTATGTGGCACGGTGTCAAATGCCTTTGAAAAGACCAGATATACAACATCCACAGCGTCCCCCAGATCCAGTCTTGAACTTACCTCCTCGTAGAAACCAATCAGATTAGTCTGACAGGACCGATCTCTCATAAACCCATGCTGACGCTGGGATATAAGGTTGTGCACAGTGAGATACTCCAGGATAGCATCTCTAATAAACCCCTCAAATATTTTCCCTACCACAGCAGTTAGACTCACGGGTCTGTAGTTTCCAGGATCGCTATTTGATCCTTTTTTGTATATTGGTACCACATTTGCTATGCGCCAGTCCTGTGGAACATAACCAGTCCTCAGTGAATCTTCAAATATTAAAAATAACGGTTTGTCTATCACCGTACATAATTCATGCAGAACCCGGGGGTGTATGCCATCTGGCCCAGGTGATTTATCTATCTTAGTGGTTGCGAGGCGGCGCCGTACCTCTTCCTGGGTTAAACTGTTGACATTCCAGAGAGAATTTACATTATTCCTCATTGTGTCTTCCACCAGGGGATTTTCCTGGGTGAAGACAGTTGAGAAGGCGACATTCAATATATTGGCCCTTTCCTCATCTCCTTCCACCATGACCCCCATGTTATTTCTAAGGGGACCCACACTCTCTGTTTTTAGTTTCTTATCATTTATATACTTGAAAAATAATTTGGGATTATTTTTGCTCTCCCTGGCAATATTTCTCTCAGTCTCTATTTTTGCGGCCTTTATCTGCTTTTTACAGGATTTATTTTTCTCTCTATAATCCTGTAATGCCTCATCGCTACCTTCACGTTTTAGCACCTTAAACGCTTTATCTTTCTCGCTTATTGCTTTCCTTACAAGACTAGTTTCTTGTTCCTTTTATGCTTTTTCCCATAAGGTATGTGTTTCTCACAGGACTTTTTCAGAATATATGAGAAAAAGTCCCATTTTTGGGGGGGGGCTTTTGTCTTTGAGAACATTATCCCAGTCTATGCCTTTAAGGTCTTCCCTTAGTTGCTGAAAATTTGCCCTCCTGAAGTTTAGAATGTTGGTTGCCCCTTCACTAACGCTCTGCTGCCAGGCGAGCTTTCGCCAATCCAAGCCCCTGTCTCTAGGCTACTCCCCAAACAGCACTTCTAAGAACCTTTTGTATAAGATCAAGTGTAGTAGCGTTCTTATAAGTTTGGGATATGGCGGGTGAGGGGAATGTAAACAGATGCGCAAGAAGCGCTGAAATAATATCGGTAAATGATAAAAGTTTGCCAGTATATTTTGTGGATTACACAGCAGGGTGGCGACAAAGTTAACAAGTTTGATGTGGAATCCATGAAAACAACCCATAATTCTGCCTGACACAGCTCGTTTGATAAGGGGACCATGTATGGAGGCAGTGAACTAGTAGTAGATTAAAGGTACTGCAGTTAAAACTATGTTAGTTTGATCTTGAGATGGAGCTGGCACTCCGCTGCCAGGCGAGCTTTCGCCAATCCAAGCCCCTGTCTCTAGGCTACTCCCCAAACAGCAATTCTAAGAACCTTTTGTATAAGATCAAGTGTAGTACCGTTCTTATAAGTTTGGGATATGGCGGGTGAGGGGAATGTATACAGATGCGCAAGAAGCGCTGAAATAGTATCGGTAAATGATAAAAGTTTGCCAGTATATTTTGTGGATTACACAGCAGAGTTCTTAAAGAACTCAGTTCTGTTATTGCTGTACCACTGTCTAAAATCTTCAGGGATTCCGTAATGTCTGGTGTGGTGCCAAGTGACTGGCGCAAGGCAAATGTGGTGCCAATATATAAAAAGGGCTCTAGAACTTCGCCAGGCAATTACAGGCCTGTAAGCTTAACTTCCATTGTGGGGAAAGTGTTGGAACGGTTAGTAAAAGACTATATACTGGATAATGTGACATCAAATAGAATAATAAGTGATAACCAGCATGGGTTTACTAAGAATAGAAGTTGTCAAACTAACCTTATCTGCTTCTATGAAGAGGTGAGCAGGTGCCTGGTTGGAGGAGCAGCTGTGGATATTGTGTTCTTGGACTTTGCAAAGGCATTTGACACTGTCCCTCATAGACGCCTGATGGGTAAAATTAGGGTTATTGGCAGAAATCATTTGCAATTGGATTGAAAACTGGCTGAAGGATCGTATCCAGAGAGTTGTGGTCAATGATTCCTACTCGGAATGGTCACCAGTTATGAGTGGTGTACCTCAGGGTTCTGTGCTTGGCCCACTACTATTTAATATATTTATTAATGATATAGAGGTAGGAATTAATAGCACTGTGTCTATTTTTGCAGATGACACCAAACTGTGTAGTGTAATACAGTCTATGGAGGATGTTCATAGGCTGCAGGGTGACTTGGACAAACTGAATGTTTGGTCATCCACTTGGCAAATGAGGTTTAATGTGGATAAATGTAAGGTTATGCACCTGGGGGCCAATAATCCAAAGGCAAAATATGTCCTTGGGGGAGTAAATCTGGGAGAGTACCTTGTTGAGAAGGACCTGGGGGTACTAGTAGATCATAAATTGAATAACACCATACAATGTCAATCAGCTGCCTCTAAAGCTAGTAGGATCATGTCATGTATCAAAAGTGGAATGGACTCTCGTGATAGGGATGTAATATTACCACTATACAAGGCACTGGTTCGGCCACACCTGGAATATGCTGTCCAGTTCTGGGCACCGGTCCATAAAAAGGATGCCCTGGAGCTGAAGAGGGTTCAACGTAGAGCCACAAAACTGATAAGGGGTAAGGAGGGTCTTAGATTAAAACAACTAAATTTATTTAGTCTGGAAAAGACACGACTACGAGGGGACATGATTAATTTATATAAATATATGAATGGTCCATACAAAAAATATGGTGGTAAGTTGTTCCAGATTAAATCAAATCAAAAGATGAGGGGGCACTGCCTCCGTTTGGAGAAACCAAGGTTTAATCACCGGAAGCGACAGGGCTTTTTTACTATGAGAACGGTCAATCTGTGGAATAGCCTGCCTCAGGCGCTGGTCACAGCAGGGACAGCGGAGAGCTTCAAGAAGGGTCTAGATGCCTTTTTACACCTAAATAACATTAATTGTTATGCTATATAGGATTGTTTCCCCTAAATCCCTTCCTCATCCAATCCCTACCCTTCCTTGGTTGAACTTGATGGACAAGTGTCTTTTTTCAACCGTATAAACTATGAAACTAAAGGGGCGACAAAGTTAACAAGTTTGATGTGGAATCCATGAAAACAACCCAAAATTCTGCCTGACACAGTTCGTTTGATAAGGAGACCATGTATGGAGGCAGCTATATGGACGACTTTTGGAGGCAGCTATGGCGATGACGTGTGGAGGTAGCAATGGAGACAACGTGTGGAGCCAGCTAAAAAGACGACATGTGGAGGCTGCTATGGAGACAATTTAATTTGGATAGTGCCTGTATGTGGCAGTCCAAAAAAGTTTTCAAACCAGAGGAGCAGGTAGGTGGTCCTCCAGAAAAATTAAATAGATTGAGTGCCTGTATGTGGCACTCCCAAAAATTGCTTAAAACAGAGGACCGGGTAGGTGGCCCTCCAGAAAAATTAAATACATAGAGTACTATAGCTAGTACAGAGTTTCCTCTGCTTTAGTGTACAAAGAGGAGGAGAAGGAGGACAATGAGGAGGAGGGGTGCATACATTTTTCAGGTTGAGCTTCTTTCACCTGGTGGAGAATGAAAATCCGGAGAAATCCAGGCTTTATTCATCTTGATAAGCGTCATTATCGGTAATGATGCCACCAGCTGCACTGAAAACCCGCTCGGACAACACGCTAGCGGCAGGGCAGGCAAGAACCTCCAAGGCGTACAGCACCAGTTCGTGCCACATGTCCAGCTTTGAAACCCAGTAGTTGTAGGGAGCTGTGTGATCATTTAGGACGATGGTATGGTCAGCTACGTACTCCCTCACCATCTTTCTGTAAAGATCAGCCCTACTCTGCCGAGACTGGGGACAGGTGACAGTGTCTTGCTGGGGTGACATAAAACTGGCAAAGGCCTTGTAAAGCGTACCCCTGCCAGTGCTGGAAAAGCTGCCTGCTCGCCTACTCTCCCTCGCTACTTGTCCCGCAGAAGTACGCCCTCTGCCGCTAGCGCTGTCAGAAGGGAAATACTGTTTCAGCTTGTGCACCAGGGCCTGCTGGTATTCATGCATTCTCACACTCCTTTCCTCTCCAGGGATGAGAGTGGAAAGATTTTGCTTGTACCGTGGGTCCAGGAGAGTGAATACCCAGTAATCGGTGCTGGAATAAATTCTTTGAACGCGAGGGTCACGGGATAGGCAGCCTAGCATGAAATCTGCCATATGCGCCAGAGTCCCAACGTGCAAGAATTCACTCCCCTCACTGGCCTGACTGCCCATTTCCTCCTCCTCCAACTCCTCTTCTTCTGCCCATACACGCTGAACAGTGAAGGACTGAACAATGGTCCCCTCTTCTGTCTCGCCAACATTCTCCTCCTCTTCCTCCTCATCCTCCTCCACCTCCTCCGATATGCGCTGAGAAACAGACCTAAGGGTGCTTTGGCTATCAACAAGGGAATCTTCTTCCCCCGTCTCTTGTGACGAGCGCAAAGCTTCCGACTTCATGCTGACCAGAGAGTTTTTCAACAGGCCAAGCAGCGGGATGGTGAGGCTGATGATGGCGGCATCGTCACTGACCATCTGTGTTGACTCCTCAAAGTTACTCAGCACCTGACAGATATCAGACATCCACGTCCACTCCTCATTGTAAACTTGAGGAGCTGACTGACCTGACTACCAGTTCTGGTGGAAGTTGACATCTGGCAGTCTACAATCGCTCTGCGCTGCTGGTAAACTCTGGATAACATGGTTAATGTTGAATTCCACCTCGTGGGCACGTCGCACAACAGTCGGTGAGCGGGCAGTTGGAGGCTGCGCTGCCCTGAGAGTGGCAGCATCTGTGCTGGACTTCCTGAAATGCGCACAGATGCGGCGCACCTTCGTGAGCAAATCAGACAGATTGGGGTATGTCTTGAGGAAACGCTGAACTATGAGATTTAACATGGCATCAGGTTCAGGGGTGCCAGCCACAGATCGGTCTGCGCCGTGATGCCCTGTAATAGCTCTTGGGCGGTGTGCCTTTTATCGCCTAGGCTCAGCAGTTTGAGCACCGCCTGCTGTCGCTTAGCAACGCCACTGCTGCTGTGCCTAGAGCTACAAACTGATGGCGCCATGCCCACGGATGGTAATTCGGAGGAGGAGGAGGGGTGGGAGGAGGAGGAGGCATAGTAGGCCTTTGAGACCTGGACCGAGGTAGGCCCCGCAATCCTCGGCGTCGGCAATATATGAGCAGCCCCAGGGTCAGACTCGGTCCCAGCCTCCACCAAGTTAACCCAATGTGCCGTCAGCAATATATTGTGGCCCTGCCCGGCAGCACTCGTATCCGTGTTCAGGTGGACCTTGTCAGAAACGGCGTTGGTCAGGGCACGGATGATGTTCTCTGACACGTGCTTGTGCAGGGCTGGGACGGCACATCGGGAAAAGTAGTGGCGGCTGGGGACCGAATACCGAGGGGTGGCCGCTGCCATGAGGTTTCAAAAGGCCTCGGTCTCTACCAGCCTATAGGGCAGCATCTCCAGGCTAAGCAACTTGGAGATGTGGACGTTGAGGGCTTGGGCGTGTGGGTGGGTTGCGCTATACTTCCTTTTGCGCTCCAGCATCTGGGGTATAGAGAGCTGAACGCTGGTGGATGCTGTGGAGGATCGTGGAGGCGAAGATGGGGTTTTCGCATGGGAGGTGTTTGGGCCGTGGTCCTGGGCAGGGGGCTGACTAGCAGATGACACAGGGGAAGGTGCAGTGGTGTGCCCGGCCGGAGGTGAACGGGCTTGGTGCCATTGAGTGGGGTGTTTAGCATTCATATGCCTGCGCATACTGGTGGTAGTTAAGCTAGTAGTGGTGGAACCCCTGCTGATCCTGGTTTGGCAAAGGTTGCATACCACAGTCCGTCGGTCATCCGGTGTTTCTTTAAAGAACCTCCAGACTTCTGAAAATCTAGCCCTCGCCACGGGAGCTTGACTACGGGCAACATTTGGTGCTGATGCACCAGCTCTGGCCCTGCCTCTCCGTCTGGCCCCACCACTGCCTCTTTCAACCTGTTCTGCTAAAGGACTCGCCTCCGTCTCAGAAGCACTGTGTTCACCTGGCCTATCAACCCAGCTTGGGTCTGTCACCTCATCCTCCTCCGATCCCTCAGTCTGCTCCCCCCTCGGACTTCCTGCCCTGACAACAACTTCACCACTGTCTGACAACCGTGTCTCCTCATCGTCCGACACCTCTTTACACACTTCTTCCACTACGTCAATAATGTCATCATCACCCACAGACTGCGACCGGTGGAAATCCTGGGCATCGGAAAATTGCTCAGCAGCAACCGGACAAGTGGTTTGTGACTGTGGGAAGGGTGCAGAAAACAGTTCCTCAGAGTATGCCGGTTCAAATGCCAAATTTTGCTGGGAGGGGGCAGACTGGGGGGAAGGAGGCTGAAGTGGACGATGTGGAGGAGTGCTGATTTCGGTGACATGGGTGGACTGCGTGGAAGACTGACTGGTGGACAAATGGCTAGAAGCATTGTCCGCAATCCACGACATCACCTCTTCGCACTGTTCTGGCCTCAACAGTGCTCTACCACGAGTCCCAGTAACTTGAGACATGATGAACCTAGGGAGTGTAGCTCTGCGGCGTTCCCCTGCTCCCTCATAAGCAGGTGGTGTCTCACCCCGCCCAGGACCACGGCCTCTGACCCCTGCAGTAGTTGGACGCCCACGTCCACGCTCTCGTCCTCTACCCCTAGCCCTCGGGTTAAACATTTTCAAAATTAAAGTGTAAACTTCAAATTTTTTTTTTTGTGTGTTTTTTTTTAAACAAAACGATGCTATCCTATTGCTATGGCTAGTTTCTAACCTACACTGACAGCACACAACTGGATTTTGTGCTGTGCCAGATGACTTTGAGTTCTAAGAGAAATAAACGTAAAAAATAAATAAATCAGCAGACTCGGCCTAATTCAAATCAAACCCCTAATAAATTGTCCCACTTCGGTGTTTGAGGTGGATATGTGTGTCACTAAGAGCTAAACACTAGTCTCCCTGCAAATTACTCACAATATGGTACTAGCTGCACTACTAATGCCAGCAAGCCCAGCCACAAGCAAACCAAAAAAAAAGGAAAATATAACGCTATTGTAGGCCTAAGTAAGCCGTTGGGGTTCTCCTATGGCTATTTTCTAGCCCACACTCAAAGCACACTGCTTTGCAAGAAGAGTTTGAGCTATAAAGTGAAATAAAGGTAAAAAAAATAAATCAGCAGACTCTGCCTAATTCTAATCAAACCCCTAATAAATTGTCCCACTTCGGTGTTTGAGGTGGATATGTGTGTCACTAAGAGCTAAACACAAGTCTCCCTGCAAATTCCTCACAATATGGTACTAGCTGCACTACTAATGCCAGCAAGCCCAGCCACAAGCAAACCAAAAAAAAGGAAAATAAAACGTTATTGTAGCCCTAAGAAGGACTGTTGGGTTCTTGTAGAATCACTCCTGCCTAACACTATTCTAATAGAACACCCTAACGCTTTCCCTGACCAGCAGCAGCTCTCTCCCTAGCGGCATCCAGACAGAGAATGACGCGAGCAGCGCGGGCAGGGGCTAGTCTATTCCAGGGTCACCTGATCTGGCCAGCCAACCACTGCTATTGACGTGTAAGGGTACCACGTCATGCTGGGTGGAGTGCAGAGTCTCCTGGCTTGTGATTGGCTCTGTTTCTTGCCACCAAAAAGCAAAACGGCAGGAGATGCCATTTTCTCGAGCTGGCGAAATGCTCGTCCGAGCAACGAGCAGTTTCGAGTACGCTAATGCCCGAACGAGCATCAAGCTCGGACGAGTATGTTCGTTCATCTCTATCCATTTTTCACTCACCACCTTCAAAAATCTATAACTTTTTTATTTTTCCATGTACAGAGCTGTGGGAGGGCTTATTTTCTGTGTAACAAATTGCACTTCATAGTGGCGGTATTTAATATTCCATGGCGTGTACTGGAAAGCGGGAAAAAAAATCCAAATGCAGTGAAAATGGTGAAAAAACACATTTGCAATGTTTTCTTGTGAGCTTGGATTTTACAGCTTTCACTGTACGCCCCAAATGAAATGTCTACATTATTCTTTGGGTCGGTATGATCACGTGGATACCAAATTTGTATAGATTTTATAATTTTTTTTTTAATTTTGCCATCTTCTGGCGCCAATAACTTTTTCATATTTTGGTGTACGTTGCTGTGGGTAGTGTCATTTTTTGTGAATTTTGATGGCGTTTTCATTGCTATAATTTTTGGGACTGTGCGACCTTTTGATCACGTTTTATTAATTTTTTTATATTTTTCAAAATGGCAAAAAAAATGCCATTTTCGACTTCGGACGCTATTTTCCTTTACGGGGTTAAACGCAGTGAAAAACCGTTATTATATTTTGACAGAACAGACATTTTCGGACGCGGGGATACCTGATGTGTTTATGATTTTTACCGTTTATTTATATTTATATCAGTTCTAGGGAAAGGGGGGTGATTTGAATTTTTAGGTTTTTTATTATCATTTTTTTTAAAACTTTTTTATTTTTACTTTTACTATTTTTCAGACTCTCTAGGCTAACCCTAGGTTGTCTGATCGATCCTACCATATACTGCCATACTGCAGTATGGCAGTATATGTGGATTTCACTGCCCATGCATTACAATGTGCAATTAGCACATTGTAATGAATTGGTTAAAACGAAGTAGCCTCGGGTATTCGGAACACCCGAGGCTACCATGGCGACGGATCGCTGCTCCCCATGACGTCATCGGGGAGCGACGATCTGCGGCAAGATGGCGGCGCCCATGCATTGCCGGTGGCGGTCAAGGTGAAAACACCCGCGATTGGTGCTAGCACCGATCGCGGGTGTTACCGGTATGCCTTATGCAATATGCAGCAAAGACTTACCGGCTATGAAGAGGGCTCGGTCCAGAAGGGGTTAATCATGGTCTGAACAATACACAAAAAACAAACACATTTAAAAGCAGAGAGAGACACATACCATCTGATGGACATTCTACTATTTACAACACGCGCATTTGGAAAGATTCCCAACACACATGCAAATTTTAATTTATGTAAAAATACTTTTGGTTGTGATTACGATATTCAATCAATAAAGGTACATAAGATCTGTTCTATTGTTTAAACCTTTCGTATTCCTTGTCATAAGAATCAGGATCCAGAAAGCTTTGCGATTGCATAGCTTCTGATCCATGTCACTACCCCTATCCGAAGTTTTAATTTTCTCTATGCCTACTACAGAAAAACAGGACATGTCACCCCCTTGTCATCCATCATAGATATGTTCACTTTTCACGTTCACGTTTCTTCAGAGGGCGAATGGTACTGTGGACATATTGTATGTTACAGGAGGTACAGGTAACAAGATATACAATATATCTCGTAATGCGATTTATGAAAGATTGAATATTATTTATCTTGTTATTATGAACTGATGAAAAACCCTTAGTGTTCTTCATATATTTGCAATTATTGCATCTATTCCCTCCGCACCTAAATGGGCCTTTAACGCTCAACCAGGTTTCTCTTTCTTTATTATCTGGTGTTAGATACAGTGAGGGGGATACAATATTACTGATCGTACATGCTCGTCTTGATACAAATTGACATCCTTGCTGTAATATATTTTTTATTTTATCATCAGCTGTTGATATTGGCAAATATTTTTTAATAATATTGGAGACCTGATAATAGTCACTACTGTGCGAAATAGAGAACGTGATTTTATTAGAAATGTTATTCTTTGCCTTAGAACTAAACAATAACTGTTCTCTTGTTTTTGCTGATGCTATATTTTTGCTCTCTGAATAATTGGCAAAGTTAACCCCCTCCTTTTTAAACGTTCAGAAATTACACAACATTCTCTGTCAAATGAATAGGAATCACTGCAACTCCTACGGGCACGTATAAACTCACCCACAGGTAAATTATTTACCACATGTTTGGGGTGACAACTTGAAGCCTGTAGGATGGAATTCCCACTAGTGGGTTTACAATAGAGGGACATAGCTATTCAATTGGTAATAATATTACCCCTTAAATTGATATCCAAAAAAGAAATGCAATAATTCTCTATTTGATAGGTGAATTTAAGATTAAGAACTTTTTGGATAGGAAATCAATGACATCCTGCTCACTGCCAGTCCATATGAGCAGGGTGTCATCGATATACCTCCCATACCAATCCTCTCGGAAGGGGTTGAGTGTACTGTACAGGTATTTCTCTTCCCAACATGGGATGTACATGTTTGCCAGGGAAGGTGAGAAACACGAGCCCATGGGGAATCCCTGTATTGGTTTCAAAAATACTTTATTAAATGAAAAAAGTTATTAGATAGTAAAAAACGTGTCACCGATCGTATGTATAGTCCGTGAATCTGTGCATATGGCTCTCAAGAGCAATTAACACCCTATCATGTCGTATGTTTGCGTAAAGGGCTGATATATTGCAAGAATCCCATTTATACTGTTGATGCCACTTCATTTATGTCATTATTTTAAGGACCTCCTTAGTGTCCTGTAAATACGAAGGCTCATTCATCCCCGGAGTTCATCACATTTTTACTCGGGTAAGGACTGGCCTTTCATTAAAAGTGCCCCCCATATTACTTTGTGGCAAGCATTGGCAATACTTTCTGATAAAGAGGGAGACTTTTTAATACCTACTTCTCCTCTTTGTCCGATATTTCATGCGTTACTGTACTGCATAAAGAGATTTTTCCCATTTCCAATCATTTCTGGGATAGGTTCATTAACAGAACGTCTCAGTAGCTGGCTGGATGCATTTCTCCTACCGATTGTTAGAAAGATGCCTGGATATTTACAGGACACTAAGGAAGCCCTTAAAATAATGACATAAATGAAGTGGCATCAACCATATAAATGGGTTTCTTGCTATATATATATATATATATATATATATATATATGCCCTTTACACAGACATACCACATGATAGGGCGTTAATTGCTCTTGAGAGCCATATGCACAGATTCACGGACTATCCATACGAGTTGAAACAATTTATTCTATCAGTGACACAATTTTTGCTAATAAAATAATTTTTTTTTTTACAAATACAGGGATGCTCCATGGGCTCGTGTTTTAGCACACATATGCAAAATCCCTGCCAATGCAAGGCGAGGAGTTGTTGCGAATAAGCCCCTTTATATGTGTGTCCCCCTGTTAGTGAGTCTGATCAGCTCCCCTACAGGACACTACACATATGCTCAGGTAATTGTGCAGCGGTGGATTCTGCCTGGATAGGCAAGGGGTTACAGCAATGTTATGTTATCATCCAATGATGTTCCACAGTTTGTAACTGGAGTGTGATTGGAGAAGGAGACCACCTGACTAGGGAGTAACTAAACCCTTAGTCAGGGGAGGAGTTAGTCAGTCAGAGCTCAGGGAAAGTTCTAGAAACTTCAGAGAGAGCATATCTCTCAGGCCCAGCTCTCACCACAGGAGAAGCTACTAGGCCTTAGCTTCACAACTTCACATAGAGTGACACTAAACTACAAACAGGACAAAGCTGCAGCATCCAGGATTGGACACAGCTACATCCCAGCCTGCCCCTGCATCCAGGCTGGTGAGACAACTCCTGAGGTTCCTCTCCAAAATCACTCCAGTACTGCTTTTGTACCCAATCGTTTGGCGTGTTGTTACCGTTGGTTGAATAAAGAACTGTAAGTTACTTTTATGCACAACATTGCCTACGTCTGGTTCCTGCTACAGCTGCATCACCACCAAGGGCGCCCCATCTATCTACCAGTGACACATACTAAAGACTTTAAGGGCTGCCCCAGGGAGAACCAGTACTACAGCCTCTACATCATTTATTTTGCCAACACCACCTGCTGGAGACCTGCCAGGCTGTAGGACAGCCCTCTGGTCCCCATACCAAGCACCGTGCCTAGGCCGCAACCGCCAGCCACTCCGGTATTCTGGGCCCCGGCTGTCTCCAGGCCCCAAAAAAAGGCTAGGCCCCGCTGGGGGATGTTGCACATATATATCTCATGGTGGGAAGAGAAATACCTGTACAGTACACTCAACCCCTTCTGAGAGGATATACATTGGTATGGGAGGTATATCGATGACACCCTGCTCATATGGAGTGAGCAGGTTGTCATTGATTTCCTATCCTATATCAACCAAAATTATCGTAATCTAAAATTCACCTATAAAATAGAGAATTATTGCATTTCCTTTTTGGATATCAATTTAAGGGGTAATATTATTACCAATTGAATAGATACCTCCCTCTATCGTAAACCCACTAGTGGGAATTCCACCCTACAGGCTTCAAGTTGTCACCCCAAACATGTGGTAAATAATTAACCTGTGGGTGAGTTTATACGTGCCCATAGGAGTTGCGGTGATTCCCATTCATTTGGCAGAAAATGTTGTGTCATTTCTGAACGTTTAAAAATGAGTGGGTACACTTTGCCAATTATTCAGAGAACAAAAAATATAGCATCAGCAAAAACAATGGAACAGTTATTGTTTAGTTCTAAGAATAACATTTCTAATAAAGTCACGTTCTCTACTTCGTACACTACTGCCTATTATCAGGTCACCAATATTATTAAAAAATATTTGCCAATATTGACAGCTGATGATAAAATAAAAAATATATTACAGCAAGGATGTCAATTTGTATCAAGACGAGCATGTACGATCAGTAATATTGTATCCCCCTCACTGTATCTAACACCAGATAATAAAGAAAGAGAAATCTGGTTGAGCGTTAAAGGCTCATTTAGATGCGGGGTGGGGGGGAATAGATGCAATAATTGGAAACATATGAAGAACACTAAGATTTTTTCAGCAGTTCATAATAACAGGATAAATAACATTCAATCTTTCATAAATACGAGCTATATTGTATATCTTGTTACCTATACCTCCTGTGACATACAATATGTTGGCAGTACCATTCGCCCCCTAAAGAAACGCATAAGTGAACATATCTATGATGGCTTAAATTTGAGTGAAAAACACATATCTAGCCTATCGAAGCACTTCTTACAAGTACATGGGGGTGACGTGTCCTGTTTTTCAGCGGCAGGCATAGAGAAAATTAACTTTCAGATAGGGTTGGTGACATGCATTGGAAGCTACGCAATCGCAAAGCTTTCTGGATCCTGAATCTTATGACAAGGAATACGAAAGGTTTAACCCCTTAACGCTCTGCGCCGTAGCTCTACGGCGCAGAGGTATAAGGGATGTATGAAGAGGGCTCACGGGCTGAGTCCTCTTCATACAAAGGTGGGGGTTTTTGCATTTTGCACAAAACCCCCACCGCTAATAACCGCGGTCGGTGCTTGCACCGATCGCGGCTATTAACCCCCTAAACGCCGCCGGCAAAGTCGCCGGCGGCGTTTAAAAGACGGCGGCGCGTGGGCGCCGCCATCTTTTTTTCGATCGCCACGCCCCCGAACGTCATCGGGGGGCGGCGATCAGTTGCCATGGTAGCCTCGTGTCTTCTTTTGACACGAGGCTATCTGGCAGCTGCATATTCGTTACAATGAGCCAGTGGCTCATTGTAATGAATGTGCTGCAAAAATGCCATATATTGCAATACAGAAGTATTGCAGTATATGGTAGCAGCGATCTGACTATCTAGGGTTAATGTACCCTAGATGGTCTAAAAGATAGTGAAAAAAAAAAGAAAAAAAAAAGTTTAAAAAATAAAAAAAATTAATAAAATATTAAAAGTTCAAATCACCCCCCTTTCCCTAGAACGGATATAAAACATAACAAACAGTAAAAATCACAGACATATTAGGTATCGCCGCGTCCCAAAATGCCCGATCTATCAAAATATAAAAACGGTTACGGCCGGCGGTGACCTCCGAGGCGGGAAATGGCGCCCAAATGTCCGAAATGCGACTTTTACACCTTTTTACATAACATAAAAAATGAAATAAAAAATGATCAAAATGTCGCACAGACCTCAAAATGGTAGCAATGAAAACGTCGCCTCATTTCGCAAAAAATGACCCCTCACACATCTCCGTGCGCCAAAGTATGAAAAAGTTATTAGCGTCAGAAGATGGCAAAAAATTTTTTTTCTTTTTTGTACACATTCGTTTAATTTTTGAAAATGTATTAAAACACAATAAAACCTGTATAAATTTGGTATCACCGCGATCGCACCGAACCAAAGAATAAAGTAGGCGTGTTATTTGGAGCGAAGAGTGAAAGTCGTAAAAACTGAGCCCACAAGAACGTGACGCACGTGCGGTTTTTTTTCAATTTTTCCACATTTGGAATTTTTTTTCAGCTTTGCAGTACATGGCATGTTAAAATAAATAACATTACGGGAAAGTAAAATTTGTTACGCACAAAATAAGCCCTCACACAGGTCTGTACACGGAAAAATGAAAAAGTTATGGATTTTTGAAGTTGGAGAGCGAGAAATGAGGCGAAAAACCCTCCGTCCTTAAGGGGTTAAACAATAGAACAGATCTTATGTACCTTATTGATTGAATATCGTAATAACAACCAAAAGTATTTTTATATAGATCTGTTTTTTTGAATATTTGTTGTTTCTTAATATCCATTCTCTTTAGGATACACATGCATGTTTGGAATCTTTCCAAATGCGCACGTTGCAATTAGTAGAATGTCCATCAGATGGTATGTGTCTCTCTCTGCTTTTAAATGTGTTTGTTATTTGTGTATTGCTCAGACCATGATTAAGAACTGGATATGATAGTTTGAAGCGCCTAGGTCGTGTTTTGGGATAATTGACCATATGTCTCTTTTTTATACTATGAAATAAACCTTATGAATTTTTAGAAAACTAAGAAGATTCCAGAAGTGCAGGATTTGTACTTTTTCTCTGAACTTCTGATTGTATTTATGCCTTCTAAGTACAATCGGGACACCAAGTTGTGCAGGGGCTTCATCACCCTATGTTCACTGCACATCAAGCTGATGCCTACACAGTCTTGGCATGGGCCATCCCTCTCTGGGACAAGAACGACCCGGTCACTGCCAAAATCACTGCTTTCCTCGCTGAATTACGGCCTGTCTTCAAGGATGTCAAGGGACTTGTCAGTTGGCGACTACGCGGTTCAATTCCCGCATTCTTGCCTCCGGTCTCTTTTGGAATGAAGTGGCCTTGGCCGACTGTCTGGTCGAATCAAAGACGCCCAGTCTTCAAGGGTTCTACCGTCTGCTCTGACTCTTTACACAGCTGACTTCAGCCTTAACACGGACCTCTTCCATCTTCAGAAATTCTTAAATGACTCGGTTATAGTGAGCTGCATAAAGTACGGTAACGACAAGCACTATGGGGACACCCTCAACTTACTTGTAGTATGGATTGAACACAATAACCTCGTCCTCAATACTGAAAAAACTAAGGAAATGATAATTGACCTATGAAGGTACAAAACAGCTCCAAACAAGTGCAATCACCATCAAACAGCAAGCCATTGAAAGTGTTAGAAATAACCTAGGTGTCATAATCGGTGACAAACTAGATTGGTGTGAAAACTGCAGTGTAGCAACTAAAAAAGCAGCAAGATCTTATTTTCTCAGGAAACTCAGGTCCTTCAATGTATGCAACAAGATCCTGAGAATAGCAAGTGTGCTATTTTTTGCTATCAATTGTTGGACAGGCACTATCAAGGGAGGAGAATAAAGGGCACTGTTGGCCTCCCACTGGGTTGGTTTTAAGGAAAGACGGCAGGAAAGAAGCATCAACAAATTCACCGCAATTACAACCAACAAATCCCACTCACTGTACCAATACATAGCAAATCATCTTAGCACACTCAGCGAGCCCTACCGCCAAATCAATTGCTGTACGGAGAGATTTCGTAACTCCTTCATTCCAAAACCTATCGAAATATACAACAAAACCACTAGCTCCCACAGGACTATCAGTAAAGTTGTATTGTATTGAATGCCTCATGAGAGTAAAGCCTCTTCACGTCTGAACATACCTGTCCTCCTCAGTTCTGGGACAGGTAGCCAGTTTAAGGCTTCTGCCTTCCTGGATTCCAGCTCTTCTTGTGATCTGAATGCCAGTCAGGCTGTCTTGTGGCACTTCATCCTGAGACTTCTCCGGTCTCCTTCAAGCCCCTAGTGCAGTGATGGCAAACCTTTTAACTACAGCCAAAACCCTATTTTTTTTTCGCAAAGTGCCAATGCGACAAATTAAGCAGTAATTTATTACTCCTTACTCTTTCACAGGTTTAAATTGTATAGGCACCTGAGGACACCAATACGGTAGAAAGAAGGAGAAGAAGTTTGGATTATCATTGTAGATCCTTCTGGGTTGCCTTGGACTGCCAGAGGTCTTGAGTCCTGTCTGGCGAACCCCGCCCTGGGGTGATGGCAAGGGTGCCCATAAAGAGGGCTCTGAGTGCCACCTCTGGGACTCTTGCCATAGGTTCGCCACCACTGCCCTAGTGGATCTTCCCGCTTCGTATATGGACTTTGCTGATGTCTTCTAGGAGAAGCAATTGGAGACTCTACCACCACACCAAACCTATGACTGCCCTATGGAATTTTTTCTAGGCACGTCTCCTCCACAGGGTCCTCTTCCCCTGCCGGTACTGGGTTCTTCTTCATGGCCAAGAAGGATGGCTCACTCCATCCATTCATAGATTATCACGGACTTAAAAAAAATCACTGCCTCTGATCACAGAGCTCTTTGACCGCCTACGTGGAGCCATGGTCTTCACCAAATTAGACCTACGTGGGACTTATAATCTCATCCGCATCAGAGAAGGTAATGAATAGAAGACAGCTTTCAATACTTGTGATGGACACTTTGAGTATTTTGCCATGCCGTTTTGACTATGTAATGCACCAGCCATATTCCAGGAGTTTGTTATATAACATTTTCAGAGACCTGCTAAATACCAGTGTTGTGGTCTACCTGGATGATATCCTGGTATTCTCTGCTGACCTCCAGTCCCATCAGGTTCATGTACATTTAGTCCTAAGGGCCAGCTGCCTGTATCATAAGCTTGAGAAGTGCTTAAGGTTGATTAGATTGTGAGCCCCATTGGGGACAGGGACTGATTTGGCAAGCACTGTGAAGCTCTGCGTAATCTGTGTGCGCTATATAAATAAAGGAATTATTATTTTTATTATTATAAGCTCCTTTTTCACCAAAAGAATCTTCCTTTCCTTGGGTATATCTTCTCTGACAAGGGACTATGTATCCCACGAAATTGTCGGTGGTACTTCAGTGGCCTTGACCACTTATACTTCGTGCCATCCAGAGATTCCTGGGCTTCGCTAATTACTACAACAGTTCATACCACATTTTTCCTCCCTCCTGTCTCCCATTGTGGCACTGACCAAGAAAACCACCAATTCTAAGCTCTGGCGTCCGGCGGCTGAAGAAGCTTTACCCAAGCTTAAGTCTGCCTTTGCCTCTGCTCCTGTACTCACTCGGCCCGATACGGAGAAACCGTTCCTGCTAGAGGTTGACGCCTCCTCGGTAGGAGCTGGAGCTGTTCTAAGCCATGAAGGGCTCAAAGGCCGAACTCTCACATGCGGCTTCTTCTTGAAAGCCTTTTCAATCACAGAGAGGAAGTACTCCATAGGTGATCAGAAGCTTCTGGCCATTAAGTTTGTCTTGGAAGAGGGGCGGTATCTTCTGAAAGGAGCTCATCATCTGGTCTTTATTTATACTGACCAAAAAATCTCCTGTATCTCCAGACCGCTCAGTGCCTCAACCCACAACAGGTTCATTGGTCCCTCTTCTTCTCTCACTTCAACTTCCTCATCCATTTCCGGCCAGCTGAGAAGAATGTCAATGCCGATGCTCTTTCATCTGCTTCCAATGTAATGGGGGATGACCCAGTTCCTTGATGTATCGTTCCTCCTGAACGGCTTGTTGTTGCTGCTCCTGTGGATCTGCAGCAAATTCACCCTGGCAAGACATATGTCCGACCTGTTCTCCGGAAGAGGATATTATCGTGGGGATATTGCTCTTTTGTGGCTGGGCACCCTGGGGTGCAGAGATCTGTCGCTGTCATCTCTAATTTCTACTGGTATTCAAGAAAACCTGGAGGGTGAGGACAATCAGAATGATCCGTATGTCCCACCACAAGGAAATAAGCACAAAGAAAAGTGCAACCCTAGTGTAATTCTGTTATGCAATGATAAGTGAATATTAAAATTGCAAGACTCTCACCTGGAGCAGGGTGAATATCGGACTTGATTTATACAGTGGCAGCGAGTCCGAGAAGTCCGTGTCTGCACCGGGACCAGGAGCCCAGGGAACGGAGGCAAATCATGCAAAACCCGAAGTAGAAAGATAAGGAACGGACCGGTGTTCGGGTCTTCAATGGATCACATTTTTCGATTGTATTATGCCTGATGAAAGCTCCGGTCTCAAACCAACAAGTCTTCTACTGCCACTGCCTATACACAGCTGTCCATGGACTCACATGATCATGTTTGTGTGTTTATTATGCCTTCTTCCGGTAATACGGTCATCTGGGTGGTCACAGACTGTTTCTCTAAAATGCCCCACTTTGTTCCCCTGCCTGGTCTGCCATCAGCTCCTCATCTTGACAGCTTGTTCTTTCTCCAGTTCTTTCTTATGGACTGGAAGGTATTTGGTCCAGAGTAAAAATCTTGGGAGCCTGAAGACGACATTCTGGACCACAGCGTTCTTCAAAGGTTCCTTCAATACAAAAAGAGGGGGAGGTCGAAGGGGGGTACTGTCATGGGTGCTCTTTCAACCCAGGTCTAGGGTCGCCCGCACACCCGTGTGCCTTGGTGTGACGGAGCCTAATTGTCACTGGCCGGTCGCTTCCCTGCTATATAGCCTGCCTCTTCGTATGACTTCTGCCATATCTATTGTGACCTCTGCTTCATTTCCTGACCTCGATTCTCTGCCACCTGGCTTGACCGTCTGCTGCGCTCCAGACTCCGATCCTGTGCCGTGATCCTGACCTCCTGCCTGACTTTGACTCTGTCTGCCATCCTTGTTCCTTGGCCACTACCGAGAGCAAGTCCCATCTGTGGAGCGACTTGGTGGTATCCCGCAGCAGCAAGTCCAACCCGCTTTGCAGCAGGCTCTGGTGAATACCAGGTGCCACTTACACTCTGCTCCCAGGTGTCGGTTTACTCAATTGCTCGTGACAGTTCAGTGGGTCCACCACCACCGATCCCGACAAAAAGCTACCAGTTGCGGATCTGTGAGCCGTTGGTTTCTCAAACTAAAAACTCTAATGTACTTGTTTTGTTGCTTAGTTGTGCAGCGGGGCCTTCAACTTCTATTTCTACTCTGGTTAGTGCCTGTTTGTGCTCTCCTCTGAAGGGAGTAATAGACACTGTTGTAGGTCTTCAGTTGTAATATTTCAGTTTCTTGGGAACTTGTCACATGGAATGACCTTTATTTCTAAGAACAAATATAAACTGTCAAGATTCACAAAAAAAGTTTTTTTTGTTCTGGCCATTGTGAGAGTTTCATAAAACAAACAAATGTGATGCTCCAGAATCTCAACCAGCTCAAAGAAAGGTCAGTTTCATAGCTTCTCTAATCAGCCAAACTGTTTTCAGCCGTGCTAGCATACTTGAACAAAGGTTTTCATGGGTTTTCTAAACATCCATTGGCCATCTTGCACAGTTAGCAAACACACTGCGGCTCATTTACTAAGGGCTTTGCGCCGTACTAAGTTAAAACTGCTTGCACAGGTATTTAGGAAGTGTCTGCGCTGCTATTGCGTCGCACACAACCCTTTTGTGGCACAGCTGCGCTAGCCTCCATGCGACACAAATTAGGGGGCGTGTCGTCGGTCTGACTGATTTGGACTGAGCACCTTATTTAACATGCAAATTGTGTTGCACATGCAAATTGGGTGTCTGACACGCAGATAGGAATCCATTGTCGGGACAATAAACATGCGTGGTGTGCAACGCTTGACGGCATAGCAATCACCATCTCAGGACTCAAAGGTATGACACAGAGTTTTCAAATAGTAGTTTATCCATTAATTGGCTGGGAACATCTTATATACCAGTTGGGTGTGAGATTAATGCTTAATATATCTTTCTTTATATAATAGTCATTCAATATAGAGAAAGCATCAATGAAACGTGTTGAGGTTCAGCCCCCCCACATCCCATCTGTATTAGCCTTTATTAGTGTTCTATGTAACATGATGTGACTCGTTTTTCTTTGGGTTATCTATAATATGTGATTTTTATAGGTCCATGATTATTGTTGCTATATTACCAAAGCCGATCCAGGTTTTCTATAAAGATTTTAAATATGTACCAATTGGAGTAAAGAATATTGTGTGAGCAAATTACAAAAAAAAGAATATTGTGTGTCAGTACGAATATTTGATTAATGGTGGTCTGAAGAGAAATAAGGGGTCATTTATCAGAAGTGCCTGAGAGCAGAACTGTTCTAGGTGCTTGTTGCAAACAATCAGAGCAGAGCTTTCATTTTACAAACAGCTTTGGGAAAATTAAAGCTCTTATTCCACATAGTTCTTTTTGGATTTCTTTTAATGCCTGTGTGTTGATTATTTTGAGTTCACATTAGTTTTACATGGTTATACAAACTGTACACTAATACTCTACATTTTATCTAAGTATCATAATTTCAGTGTTGTTCCATGCCGTGCAGTTGATGTTGCAGAGAGCTGTGAGCTCTCTGCATCCTTACTGTTTACCTGCTGCATCTGCCAGCCTCACCACACAATGTGATGATGTCATCACGTCTGCCGGCATCACTGCACGCAGACAGCAGGAAGATGAGAGCTGCCAGGGAACGGGAAAGGTGAGTATGTGTTGTTGTTTTTTTACAGTGGAAACAAGCAGTTGAGGAAGAGAGGGGGTCCTTACGATAGGGGCCCACTGGATGAGCAGCCACAATATGAGGTTGGGGGGTGAGGGTGTCAACATATGAGGGGGCTACAATATGAAGGGGGTATAGAGTGGCACATTAGGAGTTTGGGGATGAGCTATTGGGTGGCCCACAGGATGAGATGGGAGGGGATGAGGAAAAGATGAAAGAAAGGTATATGAAGGGGAGATGGGGGCCCACAATATGAGGAGGAGATGGCGGTCCACAATATGAGGGAGAGAAGATGGGGGCCCACTGGATCATGGGGGCTAAAATATAACGGGGGGATGAGAGGCCACAAAATGAGCGGTAAATGATGGGGGGCCACAAGATGAGGGGGAGAGAAGAGACCACAATACAAAGGGGAGATGATGGGCCCACAATATGAGGGGGAAATGATGGGGGGGCAACAAAATGAGGGGAAAGATAATGGGCCACAAGATGAGGGGGAGATGAGAGGAGACACAAAATGAGCCACAAGATGTTGGAGAGATGAGGGGCTACAGTATGAGGGAGGTAAGGGAGCACAAAATGAGGGGCCATAAATGTGAAGGAAGGTTAGGGAGGACACAATATAAGCGGGAGAGGAGAGGCCACAATATCAAGGACACAAAAGGACACACTATGAGGCTTTGAGGGGCCATAATACGAGTGGGTGATGAGAGGCCACAATATGAGGGGCACAAGAGAGGTCACATTATAAGGGGTTGAGGGGCCACAGTATGAGTGGCCACAATATGAGAAGAACAAGAGGAGGGAGGGAGAGAAGAGAGCGGGGGCGCTCGATGTGTAGAATTTCTCAGTAATGGACAGATTGGTGCATATGCTAAGTGTGCACTCACCTTTTTATGTTGCGCAAATGGCACAACTCATATTATCGCATGTAGGATGAGGAGTGGAACGGGCTCATTAGACTCCTTTTAGGTCCTGGAGAAGAACCCGGCGCACTTCGTTCCAGAAAAAAGAGTTTTTTTATTCTTCAAATATGAAAACCATAAAATATATTAAAAAGCAAGACGCGTTTCGGATCCGGAATGGATCCTTCTTCAGTTGCATTACATGTTTTCGTTCTGGGTATTCTATATATACATAACTTTTTGGCGCGTTCCCGGTAACGAGACGGGAAACGTCATACAGGGTGGTGAACAGATAACTGATATAATCGATTTGGTACACTGATTGATAAATAAGACAAATAAATAATACATCATATATACATAATTTTAAAACCTCTATGGAGTTCAATACCTTAGCTTTTATATGGAGTAGAAAATCTCTGGTATTGGAGTTATCCCAAGTGTATCGGTATATCCCGTTTTTGGTCCGGTAACCAGTGCAAAAAACTACTAAGACGGATGCAGATTCGCGGAACTACATCTACGGAAGCCTAGAAAGGCCAAAAAGCTAATGTATGCTACGGAGGGCTGTGCTTGGTGTCCGCTGAGATGTATGGATTGTGTTTCTGCTGTGTAGAGGGTTTTAGTTCCTGCCGATTAATTGAAGATCATTATTCTACAGGTAAGTATGGATGTTGAATTTTCTGTGGTGGGGTCGTATTAATTCACTGATGGATATATGGAATATGTGCATGATATTAAAATTTATATTAGGATTGTTTCGGTGACCTCATTTAAGCCTAGTGGTTTGAGTGTCTTAAGTTTAAACATCCAATAAGTTTCCTTACGTTTAAGGACTTCGAATCTATTTGATGTTTCTTTATTAACGTGGTCTATTGGAGTAATATTATATTTAATGTCGTTTTTATGTTTAATTTCCATGTGTCTAGATAAACTGTGCTTATTGTTTTTATGTTGAATGTTAAACCTATGTTGATTAAGACGACAGTGAAGGGGTTGGGTGGTCCTTCCTATATACTGTAATCCACGCTGGCACTCGATTAGGTAAATTACGTAACGAGATTGGCATGTCATGTTGGTTTTTATGTGAAATTTTTCTTCGGAGTTGCTAGAACCGAATGTGGAGGTGCCGTGATTAATGACCTTGCAGCATTGGCAATTCTTGCTGTTGCATTTCATGACTTTTTTGACTGAGTTATCTGTATGAGTTTGTTTTTTCAGTTGTTTTGGTATGCTGGGGGCAAGTTTTGCTTTAACCCCTTAACGCTCTGCGCCGTAGCTCTACGGCGCAGAGGTATAAGGGATGTATGAAGAGGGCTCACGGGCTCTCTTCATACAAAGGTGGGGGTTTTTGCATTTTGCAGAAAACCCCCACCGCTAATAACCGCGGTCGGTGCTTGCACCGATCGCGGCTATTAACCCTCTCAACGCCGCCGGCAAAGTCGCCGGCGGCGTTTAAAAGACGGCGGCGCGGGGGGCAGCGATCGGTTACCATGGTAGCCTCGGGTCTTCTTTTGACACGAGGCTACATGGCTTATGCAGGTTCGTTACAATGAGCCAGTGGCTCATTGTAATGTATGACCTGCAAAAATGCCATATATTGCAATACTGTAGTATTGCAGTATATGGTAGGAGCGATCTGACCATCTAGGGTTAATGTACCCTAGATGGTCTAAAAAATAGTGAAAAAAAAAAGAAAAAAAAAAGTTTAAAAAATAAAAAAAATTAATAAAATATTAAAAGTTCAAATCACCCCCTTTTCCCTAGAACGGATATAAAACATAATAAACAGTAAAAATCACAAACATATTAGGTATCGCCGTGTCCCAAAATGCCCGATCTATCAAAATATAAAAACGGTTACGGGCGGCGGTGACCTCCGAGGCGGGAAATGGCGCCCAAATGTCTGAAATTCGACTTTTACACCTTTTTACATAACATAAAAATGAAATAAAAAATGATCAAAATGTCGCACAGACCTCAAAATGGTAGCAATGAAAACGCCGCCTCATTTCGCAAAAAAATGACCCCTCACACATCTCCGTGCGCCAAAGTATGAAAAAGTTATTAGCGTCAGAAGATGGCAAAAAAATTTTTTTCTTTTTTGTACACATTTGTTTAATTTTTGAAAATGTATTAAAACACAATAAAACCTATATAAATTTGGTATCACCGCGATCGCACCGAACCAAAGAATAAAGTAGGCGTGTGAAAGTCGTAAAAACGGAGCCCACAAGAACGTGACGTTTTTTTTTCAATTTTTCCACATTTGGAATTTTTTTTCAGCTTCGCAGTACACGGCATGTTAAAATAAATAACATTACGGGAAAGTAAAATTTGTTACACACAAAATAAGCCCTCACACAGGTCTGTACACGTAAAAATGAAAAAGTTATGGATTTTTGAAGTTGGAGAGCGAGAAATGAGCCGAAAAACCCTGCGTCCTTAAGGGGTTAAAGCAAAAACTTGCCCCCAGCATACCAAAACAACTGAAAAAACAAACTCATACAGATAACTCAGTCAAAAAAGTCATGAAATGCAACAGCAAGAATTGCCAATGCTGCAAGGTCATTAATCACGGCACCTCCACATTCGGTTCTAGCAACTCCGAAGAAAAATTTCACATAAAAACCAACATGACATGCCAATCTCGTTACGTAATTTACCTAATCGAGTGCCAGTGTGGATTATAGTATATAGGAAGGACCACCCAACCCCATCACTGTCGTCTTAATCAACATAGGTTTAACATTCAACATAAAAACAATAAGCACAGTTTATCTAGACACATGGAAATTAAACATAAAAACGACATTAAATATAATATTACTCCAATAGACCACGTTAATAAAGAAACATCAAATAGATTCGAAGTCCTTAAACGTAAGGAAATTTATTGGATGTTTAAACTTAAGACACTCAAACCACTAGGCTTAAATGAGGTCACCAAAACAATCCTAATATAAATTTTAATATCATGCACATATTCCATATATCCATCAGTGAATTAATACGACCCCACCACAGAAAATTCAACATCCATACTTACCTGTAGAATAATGATCTTCAATTAATCGGCAGGAACTAAAACCCTCTGCACAGCAGAAACACAATCCATACATCTCAGCGGACACCAAGCACAGCCCTCCGTAGCATACATTAGCTTTTTGGCCTTTCTAGGCTTCCGTAGATGTAGTTCCGCGAATCTGCGGCATCCATCTTAGTAGTTTTTTGCACTGGTTACCGGACCAAAAACGGGATATACCGATACACTTGGGATAACTCCAATACCAGAGATTTTCTACTCCATATAAAAGATAAGGTATTGAACTCCATAGAGGTTTTAAAATTATGTATATATGATGTATTATTTATTTGTCTTATTTATCAATCAGTGTACCAAATCGATTATATCAGTTATCTGTTCACCACCCTGTATGACGTTTCCCGTCTCGTTACCGGGAACACGCCAAAAAGTTATGTATATATAGAACACCCAGAACGAAAACATGTAATGCAACTGAAGAAGGATCCATTCCGGATCCGAAACGCGTCTTGCTTTTTAATATATTTTATGGTTTTTATATTTGAAGAATAAAAAACCTCTTTTTTCTAGAACGAAGTGCGCCAGGTTTTTCTCCAGGACCTAAAAAGAGTCTAATGGGCCTCTAGCAATAGAGACCACTCTACACAATATGAGAAGGAGATGAGAGACCAGGCTACAATATGAAGGGACACAAATTAAGGAGGAGATGAGGGGCCACTTTATTAGGGGGAGCTGGAAATTGAGTTTAATAAGAGTCTTGCCTTATTTCTATATTTACACAATGAGATTGAGTTGCATATTTAAATCCATTTGGAAAAACATGGAAAAACCCTTGTTGCTACTTACCAAATGTTAGCATTTAGCTTCAATCATTGGTGTTCACTGAGGAGATTCTTTGGATGCTCTGGAAATCTATGTAAAATTCCATTACATCTTGTGAACTTGGTCTAGGGCTGCTTTCACACTATGGGTGTCATCTATATTTAGTCAGGAAATTTGTGCACGTCTTGGTTTTGCCAGGTTTTTAAACTTTTTTGATTTACCTTAGAGGTTAATATATCGAGTCCGTGGGGTTTTGTGACCTTTTGTCAGATAAAAGTCGCAAAAAAGTAGCAAATTCTTCTGCAACCCCTTGTAAAGTTTTTCTAATGCCTGTGCTGGACTGCCATTTGTGACTTTTTTAACCATGATATGTGACAAAATTGTGACTTTTTCATAGGTCCACATCTGGATCTTAAAGGGAACCAGTCACCAGGAGACCTATTTTTAGCACTCCCCCAGTCCCCACAGAGCATAGTACATACACTGCCAAAGTGTTTTTGTATTAAAAATTGGTTTTACAGAAAAAAAGATATGTTATATTGTACCTTTCATTAGCATCTGCTGTGTGACTAGGCAGTTGCCTTTTGGGAGCAGCTGGAAAGGAGCAGTTCCCCCCCACCCTTGGGGAACAGCTTCTCCATGTGACCTTTTCAAATATATGAAAACACCCATCACTGGGCTTAGCGATGCCCCCTGCTCCTCTACAGCCAATCCCGAGTGTGGGGAGTTATTCATATATTTGAAAAGGTCACATGTTTCCCGAGGGTGGGGGGGACTGCTCCTTTCCAGTCCCTCCCAATAGGCAACTGCCTAGTCACACAGCAGATGCTAATGAAAGGTACAATATAACATATCTTTTTTTCTGTAAAACCTATTTTTTATACAAAAACACTTTGGCAGTGTATGTACTATGCTCTGTGGGGACTGGGGGAGTGCTAAAAATGGCTCTCCTTGTGACAGGTTCCCTTTAAAGTAATATCAGACACAAAACTGCACGGATAACCTTGCTAGGTGAGTGGTAAGGTCCAAGATTTAGGCTAAAATTTACAAATATGTGCCAAAAAATTTTGCAAATATAGATAGATGACCCGCTATGTGTTTCAACTGCATTTTAAAAAATTGCAAACACAACAGGAAAATGCAACTTAAAATACATGTGCGTTTTTACCATCATTAATACTGATGGTAATTTTTGTGATATTTTCCATGCAGCAGTAGGTGGGCCCCCGGAAACAATTTCATTGGTGGGCCCTAGACCCCCAGTCCGACCCTGGCTGTGCCCATACATTTAACCTATATTAAACCTTATTTATTGTCTAGCTGTTCCTTCCATGCCATAAACTTTAAAAATTAGTCTGCAAATTAGTCTGAAATTCTCAGGGCTACGGCTACATCTCATTGGACCCAGAAGTTACCTAGATGATTGCAGAAGACGCTGGGCAGTGAAACTGTAGAAATAGGCGCTGTCACTGCTATGTGATCTCCTAACATCAATCAAAGCACATCAGCCTGCAAAGCCAAAAAAACAGTGCAAAGTCAGATGCAAGTGAGCAGTGCGAAAATGAGCTGCAGAGTGTCTGTTCCTCATCCTGGAAAGCAAGGGTGAAGGCTAGAGGTAGCACAGCTGAGTGCAGTGTCAGACAGAAAAACAATGGAGCAGCTTTAATAAGCTGTCTGAATGGCATGGCATTTTTTTCACCAACTTCAAATCATTTTGAAATTTTTTCCTGCTTTCCAGTACCCGGCATGAAACGTTAAATACCGTCTCTTTTAAGTGCAATTTGTTATGTAGAAAACAAGCCCTCATAAAACTCTTTACATCGAAATATAAAAAAATGGTTTTAGAATTTTGAAGGTGGGGAATGAAAAATGGAAACATAAAAAACAAAAAAGGCCTTTTTGTTAAGGGGTTAAATAATATCAGTTTATGTGACTACCCGTTGGAGCCCATTTACTAAAAACAGTGCACAGTTTGCCAATGTATTGTGCAGGGGGCACTAGATTAAGGATCTCTGGAACCCATTCTTCATGAATCTGGCGCCCCCTGCACTGCTCCGACAGAGTGCACCAACTTTTTTTGATGCACCTTTAACATGGGGCATGTGACACATTTTTGTCAGACTTTGCATGTTAAATCTGGGGCACAGTTCGACTGCGCATCCGAACACCCATTTCAGTGAAGAATTTTGACTGATGACATGAGGAACAGCGCAAGCAGTTTGCACTAGAAAGAACGTGTAAAGTCCGACATAAAACTGGCACAGGGGCTTTAGTAAATCTTGGCCATTGTTTTTCTGGTGGATGTGTCTATTCATCCTATCATTTTGTTTTGCTTACCCCTCTTTTGCCCTATACTACCTTTACTAATGTGTCCTTAGATCCAGACCCACGTCTCCCATGTTGCATATGCTTTCGTATTATCCTATCTTCAATCCCTATGGCTATGGAAGACTATTACCATACAAAGATATAGAAACATTATTTGGGACAGGTAGAAATGTTTTCTTCCACTACTTACAATTGAGAGATGCATATATGAAGACGGTAGATAAAACCTGTTTTCTGGTTCACAAAAACATGATGGTTGATCAAAATTTTCTTTAACTGGAAAGGGAAAATAACAATTTCACAGATATATAAGGTTTTGCTTAAAGAGAGGACAAAGGAATTACTATTTAAGAATAGTTCACAGTGGGAAAAAGATGGTGTTTGCCTTACACAAAACCAATCGAGGGAATCTATCAGAACATTGTCACCTCTTCGCTGAACATAAGAATCATAGAATGGTTCAATTTAACTTTATTCGTAGGTTATATTACACCCCTTTACTGCTTAGCAAAATTAGGAACAACGACATATCTGTATGTCCACGATGTGAGAATTTGGGTGCAGATTTTATTCACATGTGTTGGTCATGTCTGTACATCAGAAATTTCTGGCAGGTTGTACACAAGATTGAACATAATGTGGGATGTTCAATACCATGCTCTATTGAAACTTTAATTTTAAACAAGCTACAATATGATAAAATGCCCTCAATATCTAGAGTACAAAAATCCATTATTTGCAAAATGTCATCAATCGCTAAGATATTGGATGAAACGATTCCCCCCGACCCTTGCTAACTGGTTGGTGCTATATAAAAAAAAATAAAGCATACAAGAAAGCGTATTATGATAAAAACAAGAAACTGAAACACTGGGAAGAGATATGGAGAGAGTAATTCTTTTTTTCTTCTCCACCCTCCGAGCAGAGGGAACACTGAAATTTTCTTTTTTCCTAGGTACTGTAATTGATAAATAAGTGGTTCAATATAATACTATAAAATGAACAACACTATCTTGGTGATGGAAAGAATTGACAATGTAAAGTTATGTAACTAACCAGTGTCATATTTATATAACAAAATGTAAAACATTTTTTTTTTTTTTTTAAAAAGACATTTTTCTTCAACAACCACACTTTTCTCTCTCTTTCCAGCCAAAGAATTTTCACAGAGCTTTTCACGGGTCATCTAGCCTGCACGCCCACCAAACATAAGGGGGTGGATTTTTGGCTCTTCAAACATGTCAAGTTCTCACAGGAGGGTCTTTTAAATCTTATGTGTAGTTACCTAATGATAAATCATGAATAAGACTCCACGGCTATCTGACGTGATAAGCACCCCCCGGATAGCACACAGTAGGATTTATACTCCAAAAGATTTTGGCTTGGGGGTCACCAACCTATTGAAATACTGTATTACTATGTTGCTAGGATATGACATCTATTTATACCTGCCACTATCCACTGTGGGTGGAGATTGAAGCCTGAGCTATATGCCCAGCCCCAATTGAAACTATACTGTGGTTGAAACCAAAACATAGCCCTGTGGGATACTCTCCTGAAAAGACATGCTTTAATTTCTCCACATATACCTCTAGCCTGAACAGGGCTGGTACCAGAATCTGCTCTCTCTAACACCTGCAATCACATGACTGTGGCATGCAAGGGGCTTCTACTCTCATTGTACCCATTGTACATACCGCAACCCACGTGCCATTGATACTCACCAATGCTTAGAAACCTTGCAGTCTTCACTGTCCTCCATCTCCTACTCCATGGGGGTCATTTACTAAGGGCCCGATTCGCGTTTTCCCGACTTGTTACCCGAAATTTTCCGCTTTGCGCCGATTTACCCTGTATTGCCCCGGGATTTCGGCGCACGTGATCTGATTGTGGCGCATCGGCGCCGGCATGCACGCGACGGAAATCGCGGGCGTGGCAGTAAAAAAAACCGACGGATTCGGAAAAACCGCTGCATTTACCGCCGCTTACCTTCACCCACGATGGCTCCGTGAACTTCAGTGCATTCCGACGCTCTTCAAAGCAGCAGCGACACCTGGTGGACGTCGGAGGAACTAATTTAGTGAATCCCAGCCGGACCCGAATCCACCACCACTGGATCGCAAATGGACCGGGTAAGTAAATCTGCCCTACGTGTCATAAGCTGGCTACTAATCACTATAATCGTGCTGTCAGAAGCATCCTAGGTGAGATGGCACCAATCTCTAATCCAAAATATTTAACACAGACACAGGAAACCTTGGCAGATAGACAAAACACGTATGCTTCAGCAGTGCTCCAGGAGGTCCATACTTCTGTGGAGAAAATCACACAAATCTGCAGACTTTATACACTTCGAATTTATGCTCAGAACTTTGCCCTTTCACTAATCTAATATACTCTCTTTCTAACAATTCTAAAAGGTTCTTCAATACTCTTCACTGTAACTGACACCAAAGGTACAGTCACCTGTCACAGGCCTTGGGGCTGAAGTTCTGGCCACCAACTTTAAACATAAATTTGATTGCATTTGCAAGGAAATAATTTCTCAATCCACTTACTCCATTAATCAGCTTCCCTCCAATACCTTAGCCTGTTCGCTTTCCTCCTTTGAGACAGTCACAGAAGAAGCATCCAGGCTCCTTTCCTCCGCTCGCTCCACTTCCTGCATCAGTGAGACATCCCCTCCCATCTTGTACAGTTTCTCTGCCCAGCAGTCACTTCTCACCGTACCTCAAATCTTCAACCTCTCTCTCTCTGTCTTATGGTGTTGTTCCATCTTCTTTCAAGCATGCAGTTACCCTATTACTAAAGAAACCATCCCCAGACCCATCCAGGGCTATGAACTATCGACCAATCTCCAAATTCACCCACTATCTCTCAGCTAACTCCCTCCTTGATCTGGTTTTCGTTCTATGCACTCTACTGAAACTGTTCTTTCTAAAGTCTCCACTGATCTACTCACTGCTAAATATAAAGGTGACTATTCTCTCCTCGTTATTCTGGATCTCCCTGCAGTATGATACTGTGGAGTAACTATTGGAGAAACTGGCAGAGAGGAGAGGCTGAGGAGATGCAAGGAGACAGATGTTCTTCAGGCAGCAGGTTGTAGTAAGGGCCTGAATCTGAGGCTTAAAGGAGAAGGCAGAGTCAAAGATAAGTCCAAGGCAGCAGACTTTAGGGACTGGGGACAGTGTGGAGCCGTAAATTGTGACAGTTAGGTTTGGTGGGAGGAATGTGTTAGGTGGAGAAAAGATTATGAAATCTGTTTTGTCCATGTTAAGTTTTAGAAAACAGGAAGAGAATGAGGAGGATATGTCTGAGGCACTTTGGAATTCTGGCTAGAAGAGAGGAGATATCTGGACCAGAAATATAGATATTTGTGTAGTCTACATAGGAGTGGTATTGAAAGCCATAGGACTTATATTAGATGTCCTAGGCCACAGGTGTAGATGGTGAAGAGTTGGGGTCCTAGGACAAGACATTGAGGGATGCCAACTGATGTGAGGTGAAGAAGTGGTATGGGAGTGATAAACATTGAACATCCAGTGGAGAGGTATGAGGAGATCTACAGTAAGTGAGGGCCAGTTCAGTGATGCCAAGAGAACATAGCGTCTGCAGGAGGTCATTAGAGACTTTGGTCAGAGCAGTCTCAGTCGAGTGATTAGGTTAAAAACCAGATTATAGTTTGTCAAGGAGCAAGTTGTACAAAAGGTAGGAAGATAGTTCTAGATGGACATGTTGGGACTTATTTACTAAGGGTTGCGGATCGCACTTTCGTCAGACTCTTCTTATTCAGGTATTGAACGGCTTGGATGATTTTATACATTTGTTTGGTGGGATGACATAAGACACCCGTGTCTGTCCTATGGCATCATTGATCACAGCCTGCCAAAGGCAGCAGATAAGTGGTATGTTAACCATGTACTGGAATATAGTTGCATTGCAGTATATTGTATGAACAACTAAACACAGTAGATGTGCTGAAAAACTGAAATAAATAAATATAATTTGAAATATAAAAAAATATGTAAAAATACTTTAAGAAATAAATTCTTAGGGGTACATTTATCACCTGAAATCATTATTTACTTGAAATAATCACAGCACATTAAACCCTTTATGTCAGCTCCAAGCCAAGGGGATGTGGAGGGGAATTAATGGGGGTGCATCCAGCAGTGGATAACGCCAGCGCAGGGCAGAGCACAAGTGAAAGTTTGTGGCATATGTATACGCCAGTAGGACCTGGCATAAAATATATGCTGTGAAGTCTCCCTGCCAGATACATCAAAAGGCCTTTTTAATGTATCCAGCAACACTGGAGATTTCATCATGCGCTGGTGTACGACAAATCTCCCCCATAAACATAAATATAGGTATCCCCTGATCTATCAAATTAAATAATTATGCCACTTGTTGAACGCTGTAATGGAAAAATTAAATACCAATCTCCACTTCTTCTCCATTATGTTACCAATAAATATTTGAATAATAACTTATATTTATGACATAAATGAAAATCTCAGTTCATTAGGAAACATTGTTTCCTCATACAGTTATGTACAAGAAAGTATAAAATATTATAGGTGTCCCTAAAGATTTTAATCTTTTTAATACTACTGTAACATAATAAATATTTTTAAATTTGTTATTTCTGTGGTATTAACCCAAAGAATAAAGAGGCCATTGTAATTTTACCAAAATAATCGCAACTGTATTTTTTCTTCCATTTCGCATTCAGCATTCTTCTCAAGCTTTCCTGTACACTGCATGGAATACTAAATATTTCCACTAGGTGGTACAATTTGGAACAAGGTACAACCCCCCACGCTTTGTAAATGTTAAAAAAAAATTAACCTTTTTGTAAGTTGGGATATGCAAAAATAGAAAGAGGCTACATTTTTAAAAGGTTAAAAGATGAGGGTCACAAGCTCACAACTTATATGTTCTCTCATAATTTATACCCGAAACTGGTACGAAGTTTAGTACATCGATACATCACAAAGTTTAAAAGTTGAAGATACAAACTGCAGCAGTAGTTGACATTCACAAGTTAATTTTGAGTCACTACAGTTTAGTCTCAGAATGTGGTTGAAATTTATTAATCCAGCCTGCTACTAATGTAAATAACTCTAAATTCCCAAATTCAGCTAAAATATTCATTGTACCGTGTTAGCCAGTGATCAAAAGGTGAAATATGAGAATCCTCAGTTGATGATGCCATTTATTGGCTAACTAAAAAGGTGATAACAATTGAAAGCTTTCGGGACTACTCAGGTCTCTTCATCAGGAAGGGTATAAGAAAACAACTGAATAGAAAACAAACTTATACACTTTGTCCATTTGTTTATAAATTCATTTTCTATTCAGATGTTTTCTTAAACCATGCCTGATGAAGTGATGAAGAGACCCGAGTAGTCTTGAAAGCTTGCAATTGTTATCACCTTTCTAGCTAGCCAATAAAAGGTATCACCAACTGAGGACTCTTTCATCTTTCAAATTCAGCGACAGTTTCATAAATGTGCCTTGGATTTCCCACTCAGGCAGAAAAATGCATTTTGGACATGTGCTAGCTGTTGTTTCAACAGCTAGCACACATCCCTTTATCCTTCTATGGGATAACATGCATGGTTGAAGTTTCTGTGGGGTGAATTGCTTGTGCACCAGTGTATGATTGAAGCCACGCTCCCCCGTCTAAGGTCTAATCCTCCTGATGTTTCGGACATTGGGGAAAACTGTGTTTTGCTCAAAAACCTCCAAGCATTCAATTGTCCACTCCGCCCCTTCAATCCCTCTTGGTGTGGAGGTGCCGTGAAAGGGAAAATAATCACAATTACTGGTGTTTCTCCAGTAATTGTGATTATTTCAGGGAGAGTACACCAAAAAACTGGTGTACAATTCCTGATACTTGTTCCTGTTTGTGTGAGCCAACTACTTGAGACGGAAATTATGGAGCATGTCCTATTCCTACATGGTGTGGCTCAGCACTTGAGCAGAGCTCACCCACCAATGACACACAGACCTGTTTGTGGGCAGTGAAAAGCGCACAAGTTTTCTTAGTTAGGGAGTAGTATAGAATTACAAGTCACAAAGGGTATCTGCACGTTAGCGATTTTGTTCTAGAAGCATATTACAGTAGCATTGAAGTACATGTGATTTGGAAAAAGTAATGTAGATAATGCATATTTCTCTGTGCAGAAATTGTTACTCAAGCATTAACTAAAATAGTGATTATGCCACAGTTATTGTGACTCCTTGCATATTTTTGCATATTACATTGTAGACTATAAAAAAAAAAATTGATGCAGATTATTTTCATTACAATCCACAACTTGTACAGATACCCAAACTTGTTACAGTTTTGTTTTTGTGAACTAAGATCATTGCAATGGGTTTATCATTCTCAGAA
The DNA here is from genome assembly GCF_040894005.1 of Engystomops pustulosus. Classification (NCBI taxonomy): domain Eukaryota; kingdom Metazoa; phylum Chordata; class Amphibia; order Anura; family Leptodactylidae; genus Engystomops; species Engystomops pustulosus. The sequence goes on along the minus strand of NC_092414.1, from coordinate 40,939,656 downwards.
GATTTTTTTCAAAGCATGATAATTGGGAAAAATCAACCAAACCTATGTCTATGTGGGATTCTTTGACATATCGGGGCTTATTTACTAAGGGTCCGTGGATCGCATTTCTGTCGGACTTCCCGACGTTTTTGGGGATTGCTTGACTTGGACAGGTATTAAGAAAGGGGTTGTGTTGCACCCGGTCAGATTTTGCCGCAATCGCGTCGGCTTTCATGCGACAGATCCGACGGATTCGGACTGAGCGTGGGATTTAACTTTCAAATTCTGTCGCAAGACATGGACTTACATACATCGGGAAGAAGGTGAACTCTGGTGGACCTGAGCGGGGAAGAGACAGATGCAGGATATCAGGCGAATGTTTTTAGTGTATCGTGCCAGAGTGCATTATCGTCGGGGCAATTCACTTCGGGTGAACTCCTCAGACAGGTAAGTAAATGTGCCCCATTATATTGTATAGGCAAAGTTGGAATATGTCACCCAAAGGGTGTCATTATTTATAGTCTACCAATGTATAAAAATGGACTATACCATTCCACAAGTATTTTATTGTGGTTGCTAAAGTGCCTGGGGATAGCACAAGGTAAAGAAATAGTGTGTTTACCTGTTTCAGCTCCCCATTCTAGTGTTGTTCCTGAAGCCTGTTTAGCAACATTCACAACTGAGCCAGAATTGTTGATGGTAATAGGACACTCTGAGGCATTGGAATGTTAATGTAGAATAAGTAATTTTACCTACCTCCTAGAATTCCTGGAAAACCCTTTTAACCGCTTCACACTCACTGACGGATATATCCGCCAGCTAGCTATGAAGGGTGTATGAAGAGGGCTGAGCCCTCTTCACACAGAGATGGGGTTTGCTGCATATTGCACATTTATTTTCGCCAGCATTTAAAAGACGGTAACACATGGGCGCCACGATCTTTGTTGAGAACGCTGCTCCCCCTGATGACATGGGGGGAGGGGGGCGAGGATCGGTTGCCATGAAGATTCGTTACAATGAAGATGGCTCATTATAATGAATCCTATAAGAAATAGTAAAATTAAATAAATAAAATAATAATAAAATACACAAATTTTAAATCACCCCTTTACCCTTGAACTAATATAAAAGTAAATGAACAGTAAAAATCACAAACGTGTTAGGTATCATCGCGTCCCAAAAATCAAAATATCAAAATGTAAAAATGTTTATTACCAGTGGTGAACCACATAACGGAAAACAATGCTCAAATGCCCGAAACACGACTTTAACATAATTTTACATCATATAAAATTTTTTATAAAAAGTGATCAAAAGGTTGCGTCAAATATTAGCAATGAAAACGTCAGCTCATTTAGTAAAGAAGACTCCTCACACAGCCCTGTACACCAAAGTATGAAAAAGTTATTAGGGTCAGAAGATGGTGAAACATTTTCTTCTTTTTTTGTACACATTGGGGCAGATTTATCAAGCTGCCTGAAAGTCAGACTATTCCTAGTTGCCTATGGCAACCAATCACAGCTCCCCTTTAAAATATTTATGAGCATTGATAAAATTAAAGCTGAGCTGTAATTGGTTGCCATGGGTAACTAGGAATATTCTGGCTTTCAGACAGCTTGATAAATCTGCCCCATTGTTTTAATTTGCGAAAATGTATTAAAAATATATAAATTTGGTATCCCTGTGAAAGTACCAAACCAAAGAAAAAAGTAGACTTATCATTTGAGGCACACAGTGAAAGTCGTAAAAACTGAGCAATCAAGAAAGTGAGGCAAATGCATTTTTTTTTATCAATTTCACCACATTTGTAATTTGTTTCAAGCTTTCCTGTACATGGCATGGAATTTAAAATACATCACTGAGAAGTAAATTTGTTATGCAGAAAATAAGCCCTCACACAACATCGCACACGGAAAAGGTGGGGAGTGAAAAATTTGCGAAAAAAGGCTGCATCCTTAAGGGTGAGAGTTAGTAGATCCAATGAACCACCACGGACAATGACGTCACCTGGGAGAGGAGTCTAAGTGGCACCCGGTTTTTATCAGAGCCCGCCGCAAAGCGGGTTGGACTCTCTGCAGGGACGACTAGGTCCGCGATGGTGGTCAAGGCATAGTACAGAATCGTGAGGCAAGACAGAGTCGTGGGCAGGCAGGAGGTCAGGACAGACGGCAAAGAATCAGGAATCGAAGTAACAACTGGAAATCAAAATAATCGCAGGGAACATTGAAGACAAGCTTTTTCCAAGGCACGAGGCACAAAGATCCGGCAGGGGTCACAGGAAGAGGCTATCCATTTATAGGTTGTCAAGTGGCCAGTGCCAATTAGCGGTGTGCTGGCCCTTTAAATTTCCCACCTCCTGAAGCGAGGAGACCGTCGCTGGAGCGTGGCTAGGTAAGTGAGGCAGCTACTGGCGGGAAGGGGCACATAGAGGTACATGGGTGAGCCTGCGACACGGAAAATGGGTCGCAGGAGCATCCGTGAGAGTGTTTAAAACAACCTATTGGTTCACGGTGTGGATCCCAGAATACCCATTTACCAGATTATTTTTGTTTTTCTGATCCACTACATGAAGAGAGCGCAAAATTAACAAAAAGCATTGTGTTTTCTGTCTTGGGGCTGTTTAAATTTTTAACGTATAAAACATTCTACTGGAATCTTCTTGACATGCTAGACTTCATCATGTGTATGTCAGAAAGCACTATATTTTGGATTATTGCTATTGGAACCTAGTCTGGTAAATATGATTCTAAAAATTTGTCATTAGTCCATAAAAATAACATGTCATTCCATTAGGGAATATGTCCACAGTCTGCAAATAATTGATATTGTTTGTGTAAGGAAAAGTTATAAAATTTTGGCTATTTACTTGCTGAATAATTTCCTCACAGATTTCTAGATCACAAGGCTCTGATTACTCTTTGTGATAATAAGACTTGTGCACCTGCATGTCCATCACATGACCATTGTGACAGGGTAGCTGCCACTATAGTAGACAAATGAGGCAAAACGAGAGAGGAAAATGCGGCACTCACCGGAATGATGTTAAAACGCTTCTTTATTTTAGTAGAGGTACAGGACAGAGTGAGGGCATTTCCTCTCTCGTTTTGCCTCATTTGTCTGCATATATTGGACGTGCACCCTGGACTGCTTTGATTTCCCTAATGCCCAATCTCCTGCCTTTGGTCTGCAGAAGGTGTTTGTTAATTTTGGTGTGAGCAGTGCCAGCTATTGCACTTTCTTTTCTCCTCTCCCTCCTGAATTGCAGCCAATAGTAGATTTTGGTATAGAATGAGTATGTTGCTGGATGATGTGGGAAAGCTGGGTGTTTTGCCACTAATGAGGATTAATTTGCATCAAGCTGGAAGTCCTGCCTAACTAGCTGATGCAGATTTCCCAGATTGGCTCCACCCTGGGGAAGAGACAGCCTACGTCTAAGGCAACTGATACTGTAAGTTTTTGGAGTGCCAGGCAGTAGGCCAGCACCTGGTGAGGTAGGGACCCCGATGTATAGTTAGTGCTGGATAGGCTTAGGCTTTATTTTTGCTGTTTTGTTTATTTTGTTTTACTGCCAAATAAAACTGGCTGCGGTCAGTTGTACCCAAATCGCACAGTGTTTAGCGGAGTGCTGGTGAATTGTGCCTGTCTACACCAGGAGACGATGATCCCAGACCTAATCCCTTAATCCATGAACAGGTTTCTACCTACTGGAAGTAAAGAAAGAAGTTTTTATAGAAGGACAGAAAGCAGAGATCTAGAAAACCGTGAGGAAATGATACAGAAAGCATATTGAAAATTGTCTAACTTTTCATTACATTACAATTTGTTGATAAAAGTGGACAAACCCTTTAACCCTAACATCTCTGAGGAAATAGAGGGTCACCTATATAAACAGATGGAGCGGGCTGCACAGGAGGGGACCGTAGTGATAATGGGAGACTTTAACTTTCCAAATATAAATTGGGGTCAGGGCTCGTCTTCATCTATGAAGGGGAGACATTTTATCAACTTTCTGCAGGATAATTTTATGGTGCAGCTTGTAGAAGATCCCACAAGAGGTGACGCATTGTTGGACCTTGTGATTTCTAACAATGAGGAGATTGTCCAAAATGTCAGTATCAGGGAACCCCTTGGAAACAGCGATCATAATATAATTATTTTCCTCTTAAACTTTAAAAAGCAGAAACAGGTGGGAAAATCGAAAACTTTGAATTTTAAGAGGGCTAATTTCCAAAAATTCAGGGCTGCAATACAGGATATAGACTGGGATCAGATACTGTCACATGGTGATACTAATGTTAAATGGGAGAAATTCAAATCTATCCTGGGTTTTTATACTTCTAAATTTATTCCAATAGGTAACAAGTATAGACGGGCTAGATTACACCCCGCGTGGCTTACAGCTACAGTTAAAAGGGCAATTAATGAGAAAAAGAGGGCATTTAAAAAATATAAATCTGACGGGTCACCTGAGGCTTTCAATACTTACAAAAAACTTACCAAAATCTGTAAAAAAGAAATCAAATCAGCCAAAATACAAAATGAAAGACAGGTAGCTAAAGATAGCAAAACAAATCCCAAGAAATTTTTTAGGTATATCAATGCAAAAAAAAATGGGTCACAACAGGTTGGACCCCTTTATTCTGAAAATGGGGCATCGGTGACTGGAGACCAGGAGAAGGCAGAGATACTTAATAGTTTTTTTAGCTCCGTTTATACAATAGAAGAGAGAACTTCTGACTTGGGTGGTGTCAGTGCGGGTCATGGATCCTGTGATATACTAGGCTGGCTAAATGTAGACATTATCCAATCTAAGCTCAATAAAATCAATGTGTACAAAGCTCCTGGACCAGATGGGTTACACCCCAGAGTTCTTAAAGAACTCAGTTCTGTTATTGCTGTACCGCTGGCTAAAATCTTCAGGGATTCTGTAATGTCTGGTGTGGTGCCAAGTGACTGGCGCAAGGCAAATGTGGTGCCAATATATAAAAAGGGCTCTAGAACTTCGCCTGGCAATTACAGGCCTGTAAGCTTAACTTCCATTGTGGGGAAAGTATTGGAAGGGTTAGTAAAAGACTACATACTGGAGTATGTGACATCAAATAGTATAATAAGTGACAGCCAGCATGGGTTTACTAAGAATAGAAGTTGTCAAACTAACCTTATCTGCTTTTATGAAGAGGTTAGCAGATGCCTGGATGGAGGAGCAGCTGTGGATATTGTGTTCTTGGACTTTGCAAAGGCATTTGACACTGTCCCTCATAGACGCCTGATGGGTAAAATTAGGGCTATTGGTTTGGCAGAAATCATTTGCAATTGGATTGAAAACTGGCTGAAGGATCGTATCCAGAGAGTTGTGGTCAATGATTCCTACTCGGAATGGTCACCAGTTATGAGTGGTGTACCCCAGGGTTCTGTGCTTGGCCCACTACTATTTAATATATTTATTAATGATATAGAGGTAGGAATTAATAGCACTGTGTCTATTTTTGCAGATGACACCAAACTGTGTAGTGTAATACAGTCTATGGAGGATGTTCATAGGCTGCAGGATGACTTGGACAAACTGAATGTTTGGTCATCCACTTGGCAAATGAGGTTTAATGTGGATAAATGTAAGGTTATGCACCTGGGGGCCAATAATCCAAAGGCAAAATATGTCCTTGGGGGAGTAAATCTGGGTGAGTCCCTTGTTGAGAAGGACCTGGGGGTACTAGTAGATCATAAATTGAATAACAGCATGCAATGTCAATCAGCTGCCTCTAAAGCCAGTAGGATCTTGTCATGTATCAAAAGTGGTATGGACACTCGTGATAGGGATGTAATATTACCACTATACAAGGCACTGGTTCGGCCACACCTGGAATATGCTGTCCAGTTCTGGGCACCGGTCCATAAAAAGGATGCCCTGGAGCTGGAGAGGGTTCAACGTAGAGCCACAAAAATGATAAGGGGTATGGAGGGTCTCAGTTATGAGGAAAGATTAAAACAACTAGATTTATTTAGTCTGGAAAAGAGACGACTACGAGGGGACATGATTAATTTATTTAAATATATGAATGGTCCATACAAAAAATATGGTGGTAAGTTGTTTCAGATTAGATCAAATCAAAAGACGAGGGGGCACTGTCTCCGTTTGGAGAAATCAAGGTTTAATCACCGGAGGCGACAGGGCTTTTTTACTATGAGAACGGTCAATCTGTGGAATAGCCTGCCTCAGGCGCTGGTCACAGCAGGGACAGCGGATAGCTTCAAGAAGGGTCTAGATTCCTTTTTACACCTAAATAACATAGATGGTTATGTTATATAGAATTGTTTCCCCTAAATCCCTTCCTCATCCAATCCCTTCCCTTCCTTGGTTGAACTTGATGGACAAGTGTCTTTTTTCAACCGTAGAAACTATAAAGATTGGTTCATTAGTGTATGGACAATGGCTGAACACTGTCACACCAAGACTAATTTTATGAAAATTATACACAGAGGTCTTAAATAACACCAGTTGTTGAATTAACCCCTACAGGACTGAGCCTGTTTTGGCCTTTAGGATGCGGACCCATTTTTCAAATCTGCCCTGTGTCACTATAACTGGTTATAGCTTTAGAACGCTATGAGATATCCAAAGGATTTTGAGACTGTTTTCTCATGACACATTGTACTTCAAATTAGTTTAAAAATTTGGATGAAATCTTTTGTGTTTAGTTATGAAAAAAAAACAAAATTTGGCAAAAATTTTGAAAAATTCTTTATTTTCAACATTCTAAATTCTCTACTTTTGATGCAAATAGTCATAGCACCCAAATAAATTCATAACTTGCATTTCCCAAATGTCTGCTTTATGTTGAGGCTCAGAATTTAGGTATCATTTTTCACATTTTTTGTAGAATCACCAAAACCCGTATTTAGATGGACCTGCTCTTCTTCTTTGCACAGAGAGGCCTAAATAATAGCTGGACTCGTAAATTACCCCGTTATGGAAACTACACCCCTCAACGTATGAAAAAACACTTTTAAGAAGTTTGTTAACCCTTTAGGTGTTTTATAGGGGTTAAAACAAAATGGAGGTGCAGTCTACAAATTGTAATACTTTTTCACAATACACTCATTTTGGGTGGAAAATTAAACATTTGCAATGGACTAAATGAAAAAAGACTCCACAAAGTTTGATACCCCATGTGTGGTGGTAACCTGCTGTATGGGCGCTGCGCCGGGCATAGAATGATAGGAGGCGCCATCCAGAGCAGATCTGCATTGTCAAATTGTAAAGGCTATAATTTTTTTCTTTTTTTAATGTGGACCTATAGGGACTTATTTCTTTTGCCACATGAGATGCACTTTTCTGGTACTTAATTTTGGGGCATCTATAGCTAATTGGTGAGGTTTTATTAACTCTTTTTGTTGGTGGAGGAAATGAAAATCATCAATTTTTAGGAAAATTTTTATGTGTTTTTTTGGCCGTTAACCATACGATAAAAATAATATTATTTTTATTCTATGGGTCGCCACTATTACGAAAATACCTCATTTATATAGATTTATTTTTTTCCCATTTTTACTGAATAAAAAGTAATTTGGCAAAAATGTTGTTAGTTTTAGCATCACCGTCTTTCATATGCATAACTTTTTTATTTTTCGCCTCAAAAATCTGTTTAAGGGCTTATTTTTTGCGAGAAGGATTGTTCTTTTTAGTGCACAAAATAGAGGAAAAAGTCAGCTCACCTTCCTTATTCAGTGGAAAAGGAGATTTCTAGTCCTTGCGACGGATCACCTGGGCTTCTCAGGTACAATTATGCTCCAAACAGAAAAAGATCCCGCTGCAGACTGACTCCATTAAAATAACTTCTTTATTTTATTTCAAGTGTATAAAACATCCAGCCAGGCTGAGAAAAGAACTTGGAAGACACATGTAAAATCAGCAGTTAAAGCCGGTTTATCTGTTGATTTTACATGTGTCTTCCAAGATATTTTCTCAGCCTGGCTGGATGTTTTATACACTTGAAATAAAATAAAGAAGTTATTTTAATGGAGTCAGTCTGCAGCGGGATCTTTTTCTGTTTTGTGTTCTTTTTAGTGGTCTTTTTTTTAGAGTGCATTAAATTTTTTAAATCACTTTTTAGAGCATTTTATTTAAAGGTATTAATTCAAAATGATCTTTTTTCGGAATGTTTTTTGCGGGTCCAGTAACGATTCTGTTTTATTATACAGAATATGCAGCAATACCAAATACAGGCAGTCCCCGGGTTACATACAAGATAGGGTCTGTAGGTTTGTTCTTAAGTTGAATTTGTATGTAAGTCAGAACTGTATATTTTATAATTGTAACCCCAGCCAGAACTTTTTTGGTCTCTGTGACAATTGGATTTTAAAAATGTTGGGTTGTCATAAGAATCAGGATTAATAATAAAGCTTTATCACAGACACCTGTGATGACTGTTATAGCTGTTTATTAGCCTAGGACTAAAGTACAATAAATTACCAATATCCAGTGGTCCGTTTGTAACTAGGGGTCGTATGTAAGTCGAGTGTTCTTAAGTAGGGGACCGCCTGTATGTGGGTTTTTTGTGTTTTTTTTCTATACTTTAAGCATTTTTATGGGAAAGTGACATTTTAGGGGCTTATATTTTTTATTTATTCTGATGTGCAAACTCAAGTGTTTTTACATGTTTTTACTTCTCCATACTTAAACTTGAACCAGTGATACTCTGATTATAATATATATATAAATTATATAAATCCTATAACTTGAGAGCTAAACTTTATATTTTTGTGAATAACTCAAGACAATTTCATTATTCTAAAAAATTGAGATTTTTTTTACCAGTAAATCAGTTTCCTTTAGTCTTCCATGAGGGCCCACCTGAAGGATGCCTCTTGACCACCTCGGTGACAGGAAAAAGAGAAGTTAAAAGGCTCCTACTGGCATCTACCCGCCAGTGACTACCTAATAATCACACCGAGAATAGATTCAACACCATTTTATTGAGCATGTTATTTCATGTACAAACAAATGGTAAGGGAGAGAAACTAATTTATCACTGGGTACTAAATTTCAATTTCCGCTGCGTCCCACATGATGGCCCATTTGGAGATATACTAGATGAGTGGGTTTTAGGGTGGGATGATTGTCTTTTTTTCCCAAATGACAGGTCAGTAGATTTGGGAAAGTCCAATCTGTGCTGTTTTGCAAATGTGGATGAGGATGATCAAGTTTCTGCTTTGCATATTTGGTCCAAAGACTATGAGATTATGGTTTTAAACCATCTAGTGATCATCGCCTTCGATGCCTATTTTGGCCGTGGATCCCACCAAGGTTTTGTTACCAGAACTTGCTGACATTCTCCATCGTGGCTCAGCAGATTGCCGTGCAGGGCCAGCAGATCAACCAACTCACCGCTATCATGCAACAGCTGTTGGCCGCCCAGCAGCAGCCTCCAGTTCCTGCGGCACCTCCCATTACAGTGGCTACAGCAGAACCCAGACTGCGTTTGTCTACGCCGTCCATATATGATAGAGATGCCAAATCATGCAGGGGCTACATCACCAAGGGCAATCTTTGTCTCTATTGTGCCAGCACACAGCACTTCCTCGGACTTGTCCTCTCTGTCCACAGCGTTTGGGAAACGCACGCCTCTAGGGTTCTTGGAAGAAAGGTCCCTAGTTTAGAGCAAAGCTTCTCCACGCCTGAACATACCTGTGCTACTCAGCACTGGGGCAGGTAACCCATTTCAAGTTTCTGTCTTCCTGGATTCTGGCTCTGTAGGAAACTTCATGGATGCTGTCCTGGCCTCCCGGCATTTTCTTACTGTGAGAAGCTACTGGTCATCCCTTAGTGGGCAGATCCTCTGCGACCCAGTCTGGTACCGCACCAAGCCCCTGCACTGCAAATTGAGGCATTGCACAAGGAGAGACTGTTGTTCTATGTGCTACCTTGATCTACATCTTCCGTGGTTGCTACGTCACACTCCTGTGCTCCACTGGCAGACTGCTGAGTTTCTTCGGTGAGGGCCGGAATGCCATGTCACGCTGTTTGGTTGCACGGCTTCTCCGGTGTCCTCCAAGCCTCTGGTGGGTCTCGCCATATGGACCATATGGACTATGTGGATGTCTTCTTGGAGAAGCGGAGACTCTGCCACCACACTGTCCCTATGACTGCCCTATAGACCCATTGCCGGATGTGCCGTCATCTCCTCATCTTTCCAGCCAGTTCTTCCTACACATCTTCCAGCTTCATGGGATTTCTCAACACATCGCCGACTGAAAGTTAATCTGGACTTCTCTTCTGCATATCATCCGCAGACTAACGGGCAAATGGAGAGGGCCAACCAGACTCTGGGCTGTTATCTACAGCGCTTTGTCTCCACTAGTCAGGATGATTGGTCTACCCTCTTACTTTGGGCGGAATGCTCATATAATTCTCTGGACTCTGAATCTGCCAGTGCCGCTTCCTTTATTGTCTATGGACAATATGTCTATGAACACCTCTCTCTCTCTGTCATTGCCTTCTGATGTTCCTGCCATGGAAGCATTAGTTCAAGACCTCAAGTCTATCTGAGAGAAAACGCATCAGTCACTACTTCGGGAGTTCGCCCACACCAAAACCCAGGCTGAAAAGATACGCAAGTCCCCTACAGTTTTCAGAGGTGCCTATGAACTTCATCTTCTTCCCGCCATGCGCATCCCGAACTCCTTCCACGTCTCCCTTCTGAAACCTGTCGTCCTGAATCACTTCTTCCGGCCAGTACTACCTCCTGCTCTTGAGGTGGATTCTACCGATGTCTATGAGGTTCCTGTTGAGATTCCTGTGCATTTTCCATTGTGACTTATGTTCCTGACCGCCATTCCTTGACACCCGTCTTGACCTTATGCTACATCCCTGACTCCGATCCTGTGCCGCTTGTCCTGACCTCCTGCCTTACCTCAATTTTGATCCTGCCTTCCGTTTCTGTACTTTGCCTTGGCCACCACCGCAAGCAAATACCTGGTGGTATCCCACCGCAGCAAGTCCAACCCTCTTTGCAGCAGGCTCTGGTAAAATCCAAGTGCCACTTAGACTCCTCTCCCAGGTGGCGGCTTACGTCATCGCTCACGGTGGTACAGTGGGTCCACTACCCCTGATCCTGACATAAGCTATTGCGAGCAGGGCCCTCATTCCTATTATTTCATCTGATTATGTTATTACTCTGCAATTTCTTATTTGTTTATGTACCCCATCATCTCTACAGAGCTGCAGAGTATGAGTGTGCAATATAAAGCTTTATTAATGTTATCTTTATATTATACCACTAGCTATAGATCACAGCATTGCCGGGGATAGTAAATAGGTTAACAAGAAATAATATATATCTATCTATGCTTCTTTCCCTGACTGTCACTCACTCACTATCCCTGCCTGTCTCTCTGTCTTTTACTTACTTACTCTTCCTGTCAATCAGGTACTCTCCCTGTGTGTCTCTCACTCATTGGCTGTCACTCACTCGCTCTCCCTGCCTGTTTCTATATCTTTCACTCACTCTTCCTGTCTGTCTCTCAGTTACTCTCCCTGTCTGTTTTTCTGACACTAACTCACTCTCCCTGCCCCTCTCTCTCTCACTCTCCCCATTTGTCTGTCTTTCACTTACTCTTCCTGTCTGTCTCTCTCACTCTCACTGTCACTCACTGTCATGGCGTGTCTATGTGTCACTCACTGTCATGGCGTGTCTATGTGTCACTCACTGTCATGGCGTGTCTATGTGTCACTCACTGTCATGGCGTGTGTATGTGTCACTCACTTTACACAGCTTAGTATCATCTGCAAATATTGAAACTTGACTGTGTAAACCCACTACAAGGTCATTAATAAAAATATTTTAAAAAAAAGTGGCCCCAATACTGACCCCTGTGGCACTCCACTGGTAACATCAACCCAATCTGAGAATGTGCCATTAATGACCACCCTCTGTTTTCTATCACTAAGCCAATTACTTACCCAAATACACAGATTTTCTCCTATTCCCAGCAGTCTCATTTTATATACCAACCTTTTATGTGGCACGGTGTCAAATGCCTTTGAAAAGTCCAGATATACAACATCCACAGCGTCCCCCATATCCAGTCTTGAACTTACCTCCTCGTAGAAAGATTAGTCTGACAGGACCGATCTCTCATAAACCCATGCTGACGCTGGGTTTCTTATCATTTATATACTTGAAAAATAATTTGGGATTATTTTTGCTCTCCCTGGCAATATTTCTCTCAGTCTCTATTTTTGCGGCCTTTATCTGCTTTTTACAGGATTTATTTTTCTCTCTATAATCCAGTAATGCCTCATCGCTACCTTCACGTTTTAGCACCTTAAACGCTTTATCTTTCTCGCTTATTGCTTTCCTTACAAGACTAGTTAGCCACATAGGGTTTTTCTTGTTCCTTTTATGCTTTTTCCCATAAGGTATGTGTTTCTCACAGGACTTTTTCAGAATATATGAGAAAAAGTCCCATTTTTTGCGGGGGGGCTTTTGTCTTTGAGAACATTATCCCAGTCTATGCCTTTAAGGTCTTCCCTTAGTTGCTGAAAATTTGCCCTCCTGAAGTTTAGAGTGTTGGTTGCCCCTTCACTAACGCTCTTAGTAAAGCGTAATACAAAATCAATGATATTATGATCACCATTCCCCAGGTTCCCCCCAACCTGTAAGTTTTGATACCCTATCAGGTCTGTTGGTCAGGATAAGGTCCAGCAGTGCCCCCCCTCTTGTTGGCTCTAGGACTAGTTGCGACAGGTAATTGTCTTTTGTTGTTAACAAGAACCTGCTGCCTTTGAAGGACCTGCAGGTTTCCGCCCCCCAGTCGATATCTGGGTAATTGAAGTCTCCCATGATAAGTACTTCACCTTGCTTTGAAGCCGCATCCATTTCACTTATCAGCATTTCCTCTGCTGCCTCCATTATATTTGGAGCCTTATAACAAACCCCTAGTAATATTTTATTATTCTTTTTCCCTCCTCTTATCTCAACCCATAGGGACTCCACATTTGCGTTACTGATGTCATTTCGCAGAACGGGCTTGAGGCAAGAATTCACATATAAACAAACCCCTCCACCTTTTTTATTTATACGATCCTTTCTAAAAAGACTATAACCATCTATAGTAACAGCCAAGTCATAGCTACTGTCCAGCCATGCCTCGCTGATACCCACTATATCATATTTCCGCTCCAACATCAAGAGTTCCAGTTCCTCCATTTTGTTTGTGAGGCTTCTGGCATTTGTGTACATACACTTTATATGGTTTTCCCTGTCCGTATTCCTTTTGTCCTTATTCCCCAATCTCATTCCAGCCCCCCTTCCTCCCCCATGGACTATTACTTTTCCCAGCTCTCTATGTACACTGTCTATTTGCCCTGCACAAGTGTAGTAGCCCTCCCCCCTGGTCTCTAGTTTAAACACTCCTCCAACCTTCTAGCCATTTTTTCCCCTAAAACAGTGGCCCCCTCCCCATTGAGGTGCAGCCCATCCCTACTGTAGAGCCTGTAGCCAACAGAAAAGTCAGTCCAGTTCTCCATGAACCCAAAACCCTCCTTCCTACACCAACTTTTGAGCCACTTATTTACCTCCTTGATCTCCTGCTGCCTTTCTGGTGTGGCACGTGGTACAGGCAGTATTTCGGAGAAAATTACCTTTGAGGTCCTTGCCCTGAGCTTATGGCCTAAATCTCTGAAATCATTTTTAAGGACCTTCCACCTACCTGTTACTTTGTCATTAGTTCCAATGTGGACCATGACCGCTGGTTCCTCACCAGCCCCTCCCAGTAATCCGTCAACCCGATCCGCAACATGCCGAACCCGAGCACCCGGCAAACAACACACTGTTCGGTATGCACGGTCTTTGTGACAGATTGCCCTGTGTGTTCCCCTAATAATCGAATCTCCCACTACCAGCACCTGTCTGACCTTGCCTGTGCTCCCATTACCCTTCTTACTGGAGCAGACATTCCCCTGGTTGCTAGCGGCCACGTCTTGCTGCAGCATTGCTACCCCAGAGCTGATATCCCCCTCATCCGCCAGCCTTGCAAACTTATTGGGGTACACCAGATCAAGACTAGATTCCCTACAACTCTTCCCTCTTCCCCGCCTTCTACATGTTACCCAACTAGCTGCCCCCTCACTCTGCACCTCCATACTTCCCTCCCCTGTCTCTCAGTTACTCTCCTTAGCTCTCAGTTACTCTCCTTAGCTCTCAGTTAATCTCCTTAGCTATCAGTTACTCTTCCTGTCTGTCTCTCACGCACTGGCTGTCTCTCTGTCACTCACTCTCACTGTCTGTCACTCTGTCTCTATCAATTTTATCCCACACATAAGATGTCTTGTACTCTCTGCCTATAGTAACCAATCAAAGCTCAATTTAACCCCTTAATGACCGTCGTATCGGCTTTTTACGGCAGTCATTAAGGGTACTTTTTCTGATGCGACGCCTTTCTATGGCGGCGCGTCAGAAGAAGATTTCAGGACACCGGGTCTCGCCGGTGTTGGGCTGTGATCTCACAGCCCAGACCCGGTACTAACACCCGGGATTGGAGTTTTTCCCCTTACACGCCACGGTCCCACGTGGATCAGACCCCCCCGGCGAGTGACCCAAGGCTGCCGGCTTCTGTTTCTGCCTCCTGGCAGGACCCGGCTGTATGTAACTGAGCATGCTCACTTACTTAAACTATACACTGCAATACAAGTGTATTGCAGTGTAAAGGCTTGAACAAGCGATCGGATGATCGCTTGTTCAAGCCAAGAAGTAGAAAATGTAAAAAGGTTTAAAAAAAAAAAATTTAAATCATAATATAATTAAATAAATAAAATAAAAAGTCCCATAATCTCCCCAATTACACATGCAAATAAAGTATATAAAACACGTACATATTTTGTATCACCGCGTCTGTATCAATCTGTACAATAAATCTAAATCCATATTGAACCCGCTCGGTGAAAAACGTAAAAAAAAAAAAACTCAAAAAACTTTGCGTAATATACAATTTTTCATTAAACACCATCACAAAAAATGTTCTAAAAAGTGATCAAAAAACGTTACGTTCCCTAATATGATACGACTGAACTCTTTTCGCAAAAAATAAACCCTCAACCAGATCTGACAACAGAAAAATACAGAAGTTATGGCCCTAAAAAGTTGTCAATAGTAAAAACAATGCGATTTTCTCCAATATTGGATTTGTTCAGGAAAATTGAGCAAAGATAAGAAAAACTATATAAATGAGGTATCACCACAATCGTAGTGAACCAGAGAATAAAGATATAATATTATTTTTACATTACGGAGAGCGGGGGAAACAAAATGCTAAAAATCCTAAATAAAAATTGATTTTGTTTGTGTCCCCCTTGAAATAGTTAATAAAATCTCATGAATAAGCTTTAGACTCCCAAAATTAATTATCTATACATTGTATCCCGTAAAAATTAAGCCTCATATGTTAGCATTACCAAAAAAAATAAAAATGTATAGGTCGTACAATGTGACAATACAAATCTGCTGTGAAGGGCGCCTCCATTTATTCTATACTTGGCCGTGCATACAGAAGTTTACCACCACATATGGGGTATCATTACAATCGGGAGGAATTAATTTATTCTGAAACTGTCAGTTTTGGCCTAAATGAATGTATTTTCCAAAAAAATTCTATAGTTTCTAAATCGCAGGTCCATATTGTTTTAACCCATGTGAAACACTTAAAGGGTTAATAGACTTAATAGAAGTTGTTTTACATACGTTGAGGGTTGAAGTTTCTATAGTGGGGTAATTTATGGGGTTTTAATATTATTTAGGCTCTTTAAAGTCACTTGAAAGCTGAGTTGTCCCTCAAAATGTGAGTTTTGGCAATTTTCATGAAAATGAGAAAAATTGTACCTAAAGTTCTGCGCCTCACAACATCCTAGAAAAATGAGGGGATGCATAAAATTTCATCTCAACATAAAGCAGACATTACATAAATTTTAATTATCAAGCTTCTTGGATAGTTTTACTTCCTGTCTGGAAAGCAGAACATTTCAAACTTGGAAAATGAAGAATTTTTACAAACTTTTGCCAAATTTTCACTTTTTTTTCAGAACGAAACGCAAAACTTATCACTTAAATTTCATAACTAACATGAAGTACAATGTGTCACGAGAAAACAGTCTCAAAATCACCTGGATATCCAGCAGGTGTTGCTGCTGCGCCGAGGTCCGCCGGAGTTTACCTTCTTTGTCCCGATGTATGTGAGTGCTGATCTTGCAACACAAATTCTTTTTTACATTCTGCGATCTTTCCGAATCCGTCGGGTTGTCCGATGGCCACGCCCCCCTGATTTCTGCCGTGTCAAAGCCAGCGCCGATGAAACACAATCCGATCGTGTGCGCCAAAATCTCGGGGCAATTCAGCGCAAATCGGAAATATACGTGCGGCGTTCGGACCCTTAGTAAATGAGCCCCATTGTGTCTGATTCTGGATGATTAAAGGAAATTAACTTCTTACATTATGCATTTGTGAGCTAATCTCACTTACTGCGCAGCTTTTTCTTACAGAAATCTGTGATACTTTTCTTTTTACAAGAAAGAATCTCTTTCTTGTAAAAACAAGTTTTAAAATGAGGCTCGGGCGCTCCATTGCTTTCCCTAAAACATCACTGAGTGTCTCTGCTTTGGCGCAGTGTCTTTGTATAATTATGCACACCTCTTGTGAGCATAAGCATGTATTCCTCCCTTCCCGGCAGCAGGATGCTGCTAATGAATTTCCCGAGAGCCAGCTGACGTCACTGTCTCTCGGGGAGGGAGGCATGCATTATTATACACATAGGAGGTGTGTATCATTATGCAAAGACAGAGCTCCGAGCGCTTTAATAGTGAAGCACCTAAGTCTGACTGGCGAACCAGAGCCTGATTTTAAAACTAATTTTCCTAAGAAAAGAGAGTGTTTCCTGCAAAAAGAAGCGTACCATCAGGTTCTGTAAAAAACACTCACAAATATATTATATAAGTGGTTGATTTCCTTTAATCTGGTGCAATATAAGACTGGCGATTGATACTTTGCACCTTCTATTAGTTGGTCTAGTTTGCAGAACCACAATATTGAAATTTTCTGGGACAAGGACTATTTTCTGTCTGGTCACACTGCCTAGTTACTAAGGATCCACCCCTTTTTCGGAAAAGTCAGGAAACTACCCAAAAATGTTCTGAAACCTTCAATACACGTGGAGCACAGTATTACAGGTGCAAATTAGACACATTAATAAATCTACCCCAGTGTGTTTATTCTTCTTTACATATTAGGATAGGGGCCCAATTAAACTTTTTTAAAACCTTTATTAGGCCCACTATGATGTCTGATTGCTTGCACAATATACTGCAAAAGAACAGTATTTCAGTTGTCTCCTTGTTGCCATTGGAGGAGAATAATTGGGCTGCTTGAATAACAGACCTGCAAGTCTATCATCTGTCATGAAAACTGCTTTATGATGTCCTGGGGAGGCTCTGATTTCTAGTGGTTGGTGTCTTCTTCATACCGTATATACTAGAGTATAAGCCGACCCGAGTATAAGCCGAGACCCCTAATTTTACCACAAATAACAGTTTATTATTTTTTAAGTATTTTAAGTATTAATACAACACTTAAATAAGTATTATTTAAGTGTTGTATTTTAACTTGTGACTCGTGTATAAGCCGAGGGGACGTTTTTCAGCACATTTTTTGTGCTGAAAAACTCGGCTTATACACGAGTATATACAGTAATTCGTTTATTGCGAGACATTTTTATACGGCCATATGATTTCTCCAGTCCTATATTTCTGTGGTGTATGAATCCAAACACATGTGAAGACTTTCATCCATATGTCACTGTATCTGTACAGTATGCATATAAAATATGGGCTAGCAAATAATGGTTGGCCGACAGAATGCATCTGCCACCGGTTCTAGTCTCCCTGGATACTGAATGTATATACGGCAGCATATGGTGCATAACTGTATATAGTATGTATGCAACACATTTTTCAACCATCCCATAGACTTCTATGGAGCATAAGAAATGCAAATAGAGGAGGTCCACTACTTAAGAAAACCTGACTTACACATGACCCCTAGTTACAAAAGGACCTCTCGATGTACTTTGTCCTTAGGCTACAATAATCAGCTATAACAGTTATCAGAGGTGTCTGCAATGAAGCTTTATTGTTATTCCTGGTTTTTATGCCAATCCACCATTTTTAAAATCCAATTGTCACAGTGGCTGAAAAGTTTTTGTCTGGGGTTACAATTATAAAATATACAGTTCCGACTTACATACATATTCAACTTAAGAACAAACCTACAGAGCCTATCCTGTACGTAACCCGTGTGGTCCGCCGTACAGGCGAAAATGTGGCCGTATGATGACGGTACAGTAAGCATGCGACTGTTTTCATATGTATGTATAGGGAAGAGGCCTTAGGTTGTGTTCACACATTGCATTTTGAAATAATAATAAAAAAAAAATAATAATTTGGACAGC
This sequence comes from Engystomops pustulosus, assembly GCF_040894005.1. Taxonomy (NCBI): domain Eukaryota; kingdom Metazoa; phylum Chordata; class Amphibia; order Anura; family Leptodactylidae; genus Engystomops; species Engystomops pustulosus. The sequence goes on along the minus strand of NC_092414.1, from coordinate 40,921,185 downwards.
ATACAGACCCTACCTATGTCCACGCTGCTTCATATTGATGATAAAATATTACTATGAAATGCCAACTAACGCAATTCAATGAAAAAAACTGACAAATGGTACAAGCAGAAAAATACTCCTAATCAAAACCGACTTAAAATTGGCTTCTTTTTCACCACAAGAAATGTGTTAGTGATAAGAAAATGTACTCATAAAATCCAAAAACCTCGCCATTTTCTGTAGCGTTTCCCCACATGGACAGGTTTTATACAATGGGATTACCTACCTCCCGCTAAACTCTTATCTGTCATTCCAAGGCTGACATTTCGGCAAGCCGGGGCAGGCCACTTATGTTTCCCACTTTGGATAAAAAAAACATTGCTGCTACCTCGGCTACAAGTTAATACGTGTTTTTTAAGCAAGTTTCACAAAACCGCACATGTGCCCCACAGAACAGTAAAAAGCTGTAACACTATATGATATATGTGTGACATGTAAACGACCCTCCACACCCGCACCGGGCGCCCACACAGTGGACAGGTGAAGCGTCAGCGCTGAGGTAACTTCTCCCAGGGCGGGAGTCACATGAGCGCCTGTGGAATGAGGCAGCCCGCACCCTGGGAGGAGTCTGCGCACAGGAACTACCCGTCTCATCCTGTTTCCTACTAACAGTCCGACCTGGGAGAAGTGGAATTTGAGTCGGGCTGTGGCCCCCGTGTCCTCTCTGTGTCGCAGTTGTCGAGGTGCCGCTGCAGGTGAGTTCAGTAAAAAGTTTAGTTCTGTTTCTGGATAATTTCAGAGTTCTCTGGAAGTTATGGAAGTACCTCAACTTCCAGGAGTTGCGGGAAACATGAGGATTATTCTGTCGTCACCTGTTTGGGATAGTTGTAGGGGGTGAGGCTTCTGTGGAACTTCTGCTTTTGTTCCGTTATCGGTCCGTGTGTTCTGTAGTGACTTGTGCGCTGCCGGTCAGTGTTATGGGGAAAGTGTCAGTGTGTGGTGCTGTGGACGCCTCCCTCCGGGCTTGTGCATTGTTTCTGAGCAGGAATGTGCTACCTTCCAGCACCACGCCCTGTCTGCTGTGCCAGGAGCTGGGTGACTTGTGGCCCCCATTTCATCACATGTCCCGGCGTCACAGGGGCTCCTGCCCCCGCACACAAAGCATTAACTACTTTGTTTCGCTTCCTCATAACTGATATTATAAGCCTTCACTTTCAGGTACCACTGTATCATTGTAGGGAAATCTCTCTCTTATCCCCATCAGGAAACGTCTATTTCTTTTCTTTTTGATTCATGCTCACCTGCCTAGTGCGTTTTTTTTTTTTAAGGGTGAGTACACATGTTCAGTTTTTCAGATGCGGTTTTTTTATTTTTTTTTTTTTAGGGTGCATTGCGTTGTTGACGCATTCCACTGGCTTCAGCTTTGATTACATGCTAAGGTTACATTGTGTTTCCACTGCATCTGCTAAAACGCAATGTGACCTTAGCATGTAATCAAGGCTGAAGCCAGTGGAATGTGTCAAAAACGCAACGCATCGTGTGAATGCGCCCTTAAAGCCAAAAGCTCTTGTCGATCATAAGGGGTGAGTGAGCACTACAGAGAGGTGCTGCTCCCATGAACGGCCGTGCATGACCGCTCTGCTCCATTGATCTTTATGGAGCTGATGGAAATTGCTGAGCGCCGTGCTGAGACCCCCACAGATCACCAAGTTATCCACAGGGCCTAACTTCTGTTCGTGGGAAAACCCCTTTAATCGTCAGCAGGTTTTATCCACTAGCACATAAGAACGTGAGATTTTGTTGTGATAGATCCACAAAGCACTAAAGTAGTATTGTCACGGCGAGGACGTCGCTGCCTCGTCACATGACTTGGGGTGCAACTGTACAGGTTAAAAACGGTACACCCTTAAAAACGGCACTAGGAGCTGCAAAGACTGCTGCAATGTACACTATTCATGATGGGGTTGAGCGGGGCGGTACAGGGAAGAGGCAGCGCCTCGGAGCACCCTCCTCATGAATACGCCAGACTGGACGAGAGCGGTCACACGTGCGGTATCGTACCGCTCCGTAGCCAGTAGAAAGATAGGGCATGTCCTATCTTTCTACGTGATACGGCGCCGTGCGCTGTATATGCCTATGGAGAGGGGCGGGGGTGAGCTGCGCTCATCCCCTGCTACTCTCCACAGCGCCGATGCATGCCGATGCATACGGTGGTACTACGGTACGGCGGGCATACATCGTCTGAATGTAGCCTTACTCTGCTCAAACTTGTGCTCGCCTTTCAATTGGAACACAAATTGAGCATAAATCACACCTCATACAGCACCCCAATTATTAATCCGCTGCCACCACTTAAAGAGAACCTGTCAGGCAAAATAACCCCCCTAAACTAAATATATTTTCATAAACTGCCATTAGACAGCATTGCCTCTATTCCTTCATTGTCCCTCTACATGCTTGTAAACCTTAGCAATGAGGTCCTAAAGCTGTATGCAAATGACCTGTGAAATGTCCAATGAGTCATTAGCATATTCAAGCTGTCCGGCTTATTCATGAGTGGGAGGCACAGCCACGCCCAAAGTGCATAACTGACAGCCTGTATAATGGTGTAATGGCTGCTCCGCGTGCTTCTTGGTGCTGGCGCCCCCTGCAGCCTGTGTGTGTGTAGGAGAGATACAACATCTCCAGGATGCAGCCATGTGTAGCAGAACATGTCAGGTACTTGTGTAGCTGATGTCTGTGTCTCACATATGTATGGGAGGATGCAGCATGTCGGCAGATAAAGCACACACACTTTTACTATACATTACACACAGACATGAGCAGGGGGACGAGAGGGGAGGGGCAACAGAGGTGACATCACTGCCTCTGACCATGTGACCAGCCTCATTTACATAACAAAGAATAGATGATTTTATAATTATTAATGTATGAATTGACTAGTTGTGAGCTTCTCCAACAGGTAGTGGTGACCGAAACAGTGACAGAGACCTGATGACAGGTGTCCTTTAATGCATTTATGCTGGAACCAATAAGTATCCCACTCTACATCCACTCTTGCTTCTCAAGCAGTCACCTTGTTACACCACTAGACATGCACACTCAGCACTCTAGCGGTCACACAGCTAACCACACTTTACAAGGCTATGAGTTCGCAGAGCATACAGGGACCAAAATTAAAGTAAACGTTTTAATTACAAAAAGTTGTTCAGTGTGTAAAATAAAATGTTAAAACAAAAGAATTACAAAATAAAATGACACACAACACGGCAAAACAGTTATGAAATAAAAAGGGAGAGAAATATGGAACACCCAGCTTCTCAAGCAGCCCCCATAAAGTGAACACAATTTCCTGTATCTCATTGTTTTATATCTTCTCTGTTTAGTTAAGGATTCAGAACCTCCCATTGATTAGTTAGTCCACAGGGTCATTAAGGATTGGACAAAATGTTAATGAGGGGGAGAGTCCAGAAATATTTAACTCCTTAGCGCTCTGCGCCGTAGCTGTACTGCGCTGAGTCCCGCGAGAGACTATGCCGGTTCAGCGCTGCACAGCAGCCGAACCGGCATCGTTAGCCGCGGGATTTCAGCGGTAATTTACCGCTGACATCCCCGGCTAACACCCGCGGTCGGAGAGGGCTCCGATCGTGGGTGTTTAACCCGTTAAATGCCGCGGTCGACGCGACCGCGGCATTTAACATGCCTTCTGGGGGTCTTTACCCCACGATCGGCCCCCCCCGCACCGTTTTTGGGGGGGGCGGTTGCTGTTTTGGCACCTCTGGGGTCCGATCGGGACCCCAGAGAAGCCTGGAGGGTTTACCTTTAAGATGGCGTCTGTGACGTCATCTTAAAGGCAAAGTGTCAGCCTATGCATTGCAGAGTATTATCAAGAACAAGCAATCAGATGATTGCTTGTTCTTATCCCATGGTGGATCATGTAAAAAATGTACAAAATAATGTTTTTCAATAAAAAATAACTTTATAAATCACTAAAAATGCCCATAAGCCCCAAAACATATAAAGAGACATATAACGCTCAAAAAAGTCTAAATCATAACACAAACCCCACATATATAGTATCACCGCGTCCGTAACAATCCATAGAATAAAACTAAATAACTATTGAACCCATATGTTGAACGCCGTAAAAAAAAAAACTTTAAAAACCTGCCAAAAATTATGATTTTTACCTATTATATCCCACTAAAAATGCAATAAAAAGTGATCAACAAAACATATGTACTCCAGAATGATACTGTTGCAAAGAACAACATGTCCCGCAAAAAACAAGCCATCAACCAGCTCTGTAGCCAAAAACGTAACAATGTTATGCCACTTGGAATACGATGCAAAAATGATAGATTTTTCCCCACATTAGGGTTTTATTTGGCAAATTTAGTAAAACTTAAGAAAAAATATTCATGTCTGGTATCCCCGTAATCGTATCGACCCATAGAATAAAGATAACAGGATTATTAGGCTATATGGTGAACACGAAAAAAAAAAAGGTAAAAAATCCAGTACAGAATTGATGCTTTTCTACTCATGACCTCAAAAAAAGTTCCTAAATTTTCAACAATAGGTGATACCAACCCCAAAATGGTAACACTGGAAAAAGCATCTCGTCCCGCAAAAAAAATGCCGCCACATGGCCCAAATAACGGAAAAGCGAAAATTTTATAGCTTTCAAAAGGGGGCAATGAGAAAACTAAAATCCTGGCAGCTGCAGGGTGCTCCTTCCCTTCTGCGCCTCGCTGTGCCCCCATAACACAAGTAACGGCCACGTGTGGGGGGGGTCTCTGTAATCAGGAGAAATTGTAGAACAAATTTTATGGTGAGTTTTCTCTTTTTTTATCTTTTGGAAATGTGTAAATTTTAGGGCTAAATGAACGTATAACCGACAAAATTTGACCATTCTAAATTTCACCGCCATTTTTATTTAATTACTATGAAGATCTCAAGGGGTTAACAATCTTTGTAAATGCTGTTTCTGATAGTTTGAGGGGTGCAGATTTGAAAATGGGTAGATTATGTAGGGGGTTTTTGTTGCTAAATATGTAAAATTTTATTTCAAACAGTATTTATCCCCAAAATAGTCAATTCTGAAAATACGGAAAATCGCTATTCGATTTGTAGGCCGCGTGACGCCAAAATAAATTATCCAAACATTTCAAAAATTATGAAAATGTAAAGTAGACAAATGGGAAATGTTATTCTGCAAGTTATTTAGGTGGTAAATCGATCTGCCTGAAAACGCTGTGATTTTGAATTTCGAAAATGGCAAATTTTTCTAAAAATTCATAATTTTTTTTCTTTTTTTTGTAAATAAACGCAAAACTTATCAGTCAAAATTTACCACTAAAATGAAGTACAACATGTGGGGAAAAACAATCTCAGAATCGCTTTGATAAGTAACAGTGTTCAAAAGTTATAACCATATAAAGAGACGCAGGTCAGAACCTAAAAAATGGGACTGAGCCTTAAGCTGTAAAATGGCTGCGTCCTTAAGGGGTTAAACAGGGGTCGTAGAGGGGAGGTTGACCAAGTGTCCTTTGGGTTCCGGTCACAGACCAGTCTTCAGGTCACTTCGCCACTCTGAATGTAAGTCCTTCCCTGACAAGCATTAAAGTGAATTTGGAAACATTTATGTGGACACGGAAATTTTTGTTAAATCCAGAAAGTAAAATAGCGATGCTCTCTTGTGCGTCCTTAGGGATTTTTGTATTTTTTTTTTCATATCCACATCAATTCTGCATCATGAAAAGCATTTAAAATGATTTCATATCAGGTGAAAAAAGATGTGAAAAAACACAACGCATAACACATCCGCATCAAAAAACACATAAGTGTGTTTTTCTCATTGCTTGAAGTGTAAGCGCCCGGCGCCGTGCAGTGCAGCACCGTTCTGTACCCGGAAAAATGTAGCTATTACTGCGCCATGCGCCATATACCGCCTCCTCTCCCATGCGCCTACGTGCTATGGTACGGCAGGCACACATAAGTGTGAATGCAGCCTTCGAGTCTAAAGTAAGTTAAAAAAAAAATGCATGCACGTGCTAAAAAAACCAAACCACAAATAGGAAAAAACACATAGTGCAATGTGTTAGTGTGGGAAGAGCCTAAGTTTGCTTTCACACAAATGTTTTAGAAGTTGTCAGTTGCATCAGAGTTTCGTCATTAAAAACTAACAATTTTCCATCAGATTTCAATCAGTTTTGTGTCAGAGTTTGATTGGTTCTTTCTGTTCTTCCCACCTGTAAAAAAATTGTTGAATCTGGTCTTTGTTTTTCTATTGCAAAAGATATGCTTCCACATAGACTTGTCTAGAGTGCTTATCGAATGCATTGTTTGCAAAAGCACCCATGCCGCAACTTTAATGCACTACAAAAAAGAAAAATGTGTCTTAAATGCCTCACACCACATTTCTCAAAGCTTCTGTGTGTGTGTGTGTGTGTGTGTATATATATATATATATATATATATATATATATATATATATATATATATATATATTCTCTTTCCAGACTAGTACAACTAAGTGGGCATGGCCTTCAAAGAAAAAGCTTGTGCGCCAAAAAAAATAATTTTTGTGCGATCATATACATACACGGGAGGACTGGAATTGAAAGTACCACTGTGGTCAATGAAGTGTAGTCTTATTAACTATAGGGCAGCTTAAGGAAACCTGTAATCACATTTTCACAAATACAGCCCTATTAACTAATGACACCCTTTTATCTAACAGTTGCTTCCCTCACACCCCCATAAATTAACTTCATCTTATATTACCTGGCAGCTGAGGGGGCTTGTCTTGCTTGGCCAGCCACACCCATCTACTCCTCCCCATGTCCCCTGCCTCCTCTTCTGCATTTAAAACTTAATGGCGTGCAACGAGGATGATATCATCAAAGATCCTTTAAATATGCAATATCTACCCCATGTATGTATCTGATCACATAAATTCACAGCACATTTCATGTGATCAGATACATACGTGGTATAGATATTGCAAATGTAACTGGGTTCAAAGGACTTTAGATGACATCACCCTGGCCACACAAAATTAAAGGAAGCCTACCACCACGGGTCTGCCTATTCACCCCTTAGCGCTCTGCGTCCGATATATCAGTCGCTGAGCATAGTGACTTAACGCTCAGCGTCCGATATATCGGACGCAGAGCTGATGCCGGCTCAGCTTGAGACCTGAGCCGAACCGCCATCTGGATACACAGGGTGCCGGCTGTAACACCCGCGATTGGAGTGGGCTCCGATTGGGGTAGTTTAACGCGTTAAATGGGGACTGCACCATTTAAACTGCCTTTGGGTGGTCTTTCCCCCTGGCAGCCCCGAGGTCCCATCAAACTTATTTAGGTGATAAATCTATCTGCTTGAAAATGCAATGATTTCGAACTTTGAAAAATGGCAAATATTTCAAAAAATTCATCATCATTTTTTCTTTTTTTTTTTTTTTATGCAAAACTTATCAGCTAACATTTACCGCTAAAACGAAGTGCAACATGTGAGGAAAAAACTATTTAGAAAAACAAATTTAGCTGTAATGGATAATAGGCTTATGTTTTATTGGTTTTAATAACAGGAGCATATCTGTATGTCAGGCTATGCAGTAAGAGAAAGCATCAGTTATAGACATGGGACCACATTTATCAGGGCTAGTACACCTATAATCTGGCATACAGCCTGAAATTGCTCCTATTTCCCCCATAATGCCATGCCAGATTGGCACAAAGGGGTGTGATGGGGACACTGGCAGCGGGGCACCATCAAACGTTTGGCACACTAAGCAACAGGTATTCCTAGAATTATTTGTTTTAGGATCTATCTACTGTACTGCTGAAGGTTTCTTTTTAGAATAGAACTGCACCACATGTTCCAGTTTTATTTATGCATTTATTTATTCTGTGTTTTTTCTGTAACATATGTATTTTTTTTATAGAAATGACTCTCAATACAGGGAATATTAATTTCAAGTGGGACCCAAAAAGTCTGGAAATTCGAACCCTTGCAGTTGAGAGACTTCTTGAGCCACTGGTTACACAGGTAAGGAAGCCCTTTAGTTGTCCCTTGCACATTAGATTTATTATAGTGACTGCCTGATAAACCGGACTGCTCTCAAAGCTCCATAGACCAAAGACTCCATAGGCCAGCAGTGACTGCCGCGCGTCATGTGCAAGTCACCGCCCCTCAACCCGTCCCCTCATGAATATGCTTTGAGAGCGGTCCGGCGTTTTTACAAAAAAGAGGTTCGGAGACTCCAGCAAAGATACAAAAATATAATATTCAAAAAATGTTAGGAAACATTAAAAACTAACTTCTAATCAAACAATTAAAAAGCCATGTTCACAAGGGCGAAAAATAGAGTAGCCATTTATGCGTTTCGGAAACAAATCCTTAGTCATCGTGGCGTATACACGTGTGGAAACAGAAGGCATTTAACAGGTGAAGGGAACACCTACAGGAGAGGAGAACAGGAAATGACGTATTGGAGAAATAAACACATGAAAACAAGAAAAGAAATTACTGCAAAAATGAACAAAAATATTGCATAAGAAGAGAACTAATGGAAGCGAGACAATGCAGACGTTAAAAAATCTAGTTATTATATAGTTTTGTAGTGTACATCGCGGCAGTGTTCGTTAGTGTTATTAAAGGTTTCCGATAACGCAAGCGGTGTAACACTGCTGCATCTGTTTTAGCACTAGGAGCTGCTTAATTTAGTAAGCAGCTCCTAGTGTCGTTTTTGAAGGTGACAGGTCTTCTTTAATGTCTGACTGACTAGTTCCTAAATATTTGCAGCGCTGGGAGGGGACTGTAATGAATCTATTAAGGGTGCGTACAAAGGCAGAGCGGGACCTGGCGACGGGCCGTTTTGCGCATTATCAAGCCAATGACCACTAGCGCAAAACGGCCCGTCGCCAGGCCCCGCTCTGCCTTTGTACGCACCTCAATAAAGATTTCTTCGCACTAAACTGGTGAGTGCCGTTGAATTCTATTTGCTTGATACATGATAACAAGAGAAGGAAATGTAAGTATTACATAAATAACTAGTATTGTCCATATTCTGACACATAAGGACAATTCTACTGTCACTGGAGAAAAACATGAGGTGACTTCTATCACTGGATCCCAATTGCTAACAACTGCAAAGCATTGTAAGAAACTGTATAAGAAAAGGAAGACTGTTACATTTGACAGATGACTAATTGTCTCAAAAGAGAGAGTTGTATGTGTCCTTTTTACATGGATTTCAATAATACACATATCCATACTATAATACTGCTCCAGTTAACAGGGCAGAAATGAGGTATTATGCATCACTCTATGTAATGTAATAATACAGAGAAACAGGACCAGTTTCAATTGGATGGAGATGGCGGTTTAGAAGGGCTTTCTCTATTCCTTAATGGCCACTGTATCAGGATGTTAAGGCGGTCATTTAGGGCGCGTTCACACGTTCCAATAATGTTGCGTTCATAACGCGATGCTTGCGCACAGGGGGCGTGGCTCGGATTATCAAACGCATACGGTTCCCGCTGGTGCCAGGGCTGGGCTGTGATATCACTAACACCCTGGTTAGAAAAATATATAATCCTGGGTGTTTAATCCCTTAGAAACTGTGATCAAACATTAACCTAGGTGTCTAAGCGGGTGCCACCCAACAACACCCTGCAGCTGCCTGTGTTAAGTATCTTTTAGGCCAGGCCAAGCCAGAGAAGCCATATAATGCACTTTTTTCACCCCGAAAGTATTTTATTATGTAAAGAAGGGTAATTAAAAAAAAAAAACGAATGTAGAAATTTAATATCGCGTTATACATGTGTTTAATGTGGAAAGCAGATGTGTGTGTATATACAGTAAGTGGCTAATTGCTGGTGTAGTTCACAGCCACATGCTATACCACTTGGCTACACAGAGCATGGACTGACCTAATGGGTGGTGTGTTGAACCAGCTACACAGCTGGAGGGAGTTGGGTGACCCTGTTGTATTTGGCAACAAATACTATTTTTACATATAAAAGAATTGGTTTCTTAATAATTGTATAAACTTTTTATGCAGGTAACAACCTTGGTAAATACCAGCAATAAGGGGCCGTCAAATAAAAAGAAAGGTCGTTCTAAGAAAGCTCATGTTTTGGCTGCATCTGTTGAGCAAGCAACTCAAAATTTTTTGGAAAAAGGAGAGAAGATAGCCAAGGAGAGCCAGTTTCTGAAGCAGGAGTTACTAGAAGCAGTTGAAGATGTTCGAAAACAAGGTATATTTTATATGATGGGTTAGGGGGATGAAGTCTAAGATGGGCAGTTGTTACTATATAATGAAATACATTCCTTCTGCCTATTGTTATTCAGAAACTTGCAGGTAGTAAAAAACTTCTTACGGTCTTATCAAACATCTTATTTTCTCAGATTCTCCTTTGACAGAGAATTTTATTGTCTTGCAGGAGAGGTGATGAGAACCTCTTCTGGGGAATTTGCTGATGATCCATGCTCTTCTGTGAAACGTGGAACAATGGTCCGAGCTGCACGTGCATTGCTGTCTGCAGTTACAAGGTTGCTTATATTGGCCGATATGGCAGATGTCTACAAACTACTTGTTCAGCTGAAAGTGGTATGTACTTTATTGCAGTTAGATATCTAGTTCAGAAATGCTATTCGACAACATGGAAGTTTACTTAAATTATGTTAAATTTAAAGGTGGAAGAAGGAATCGTAAAACTAAGAAATGCTGGCACAGAACAGGATTTGGGAATACAGTACAAAGCTTTAAAAGCAGAGGTTGACAAGTTAAATTTAATGGCAGCAAAACGGCAACAGGTAAGCTGTAGGTTCACTTTCTTTTGGTATTGTATTAAAGAGAATCTTTTATTTTAAACCACACCAGGCTTGTGATTCTGGGAGATGTGAAACCAAAGATATAGGCAGGAACTAGATCTTTAACTGCAGATCGCTACAATAAGTAGATTTAAGAAAGGGGGAATTCCAAAAAGGATATTTCATGAACTACCCGAGGATGCTGTCAATTTAGTAGTGTAAAAGTTGCTGACAGTATCCCTTTGAGATCATAGCCTGTAAAATATAATTTCTTCTGATTCCGCATATGCAGGGTATAATAGAAGTTTTATAATGGTAAGTGAGAAGTCTTTGATACTCCTCCAGCCGGTTTCCATCATGAAGTTTAGGAGGTTGGGGAACAGTGTCAATACAGGGGTGCTTATGCATCCCAACCAGATGTCTTGGTTGTAACTGGCTGCGATTTCTAACATCCAGATTTGAGGATGGTAGTATTTGTGGTGTTGATGGTTTATGTCAGGTTGTATTATAAAGCAGACACACACTATAGAGTTAGCTCGGGTCCTAAGCCCTTTCCACACACCCTAAAGTTGTCAACTTTCAGAGTGGCGTTACATTTACATTTTTTTTTTGGTTAATATCATTTTAGGAGTTAAAAGATATTGGCCACAGAGATCAGATGTCTGCAGCTCGTGGAATTCTGCAAAAAAATATTCCAATTCTTTACACGGCTTCTCAAGCATGCCTTCAGCATCCTGATGTAGCAGCTTACAAAGCAAACAGAGACCTGATCTATAAACAACTCCAGCAAGCAGTCACTGGCATCTCTAATGCAGCACAAGCAACATCATCGGAGGAAATTTCTGGACAGCATGGAGGAGGAGAGCTGGCTATCGCACTTAATAATTTTGATGTAAAATTTCACTTTGAATCTAGCAGCTACTATTTAAAGGGCTTTTACCATATTGATTGGTTTATAATATTTCTTAGAGCAGTTTTATACAATCTGATGTTTGGGCACACAAACATTATGTAGAAAATTTGTTTTTGTAAATGTAAGTTGTTTCATGAGTGGTAGTGGGAAATTCTGTCATTTAAATGCGCTTTAAAGATGGGGAACTAGAGTGTTGTTTTGGTTTTTTTTTTATGCACAGTGTCTTTCAAAGTTTTTTTGCTACAAGTCAGTATTAATGGAATGACAGACCCATTCTATACTATGCGCAGCTTGGGGCTTGAGATACTGCTGTGCAATAACAGTATTTGTGTGTATATATATGTGTGTGTGTGTATATAATATATATATATATATATATATATATATATTTATTTATATTTTTTTTTTTTTTTTTTTTTTTGTGCTAGACATGACAGGTTCAGAATTTTAAAAGTAGGACTTATTAAAGTTTTAAAGTGTTTATGAATTAACATATTTTTGTGTTTTATTCAGAAACAAATTATTGTTGATCCTCTCGGCTTCAGTGAAGAAAGATTTAGACCATCCTTGGAGGAACGTCTGGAAAGTATCATCAGCGGAGCGGCTCTTATGGCAGATTCCTCCTGCACCCGTGATGACCGCCGGGAAAGAATAGTAGCAGAGTGTAATTCTGTTCGACAAGCTTTGCAGGATCTTCTCTCAGAATACATGGGAAATGTAAGCAATCTTTTACCTCCTTGTGTAAACCCCTTCATCCTCATAGAATGTAAGCTCTTGCGAGCAGGACCCTCACTCCTATTGTTCCATATGAATATTTGTACTATGTAATGTAATATTATATTTGTATATGCCCCCTATGATTTGTAAAGCGCTACGGAATTTGATGGTGCTATAGAAATATAGATTATTATTAAGGAATGTTAACTGTTCTACTAAATAGCAGTCAAACACATGTTTGAACGTTTACGTTGGTAAATAATACAAAACAAGAACAGCTTTGATTCTGAATAATCAGACTTGTGTAGAGAAATCTAAAAAAAACAAACATGCCCACTAGTTGTAACTGAGAAAAACTAGTTGTAAGTTACATGCTTTTTTTATTATTATAAATGTGTTGGCCCAAATTTTGGTTATCCCATTACCAAAAAGCAGTTTCTTTTTTTTTTCTTTTTTTACATTTTTACATTTTCATACATTTTTATTGAACATTTTCAGTTTTTAACATCAGAAACATGCACAACAAACTCTCCACCCTTCTTATTCCTCCAATATGCAGACATAGAAAAAGGTGTGTGTATGAGGTGTGTGGAACTCGGCCAAGCCCACTCACTAATAGGCGGATTCCTGCTGTATAGTAACCTGTTAGATGCTGTGGTCAGCACAGTATTTCGTTTACAGTGTTTTTTTTACAACTGCACAATGTCTACAGCAGTGGTGGCAAACGTATGGAACGGGTGTCATAGGTGGCACTTGGAGCCATTTCTGTGTGCACCTAGGCCTTTACGCCAACAGAGAGTTTGCCAGACTCATAGCTTCTTCCCATGGTCCAAGGCCACATGCCATGCTCCGCGCCATTTTAAAACAACATCCTTGGCTGACAGGACTACAGGTGGAGGGAGAAGGTGTGGATAGAGATGGATTAGCGTTGGAGCTCCTGCTCTGGGTCCCCTGATTCTTTCTCATCAGGGGACCCTGGAAGGAAGCTACAATCCAAATTTCTCCATTTTTCTATTGTATTGGTGAACTCAGGACGCCAATATGAGTGAAACCTGTGATACAGCACGGATAAGTTACTACTTAAGTTGTCATTTTGTAACTTTGCAATGTATAAATGGGTATTGGTTGTAGTTTGGGTACTCTCTCTCGAAAAGGTTCGCCATCACTGATCTACAGTATTAAGGCTACATACACAACTTTTTTTTTTATTTGTTCAGCATATATGCCTGGAAAACCTCCTAACTGTAATGTATGTGCTTAATGTATCCATCAATGTATATAGTGACAGATGGAGGCATCCTTTTTGCCTCCATCTACACAGTATGCATCACATTCTGGCGGAAACCCAAGCTGCGTTTTTCCATCCTGCTTTAGAGTGACATATTCGCTCAGCGTAGGCTATAATAGCCTATTGGGGACATATGCCACTGTATTGTATAGATCTCCAGCCTTCCATTATGTACACTAGTGCCTAGTGATGTGACTGTCTACAGACAGGACAGACAGTTGAGACAGCCTGAGCAGTGATTGGCTGTTGCTGATGTTTAACCCTTCTCATGCTTTCAGGGTGAGGAGCCAAACAAGAGGATGTATATTGCTGTATACAGTGGGATACATTCTAGGCCTCCATTGTAAGGACATATCATGAATCTGCCCATCGTATCCTAATGAAGAGAAAAAATATGATATGAGTAACCTTAGCTGTAGCAGACTCCCATTGTGAATCCAGAAAATCCCTTTAGGACTACTGGTTCAGATAGCGTTCATAAGTTAAAAAAAAATTACAGAAATACACAGAAATGTTTAAAGTCCAGTATTGTGTTTTTTTAAATTTTAGACTGGAAGAAAGGAAAGAAGTGATGCTTTAAACTCTGCAATTGACAAGATGACCCGAAAAACACGAGACTTGCGCAGACAGGTGAGAAATCCAAAAAGAAAGCAATTGGAGACATTACTTTAATGTTACATGAAAAACACCTTATTTTTAATTTTATTCCCACTGCTTTTAAATTGGTCTTATTTCAATTTTTTTTTTAATTTTTCCTAGCTGCGTAAAGCTGTCATGGATCATGTTTCTGACTCCTTTTTGGAAACCAATGTGCCACTTCTTGTTTTGATTGAAGCTGCTAAGAATGGAAATGAGAAGGAGGTCAAAGAATACGCCCAAGTTTTTCGTGAACATGCAAACAAACTAATAGAGGTAAAAATAAATAGAGGAAAAAATATTTTGTATCACTTAGTCACAATTTCCAGAGTGTGTTTGTTTCTTTCTATATGAAAATTAATGGGATCCCTTCAAAAGTACTGTTGATGCTTAGACAGGCTTTTGTGTTCGTGAATGAGATTACAGTTTAGCAGCACTGATTGTATACATTGGACTCCCGGGTAATTTAAGGAGAATCTGGTGTATATGGGCATACAGGGTTATTGCCCATATGGTATTGTCTCTAGCTGATTTATAGAATTATTTAAAGGGGACATGTCACCCCAAAAATGAGCCCCAACAAATGTGCCCCCCATATACAGCGCGGCCGCGGTATTCTTCATATACATGATTCTGTATATGAAGGATCACAGACACTGTCAATGTAGCACGGCCGCGCTGTGTATACAGGTCCCCCGCTGACAGGGCCATGCTGGGGGTGTGTCGGCCGGCCCCCTAATGAATAAGGCCGATTGCACTGACATAAGATACAAGAATCCGACCTCTTATTTAGTAAGAGGTCGGATCAGTTTAAATCAACTTAGCACCAATAATTTTTTTTTTTAAACTGGCTGGGGAGAAAGAGGCTGGGGAGAGAATTATGGGGGGCACATTCGTTGGGGCTCATTTTTAATGTGACAGGTCCTCTTTAAAATGTTATAGACAACTCTAACTATGAAGGTGGTGTCTGACCAGAGCAGACAGTAGGCGGCATTACAGGGAATTAGGTGTATCTTGTATTCTACATAATTTTTACATTCCTAATGAAGTGAAGATCCAGAAATGGAGAAAGCAATTGCTGGTCTTGCCCCTTAAAGAAGCATTTAGGAGTATATATATATTTTTTTCAACAAAGGGTATTAGAACAGTTCTCCCCAACCACTGACTCAATGCTGGGGATCCTTTAGTTCTGGACCACAGGGTGAGGCTGAGAAGCACCTAACTGAAGGTGTGAAAGTGCTTGTTCTTTCCAGAAAACTAGCACAGCTGTACTGGTATGGTGGGTGGTGTGCGAAGCAGAAGGTGCTTTAGGCATCTACAATTAGCAGCCATCATTGCCTCATCCTCGTCTGTCACACTTTGATCACACAACGTGCCGATAGAGTTCCTGCTTTCCTGATAGGTAGCAGAGCCGACACCTTAATAATCAGATATTGTATGTACAACATACCTGCCAATGCTCATGGCAGAGGAGTGGTTGCGAATAAGCCCCTTGTACCATTCAGTACACCAAGAAGTAATATGCAGCAGTAGATACTGCCTGGATAGGCAAGAGTTAACTGTTTTACTAATGTCATCCAATGATGTTCCACCTTTGTAACTGGAGTGTGATTGGACAGTGAGACCACCTGACCAGGGGCTGATGAGAAGCTACATTTAGTGAGCGCTAACAGTGAGTTAGAGCAGTTAGTGCTGACAGTTAGTTAGTGCTGAGCTCTCTCCTCATGAGCAACTCTTAGGCCCCAGCTCCTGACAGAGGAGCATAGCAACTGTACACTGAGTGACCAGAGACAGCATGTGCCTCACACCTCTAGTGAGCTCACACAGAACAACCAGGACTAAAGCTGCAGCTTCCAGCATTGGACACAGCTACCTCCTAGTCTGCAACCAGGCTGGTAACCTAACTCCTGAGGTTCACTCTCCAAGATTACTCTCAGTAACCCGACCATTTGTAAGGAATCGTTTGGCACGTTGCCTGCTGTTGGTTCAAATAAAGAACTGTAAGTTATTTTCGCACGACGTTGCCGCCGTCTGGTCCCTGCTGCGGCTGTCACCATCAAGGGCGCCCCCCTCTATCACTAAGGGGTTGCCCCAGGGAGAACCAGTACATCAGCCTCTCCCTCATCTAATTTCTTGGACACACCACCTGCTGGAGACCTGCCAGGCTGTGGGACAGCCCCCCGGTCCCCATACCAAGCACTGTGACACTAGCGTGCCTAGGCCGCAACCGCCAGCCACTCCGGTATTCTAGGCCCCGGCTGCCTCCAGGCCCCAAGAAAAAGGCTAGGCCCCGGTGGGGGATATTGCATATGCTTGTTTGTTTTGTACGTCTGTTTCTGATTCTGGTTTTCATGTATTTTTTAATATTTTCATGCATTTGGTTTTTATAGGTCGCCAATTTGGCATGCTCCATATCCAATAATGAAGAAGGTGTTAAACTTGTTCGCATGTCCGCAAGTCAGTTGGAAGCATTATGTCCTCAGGTAACCAGCTACACTTGCTGGGTGCACACAGGTGTTTAGTCGTGAAACGCTCCTGCTCTCTACTGGCGTTTTTCATGGCAAATGATGTGCGTCACTTCCATGGCTGTAACTAAAACGCTATTAAAAAGTTTACTAGTAGGTTACTAAGAGCCTTTTTTTGGCTTTCATAAAGGAGTTTGTACTTGGGCGCTAGCACTATCTGATGATTCTATGCTGGACTGCATATTCAGGAACATTTGGCAGTGCTGCTGGCTGAATCTATTGTATGATAACATTTCTTATTTGAATTTCCTTGGCCGGCCTAGATATTTTATCAAGGTTTGTGTACTGAGCCTGGTCTGTTTGTAGAATTGTCTTTTTATAGCCGCTATAAACATAGCACTTGTTGTAAGGAACATGCATAGTTTGGGTTTTCTCGACTAAAATATTCATGACCTATCCTATAGATACACACAGGACCCCCACAGGTCATCTGATAAACGGGAAGTGGAACTGTAATGTTGCAGTATATTATCAGATCAGACCCCTAGGGTTCAAACTGCCTGGGAAGCCTATAATACATTTTAAATATAATATAATATACATTTAAATATATACCTGTTTAGCTCACCAAATGTCTTATTTTTGTGGGCCAATCTTTAGTTTTCAGTTTCAAGGGAAACCTGATTTAAAAACATTTGGTTTCGAAAAAAAAAAAGAACGATTCATTTTGTTTTTCACTACTGGCTCTTGTTTAAATATTCGTTGCCCGTTCTGGAGACTTCTTTGCGACATTTTGCAGTAGCTTGAGACATTTCTGTGCCATTTGACAAAAAGCAGCAAAAAAAGGAATGGGATCTAAAACCAAAAACAACAACTTTAATAAATAAGCCTGGGGAAAAAAATGCATAAACGGGCTCAAATAAGCATGAAAGAAAACAATCATAAATGTCCCCCTTAATGTGTACTTCAGTGGATATTAATCCTTTACATGCCGCCAACCGCATGCCTCCATCTTGCTTCAAATCAGAAAAAAAATAAAAGTTCAAATTGCCCCTACCCTTCCCTGGGCAGGGAATGTTTTATAACATATAACATGGGACTTGTTTTAATAAAATAAAATAAAACATGTTGGGTATTGTGGCTTCCCATGCACCCAAATCACCACTTTTTTGCCATTTTGCAATTCATAAGTTAAATAAGTGATCAGTAGGTCGTACAGTCCCCAAAATGTTTGAAACCGTCAGCTCATCTGGCAAAATATGACGCAGCTCTGTACACCAAAGTATTGAAAAATTATTAGCATTAGAAGATAGCAATGAATATTTTTTTTTTTTTTTTTTTTTTTTAGAAAAGGTTGTAATTTTTTAAAAATCTATTCAAACGTAAAACGTATACAAATTTGATATCCCTGTGATCCTAACTACCCCAAGAATAAAAGAGAAGCGTCTTTTGGAGTGCAAAGTCCAAGCCATTATAAACGGAGCCCACAAGAAAATGGTGCAAATGTTTTTTTTTTCTGTCAATTCCATTGCACTTGGAATTTTTTTTCCAACTTCCCAGTACACGGCATAGAATATAAAATACTGTCACTAGAGTACAATTTGATATTTAGAAAACAAGCCCTTAAAAAAAATTAACACAAAAAAAAATTATAGATTTTTAAAGAAGGGGAGCAAAAAATGGAAACTCAGAGCATTGGCGGGAAGGGGTTAATATATTGCATACATATTGTTCAATTTGTAATGTAATTGTTTCCATTTATTGAAATCTGTAATACAGCATGTATTTTAGCAGTAGTTGTAATGCGTATGTTATTTTGTAATTCCTCAAAGGTAATAAATGCAGCTTTAGCACTTGCTGCTAAACCTCATAGCAAAGTTGCTCAAGAAACAATGGATCTTTTCAAAGATCAGTGGGAAAAACAAGTTCGTATCTTGACAGATGCAGTTGATGACATCACATCAATTGATGACTTCTTGGCTGTTTCAGGTATCTCTATTTTTTTTTTTCCTCAGCCTCATTTTAATTTACTGTCAATTATTAAAAAAGTTCTTAGATGTGATGTAGTCTGATATATTGAGTTTCCCCATCAGCATGTTGTAGAAATCTAATGATTGAGGAAGAAAAAATATATATAATTTAAAGCTGATCTTGCATTTTAATTTAAAGGAGGCTTATCATAAAAATATATATTTCGAATATATTATATGGTTTAGTTTAAGATGATCTGCACTTGTAGAAACAGTCTCTTGATTTACAAGTGTATTTGTTTAGGGCGGGACACTGTATACATTTACACACTGCAGTAAGTGAGTATTGAAGCGGCTTTGTCACTTTATTCATCTCCTCCAAGTCCATTCTTACACAAATATTTTATTGAATGTTATTGAATATAATTGGAATTTTGTTCACTTGCAAAAAAGAGGGAATATTGTTTTATTATAGAAGTATTCATTATGTTACTATGTCACCTACTGTAAATTGTTTTCAAGGATTAAAGTATCCAAACATTAATCAATAGGAGAGGAGAGGGTCATTTATTAAGATTGCGGTACTTAAAATAATCCATTTTTCTTATTGATAATGCATTAATTTATTTTTTTTTCCCAGAAAATCATATTTTGGAGGATGTCAATAAATGCGTTATAGCACTTCAGGAAAAAGATGTTGATGGGCTGGATCGTACAGCTGGTGCTATACGTGGACGTGCAGCTAGAGTTATCTATGTGGTTACTTCAGAGATGGATAACTATGAACCTGGAGTCTACACAGAAAAAGTTTTGGAGGCAACCAAACTTTTGTCAAATACAGGTATTGGTAGCGAAAAGCATGGTCCATATGACCTGAGGGGTGATCTAGGTCTTAGACCGCATGTTCTGACATGTTAATCTACTTTTCAGTCATGCCACGATTTACGGAGCAAGTTGAAGCTGCAGTCGAAGCACTCAGTGGCACCGCTAACCAACCAATGGATGAAAATGAATTTATTGATGCATCTCGATTAGTGTATGATGGTATCCGTGACATCCGGAAGGCAGTGCTAATGATAAGAGTAGGTTGAAGTATAGGGGTAACTTTGAATATTATATTTTGGATAAATTCTTTAAAGATACTTCCACTTGTAATTGGTGTTGACACACACTGTAAGCCTAGAAGCTGTTTTCCCACCTCTTTCAAGCAAGAGAATATAGTGACCTTACATAAATATTTGGTTGAAGTTGGGTATTTGCCCATCGTTAATGCAGTTTCTAAATGTAAATTGTTGAAAATATTTTCAATAAGAAGTGTAATTTCTCATATGGTCATATGATTTAATTCTCCTTTATTACCATTAATGCAGACTCCAGAAGAATTGGATGACTCTGACTTTGAGCGTGAAGACTTTGATGTAAGAAGTCGAACCAGTGTCCAGACCGAAGATGACCAACTTATTGCTGGACAGAGTGCAAGAGTAAGTTGCTTTTTATTTTTCTTTTAAAATAATTCATTAATTGGTTTTATTTATTTATAGGTTTCATGTTCTCTTTTTATCCTAAAATAAATCTCGTAGGAATAATTGATATACAGTACATGAAATTAATTGTTTAACCCCTTAACAACCTGGACCTTTTTTTAAAAACCGCATATACAGTTTTCTTATGGGCTTGGATTTTATGGCATTCACTGTGCGTCCCAAATGACATGTCTGATTTATTCTTTGGGTCGATACTATCTAGGGGTTACCAAGTTTGTAAAGGTTTTGTGTTTTCATACATTTACAAAAATTAAAGCCTCATGTACAATTTTTTTTTTATTATTTTGACATCTTCTGGCGCTATTAACTTTTTCTTGCGTTGGTCTATGGAGATGTGGGGGATGTCGTTTTTTTGCGACTTTTGATGACATTTTCAATGCTATCATTTTTAGAACTGGATGACCGTTTGATCACTTTTTATTGAATTTTTAATATTTTTCAAAATGGCAAAAAAAAAAGTGCCATTTTCGACTTTGGCCACTATTTTCCGTTACTGGGTTAAGCGCATTGAAAAACCCACGTCGCTAAGGGGTTGAAATAAGATGATCAAGAGCAAGTCCATATCTGGGACCATGTCAAATTTCACCTTTTACAATGAGGTGGAATATGATGGCATCTACTGCACTACCACAACAGAAACGGGGCAGTGCAAATATTCTATTTTAAAGCAGGTGAATGAATGAATGTGCCATGTAGCCAAACTTTATATGTTCACATGTTGGATATTTAGCACGTTTCCATTGGTTATTTTAAACCCTCCATTTAAAAATAAACTACTTTGTTACTTTTATAATTGTCTTAGTTATGTTATATATAACTACACCTTCTAATATTCAGAATGCAATGAATGTTTATTTTAAAGAAGTAATAAAAATATCTGATTTAAAAAAAAAAAAATTATAAAGATATTATTTTATGGTGGTAATGCTGAATTCTGTGTTTATGGAGTTTTATTTAATAGTTGTGTGAAAGCTTTGATGTCTTGAAGATTTATTTTATATTATTTAGGCAATCATGGCTCAACTGCCTCAAGAACAAAAGGCTAAGATTGCTGAACAGGTTGCAAGCTTCCAAGAAGAGAAAAGTAAACTTGATGCTGAAGTATCAAAATGGGATGACAGTGGAAATGACATTATTGTTTTGGCCAAGCAGATGTGTATGATCATGATGGAAATGACTGATTTTACAAGGTAAGCAATGTACAACTATACTTTTAGAAATATTTTCTTATTATCTTGTGTTAAACAAAGAGAAGAGAAGAAACTAAATTACCTTAAAGACTAAATGTGAGGCTACATGAACATTTGGTGTTGACCACATGCAATAGATTAATTGGCTGAGGTTTGGGGGCTGTGAAGTCAGCTTCACCTTTTAGTGTTAAATTATTTTATTGAAAACACAAACCATGAAAGGGCAGGAAGCCCACAAAACGGGCAAGACAAAACGGGTCGCAGCCCCTCATAAAGGAAGCATATTCCAGTAGGCCTCCAGCTCTTTAAACAAAAAACGTACAATACAGATAAGTTGGGGGATAAAGGAGGGAGGAAGATAAAGAAGAGGGAAAAAAGGGGGAAGGGGAGAAATTCTACCCACAATAATATATGGATGTGAACTTAGAATTCAATCGCTAGTACAGAGACATTAATCTATTAAGTCGCCTGGAGTCGGGCAGAAAGGGCGGGCAATTCTCTGTATGTTACCCACTTATGCCAAGTCTTATGATAAGGATCTATTTGGTTACTATCTAGGGGCCTAAGTTTCTCCATGCATCTGATTCAATAGACTTCTTCAACCCACATTAATCTGGTGATCCCCAGGCTATAAAAATCCACTTCCCCGCCCACCAATGTTATTGCCACCAGGAAATTTTGTAATAAATGTCCTGGCAGCATGGATAGCATGGCAATAGCTGGGGGAAAAGTCCCCGGTGGATCTGCAGATCCTCTTAGAGAGGTCCCAGATAGCATTCCAATTAGACGCCATCATTCCACAGTCACACATGCTGTTTAGCAGTACAGGGGTCCTATACCACCTAGTGAGGATCTTGAAACTGGTCTCCTGAATTTTACTGGAGACTGAAAGCTTATGTGTTGGAAGGAGGGATTTCTCCCATTGATCTTAAGTAAATTGAAAGCATCTTGTAGATGAGAGACACCCCGTGGGGTGGTATTGTGCCCAATGAACAAATAGTCTCAAATGCTGTATGTTCAACACCCCAAGGCTATTGATTATTTGAAACTCTGGACTTCTAGATCGTGTAGCCAGGCACCTGGATATGTTCTGTTGTTACCTAGTATGTCATTTAAGGATCATATCCCAGAATCGGAGATGATCTCCCCTAATTTTCTGTGGTGCCCATTCTTGTGGGAATACCGGGGTAACCTAACATCGGAGTGAGGGGACCAGGAACGCTTATAAGTTCAGAGCTAGTGGAGAATCTACACCATGCTTTTAGGACTTGTGTCATATGGGGAAGAGATGTTGTACGAATCCCAATTAGTCTTTGCAGGGAGCCAGAACATGTCGGGAAGATGGCCTGGGTAAGTGCGGAGCATTCCAGATCCACCAACCATTTGTTCGGGTTGTGAGATAGATGTTACATCTAAGACCACTTTACTTATGGTCGACCTGAAGTCTGTAAGTCTTGTCAAACACCCCCCCCCCCTTCCCCGGCTCTTTATGTCTCTTCAGAATACTATGCTTTATTTAGTGGCTGCTCTACGTAAACGTGTCAAAAGGCAAGTAGTTAAGTCCAATGGTACAGTTTGGAAAATGTATAGGATCTTGGGTAGGGAATCCATTTTAAGTGTGTTCATTCTGCCAACTCAGGACAGAGAAGGGGAGCTCCAAGATTTAATGTCGGTCTCTATTGAACGAAGTAAGGGGGCGAATATGAACCCCCAAGTACTTGATTTGGCCTTTAGCCCAGGTAAAGGGGAGAGACTAGGACAAGGACAAGGAGGAAACCAGCGACCCTGGAAGAGAAATATTCAAAATCTAGGATTTTTGGATATTCACCTTAAAGGGAACCTACCACCACGATTCTACCTATAAAGGTAGAACGCCATCATGACGGACGAGGGCGCGCAGCAACGAGGAGCTGCGCGCCGCACGCAACAGGGTAGGAGGAGTAATGTGGCTACTGGGGCGTGGAGTAGCCGCGCTGTGTAGCCTCGTGCCCGGCTACTCCACGCCCCAGTAGCTGCATAACGAAATTTACATATTAGTTCCATAAAGTGTACCAAAAGTTAGCGGGGACGTGAGGATTAGCTCTAAAAAGGGCTATCCTCACGTCCCACATCCACCTACGACCCGATCTACCTTTATAGGTAGAATCGTGGTGGTAGGTGCCCTTTGAAGTTGTTAACTCTGCTATGTGCTTCAAACTCATGCATGATATTTGGGAGGCTGACTAGCACGTCAGAAACATATATAAGTAAGTCCGTCTGCAAACAACGAGAACAATTTCTATGCCACGAATAGGTTGGTTGGCGTGTAAGGCACATGAAAGGGATTCCATCACTAGAATATATAAAAAAAGGAGCAAGTGGACATCCCTGTCCATTGTGCTGTTGCATATAGGGAAGGGAGAGGAGACAGATCCATTTCCTCTGACACTGGCCGATGGGTTTTTATATAGTGCTATAATCCTATTCCTTGTCCTGGCCCTCATATCCAGCCTCGTGAGTGTGGCTTCCAGGAACCCCCAGTGAACTCTATCAAAGCTTTTTCAGCATCGACTGTGAGAAGACCTAGCCCACAAAGCCAGGGTTAGCGTTTTCTATGTGTTGTCCCTGGCGTCGCGGCCCGGGACAAAACCAATTTGTTCTGGGTGGACCAGAGCTGGAATTAATGGTGAGAGGCGCAAGGCTAGAATCTTGGAGTACATTTTAATGTCAATATTAATCAAGGAAATGGGCCTGTAATTGCTACAGAGTTTAGGGTCTTTGCCCGGTTTAGGAATCACTGATATGTGGGCTCCTAGTGACTGTGGTGTAAAAGAACAATCGGGAGTCTATAGAGTTAAAGAATTCTGTTAAAGGCCCGGCTAGAGGTTTGCCAAGTACTTTATAAAATCTAGGCATAAAGCCATCGGACCCAGGGCTTTTGCCAGCTTTTAGCTCCTTTTATCACCCGAAGAATTTCATTTTGATGTAAAATCATCGTGAGGGATAGCCTTCTCGGGGGATGTGAGTCTAGGTAGGCTGAGATCTCTCCAACAGACGGGCCTGGGTTATCTGTGCCTGTGGATGAATCTAGACTATTTAAGGCGGCATAAAAATCTCAAATTTCTTGGAGAATCTCGTTACGGGAATTCACTATCGAGCCTTGTGAGGAGTACAATGATGTGACAGGTGTCTGAGGGGTCCTAGGGTGGACTGTTATAGTTAGCATTTTCCCGCACTTATCTCCATACTCAAAATATTTTTAATTCTTAATTTGGTCTCTAAAGCACAAGCTCTTTTGATCTAATATCTGGAGAATCTTTAGTACCTAGTTCAGAGGGTAGAGTCAATTGAACTCTTAGGGCCCCAATCCAGAAGTTGATAATCCACCGGCCGTAGCTATTGTGTGCGTGTGAATGATGGCTGCGATCCCTGACCCCAGGGTGCAACGCTCCATAGGTCAATCCGTTTGAGACAAAGTAATGCACGTCTCGGTCTACGAATGGCTGGGTAAGATATGGAGGACCTACATGTGGAGGCATCGAGAGAAGGCTCAAGGGGTATGTGTGGAACGGCCCTTAGGATCTAAACAAAGCTGATCTCCCATTCTTCTTCACAATGAGTTGAAACGGATAGCCCCATCTAATGTCCCTAGATTTTAATTCAGCCAGCAGAGGATGCAGGGCTCTCCGTAACAGGAGGGTTTTTCTTGCCAGATCCGGAAGCTCGATGACTGTGGAGCCACGGAATGTAGTATCTTTAAGCTCCCTAGAACGGCAGGGAATCTCCTCTTGAAGAAGTGAATGTGGCATTAAATGTCTCTAGGAAGCTCTGTAGATGCAGGATTAGGGCCTAGAGTGTGGTGAATGTGATCTATTTCGCGCCGGGAGGCAGATGGTTGGTTAAGAATATCTGCAAAGAATGCTTGGGCCCATTCTTCAAGCATGGATGGATCCACCTCCTCTTTCACTCCCCTAATCCTCAAATTATTATAGCGGTGCAGATTTTCAATATCCTCTAGGTGGGTTAGGATATCAAGCAATATAAGTTGCATGTTCCTCCTTAACTTGAGAATGAATGTCCATTTGATCTAGAATTTTCTCCTGAACAGCTTCAGATTCTGTCACCCTGTGGCCAATATGATGTATTTCCTTTTGCAAACCAGCAAGATCCCTTTTTGAGATTCCTCTAGCCTTGTAAATAGCCCATCTATTTATTGTCTGGTGGACATAGTTCTAATATGAGCCTTCCAGTACCAATCTTCTGGGGGAAACTGCTGACATGGGAGCTGTTTGGGCCCCCTGAGCTGTTGATGGAGTGGGCGGCCTAGCCTTATGTGGTGTGGATGGCCATGGCGGTGGAGGTGAGGGCTGGGCCTGCAGAGGGTTCTTGTCGCCCCCTGATAATGGAGAAAATTTGGTTATGGTGCAGTGGGTCTTCTCCGCCATCCTAGTCTAGTGATGGCAAACCTTTTAGAAAATGAGTGCCCAAACTGCAAGCCAACACCCACTTATCTATCGCAAAGTAGCAGCATGGTAATTTAGCCAATAGTACCCACAATAACAGTATTTAAGAGCCAAATAAAACTGCCACATGATGGCATCATGTAAAAGGACACCAGTGCAACTGCTACACCAGTTTTAGAGTCCCCTTTCTTGCGCTCTCTAAGGATTAGTCCACTTCTTTTTCCAATTAGTTTTATGCCCCCTCTAATATTTATTGCTCTTTCCTTTTCTATTCTGTTCTTGTTGCGTTTTTAAACACATGTGTTTTTGCTTGTTTACCAGGCCATTGGCTGGTTTGAATCCATTTTTCTTTATTTCTGGAAGTGTAAGCATCTTTGAAAACATTAACACAGCTGCTTACAATTCAATAAATGAAGGAAAAACTATCTAAAACCAGAAAAACTCATGGTAAACATGTAAAAATGCCAGCATTTTCAGTGCGTTTAAAAAAATAGCACCAAGAACGGATAAAAAACGCACTGTGTGACCACATCCTAAGGCTACACGCACGTGAAGCATTTTCATTCCATTTTAATATACATTGTAAATGCACTGGGCGAAATACATCACCAAATAAACATGGGATTTTACAGCAGCCACATGTGCAAGGGCATTCGTCAACTAGCACCCCCAGTGTCTTGCATTTAACAAGATTGGATGAGTTTCAATAGAAACGCATATATAAATCGAGCCATGGTTTGCCCCCATGCACTTTGATTCTGTTTCTAAACTTAATCAAAGCGGTACGTCTGACTGCACCATTTGCATCCATGAACTCGCATCACATGTTTTCCATTGTTGACAAGCCAAACATGTGGTGATCTATCTCAATCACAAGAATTTACGTTTAAGGTCCATTTCACACTTGCGAGTGTGATGCGCTGAACTCTCAGGATGTGCTGCTTGGATCAGCTGGCCCGATCAGCTGCAAACCGGAACCGAATTCAGCATGTCGGTTCAGTTCCGGTTTGCAGCATTCAGCCCAGGCAATATAGCGCATGCAAGTTCAGCGCATCACACTCGCAAGTGTGAAAGGGGCCCTAATCTATCAAAATTTAGAAGCTGAAAGCAGCGCTGTGGGAGAGGGAAACAGGGGCAGGGACTGAATGTGACAAGAAAGGTGACTACATGAGGTCCAAGTCGAATCTGCTAAAATAAAAACAAAGAAGCAGGGCACTGAGGGGAATGGGGAAACCTATTTAGCAAGATCTCACTGGGGCAGAGTGGGTTTTGTGGGTTGTAGGGCACAAAACACAAAAAGTCAATTATTTAACACTTTAGCTTCTGCCTGCTTACACAGACAGTAGATAATGGAGTACCTGACTTATAAGGGACGGCATTCCCTTATCTTCATTAGCAGTCAGCTTGCTGCTGTGCACTCCTGGCCTGCCGTCTTCTTCGGGGCTAAAATTCAGTGAGTAGGAGGGAGAAAAGAAGGAGACAGTGACCCGCTGCTGCTTCACAAGTGATAGC
This sequence comes from Engystomops pustulosus, assembly GCF_040894005.1. Classification (NCBI taxonomy): domain Eukaryota; kingdom Metazoa; phylum Chordata; class Amphibia; order Anura; family Leptodactylidae; genus Engystomops; species Engystomops pustulosus. The sequence continues at coordinate 40,893,702 of NC_092414.1, read as the reverse complement.
ACAACAGGTCAGCTTCAGCCTGCACTTGGAAGCTGACAGTCCGTCCGAGGGCTGAGGTGTGTGTATCGGAGCAGAGGGTGTGTTACTCCCTGCACTGCCACTCCGATGCACAGAGAATCGCTGGAGCTCTGGCACGTAGCAGCAGCTTGTAGCCTGGCTGGAGCTCCATTAATAAAACCTACATGGTGGAGGCAATGGTGTGCGTTCCATAGGTTTGCCACCACTGTCCTAGACGGGGATGGCTGGAAGCTTGCAGTCTGTGCGAATTACTCCGCCGTCAGCTAGCCAGACCGCCACCCACCGAGCTTAACCTTTTAAATGTTTATGGTTCAATAAGAGTTTATTAAGTAAAAACACAATTGTGAGAAAAAAAATGACCTTTTAAATGTTTAATTACTTTTTTTTGTTTTCAGAATCTCATTGTTTTCTTTTTTCCAGGGGAAAGGGTCCACTTAAAAATACATCAGATGTCATTAGTGCAGCAAAGAAGATTGCAGAAGCTGGGTCACGTATGGACAAATTGGGACGCACCATAGCTGATTATGTATGTATTTTATTTAGTAATACATTTAAAAGATGGGGCTATTATACTCCCACCTTTTTATCTTGCATGTAACTTGTCTAATGTTGAGTATCAGAAAGTTTTAAAGGAACCTGTTGGAAGAAATTTACCTACTAAACCACTACCAGAACTATTGGATTTAAACCTTGCAAATTATGTTCCTTTCATGACCTAGTGTGCTGACATCATCCAGAAAATCAATTTTGAAATGATATACTAATGTGCTGTGTCATGTTAGCAGAGATCTTAGCACTGAAGTCAAGCTCTTTCCCCTCAGAACATGTTTTGCACTGTCATTTGCAGGGAGCATTCTTAGGCCAGAAGAGTTGGACTTCATTGCTGTGAATTTGCATATTTAGTCAATTGTTGGATTTCTGGATGGTGCCCCCACTCTGGGCCATAAAAGTAACATGATCTGGAAGGTTTAATTCTGCTTGATTTTGGTGATTTACTAGGTCAATTTCTTCCAACAGGTTGCCTTTAAATTCCTGTGTTAGTTGCTGTCCTGTGTTAGTTGCTGTCCTGCATTCGCATGGAAATCACCTTCTCTTGAGAACTGTAAAATGAAAATACAAGATAACGTCAAGAATAGATATCTTTGTAATACCTACACTATGTACTTTAAAATTCATTGTATCTCCCAGTGTCCAGATTCGGCTTGTAAGCAGGATCTCTTGGCATATCTTCAGCGCATTGCTTTATATTGCCATCAACTGAACATTTGCAGCAAAGTTAAGGCTGAAGTTCAGAATCTTGGTGGAGAACTGGTCGTCTCTGGGGTAAGTAAATTATTGTGTTTTTATCAAAAGTATCAAACTTAGCTCCCATTTCAACAGTTTAACTGTTTTGTGGCTTATAAAAAGGAACACATGAATTTCATTAAACAGTTTCCGTGCCAGGTATTTCTGGAATTTTGAAAGCAGACATTTGCCCCATTTTGAAAATTGCATTAAAGAGTTCATAGACATAGGCACCTTCATGCAGTTTTGATTCAAAGTACAAAGTACATATTTTCTTTAAAAATGCATAAACATTGATTTTTGGCAAAAATTGTGTCCCGAAAAGTAAATATATAGCTTCACATCTCATAAATGTAATAGAGGAACATGTGTAGATTTTAGAGGTATCTCAATCATATGTTCACATGAATAAATCATCATAATATCACTAAAATTGAAATAACCAAAAATCTGCCACAACCTGCAAAATATAGCAATAAATAAGATTTAAAAAGTAAAGGCATTTGTCTTGATTTAACAGTTGACAGCCTGTATCACCATCATGAAACTTTTTGCCAAATACATTATTTTAAAAAAATGCATTGAAAACATAAATGTTTATATGAAACTCCCATCAAAGCAGAGTTTATGCACAAATGGGGATGAGCAGATGTATATATATTTTATACACAACATCAACAAGAATTTACACTCCCAAGAATGCTAAAACAAAACCCATGCAATATTTGGTTGCAATCCACAAAGTTCATACATACCCTATATGTGTATATTCACCAAAATATGCAGCGAAGCAAATGCTAGATGCATATTTTGGCAGAAAATTGCACTGACCTTTACACAGATATATTATTGTATGCTCTCTTACACAATGGTAACCAAAATAAACTATAGATCCATAAACCAAGCTAATGAGATAACAAAAGTCACTTTTGTGCCATTGTATTAGCCACACAATAATGGACCCTTCCGTGGTTCATAAGAATTTAAGTAAAAACACTATACCATAGGTGAAAATAATGGTGAATGGTGTGAAATAAAGCATTTATTCAGGCATGTGTGTGTGTTTTTCATGTTACACATATCTTTTGTAGCCACATGATGGTTGATTGTTCATTGTTTCACTAAATCAACATGAGAAAACATTGCTGAATATATGAGAATCAGAGGGCAAGTGTGTCAGATTGTTCTGGGTAGGAAAGTGTTAATACCATGAACATTTAGTTAGCATTATAGCAATAAATAAATTCAATATTTACATTATCTGTGAGGTGTGAGCAGCTCTTGTGTGCAGCCTCTTCCAAATTATCCCTGCAGCCTGATGGCTAATAATCTGGAAGGGGAGCACCTAGAAGCTCGCTTCTTTTCTATCATCGTGTTTCTAAGAGCCGGGAAACTGTTAAAGTGGCGTTCAGAATGATTTTTAAATCGCTCCAGAAATTCTCACTTTTAATGTAAATATCTCAGTATCTCTGGCACCTAGAAACATAATTTGAAAGAGAAGATTCTTTCAGAAGAAGTGACATTCTAGGTGGCACAGGGTGAAAAAAGTGAGATTCTAGGTGGCACAGATCCGGAGTTATAGCCCTCTCAAGAGAGGACGTAGTCCTTGGCCATACAGATGGCAGGGGAAAAAAATGCAAGATGAAAATACCTAGAGCAGTGATGGCGAACCTTTTAGAGGCCAAGTGCCCAAAATGCAACTCAAACCCAACTTACTTATAGCAAAGTGCCAACACAAAATTTTTTTAAAAAAACACATAGGTGTTTAATATAGGGACTTATGTAATAAACGTTAGAAAATCTTGGCAGTGTACTGCGCTGTCCTCTGCTTGCCTAAAACTGTTGTATACTGTTGAGGGGAAGGATTGGGGGCAGAGCTCAGGTACACCTGCAGCTGATAACCAGCATTATAGATAGAATTTCCCCATTTTAATATTGATGTATTTTATTTATAGCTATGTCATATGTCACATATAGGGGTCTGCTGACCTTTATACGTGACCCCAATCCCAGTGGCATAACAAGACACCAGTGGGCCTTGATAGATAGATAGATAGATAGATATGAGAGACAGACCGATAGATATGAGAGAGATAGATACATAGATAGATACATAGATATGAGAGACAGACCGATAGATATTAGATAGATATGAGAGAGACAGAGAGATAGATGGATAGATATGAGAGAGACAGAGAGATAGATGGATAGATATGAGAGAGACAGAGAGATAGATGGATAGATATGAGAGAGACAGAGAGATAGATGGATAGATATGAGAGAGACAGAGAGATAGATGGATAGATATGAGAGAGACAGAGAGATAGATGGATAGATATGAGAGAGACAGAGAGATAGATGGATAGATATGAGAGAGACAGAGAGATAGATGGATAGATATGAGAGAGACAGAGAGATAGATGGATAGATATGAGAGAGACAGAGAGATAGATGGATAGATATGAGAGAGACAGAGAGATAGATGGATAGATATGAGAGAGACAGAGAGATAGATGGATAGATATGAGAGAGACAGAGAGATAGATGGATAGATATGAGAGAGACAGAGAGATAGATGGATAGATATGAGAGAGACAGAGAGATAGATGGATAGATATGAGAGAGACAGAGAGATAGATGGATAGATATGAGAGAGACAGAGAGATAGATGGATAGATATGAGAGAGACAGATGGATAGATATGAGAGAGACAGATGGATAGATATGAGAGAGACAGATGGATAGATATGAGAGAGACAGATGGATAGATATGAGAGAGACAGATGGATAGATATGAGAGAGACAGATGGATAGATATGAGAGAGACAGAGAGATAGATATGAGAGAGACAGAGAGATAGATGGATAGATATGAGAGAGACAGAGAGATAGATGGATAGATATGAGAGAGACAGAGAGATAGATGGATAGATATGAGAGAGACAGAGAGATAGATGGATAGATATGAGAGAGACAGAGAGATAGATGGATAGATATGAGAGAGACAGAGAGATAGATGGATAGATATGAGAGAGATATTAGGGTGCTGGAAAGATATGAAATAACTGCATGATGTAGTTTATCGATCTGTCTTGTTTACAGGCAGCTTTGTCAGGGGGATATTTACAGGATAGCAGGGGAGAAGGGGAGAATGAGCTGATGCTATACTTTGTGTATGTCATTTATTACCTTGCTACACTGCAGCAGCTACATGTAGCCCGGGCTCTGGTGATTCCTCCTCCCTCCTCTCCTCTCCTATTGGCTGGTCGGGTCAGGTGACCAGCCCTCTGTGTGAGTCCCGGCTTTAGCAGGGGGAAGGCAGAGCAATGACTGCCTTCCCGCCGACATTACTGTGCTCAGGGGTCCCAAAAGAGCACATTGAACAGTGACAGCCCACTATATCTTAGGGCCAGATCCTTACACCCCTGCCCAATTCTATTATGTGGGAGCAGCTGTATCATGCTGCTCTCTTCTCCCCGCAGTGGTTTCTATGGGAACCACAATAACATTCAGCGCTCCCGACAGCCGGAGCTTCAATGGTGACAGCGCGCGTGCCCACAGGAACGGCCCTGCGTGCCGCAGGTTCGCCATCGCTGACCTAGAGCATTCTGCTGGAATTTATAGTATGTAGTGTACAAGGCTGAGATTTATCATACCCCGGCACTTCCCTCCAGCACCACCGGATACATCAGGAGGCTCCAGCCTCTTGGTGTATCTGGCAGATGGCTTTGCTGGCATACAATTCTATGCCAGACTTTGGCCTGGAGGTGAGAATAATCGCAATGCCACGTGGTTTGCTAGAGATTATATGCCGTGGGATTATGTGTTTCTAGTTTGAGATCTTAATACTGCTAACCATGTTATGACATGTTCGTTGGACATTTAATTCAGATGTGAACCTGTTTTACAGTAATAGAATTAAAAACGTGTCCCTTATATTAGGTTGACAGTGCCATGTCCCTCATCCAAGCTGCTAAAAATTTGATGAATGCTGTGGTTCAAACCGTAAAGGCATCTTACGTGGCCTCTACAAAGTACCAGAAATCTCAAGGAATGGCATCGTTGAATCTCCCAGCAGTTTCTTGGAAAATGAAGGCTCCAGAAAAGAAGCCCCTGGTCAAGAGAGAAAAACAGGATGAGACTCAAACCAAAATAAAACGTGCATCTCAGAAGAAACTTGTCAATCCTGTGCAGGCGCTAAGTGAATTTAAAGTTATGGATAGCATATAAGTATATGCCTCATATAAATGTGATATTTTGCATTGTTCACTTTTCTGTTATAAGCCAGTTATATCTTGATTAATCTAGCTACAGGTAGCAAATTATTAGGGAAAATATGAAACCAAAAAGGATCACAGTTGTCCTTTTTAGGGATTGTTTTTTAGCATTTACACAATACCACTGTTTACTTGGAAAATTATGTAAATCTTGTTTTCCTTAGTCCATTATGGACTGTTAAGTTACAAAACTGTGAGCTAAGTCATTATTTCTTCAAGCTATGGCCTGTGGTTTCATATTCTTTAGCGGTGGTATATCTCAGAGTGATATATTGCTTATATTTTCCTTATATTTGCTTGTGCTTTAGCTGATTTGATTAGATAATGGTTAACTTTTACTCTTTTATATATTTTATTTTTTTAATGACCTTTTTTAAAGTTTAACACTAAATCGGAAGCTATTTTTTTTTTACTTCCTATTAGCACTGCCAAGACAATTAATACTTCATAAATCATCATTGGCGATCGGGTACAAAAGCTCTTGCTTTATTTGATTAATTTGACACATATGTTTAGACTTTACTAAAATATTTACTTGATAGAAACAGAATTGCTTGATACTCCATAAGGTCACTTCGAAGAAGAGCTTTGATTTGATTTTACAACCCTCAATTGATGCTTGGTCATGTGGCCTATATATAGCCAGATTCTATAGTGTGGTGGGGGCTTCTTTTTGTTTTACTTTCTTATCTGGCAATGGTCAAAGTACTTTTTTAATTGCGACAATCAGACCTTTTATGGCTTTTGGGCTCCGTTTTACTCTTGCTGGGTCTCTAAACTAACACGTTTTAGATATTGGAAGAATTTAAATAGAAAATGTAGTTTGTATATTCCATTTTCTTCTCAATAACATTCCTTTTTTAAAGGGAACCATTGTTAGGGCACCATAAAAAATGACTGGTTCTCTTTAAAACCAAAATAATTTATACAGTTCTTTGTTCAAGCACATTTCATAAAGCTGAAAAAAAGCATTGTAAATGTAATTATAAATCCAGAAATTTGATTTCTAAGAAGCAAATAAAGTAAACTTTTACTGCAGAATGTTAGATTTCTTCTCGTATGTTATTTTTGAAAAATTTGTTCACGCACGTGTAAATACACATTGTTGTCATGTTCTGCTCATATGTTTCAGAAATAATCCATCAACTTTAAAATGGCACTCAAAAGACATATGTTCCAACTATTATCCCCTTCATGACCAGCCAACGTAAATATCATGTAATGTATTACACAACTGACACCTGCGGTCAATGCTGGCACTAAATGCTGCACTTAATCTGTTTAGATGCCATGGGCAATCCTGGCTGTGGCAAATAACAGTGCTGCATGTGGGCACGTCCATCTTGGATGGCTGATCGATACCTCGCGGAGACTAACTGTAATACAGTAGCAGTATATTCACAATATACTGCAAACTATAGTATTGCAGTATATTGTAGAAATGATCAGACCCCCTAAGGTGTAAGTACCCTAGGTGGCCTGAAATAGAAAGAAATTTTTTTTTTAAATAATCAAAAAGATTACAAAAAAATAAAATCAATTCTACAAATTCAAATCGCCCCCCCCCTTCTCTTAAACACATATAAAATAAACACGTAAAATCATAAACCTGTTGGATCTCCCAAAACATCTGATCTTTCAAAATATAAAAACAATTCTTCCCAATGGTGAAACCCATAACAGGAAATAGCACGTTACTGTCAGAATCGCCACATTTTTGCCATTTTGCCAATGTAATGTTTTAAAATGATTTCAATATTTTATCCCATCCTGCAAACATTGACACCTTACACAGCTCTATTCTCTTAAACATGAAAAAGTTCTGGGTTCAATATGGCAACACGAGGTGTTTTTTTGTTTGTTTGTTTTTCTTATGCAAGGTTTTTGAATTTTTAAATGGTATTAAGACATAATGGAACTGTATAACTTGGTATCTCTGGATTCGCAGTGATCCAAAGATCACCAAGTGTCACCTCAAACACACATTTTAGTTGTAAAAATAAAGCCCATCAGGATATGTTGTAACAGGTTTTTTTTTTCAATTCCACCACTGATTCTGTCCACCATATATGAGAGATGGGGTGTATTGGCACCATCCACAATTTTTCTATTTCAACCCATTTAGTATAGGTGGCTAAAGCTATCCAGTGTGACAGATAACACAGCTGTGTTCGACAGAAGTAGTGGACAATATCTGAAACTGACAGGCCTTCCTGAGCATTAGGGGGAAGCATGACCGATTTTGGCTGTCTATTATCACAAATAAAATTAAAAATAGCTCCTTGGAAGGCTCACTTTTACTGGCAAGGTCTGGAAATAGTACAATAAATTAGAAAGCCAGGTCATTTTGACCTCCGCCACTCTACCAAGCAGGGATATGTGATACGCCTGCTACCTATTTCGCATAGCCTTTAGATCCCAAAACAAAACGTGATAGTTGGCTCCACACAAAGAATAGTAGGTCGTTTTCCATTGGAAGCAAAATTTCTGTCTCAACAAAATCAATTTCCTCTGCGGTATATTTAAAGGGAGAGCTTCTGTTTTGGAGTTATTCACTTAATAACCCGAAAGATGGCCATATTCCAATAGTATCTTGTGTAAAACCGGGAAAGAAGTATATGGGGAAGATAAGGTGAGTAGGACATCATCAGCGAATAGCAATATTTTAAACTCCTGGTCCCTGACCATTACCCTCCAAGTATCTGCATGTAATCTAATTTTGGCTGCCAGGGGCTCAATACATACAACAAATGTTAGAGTGGAAAGAGGACACTCTGCCTTGTGCCATTTAAGATTTTAGAGAGGTGGTCAGACATTGTACGTGGGAAGCAGACCATTGTCGTGGGTGCGTTTTAGTCAGAAGACGGCCCGTTATGCCATAAGCTTTTAAGGCAGCTTATGTGAATGACGAATCCAGTCTAAGAAGTAACGCTAACTGGTATTTCGCATTGACTACATCAATTAAATCAATTGCCCTTCTTGTGTTATCCGATCCCTGATCCTTATTAATAAGGGACCGAAGCCAAACATTAAGCCTGTCAAGATGCAGGTAAAGATCTTGAACTCAGAATTCAGTAATGCTATGGTTATATTTACCAAAGTCAGTCTAGTTCCTCCCTAGTAATAGTTGGATTGAGGCTAGCCACTGCAGAGTCAGACAGGGTAGGCAACTGACAAGAACCACCACAATATTGCTTAACACAATGCTATAATTCCTGATTACAGAGATAACTACTACAAACTTGAGTGTAAGTAGTTGCATAGGTTATTGTAGTCCAAATACAGCCTTAAGGGGGTTGTACACTTTCAGGAAGATTTGCTTTGTGTTAGGAAAAGTTATACAATTTTCCAATATACTTTCTGTATCACTTTCTCATGGTTTTCTAGATCTTTGCTGGCTGTCCTTCTATAGCAGTGGTGGCGAACCTTTTAGAGACTGAGTGTCCAAATTGCAAACCAAAGCCAAGTTATCTATCACAAAGTGCCAACACAGTAATTTAGCCCAATATTACTGGCAATACCACTGTACAAGGGCCACATGATGACCACCACCATTACAACAACATAAATACCACCATACTAACAATAAAGACTACTATACAAATAATATCACTAACCTAGAGCAAACAGTGATTCATTTTACTGCTATACAGGGATGAATAATACTGATATACTGTGATAAATATTACCACCATAAATGGTGATAAATAATACCTCTGTGATGTATATTACAGCCATACATATTGGGATAAATATTTCCGCCATGAATCATCTTCGTCACCTGGAGTCAGACTGGCAGTGTTGAGAGTAATACACTCCCTAATTTGCCAATACACACAGCCGCTCTTGGAAATAGTGAAGTCGCGTATCAGAACGAAGCTTACTGTAATTTTTTACTTTTAGCCACAATCACTGCCAAGTATGTGAGAGCCACTGGCTAGTGGGTGATCTCTGCTGGCTTGACCAGGAAAGTGGTAGAGTGACAAGGTTTTTTAATTATATTATGAAATTCTGAAACTAGTATTAAGAAGCTTCCACCAACCAGTGTTGTTGTGGGTATAACTGCTGTACTCAAATTGTGGTCTGCAGTAATGGAAACTATTCCTAGCAGATGCACAGGTCACTAAGGGCATGTTGGGAGTTGTAGATACACAGAGAAAAAGGAGAAAAGTAACCAGATATGGAGTGTATCAGCCTCTCCTTAGTCCTCACCTTTATAATTCTCCTGCCACTCTCTGTAGTCGGTGGAGAGAGTGGATACCCGGGAAGGCTGCTGCTAGTAGGATGAGAAGACTGGGCCCAGCACTGTGGCAGAGGGTGCACCCCACTGCTGCTGGAGTAAATTACTGTCAGTGCTACTCCCATTGAAAGTGTATGTGCTGTTTGCTGGGAAGAGACATTCACAGGAGCAGGACTAACACCTATACCAATGCTTTGAGGAGGCATGTGCAACATCCCCCACTGGGGCCTAGCCTTTTCTTGGGGCCTGGAGGCAGCCGGGCCCAGAAAACCAAAGTGGCTGGCGGTTGCGGCCTAGGCACGCTAGTGTTACAGTGCTCAGGGACCACCCGGAGGCAACGTTGTGCCGACGGCAACAGCAGGCAACATGCCCAACAATTCCTCACAGAGGTAGGATACTGGGAGGGCTCTTGGAGAGGGAACCACAGGAGTTTGTTCACCAGCCTGGATGCAGGGGCAGGCTGGGATGTAGCTGTGTCCAATGCTGGAAACTGCAGCTTTTACCCTGGTTGTCCTGTGTCACTCAGTGTAGAGCTGATAAACTGTGGCCTAGTAGGCCTGTAGCAAGAGCTTGTGCTCTGAGGTGATGCTCAGCACTAACTCCCTGTCAGCACTCACTCCTCTGACTAAACTGACTGTTGGCACTCTCCAACCGTCACTTCTCCTCAGCGTGGTCTCATTCTTCAATCACACTCCAGTTACAAAGGTGAAACCTAATTGGATGACATCAGTAAACACTGTAACCCTTGCCTGTCCAGGCAGTATCGACCGCTGCATATTACCTTTTGGTACTGAATGGTACAAGGGGCTTATTCGCAACTACTCCTCTGCCATGCGCATTGGCAGGGATATTGCCTGTCGAGCAGGGAAGGAAGGTCCTGGAGGAAACCACAGAGGGCAATCATAAGCCCTCTACTCTTCCTCTATTTGTGTCATAAAGTGCAGTGTTTAGGGGCAGTGTATAACTCTGTGCTGCCACTTATTTTACCTGGACACAGAGGCCTGGAGAATCCCTGGAGCTCCGGCTGTGCTGCAGCATCTCCTGCATGGCCAGCGCTCTAATTGTAAAATGAACCTGTGCAGGTGGATCGGAGCGCTTGCCCACAGAGAGGGCTCTGCGTGTCATAGGTTCGCCACCAACATTCTGTAGAAATCTTTTATGTTCTAGTGGATAGAAATGTGTCCGTGGTCATGTGATGGACAAGCATGAACCATTATCTTCATAACCCTGATGACTCTGTGATAATAACAGCTTGTGCACCTGCATGTCCAGGGACAGATCTCTATCAACTGGAAGTAAAAAGAGAACATTTCTATAGAAAGACAGCCAGCAGCAGGGGCGGACTGGGAATATAAAGTGGCCCTGGAAAAAAACTAAAAGTAGCCCCATGATATAGGCAGGACCAACTTTCTGTAAGTTGTGGCCATCGTGTGTCAACTAACCATAAGCGACAATAAGACTGGGTTCACATCTCGTTTTTTTGCCTACTGTTAACAGACACATTTTTCACTGTTAAACAAAACTGCTCCTAAAACCACCTCAGTACCGACTATGATGCAGTTTGAGGCCACGTTCACACATTAGGACTTATTTACTAAGGGTCCCGTGGCCGCATTTCCATTTCTTGGACAGGTATTTAGTAGGCGGTTCGATTGTGTTGCACGTGATTGGATTGTGTCCAAATCGCATCGGCTTTCAAGCGACACAAAATGGGGAGTCGGACAATCCGACGGATTCGGACCAACCGCGGGATTTAACTTGCATAAACCGGGAGGAAGATGGTGAACTCCGGTGGACCTGATCAGGGAAGTGACACATGCAGGAAATTGGGCACACAATCTTAGTGAATCGCACCAGACTGCCTGATCGTCGGACACTCCGTACATTGTGAATTCAAGCGTCCGGGTAAGTAAATGTGCCCTATTGTGTTTTAAATTGTAAGTTGTAATGTAATAAGGCAAATTACCACTCTTCAGCGGTTGTAATGTGCTTCAAAATGCAACATGTGAATGCGCCCTGAGGGTGCAGTCACACATGATGCTAGCGTTGCATTCTAGCTGCGATACTCTTCCTTGTAAGACCAGTTTTGTGCAGTGCAATTATGACTGCACGTGTTTCTTTTTTTTTTTAAATCAGATTGATCTTTATTTATTTTTACATTTTAAGGCAAACAATACAGCGCCAACAATACCCCAATTGGGGGAAAAAAAAAACAAACCAACCAACTATCGAAACCCCTCAATATCCGGAGACAGCCTCACTGCCGCTGCTAATGGCTCTATGGCGATGGAGAACAGCATGGGTGACAAAGGGCAACCTTGTCGTGTACCCCTAGTAAGGGGAAACCACTCAGACAATTCTCCATTTGCCCGTATCCTCGCCCTGGGTGCAGAATATAACACTTTGAGCCAAGATATAAAATTAGTTCCAAAACCCATCACCCGCATGACCTCCCAAAGATATTGCCATTCCACGCTATCAGAGGCCTTAGCGGCATCTAGTGTTAAAACTGCTCTCTGACCGATGTTATCTGCGGGGATCTGTAGGCTGAGTAGCAATCTCCGGATATTGATAGAGGTCGATTTCTGGGGCATAAAACCCGTCTGGTCGGAATGAATAATGGAGGGGATGACACGTACTAATCGATTGGATAAGGTCTTGGCTAGTATCTTCACATCAGTGGATAACAAGGAAATGGGCCTATATGACTCCGGTACCTGAGGGTCCTTCCCTTCCTTAGGTATTACCACGATAATGGCTTCCTGCATTGATCGGGGTAAGTCCCCTTTCTCAAAGGATTCCTCAAAAACCTTTAGTAGCTTAGGCAACAAGATTCCCCCAAATTTTTTGTATAGCTCCGTTGGCATCCCGTCCACCCCTGGGGCCTTGACGTTGGCCATCGCCTGCGTTGCCTCTTCTATCTCCTCCAAAGTCAGAGGGCCCTCCAGCAAATCCCTATGCTCTGCCGATAGTTGAGGTAAGGAGAGATTAGTAAAAAAATTTTCAATATCTCTATCTGACGCCTGCGTTCTTGTTGTGTACAGGTCTGCATAAAAGGTCTGCAAGACATCTAGAATACTTTAAGCATCAGTGCACACAACCCCGTTTGGTGCCTTGAGAGAACCAAAAGGGATTAATCCTCCATAATCTCATAGAGGTATAAGGTTCCCCGGGTGTGATAAAGGAGATTAACATAGGGGAGTGATCAGACAATGTCCTCTGGAGGTACTGGACATCCGTTACTCAAAGCAATATTCCGGAATCCCCCAGTGCCAGGTCAATCCGAGAGAGAGTAGCATAGGTAGAGGAACAGCAGGAGTATTGCCTAGAGCATGGGTATCGGACCCTCCATAGGTCTATCATACCCACCTCCTAGATCAGAGTACCAAAGGGAGTCACCCCTACCGCCCTACCATCTGTCAGCAGTCTATGTCTGTCCAGGCCTTCATGAGGGACATTGTTGAAATCTCCCACCACCAAATAGGGTATCCCTGGATGCTTTGCAATATATGCCAACACCAAAGTACATACCACATTCGAGTATGGAGGGGGAATGTTTACTGTAATAAGCAGAAAGGAGAACGTACCAACGTTACATTTCAGACAGATATACCTCCCCTCCGTATCCACTGCTTTATCTACACATTCCAAAGGTATATTCTTATGCACCAGAATGCTCACCCCCCTTGCATATGTGGAATAGACAGCATGGTAGGCATTCCCTTTCCAGGGCTTATTCATCAGATGGATATGATCCTCAGACAAATGTGTCTCCTGAAGACAATATATGGCAGGTTGTTGTCTAAGCAGGTACTGAAAGACCCCCATACGCCTGGTTGCAACAGACAGGCCACTCACATTCCAACTAACTATTTTCACATTCATCGCCATCTATCCTTACATACATACCAAAGTTGCAGCCACCCTTCCCCTTTGTTGGGGCTATGCGTATACCTACGATATACCCTCTGAGCATGCACTGCATATTTCTCATACATAACCATCTTGTATTCAGTACTACTCATCAGGTGCATCTCCCACCCACCTCCCCCCTATTCCCACAAAATAGTGGAGGGAAGACAGGATCTTCCTACCCTTAACAAAACTATCCGGATCACTAATTTTACTCCAGAACCATTGAAAATAACACTGTATAATAAACATAAAATGTAGAAAAACTGCCCCTTCTACGGTGCGATCTTATCAGGAGCACCGTACAGTAACAGCCGCAGGTTCATTAGGGCAACACATCAGAAACTCCTATCTTAAAAGTTTCTATAACAGAGGTCGATCAGTCCCCCTCCTCCGGTACACGATTCCGCAGTTGGCCTTCATGTTGGTCTAGCCATTGCCATTTAGGATCCTCAAAAAAGTGGGTAGTCCCCAATGCCACCACTCGCAACTTGGCTGGGAATATCATAGAGTAGGGGACATTCACGGCTCGTAACCTGCGCTTTATGTCCAAGAACTTGGCTCTTCTGCGCTGCACATCTTGAGAGTAGTCCGGAAACAGAGAAATTTTAGCCCCGTTGATGGTGAGGTCAGGATTATCCCGGGCCTTATGCAGAATAGTATCCCTGTCTCTGAAGGGCCCTTTCGATGGCAAACAATGGAGATAGCGTCTCTTTCCCAAATTTCTGAAGCAGCCTCTGCTCAATAAATGTTGTGGGATCTTGGCCCTCTTCTTTCTCGGGTATCCCCACCAGCCGTACATTATTTCTGCGTGCCCTATTCTCTAGGTCATCCGTCTTATCCCAAAGAGCGCCAATCTCATCCTGTGCCCTTCTGGAAGCTTTTTTGCATTTCGCCATATCATCCTCAAGATCCGAGGTTCTCTGCTCTACCTCAGTAGTGCGTTCAGATATTCTATGCACCTCATGATGCAAAATGGAGAGGTCTTCCCGCATTCCCCCACTTGTTGTGTGAGAGAGCTAATGCTAGTATTACAGCGGGCCACCGCCTTCAGAACATCAGCAATAGTGGGCTCAGCTTCCTGTGAGGAGACTTTAGTCGGCCTGGGTGTCTGAGTAAGTGTCCGGTCACCCACCTCCATATCAGAGAGCTCGTCCTCTGACAATTCCGGGTCAACTCCAACTGAGCCAGCCGTCCACTGCCATGAGTCGTCAGGAGGACCCGATCGGCTCCCTCCCGTCCGCCTGGCAAAGCAACCCAGCCGGTCCGCGATGTTCTTCTGCCGGCGGGAAGATGCGGGAGTAGATGCGGAGGCGCCAGCGCCATCTTGAAAATCAAGGCCGCGGGAAGTTTTAGCGCTGCGGGTGCCTTTAGAAGGCATTTTCTAAAGTTCTGCCGGTGTCTAAGCGTACCGGAGGATGTCGGCAGCAGGATCCTCGGTTCTGGAGCCAAATCTTGGGCAACCACCGGATAAAAGCAGGATAACTGGTGGGAGCTCTCCCTATGCGCGTCTTACTGCATGCTCCCTCAGGCCACACCCCCTGCACGTGTTTCTTTAGAGATAACCATGGTTAACAGAAGAGAAACAATGATGCCAAGCACCAGCCTCCTTTTAAAGTGTCCATTGGAGTTATTCTTACTTAATCATGACAGATTGATCTCCAGCCCTGTCCTCATCAACACCCACACCTGTGTTAATGGAGCAATCACTGAAATGATGTTAGCTGCTCCTTTTAAGGCAGGCCTGCAATGAAGTTGAAATGTGTTTTGGGGGAAAAAGTTCATTTTCTAGGCAAATATTGACTTTGCAATTAATTGCTGTTAGGCTGATCACTCTTTATAACATTCTGGAGTATATGCAAATTACCATTTTAAAACCTGATGCAGTAGACTTTGTAAAAATGAACATTTGTATCATTCTCAAAACTTATGGCCATGTCTGTATAATTAAGTGATGCTCCTCCTTTTTTTTCACTCCACTGCTGGTTTGGACATCGGAAACTGCATCTGAAAAACTGAACGTGTGGACACACGCCATGTGCACTGCCAAATCAGTGGGGGCATTATCACACTTCCAAAAAAGCCGGAATACATGGACAAATTCAGCCTACAAACAGAAAAAGGTCAATGTAAAAAAAATAGCCATAGATTTTATAGGGAGACTTCCCGGTGGGCCGCTGCTCTGAGACAGATGATGGGGCCAATCCCTTATTCTTCAGTACATGCAGGGCTGGGGCCCTCCTTCTCTCCCTTTCTACACATGTGCCGGGCTGTCGGGAAGATCATTACCTGCACCGCCTCCCCCCCATTATGCATCTATATGATAAACTAACCTTATTATAAGGATTCACAGCATGGGGTGGCAGTGCAGCCTATTCTTCTCTGGAGAAGTCAGCCCTAGCGCCCTACCCGTGCACTCACCCATGATGATCCACACTGCATCTGAAAAACTGAACGTGTGAATGCACCCATGTGTTGTTTGCAATGTGTTTTACATATTACCATGCGTTTAGCTTTTTTGAGAGCTTTTTTCTTCATTTCCATGAGGGTGTGTTCACACGTTCTATGGCCCCTGGCCAGCAGAGATGTAGAACAACCTAAGGAATTGATACAGAAAGTATATTGGAAAATTGTATAAATTTTCCTTACACAAACTATGTTAATTATTTGCTAAAAGTGGATAAACCCAATTTAAGATGGGCCTTTAGGAGTGCTGGAGGGAGAGTACCAGGACCACGGGAGGGCATAGTTGCCTGGAGCATTCTCGTTTCCAGGCAAGAAGGGGTGTCGGGGCAGTCCATCAGTTGTGGTTCAGGGCTCTCCAGTGCTTTCCAAAAGTGGGACAGATCAGCATAAGTACATAGTGATAGGGATACCCTATAAATTATAGTTCAAGTAAGAAATTCTTAGTCAGCATTTAAGACATCATTTTGTAACAGACCTTCAAACTTACAAATGAATCAAAGGTGTCTTTGTATAAAGTGTATTATGAAACAGCGCAAACACTAGTTTACAATCTTAACCTTAAAAAGTATCTAGCAACCCGTCCTGTCGCAATCCTCGCTGTGCGTTGTCCGACAAGGATTCCGCTGAGGTCCGCCAGAGTTCACCTTCTTCTTCCCAGTGCATGTAAGTGCTGATCTTGCGACACAATTTCCTTTTTGTAAATTCCACTGTTTGTCCGAATCAGTCGGGTAGTCCGCCCCCCCCCCCCCCCCCCATTTGTGTCGCATGCAAGCCAGCGCCGTTGCGCCACAATCCGATCGTGTGCGCCAAAAACCCAGGGGCAATTCACGGCAAAAGGTAAAAAGGAAACCTGACGAAAATGCGCTGTTTGGACCCCTTTGTAAATGTGCTTTGCAGTTTTAGCCCTAGAGTCTTGTTGGTATTGTTCAAAGTGTCCCTTCACATAGCAAGCTCAACTGATCTCCATGGATAACAGAAGGTAAGACTGCCACCAACTGATTGATTAAGAGTTTGGAATACAGTTCAATATACAAGTTAATTAGAGAAATAGGGTGGTAATTAGTACATACTGTATGGCAGTGGTGGCTAACCTATGGCACTGAGGTGGCACTTAGAGCCCTTTCTGTGGGCACCCAGGCCATCACCAGAGATGACTCCAGGTATCTTCCTGCAGTCCCAGACAGCCCAGGACTTGCTGTACACAGAGCTATTTTAAAGTGACAGTGCTACCTGGGACTACTGGAGGAGTGGGAAGGTATGGACAGATCGGGATTATCATTGTAGCGCCTGCTCCTGCCCTGACAATTCTTGCTGTTTATGGGACTACAATGATCATCCAAATTTCTTCTATTTTCTGCTTTATTGCTGTCCTCAGTATGCTACTATCAATCAAAACTGTGACAGAGAAGGGAGTATAAATCAGAAATTAAATTTATGTGTTGGCACTTTGCGATAAATAAGTGGGTCTTGGTTGTAGTTTGGGCACTCGGTCTCTAAAAGGTTCACCATCACTGCTGTATGGTCTTTCCCTGGTTTAGGTATGACAGAGGTGGATGCCCTAAGCGACTGATGCGGAAAGGAAGTAGACAGAGCAAGTCTGTTAAAAACTCTCGTTAGAAAAGTGGGGTATAAACTCATCTGCCCTGGGGACTTGCCTGCTGGGGTCGACTTTGTCACCTCCGAGAGTTCATGTTCCATGAAGTCCGCCTCAAGGGTCCCTCTGTTGCCTGACATCTGCTATGCAGACTGCATGGTCAGACGATAGCGTCGGGGCAACTGTGGTCAGAGGCTGCCAGCTCAGAGCATGATGGCTCAACCAAAACACGTCAATGTGCCTGTAGGAGTGTAGCAGTGGATTAGTAGAAATAGTCTCGCCCAGTAGAAGGTTTAGTAGGAGACAACTGAGGGGAGGAAGTAGGTAACACTAAGAACAGAGAATGTAAAGAAACGCAAAACAACTAGGTACCAAGTACCTGTAACTAATACTAGCACAAGTGGGGTAAAATACTAGTGGAATCTATCTGTTCCTAGCTCCAACCAGCGAAATCAGGAGCACCCGCGGTGGCAAACTGACTTTCTAAGCAGTTGTAACACAGTTCTCCAGTCCAATAAGGCTATAGGTCAGTCCTAGATGGGTGACTAATGGTCTGTCCATGAACCGCTACATGGTATATGCTTTAGGAGGAAAGAAGAAAGATAGGGGTATCAACCCAGCCCTGAGGCATGCACGTCAATGCAGCTGTGTTAGTCGCCATAAGGTCTTGGGGCTTGGTTTGTGGGATCATTCCCACCTCCATAATGTCCCCATAATTCCCACCTCCTAATGTCTGTTGCCAGATCCCCTATGTGGCCATGGAGGAGGTCTCTATCCGCCTCTCTGGGGAAACATAGGGAGGAACAGCCAATCATAGCTTCCATGGGGGGTAGCTCAAGGTCTCTTGTGAGGGCCGGGGAAAGACTGTGGGGCACATTTACTTACCTGTCCTGTGCGATCCCCGAAAGTGCATTGTCTTACCGGAATGCACATCTGCCACGATTCACTAAGATTGTGCGACCGATATCCTGCATGTGTCGCTTCCCCGCTCAGGTCCGTCAGAGGTCACCTTCTTCTTCCTGGTGCATGTAAGTTCATTGTCTTGCAACACAAATTGAATCTTAAATCCCGCTCTGAGTCTGAATCACTTGGATCGTCCGACGGCCGCCCCCCACATTTCTGTTGCATGAAAACCTGGGCAGCTGCGCCACAATTTGATTGCGTGTGACACTATCCCCAGTTAAATACTTGTCATGGCGGAGCAAATCCCGAAAACATAGTAAAATCTGACGAAAGTGCGATCCGCGGATTCTTAGTAAATAAGCCCCTGTATATCTTGCCAGCTTGCCGAATCTGGAGGCAATAAAGGAATCCCCATGAGTATTGCATCTGACGTTGCTGCATAACCTCCAGTAGAGGGCCCAGAGCCCTGTGGTTATGGAGCGTGAGGCAAAAGAGGTTGGGTAGAAGCTGGATAGGCTTGCCTTGGAAGGTTGGTGGGCCTTTCTCTCTAGTCGACCACATAGTGTTATCTTTCAACTGGTACCTATGTAACCTGTAGATCACATATCTAGGCCTTTCATTGTCTGGTGGTTTGCACTGGAATGTTCCATTACTGACAACCGCTCCTCAAACTTGATACATAAGATTCCATAGCATCCCCGGTGGGAATGACAGCGATGTGTTTTCACAGGTCACTGCCATGGCTCTTATATAAAGTATCTTCCGGTAAGGGTAGTTGCCCCCATGGAAGAAGGGATAGAAGGCCAAGCTGCCCTAGGGAGAGTTCTCCCTCGAGGGATGGAATGGGTTCAGTGTAGACGGGCAAGATAAGTCCTACACAGGGTGACCGGGGCGGTTGGATTCAAGGTATTGAATGTTGTGTGGGACCCTCTCCTCAGCAAAGGCCCCCTATTCGCAGGCTCCAGGGGACAGCACCCTCTTGCTGGCTTTGGTAGGTGTGATATGGCATGGCTGTTCCCCCTTGTCTATGGCGGAAGGGCTGCACAGCAATGGTGGGAAGTGGCGAGGGGTTAATGGCATAGGGCTCATGTGGACTAATCACTGTATGCTGCTAAGCTGTTGTGTGGAGATGGTCGGCAGCTTTGTTTTGGTCCCCAGACTGCTCCAGCGGAGGTTGGGGAGCACTGTCGGTGAGGGGCAGCTGATTGTCCTACTCAATAGTCAAAGGCTGTGCTACTGGGAACTGAAGTGTCCCCAGACGCACAGGCATGGATGATGGCGCCAGTGGTTAGGTGTCCCGGGGAGGAGGCCATTCCTGTGGCAGTGCCTCTGTGGGGGAAGGGGGGGGGAAGGGTCTCAGTGGCCGGAGGGCTGGGAGTGGTGATGTAGGTTCCGGCGGCTTCTCTGTCGGTGGTGGAGATTCCGGGTGCTGTGTGGCTGATTAGGAAGACACGGGTTGTGAGGGCGTCGGAGTGGCAGCTGCAGCGGCCATCTCGGATTTGGCTGCCGGGGTTCTGGTGAGAACTTCTCAATTCCCGGTGGGATCATCATCGAAGCAACCTCATGGCCTTCCAGCCCTGATCCCCCTCACCAGTGTTCTGATGCCGAGCTAGACCCAAGTGGGAGCACAAGGTGAAGGCGTCCTCACTCCTGCATAGCCAGGCCATGCCCCGTCACTGTGCTTTTAGGAACATTCAGAGCTGAAGAAATTTTTATGTAACCTTGGCCAGGTCTGTGCCTTGCCACAATTCTGTCCCTGAGCTCCTTGGGCAATTACTTAGACCTTATGATTCTCATGTGCTCTGACATGCACTGTGAGGTCTCGTATAGAAAGGTGTGTACCTTTTCTAATCAAGCCCAATCAGTTTAATTAAACACAGAAGGACTCCAATGAAGAAGTAGAACCATATCAAGGAGGATCAAAAGGAAATGGACAGCATGTTAGTTAAATATGACACACAGCAAAGGATCTGCATACTTATGACGATGTGATATTTGTTTTTCTTAGAATAAAAAAAAATATTAATTTAAAATTAGCAAAATTATATGGGGTGCAAAGTGTACATTATTAAGCAAAAAATAAGAACTTTTTTATGTTACCAAATGGCTGCAATGAAACAAAGAGTGAAAAATCTGAAGGGATCTGAATACTTTCTGTACCCACTGTATGTCTACGTAAATTATGTATATTTACTAAATGTGTTTATAATTTATCTGTACTATACAGAATGTGTGTATATGATGTGTATATACTGCTTGCGTATGATAAATATGGCCCAATGTACACTCACCGGCCACTTTATTAGGTACACCATGCTAGTAACGGGTTGGACCCCCTTTTGCCTTCAGAACTGCCTCAATCGTGGCATAGATTCAACAAGGTGCTGGAAGCATTCCTCAGAGATTTTGGTCCATATTGACATGATGGCATAACACAGTTGCCGCAGATTTGTCGGCTGCACATCCATGATGCGAATCTCCCGTTCCACCACATCCCAAAGATGCTCTATTGGATTGAGATCTGGTGACTGTGGAGGCCATTTGAGTATAGTGAACTCATTGTCATTTTCAAGAAAACAGTCTGAGATGATTCCAGCTTTATGACATGGCGCATTATCCTGCTGAAAGTAGCCATCAGATGTTGGGTACATTGTGGTCATAAAAAGATGGACATGGTCAGCAACAATACTCAGGTAGGCTGTGGCATTGCAACGATGCTCAATTGGTACCAAGGGGCCCGAAGAGTGCCAAGAAAATATTCCCAACACCATGACACCACCACTACCAGCCTGAACCATTGATACAAGGCAGGATGGATCCATGCTTTCATGTTGTTGGCGCCAAATTCTGACCCTACCATCTGAATGTCGCAGGAGAAATCGAGACTCATTAGACCAGCCAATGTTTTTCCAATCTTCTACTGTTCAATTTCGATGAGCTTGTGCAAATTGTAGCCTCAGTTTCCTGTTCTTAGCTGAAAGGAGTGGTACCCGGTGTGGTCTTCTGCTGCTATAGCCCATCTGCCTCAAAGTTCGACGTACTGTGAGTTCAGAGATACTCTTCTGCCTATCTTGGTTGTAACGGGTGGCGATTTGAGTCACTGTTGCCTTTCTATCAGCTCGAACCAGTCTGCCCATTCTCCTCTGACCTCTGGCATCAACAAGGCATTTCCGCCCACAGAACTGCCGCTCACTGGATGTTTTTTATTTTTCGGACCATTCTCTGTAAACCCTAGAGATGGTTGTGTGTGAAAATCCCAGTACATCAGCAGTTTCTGAAATACTCAGACCAGCCCTTCTGGCGCCAACAACCATGCCACGTTCAAAGGCACTCAAATCACCTTTCTTCCCCATACTGATGCTTGGTTTGAACTACAGGAGATTGTCTTGACCATGTCTACATGCCTAAATGCACTGAGTTGCCGCCATGTGATGGGCTGATTAGAAATTAAGTGTTAACGAGCAGTTGGACAGGTGTACCTAATAAAGTGGCCGGTGAGTGTATATATGTGTGTAAATATATATATGAGTACATAAATGTGTGCGTATGAATATATACATGTGTGCAATTACTGGGCGTTAATGTCCACGCGCTGCTACAGTCGCTGCTGCCTGCCCTGATGCATCAACAGGCGAAATGCAAAAATGCAGCAGCAGGGCAATCATATGTCGGAGCACATAAATATGGCCCTATGTATGTGTGTAAATATTTATATGAGTACATAAATGTGTGCATATGAATATATACATGTGTGCAATTATGTGTATATTTCAGTGTATAAATGAGTGTGATTTTACAAATATGTATATTTTTTAAGGGGAAGAGGGAGTCCATGCAGAAATATCCTATGGGGCCAATCTCTCTTAGCTATGCCCCTGGACTCCACAGTAGCCAACATAATAGCAATATCCCCAAAATAGCCAATATAGCAAGTCTCCCCAAATTAGCCAATTTAGCAATGTTGCCACCACTGTAGTGAGTAATGCAATGGTACCCCCACAGTAGTCAATTTAATCACAGGAATCCTGCTGTAACCTATATAGTATATAATGCTTCCAGAGTAGCCAATATAGTAAAAATGATCCACATTAGTCAATATAGTAACAGTTTCCACATACTGTAGTCTATATAGTAACAATGCCCAATAGTCACAGTGCCCCCAATAGCCTAAAGTCACAATGCATCCAGTAGTCATGTTGCCCTTCTGTATCCAAGTCTCGAGGTCCCTAATAGCCAAGTGACAGTGTCCCCAGTAGCTCGTAGTCACAGTGCCCCTTTGTAGCCGATAGGGCACCCAAGAGCCAAATCCCTAGGGCAGTGATGGCGAACCTATGGCACTCTTTTAAGGTGACGTATCCTTGGGGTGTGAATAGTATACTGCAAAGCTATTGGACATCAACCCCTTCCCCCCATTGTTATCTTATGTCAGGCTGTAAATCCCAGGAGATCAAACCTCAAAGTTTAACCCAACACCTTGTATTAGCAATACATGCGTCATAGAGTCTCCTCTGAAACTTCAAAGGGTATTTAACCAATAACTTTATATGCCAGTTATAGAATTATTCCACCGCCCTTTCATTTCTGGTATTGGGGCAACGCGGGTAAGGTGTACTTGGTCGATTCTGGAAACATCAGATGAGGAGCTATGAACTATCACTTATAGTAAGTGGGTCATGTTCAGTCTCAAAAGAAACTGGAGGTCTGGACGGGTCTGATGTCACCGAAACCGTAGTCCTATGACCTCTCTCCAATACCATGGCCTATGCAAAGCGGTGAGAACCTTGGCCTGTCAATATATATTTCCCAGGTACCCCCAATCTGTGGGTATCCCACTTTGAACCCCTAACTGCGGCCTCCCTCTGGTGCAGGTCTGGGGCCTAGTTCCAAGCAGCTTGTGAAGGACGCTTGTGAGGAACTATGAACATATACTGCTTTTAAAATTTAATATGAAATTTCATGGGTTATTTGCAACTACACCAACTCCCTCTTTCTGCTGTCATATAGACTTTCCCGAACTGGTCTTTGAGCATGATCCTTCCTTTCTGGTCAGAGGACCTCAAATTTTTAAGTCTACATAACTCAACTTTTCAAGAATTTTGATCTCAAGGGTTTTCCTGTGAATTATGACTTATAAGGTGCATGACTATTATAATCTATTTTTTCAATTTGATCTTTTGTGTGCTTTGTAAATTGTAATCGAGGGTGCCTTTAAGGATGTATAAAGAAACCTCACAGGCTGAGCCATCTTCAGAAATGCTGTTTTTGCTGCATAATGCAGCAGAGAGCCATCGCTAACACCCATGATCGGTGGCAGCTAATAATAATAACCTTTATATAGCGCCATCGTATTCCGTAGCGCTTTACAAATCATAGGGGACAAATATAATAAAACATAACAGAGCACAAACATTCATATGAAACAACAGAAGTGAGGCCCTGCTCGCAAGAGCTTACAGTATATGAGAAAGAATTAGGTGACACAAGAGGTAAAACTTTTACATAATGATCCAGCCAGGGAATAGAACAAAATATAATATAATAAATAGAAGAGCTGTCACTTGACACAGTCATCAGCCGTCATCTTATATGCAAAGTCCAAGGTGAATGGAACTGCAGAGAAGTTCGTGCCTGCTGGTTGATAGATAACAGATGGGAGGAGGACAACGGAAGGGGTTAATACAGAGGGTTAAAACTTCATGCAGTTAACGAGTCTTATATGCGTGCCTAAAGAGATGGGTTTTAAGAGCATATTTGAAACTTTGGAGGTTGGGTGTTAGTCTGATAGTCCAGGGCAGAGCATTTCATAGAATGGGTGCAACTCTAGAGAAGTCTTGGAGATGCAAGTAGGAGGTTCAAACTAAGGTAGAGGTTAATCGAAGATCACTGGCAGATCAAAAAGGATGGGATGGCCGGTAGACTGAGATGAGAGAGGAGAGGTAGGGAGGTGCCAAATTATGCAGAGCTTTGTGGATGATTTTAAACTGTATTCGAAACGAAAGGAGACTGACAGCCAGTGCAGTGACTGGCACTAACTGGAGGTATCTGTGAAGCATTTGGTCTGAAAGACAAGCTTGGCTGCTGCATTAAGAATAGATTGGAGAGGAGAGAGTTTGGTGAGTGGAAGACCGTTTAGTAGAGAGTTACAGTAGTCTAGTCGAGAGTCAATCAGAGCAACGGTTAGCATTTTACATGTTTCAAATGTGAGAAATGGGCAGATTCTATAGATGTTTCTGAGATGTATGCGGCAAGAGTGAACAGGAGATTAAATGTGTGGTTCAAAGGAGAGGTCGGAGTCCAGCACAACCCCATGACAGCGGGCCTGCTGCTTCGGGTTATGGTGACCCCACAGATAACCCGATATTGGAAACCAAATCTGCTGATGGTTTTTCCCCAGACAGAGAGAGGAACACAAGAAGAGAGAGATTCAGAAAAGGAGACGCTGAAAGTGCGGTCAGAGACATAGTAAGTAAACCAACAGAGTGCATTGTCTTTCAGGCCAATGGAGCGAAGCATCCTGAGGAGAAGCTGGTGGTTCACAGTATCAAATGCTGCCAAGAGATCCAGAAGAATGAGAAGAGAATAGTCACCTTTGGATTTATAAGTGAGGAGATCATCGGAGACTTTAATAAGAGCAGTTTCAGTAGAGTGAATAGAAACCAGACTGTAGGGGGTCAAGGAGGGAGTTAGCTGAGAGAAAACGGAAAAGTCAAGAATAGACCTCTTATTCCAGGAGTTTGGAGATGAAAGGGAGATTAGAAACTGGTTGGTAGTTAGAAGCACTGGATGGGTGCAGAGAAGGTTTTTCTTAGTAATGGGGTAACAACCGCATGCTTGAAAAATAAGGGAAAAACGCCCGAAGAGAGAGAGAGGTTGAAGATTTAAGTGAGGTGAGAAGAGACTGCTGGGGAGAGGGACTGTACGAGATGTGAGGGGATGTGGTCCCTGATGCAGGTGGTGGATCGAGCAGAGGAGAGGAGCCTGGATACTTCCCAGAGGGAACAGGATTAATGGAGTTAGTGGATTTAAGTTATTTCCTGGCAAATGCAGTCGATTTTATCTTTAAAGAAGTTGGCCAGATCTTCAGTCCCAAAGTCTTTGACAGGTTTCTGCAGGAGAAGAGTATGAAGAGTATTGAAGAGCCTTTTGGGGTTGTTAGAAATAGAAGATCTAATGATTAGTAAAATAGACCTGTTTAACAAGATGAAGAGCAGAGTTATAGGATTTCAGCATGAATTTGAAGTGAATAAAGTCAGCGGAAGTGCCCAATTATCTCAGCAGACGTTCGGCACACCTGGAGCACTGCCGAAGGAAACGGGTTTGTGGCGTGAGCCAAGATTGCCTACATTTGTGTTGAAAGGCTTCGAACCGACAACGGTGCCATCTTATCCAGGGCGCTCTTGAGAACATGATTATAATGATTAGTAGTCAGGTTAGGACAGAAGAGAGAGGAGATGAGGGAAAGTGATGGCTGCACAGTTTCTGCAGGGTCGTGAATACTAATAGCATGTGGGTTCTAGTATGTGTGATAAAAGGAGAAGAACTATTTACAGTGAAAAAGATAACAACGATCAACCTTTATAAGTGTTGTGATCAAACACAAACGCAGCACTTAACGGGGTATTCCAGGAATAAGCACAATTCATATACAAATGGGTCTTTAAAATACAAGCTAATATGTAATTAAATGTTATTTAAAAATTTGCTGTATGATATGGTCATACACTGTAATGAAGAATTAAGATGCTACTGGACTTTTCTCTGCGCAGAGCAGACACAGGACAGAAGATGGCCGCTGGTCACATGTCCACATCACATGTCCTGCACCTGCCTGGGCAGGTCATGTGATCACCACTATCAGGGTCGGCTCCAGGTTCCAGTAGGCCCCTGGGCGATAGCACCTCAGTAGGCCCATGTGCAGTGAACTCACATGGCGCCATTAAAAATTCAGAAACTAAAACAGTCCCTGTTTCTTATAATATTCCCTAGTTTATCATCCCAGACAGGTTCCGCTGTGCACCCCAAATGACATGTCTAATTTATTCTTTAGGTCGGTACGATCACAGGGGACACCAAATTTATATAAGTTTTCTAATGTTTTCATACATTTAGATCGAAAATTTTAGGACACGACAATTCCTAATGTGTTCATGATTTTTACTGTTTATTTATATCAGTTCTAGGGAGAGGAGTGGTTTAAATTTTTCATTTTTTTAATTTAATTTTTTACCTTTTAAAATTTATTTTATCGTTATATACTTGTATACACTTAAACGCACACATTTATGCACTCATACACTAATACAAACAGTATACCGTATGTATATGCGGTATACTGTTTGTATTAGTGTATGAGTGCATAAATGTGTGCGTTTAAGTGTATACAAGTATATAACGATAAAATAAATTTTAAAAGGTAAAAAATTAAATTAAAAAAATGATGTATAATCATTATAAAAAATCATGTATAAGCCGAGTTTTTTGGCACAAAAAATGTGCTGAAAAACGTCCCTTCGGCTTATTACACGAGTCTATTACAAAAAAAATTACCCACTTTAAAAAAAATAAACTTATATACTCACCCTCCGATGTCGGCGCGTCCCGTCTTCTTTCTTCTCCGCGGCTCTTCTCCTTTCTTCTGTCATGGACGTGGCCATGTTTTCTTCCTGGCCGCACATACTATGACGTCAGCAGCGGCCGCGTCATAGATGCGCCTGCTGAAAGAAAACATGGCCGCGTCCATGACAGAAGCAAGAAGAAGAGCCACGGAGAAGAAAGAAGACAGGACGCGCCAACATTGGGGAGCTGCGCTGACATCAGAGGGTGATTATGTAAGTGCTGTGGGGGCAGGCTGTATACTACTAGGGGCTGACTGTATACTACTAGGGGCTGACTGTATGCTACTAGGGGCTGGCAGGCTGTATACTACTGGGGGCTGGCAGGCTGTATACTACTGGGGGCTGGCAGGCTGTATACTACTGGGGGCTGGCAGGTGGTATACTACTAGGGGCTGGTAGGCTGTATACTACTGTGATCTGGCTGACTATATACTACTGGGGGCTTGCTGGCTATATACTGGGAGAGGGGGGATTTTGACCAATGCATTTCCCACCATCAGCTTATACTCGAGTCAATAGTTTTTCAGGTCAGCTTATATTCGAGTATATACGGTATACAAACTCATACAGTATATACAACCATACAGCATTTATTGATAGGGTCATCCATGTTTTTTGTTACCCGGGTGATGTACCCCAGTTGAAATAAAGACAAGCCTTTTATTGCACAGTATCGCTGTGGTTAAAGGAAACCTACCACTTAGAATGGCAGGGGTAAGCTGTAAGTACCGAGCACCAGCTCAGGGTGAGCTGGTGCCGGTACTTACTTTCGTTAGTGTTATAAACCACGGTATCGCGGTTTTAACACTTTTAAAACTTTAGAAAAGTACTCGGTACTTACAGCTTACCCCTGCCATTCTAAGGGGCACGGAAGCCACGCACAGGGAGCTTCCGGTCCGCGTTGTGGACGGCTCCTCCCATCCGTCCCTATCGCTCAGCGTTGTAAGCGCTGGGAGATGGTGCGCATGGGAGCATCCGGCCGGCCGGAAGCTCCCTGTGCGCCGGTGTAATGAAACCGGCGCACAGAGAAGACGGGCCGCGGCGCGGGACATCGGCAGCACCGGAGGAGGCAAGTACATGTTTATTATGTTTAAATAGCCCTCCCCAGCCCGGCCATAAAAAAATTTTTAAACCCGGATAACCCCTTTAACTACGAGCGCCGCTAACTCTTCAAGTGTTGCTATATGTTGGTTGTGGAGTTGAGGACCTGACTGCGTGCACCACTGTTTGGAGGCTATTAAGGGTGATTGGGTGAGAGAACCAGTTACTTTTTTTTTTTTTTAAGTTTAGAAATGGTAATATTCTGGGGGATTCACCTCTGGATCTACTTCAGTAAGTAGATTCCAGGCAGTAGATTTCCTTTAGGCCTACATTGTGTGCTTGTTGTATTGTGGGTGGATTCCCACGTGGCGTTTTTTTTAACCAATCTAAGATGCAAGTGGGCGAGGGTTTGTCAAAAACGCATATGTTTCCCATGAAATGCATGCGTTATATTGAAAACGCACAGGATTTTTGGGCAAACCCCCTCCCACTTGCGCCTTGGATGCATTTAAAAACGCCACGTGGGAATCTGCCCTGACGCACGTTAGGTCAGTTCCAGGTTCTGAGTGTTCGGCCAAGCATACAATGTGAGTTAGTCTTGTCAGATTTGATAGGGTGATGGCCATGGATTGCATTATCTTAGATGATTCTGCTGGTTGGGTTAATATATGGTATGTTTTCAAGGGAATGCACTGAAGATACTTGTATATGAATCTACTACACGACATGACAGAGGGCTACCAGGCAGCAGCGGCCGCTGTGATGTTACAGAGGAGAGCAGTGCGGGTCACGGGGTCTGAACAGCAGCTTAGCAACAACTTCACGAAAAGTTGAGCGCCCCCCTCCGCCGCATCATCAGCATCAGGAGAGATCGCAGTTCTCGCGAGATCAGCGCGCGGTCTGTGGGAGTTGCAGGGAGAGGGGAAGAAGGCAGGCGGCATCATGGCGGATAGAGACAGTGGAAGCGAGCAAGGAGGAGCGGCTATGAGTTCCGGTGGCAGCTCTTTGCACCCTGCCTCAGGAATCGGGGGCTCAGCTCTGCAGCACGAAACGCAGGAGCTGGCCTCAAAGCGGGTGGACATTCAGAACAAACGCTTCTACTTGGACGTTAAGCAGAACGCTAAGGGCCGCTTCCTAAAGATCGCGGAGGTCGGGGCTGGAGGCAATAAGAGCCGGCTGACCCTGTCCATGTCCGTGGCGGTGGAGTTCCGAGACTACCTGGGGGATTTTATCGAGCACTACGCGCAACTAGGACCCAGCAACCCTGACATGGCGCAGGACGAGCCGCGGCGAGCGCTCAAGAGCGAGTTCTTAGTCCGGGAGAACCGAAAGTACTACATGGACCTAAAGGAGAACCAGAGAGGCCGCTTCCTGAGGATCCGCCAGACGGTGAACCGCGGCCCGGGCCTGGGTTCCACACAGGGTCAGACCATCGCTCTGCCAGCGCAAGGACTGATCGAGTTCCGCGATGCTCTGGCGAAGCTTATCGACGATTACGGAGTGGAGGAGGAGCCCGCTGAATTACCCGAGGGCACTTCCTTGACTGTGGACAACAAGCGCTTTTTCTTCGATGTGGGCTCCAATAAGTACGGGGTGTTCATGCGGGTGAGCGAGGTGAAACCCACCTACCGCAACTCCATCACCGTCCCGTACAAAGTGTGGGCCAAATTCGGGCATACTTTCTGCAAATACGCCGAGGAGATGAAGAAGATCCAGGAGAAGCAGAGGGAAAAGCGGGCCTCCGAGCACCAGCAGCAGCAGGAGGAGGCCCACGGCGACGACGATTGATAAACGTCTCATGCCATCCCTTAAAGAAAAAAAAATATTACATTTAAAAAAAAAATTAAAATAAATAAAAAATTCTAACGAAAACTGTTAATAACTCCTCGGGAGCACCGCCCACCAACCTCCACAGACTGACAGATCGTGACTTGTCACTCCCATCGCTGGATGTCGTCCACTTCCCCACCGTATAAACAGTAAGCAGCTGCTAAACAGAGTAATAACATTATATATTGAACTGTGTTTCCTACTTGATGATGATGATGATGAGACTATAAAAGGATTGAGTGTTGATTTCCCTGATTAACCCAGAACTTTTCTACACCTGCTATGATGAGGATGATGATGAGCTCTATGACAGACACAGGTCCTATCATGTCGCTAACATTTGACTTTAGCACAAAGAGATATTTTAGAAGACGTCAAAGAGAATTTTTAGTTGTGGTTTTTTTTTTTTCTTTTTGTTTCCTCATTTTTGTTACCAAATTTTCCAGGCTAAGCTGGAGGGTCGTTACTGACTGCCTTCTCCTCTAGGGCCGTGTACATACGAGGGCTATAGGCATGCTGTGTGTCCGAGATTTGTCTCCATGTTATGCCGAGGTTTGTAGAGTATCAAGGTACATAGGTTATTCAATAAAAGTGCTCTCTTTTCTACAATATGCATTGCATCTGGACCTAGAGCATAAATGGTCAGTGACGATTATGTGAACATGAAACAAATGATTAAACGAGAACATTTTAAATGAAATTTTGTTAATTTGTGATTTTTGCCAGGTTAACGGATATAATTTATTTCCCATATAACGCTTGTTCCTCTTACTAAATGTCTGCCATGTATATATATAGATCTCTCTGTATTTATAGACTAAAGGTTTATGTATAGATGCTGAACAGTATGTTTTGTATTACACATGGAAAAAAAAAATCTAATTATATCGTTGATGACTTTTGATGCACTTCTAAATCAATTATTAAAGAAGGTTTTTAATTAGGTCCTCTTCCTTATTCTCAGAGACCCTCTTGGCTGGTTTTGCGACCTGTGCCCCCTCTGCACCCTGCCGTATGTTGTGGAACTTTTACTAACATTGTTTTTGCTATGTCTTTCAGCCGCCTCCTTGTGCCATCACAACACTGTTTTTGTCCTTTCCTTTGGCTAGGATGTTCGGGAATGAATATCTGCCCACTAAGATGCCAAGGAGAAGTAGTCGTGTCATCCATGCTAATCATCTAGTAATTTATTTGTGTATCGTAAATGATCATTATTTGATGTTTTAAAGGGTTTGGATCTTCTGATCTTGTGTTCTCTTACTGGGGATCGGCCACCTCTCCTGTCTGCTTTAGTAAGTGCTTAGGGGGATTTATCATAAGTGTCTGATAGCAAATCTGTTCCAGTTACTCATGGCAACCAATCAAAGCTCAGCTTTCATTTGCTCACAGCCGTTTATAAAATTAAAGCTGAGCTATGATTGGTTGACATGAGCAATCCTCTTTGCTTTCGCACCCTTCTGATAAATCTCCCACTTACTGTTTATTACCATCGGAACCATTCTAGAACATTTTTTCTTAAGACTCATTGTTCTCCTATAAATTTCTGAACCTATTGACAGCTGATTTTGAGAATTTCCCTAGTAAAAAGGGTGTGACCATACACAGAATGGAGAGCTCAACTTTGATTGGACAGTGGCACAATGTGTTGGGACACGCCCCCAACTTTTAACCACCAATATAGTCCTAAATTTCTAGCAAGAATAGTGCAGGAGGGATACAATGTAATTCTAGAAAAAGCTGAGCCACAATTGTCGTTTCATGAGTCAGACACCTCTGGGGAGATCTTCTTAAAAAACAATCCTCCGCTAAAGATGTATAAAGACTTAATTTTAAGGCTGGGAACTAACTGAGGCAATATAAACTAGTTTCTAGACTGAAACCCCAACATAGCTTGCATTTCTGCCTGTCTCGAGCACTTTCCTTTCTTACTATGCATCTATTTTGCATCACAATAAAAATAATTCTGTGTAGTGAGTAGTTACAGGGAATAAGATAGCAGGACATGCGCCTGGATTCTTGTGCATGTATGATAGCGTATTAATGTAGCTCTACAAGGCATGTCTGCTTCCTCCATGGTGCTTATCAAAGGGTTGGGAAGAAGACAACTTGGAATTTAGACTGCTTTTATTTCTGTTTATTATCTTACCAATTTTTCTTACTGAATTATCATTCAGGCATTTGAATTCCTTTTACATAGACTGATTATTGGCTAAATGCATCATTGTGGGAACATCCATTCATTCTTTGATAATTGGCCTTTTTTTTTTTTTTTGCAAAATATCATTGTTGCAGCACATGTTGGGTAGTGTGTATGTGCTGTTGACAAATGCAGAATTTATGCAATTGAGCATAAAACCGTGATTAGTACAGCTTTCTTATTAGAAACCGAGCCACCGTTATCCAGGAGTTCTTTATTGTATTGAAGATCCGCACATTCACTGCAATGGAACTGTCCAATTTTTCTGAAAAGCGGCCATGTAATTCCCATCTTGGTCAAACCCTTTACATGTGAATGTCCCTAAACTCACAATGACTGATAACCTGCTTTGTGAGTAACTCAAAGTCATGCATTAAAGCCATAAAATCTTCCTATGTGAAAGGACTTTTACATGGCATGGTGTTAGGTGATGCTTTTTATTGATTGAGACCTGTGGTTATGTTACCTCCAGATGTACCTACAGTACAGGCTATATTTTTTTTTTCAGATCCCTCTTGATCTCCTCCTGTTTTTTTTTTTTTAATTAATTGGCCACCACACACTAGGCTTGCCCACATACCTTGTATCGCAATTTTCCATTAATATTCCTACTTTTGCTTTTTGTAGTTTTGGTTTTATGCTAATAGGTAGCTACAAACCGCAAATACTAGCTTTCTAATATGTTAGTTTGCTGTCAAGGGAGTTCATGTTTACACGCAAATAGATAAACTATAGGACTAATACTTCTCACAGTGGAGGTTTGGTACACCTTTATTCAGGCCTTATCCCTTAAATGGAAACCCTGCCCACATTCACTGACAGCTAACCAATATTGTGATAATCCTGAAGTATTAGAATGCAGAATCTCAGAGCATTAAATATACATAATTTGATATTCAAAATACCAAGAACTGGCCATTGGCAGTGATTCACTAGTATATGACATGACACGCTGTAAATTCATGGCTGTGATGCTATGTCTTTGCATATTAATGTGGAGCAGACAAAGGGAACAGTTTTGAGCTTATTTAAACCTGTAGGTAGAACTGAAAACTCCTGTAAGATTTTTTTTTTTTTAGTCAAAAACCATAGAACTAACAGCCTGGATATCCATTTTCTGTTCCATAGAAATATCTTCAATGTTTTGACTGCCATCAGCCATATGTTCACTAATCATTTATTTTACATAACTCGCTGACCTTTAGTGACTCCTCTCTTAATTTCACTAGTACCTTGTTTCTACATCATGCCTGACACATAGAAGTTGAGATTTCCCCTTGTTTATTTGATGCTCTGTATTAATTCCAGCAGTCCATGTACATTACTTTGGTTTACGTGTTTGATACTTTTCATAGGAATGAAGGAAGCGTTCAGCCAATTGTTTTCATCTCAGACATTTGCTCCCTGTAGCAAACTCCTATAGTGTTACGGTAACCTTGGTCATTTGCAGCAGTTCAAACATGCACATATGTTCTATATAAATATATATATAAATATAGAGATCTGACAGTTTTGTAATTATCAATTTTTATAACCTTTTTTGTGTATAGATTTATGAATTCAAAGATCTATTTATTGGAGATTGTGTGCACTTTATTTGTATAACTGTATGTATGTTTATTTTTTGCCGCACTCGCGCACCTTTTTTATTTGTATATATACAGATATATACCACAAAGCAAGCTTATGTATTATATGCTCCTATGATAAGGGGGATCGGATAGATCCCAAAATCTGTTTTGTGTATTTTAATAAAGTGATCTTGTATCACCAGTACCTTCCAGTTTCATTCACTTCATGTGAAGACCGCCTCTTCATCTTTTTCCTGGCTTTGTCTTGTCTTTTTGCACCTGTTTCAGGTATCAATGTCTTATATAGTGAAGAATAGCTATGCCTGCAATGAGTTTGGGAACTCTTCGTTCTGAGCATTTACGCTCGTATTTATTCCCTTGTCACTGCATCCTTAAAGGGGTATTCCAGGAATCAGCATAATTCATATACAAATGGGTCCATAAAATATAAGCTAAAATGTAATTAGTTGTTATTTAAAATTTTGCTCCCATTAGCAGAAAAATGCTGATGACATAGACTGTAATGAACAATTAAAATGCTACTGGCCCTTTAACCAGTCCGTTAATTTCCTCCGCGCGGTCCGTTGCCGAGCATACACAGGACAGAAGATGGCCGGTGGTCATATGTCCACATCGCATGCACTTCCTGCCTAGGCAGGTCATGTGATCACCACTACGTTATGACCAGTGATTTGGTGATGGCAGTTACACATCATTACTATGGTAACAGAGCAAGAAAACCTGTTAGAACATCACTGGGAGCAGAACATGGGGAGGTAGGAGGAGGTACTGAGAACTAAAGGATCTTGGGACTTGTAGTTTCCAATGGCAGCCATCTTGGTGATAACTTTAGAGAGGCCATAACATTTTGTGAATCATAAAATCAAACTATTTAAAGTCCATTTTGTAACTAATGACATTGAGTTTTGTTACAAAAACCCATGATGCTATAAATAAATGAATGTATCAGACGTTCATATTCCCGGAATACCCCTTTAAAGATATCCCTTAAATGTCAGTCTATTGGTATATTGTTACACTCAACAGATAACGTTAAATGGCGACTGACCCTCTTGTTACAAATGCCTATATGTTGGTGTTTCAGGGAAATCCTAGTTCAAAGAGGACCTGTCATCCTAAATAAACACTCTACCTAGTGCTACCCCATTATTAGCAGTGTTGAACTGCTAGCTTTATCGGAACCTTCTGATAAAGCTGGCAAACACTGCACTGCCATACCTTGAGAACGCCAGACTGAGCTTTCTCATGGTCCAGCGTTCTCATGAGGGGGAGAGGGGTCCGAGGAGGCAGCCACCGCCGCCCTATGGTGTGGTAAGGGGGAGTCCAGGGTAGAAGCAGTGCCTCAGACCAACCCCTCTTGTATATGGGTTATTCTCAGGTTATGGCAGTGCAGTGTTCGCTAGATTTATCGGAAGGTTCCGTTAGGTTACATTAGTAAGCAGCTCCTAGAGCGTTTTTTAAGGTGATAGATCCTCTTTAAGGGTGCATTCACACGCAGTATGCCCACCGTGTCCTGGACAGGGGCGAGGAGGTGGCCCCTCCTCTCTCCATAGAAAACTGGCGCACGGCCACACACCAGGGAAAAGATAGAGCATGTTCTTTCTTTTTCTGGTGTGCGGCACGGAAGGGTGCCGCCATTGCCGTCTTTGGGGAAGTATATGTGGCCGCATGTATGTCCTCGCAGACGGCCATGTGAATGAACCCTAACAATGGGACAGGACTTGTTTGACAGTTGTTCCCCATTAAAAATACTGGAAGAGACAACTTTTTGTAGGAAGAGCATACTGATATTTGCTCAGACCGAAATAATCTCCTTACAGACTACCATTAAAGGAAATCTACCATCATCAAAATCCTTCATGATAAAACAGGGACATTTAGGCTGCATTCACACGACCGTTGGCCGGCAATGGGCGCACGGAGCCGCAAACGGGGAAAAGATAGGACATGTCCTATCTTTCCCTGTGTTACGGCGCTGTTTATCTCTGTGGAGAGGGAAGGGGGTCAACTCCCCTACTCCCCATGGTGTCGGATGTATGTCGGTCCGGCGGACATGCGTTTGTGTAAATGCAGCCTTATTCATAGATTCAGGCTCTGTAACATTATTATACATGGCTTACTTCTAAAATACACTTTTAAAATTATGCTATTGAGCCTGAAGGGCGTGTATGAGTAAGTGTCCATGGTTTATCATGCTTCATTTTCATGGTAGTTTTTCTAATATGTTCTTCTGGTTTGGGGGCACGTAATGTAACAATATGCATTTGCAGTATTTTCTTACAATTTTAAAAATAATTATCAGTGGTTATCCCCTTAGTAGAAAGGCAACGCTTCAGCTGTTCATTGCAGCCTTTTCAAGTAAAAAGAAAAAATAATCTGCAGATGATTTT
The DNA here is from genome assembly GCF_040894005.1 of Engystomops pustulosus. Lineage (NCBI taxonomy): Eukaryota > Metazoa > Chordata > Amphibia > Anura > Leptodactylidae > Engystomops > Engystomops pustulosus. The sequence goes on along the minus strand of NC_092414.1, from coordinate 40,857,344 downwards.
TCATGTCTGCTTTGTCATCTTTTGGGTTATTAAAATGATATACTAATGGGAAATTTACATATGGAATTTTGTTGGTCATTCGCATTTATATATTTTGCAGCACGTTGATTTAATTTGCAGATTTTAGATCTTCTTTTTTTTTTTTTTTTTTTTGACAAAATGTACCCAATGTGTATTTGAACAAAATGAGTGTCCCTCAATGTTTTTCATTGTTCTTTTGAATATTATAATCATTAGACAGTCTTTAACAAAAGGTAACCAGAACTATGCAAAATATTGCAAAAATATTTTATGATTGCATTGAAAATGAAAAAGTAAGCAACTTTGCAACTTGGATTAACATTTTCTTACATACTTTTGTTGTTAAAGATGATATGGAAGCATGTGTCTATGGTTACAAACAAATCCCTTGTAGTGTGATTAACATTCACTCACTTTCCATTATTTGCAGCCTGTATGCTTTCATGGTCATGTACATGAGGCCATAGAAATATATTTACTTAGAAAACGTGTTCAATACATAGCTATTGTATGACCCTGTAGTACCAGGATTAAACTAGTTTATTTTAGATAGGTGGGCATAAACTACTCCTTTGACACGCATCAGAGTGCAGAAGGGACTTTTGGTGTTTGTCTTCTGGCTTACAAATTAAAGGGAACCTGTCATCAGAAATTGGCCTAATAAACCTCTACCAGTATGTTGTCAAGCAGTTGAAAAGCTTCTAGATCATGTTTCTTTTATGACCCAATTTGGTGGCATAATTCAGAAAATCAACTTTGAAGTTAGTTGTATAAATTCAGGGAGGTGGAGATTTTAACATTGAAGCCAAGCTCTACCTGACTCTGAGCACCTCCTCCCCTTTGACATCATTTGCTGGACTTCAGGAGAACTGCTCAATAATGTCCCTGGATGCAGGACCATCAATTACAGTGAAGGGGTCATTTTAAGGCATGGAAAACTTGACTTCACTGTTAAACTCACCGCCTCCTTGACTTCATAAAACCAATTTACATCTCACTTTAAAGTTGATTCTCTGGATGATGCCACCACCCAAGGCCATGAAAGAAGTTGCTCAGCTGCTTGTCAACATACTGCTAGTGGATTATTAGACCAATTTCTGATGACAGGTTCCCTTTAAGGTTACATGCACCTGAATGTTGGCTGTTCTCAGGCTGCAAACAACAAATCTGAAGTATGCTACTGTGGTCTGTGTATAATCATTGTGCAGTCTGTTGCAGAGCCATTTGTCCACGGAAATGGTGTGGGTTATAAGTATGTGATCGGTTTTGCAGATCTACAATAAAAACGGAAGGCTAGCAAATTATGTTTACCTGATTGTGTGACCAAGCAACTGACTGTCAAACACAAAGTACAAGGATGACACCCATGGCATAAACATGACGAGTATTCTACAGCCTCAGGGTACATTCACACAGCGGTATGCCAGCCGTGCGGGCATACCGCCGTGTGCTGGAGAGGAGGAGGAGGAGGCAGCCCCTCCTCCCTCCATAGAAAATAGCGGCGCACGGCCGCACACATGCCAAAAGATAGAGCATGCGGTTTGGATCGGTGTGGCACCGCATCTGCGCCGCGCCGCTATTGCCGTCTATGGGGGACGTACATGCGGCCGCAAATTTGCGGCCACATGTATGTCCCCGCAGACGGCCATGTGAATGTGCCCTCAACATGAATTCTTAAAAACATTTCATTTTCCATAAAAATGGATAGCATATGGATGAACGTAAATAGTTTCACTTCATGTAGTCTTACTCTTTTCTGGACATAATGTTGCAGATCCTTTGATGTGCTCATGTAGAGATATCCCCTGAGAAGGTTGTAGTGAGCTTTTTTTTAATCCTCAGGTGTCGCAAATATTTTTCCAGAAATTATTTTTTTTTCCATTTCAGTGCCCAGGTGGTATCTTCAAAGATTCCCTGTGACATGTAACCCATATAACAGTTTTTTTTTAGTGCATGTCTATGTTGAGAAATTGCTTTTCTGTGGAATAAAAATGCAATAAAAAGTTAATAAAAAATGATCACTGTAATTGTTGAGAAGATCCTTGATGAGGTGTAATACTTTCTTCTGTTACTACCCAGATACCTTCACAGCATTTCAAAGATGAAAAACCTATTTATATTGGTTAATATTTAATACTTTATGACTACTGTATCTTTTAACATTTTAGCATTATCTCATGTTACAAAATCTATAAGTTCTTATATATCAATATTACTTGATTCCAAGCAGAACTTCTGTTAAATGATGTATTTGTGTTTTGCTCTCAGAGAGCACTAAAAAATAAACTGCATCTTAACAATCATTTTTAAAATCATAAACTTCTATAATATATAGTGAGAAAAAGTGATCTTGGGGTCTAAGTTGGAGCCTATTGGGTTTGCTTTGATTTTCATCCGCAGTGTCGTGGTCATTACTCTATATAATATTTTGTGAACTGGTAGCCACATGGCCTTTGAAGACTTTGAAAGTTACAGAAAGACCCTCAAAGGGATCTTAATTTGATGCCTGTCAAGCATTTATGGCACATCCTGTGGAGAGGAAGAAAACATTTAAAGAAGACCTGTCGCCAAAATTTTATCACCCTGACTAACAATGCCTGCTGATAAAGGGTTACAAGTACTCTCCTCAAATCAAATTAGCTGCCAAATTTCTCCTCTCTCAGGCTGGCAGTGAGCCACGCCCCATTATTTTGACTGACAGCTCTGTGTCTCTTCAAATCACTACTCTGCATCCTTGTACTTAGGGGCTGTCTGCTAATATTTAACTACAGACATGTAAAGCTCTATTTACTTATAGGAAATATTTTGTCAATCTTTTTACACAGTGTCTTGTGTCACATTCATGCCATGTGACCTGTGACATCATCACAAGGCCTTTAACTTTCTCACAATAGCAAACTGTACACAATTTATGTGATCACATGAAATTACAGCAGCCTCCATGGAGGATGGAGAGGAGTAGAAGTCCATGGAGGCTGCTGTGACTTCATGTGGTTACATAAATGCATGGGGTAGAGTTTGCTATTAAGAGGCTAAAATACTTGAGATGATGTCACCCTGGTCACATGACCTGAACTGCTCAATAGTGAGGCATAAGGGATAAGGAGGAGTAGATGGGTTGGGGCCGGCCGAGCAGGACAACCCTCCCCCCCCCCCCTTCTGATGCCAGGGAATATACAAAAGGTGATTTATTTGGATGTAAGCAAAATACATTTTTAGCTACAAGAAGGGTATCAGTTCATAGGACTCTATATTAACCTGTCACTGGTTGTATATGTGAAAATGTGGTTATAGGTTCCCTTTTAAAGGTTTTAAATTCATTACATATTTGTTTTTTTCCAGTTAGCAGTCTTTATTTCTCCTTAGGAACCACCAAATCTTTCATTTCACAACCAAGTGGAATGCAGATTGTGCTCTTTGGTTTCTATATGCAAAATGACAATTTCTAAGTAGACACCTTATTACTTTGTCTTCTGGACTGTACTGTACATAATTGTGTCTGTTTTGAAAGCAGACCAAACCCTATTGCATAGTAAGACATGTTCTATTTTTGATTTTCCTGTTGATTCAGCTTGGTCATGAAGACTCTTGAATTTAGAGAAGGTGAAACCTCACAAATAATTCTTGGATCCACCATCAACCTACATGATGTAATTGGCACGTTCTGGTAACACAGAATTACCCAGACATACTGTAGACTTTGAATTTAACTTTGGACAGTTTTGACTGCTTCTGACAATAGTCGCTTAATATTTAGCTATGTCTAATGTTTTTTTAATGCTATTTATGTATTACATTTATTGACATTGATTTCTTAGCCTCATTTCTACTTTTTGATTCTAGCTGGGTTTATTGGATGCAGCTGTATCTATTTACAAATGTTTAATTTTTTCTTGTAAGGGTGCGGTCACACATTGCAGTTAAAACTGCATCACAATTAATTTTGGGTTGGGTGTAGGTGGTATTACTTATTTTAACAAATGAAAGACATCAAATCAATAGGTGAATGACATTTGTGGAACAGCTTTCTCCTTAAAAATCAAATTCACCCATTCAGTTCATGTCTTTCACCTATGAAATTGAAAAAAATGCATCTAAACCACCTCAAAACTGATTGCAATGCAGTTTTAACTGCAATGTGTGACTGCACCCTAAGTCTAGTCTTTTTGATTGCATATTTAACCCCTTAATGACCACCCTATCGGCTTTTTACAGCGGTCATTAAGGGTACTTCTTCTGACACAACGCCTTTCTACGGCGGACCGCCAGAAGAAGATTTCGGGACATCGGGTCCTGCAATTGCCGGTGTTGGGCTGTGATGTCATAGCCCAGACCCGGCACTAACACCCGGGATCGGAAAAACTCATGGATCGGACTTTTGCCAAATTTTCACTTTTTTTCAGAATGAAAAGCCAAACTTATCACTTAAATTTTATAACTAACATGAAGTACAATGTGTCACGAGAAAACAGTCTCAAAATTACCTGGATATGTTAAAGCGTTCCGAAGTTATAACAAATTTTCGTGAGACATGTCAGATTTGAAAAATCGAGTCTGAAAACTAGTGTCGGTGATAAGGGGTTAAAGTGAACCTGGCAGGTGATGTTTGTTGCCCTATTTAACATGCAGAGAAGATAAGGTAATATAAAAATATAAGGTTTAAATGATTAGCCTCAGGAAAGAAGAAAAATTAAATCCTGATAGGACTTCTAGACATTGAGGGTTCAGTCACAGGTTTCGTTTTTTCAGATGAAGTTTCTGAAGCCAAAAGCAGGTGTGGATCATAATGGGTTGAGACAAATAATTAAAAGGTGCTGCTCGTCCTTTTATTCCATTTCAGGTTTGGGCATCAAAAACTGCATCTGAAAAACTGAATGTGTGACTGCACCCTGAGAGTGCTGCTTATTACTCCCACTTATTAGTGTGAACCTTTTGTTAAAACACAATGTTACAAAGAAATTCATAACTTATTATTTTGCTTAGAATATTCAGCCCTCTGAGGTGTCCTATTAACGGGTTATTGTTGGCAAGATATGCCCTTAATTGCTGCAGGTAACTTAAAGGGATTGACCAGTTTAACCCCTACGCGCACCAGGAAGTTATAGTACGTCCCTGCGGGAAGATACCTCCCGCACAGGGGTGTGCTATTAACGTCGCGCTTCTGGTACTGGCTCAGGAACGGAGCTGGCATCAGAAGTAGCGGCTGTCAGCTGTATATCAAAGCTGACACCGCGCTCCAACACTCGCAATCGGAGCCAACTCCGATCGCGAGTGTTAGCCCCTTACACGCAGCGGCCAAGCATGCCCGCGTCATGTAAGGGTCCTTCCCTTATGGATCGGATCCACTTCTGGGCAGCCCAGAGGTCTGCCAAGTGCCCTGGGGCTGCCCGATGTTCTTGGCAGTCAGACCCTTTCTGGGTCTGACTGTAAACTGTAGAGTATTGTAGAGCAGTCTATAGAACTTTAACCAGCGATCAGAGCATCGCTGGTTCAAGTTTGTATAAGTTAAAAAAGGTAAAGTTTAAACATTAGATTAAATAAAAAATAAATACATAAAAATATAAGCCCCTAAAATGTAACTTTCCCATAAAAACACTTAATAAAGTATAAAAAGCACAAATACACAACCCACCACATATTTAGTATTGCTGAGTCTGTAACAATCTGTATAATAAAACATAATCGTTACTGCACCTACACGGTAAACGCCAAAAAAAAAAGAAAAACAAAAAAAAATGTTCCAAAAAATATAATTTTTAATTTTATTATTATTTAATTAAGTTATGCATATGAAAAGATGGTGATGCTAAAATGAACAAGATTTTCTCCAAATAAGTTTTTATTCAGTAAAATTGAATAAAATGCACAAAACCCCCACATATTTAGTATCGCTACGTCCGTGACAATCTTCTTAATAAAACAGAATCATTATTTGTTCCGCTAAGTGAACCCCGTAAAAACAAGATAAAAATAAAATAAGACCACTAAAAAGAACAACGCTTCTCACAAAATATAAGCCCTTAACCAGATTTGTCAGCCGAAAAATAAAAAAGTTATGCATATGAAAAGACGGCAATGCTAAAATTAACATTTTCACCAAATTACTTTTTCTTTAGTAAAATTTGGAAAAAAGTAAAAAAAAAATCTATATAAATGAAGTATTTTCTTAATCGTGGTGATCCATAGAATACTACTATTTTTATGGTATGGTAAACGGCCAAAAGAAAAAACCCCAAAAAATCGTAAAAAAAATTGATGATTTTCATTTCCTACACCAACAAAGAGTTAATAAAATCTCACCAATTAGCTATAGATGCTCTAAAATTTTGTTACAGAATAGTTCATCTCATCTGGCAAAAAAATAAGCCGCTATAGGTCCACATTTAAAAAAAAAAAAAAAAATTATAGCCTGTACAATGTGACAATGCAGATCTGCTGTGAATGGTGCCATCTTCCATTCTATGCTTGTCCTAGTGCCCATACAAACTATCAAACAAATATGAAACTTTGTGGAGCCTTTTTTCATTTAATCCATTGCAAATGTTTAATATTCCACCCAAAATGAGTGTATTGTGAAAAAATATTACAATTTAGGGTAATTTACGAGTCTTGCTATTATTTAGGTCTCTCAACGTCAAATACAAGTTGAGCAGATCCATCTAATATGGGTTTTGCTGATTTTCCAAATAATGTGAAAAATGGCACCCAAATTCTGAGCCTCATAAAATTCTAGTAAAATATGTAGAACCTTGAAAAACCATGCCAACATTAAGCAGATATTTGGGAAATGTAAGTTATGAATTTATTTGGTTGCTATGACTATCTGCATCAAAAGTAGAGAATTTGGAACTTTGACAATAAAGAATTTTTCAAAACTTTTTACCAAATTTAATTTTTTTTTCATAACTAAACAGAAAAGACTTCATCCAATTTTTTAAACTAATTTGAAGTACAATGTGTCAGGAGAAAACATTCTCAAAATCCCCTGGATATCTTATAGCGTTCCAAAGCTATAACCACTTAAAGTGACACTGGGCAGATTAAAAAAAAAAAAAAGTGTCCCGAAGGGGTTAAGCAAATAAATGTTTTTGTTTGTATCATTATTTAAAGGTATAATCCGAGATACTTTCTGTATTCATGTGTCATTTAATGCTTATTTCTATTGGATAGAAATTTGTCCATGGTCATTTGATTACTCTGAGTGTTATAAACCAACCATGTGCCCGTGTCACATAACCATGAACAGATTTTAGCGACTGGAAGCTAGAAATTAAGCTTTATTTAAAAGCAGCAAGCAAGTTCCAGATAGCTGCGAGGAATCGATACAGAAATTGTGTTGAATAAATTGTATAATGTTTAATAATATAAACAGTGGAACAGATTTATCAGCCTGTTTACGACAGAATTCTGTCATAATTTGCACCTAAAAACTGTCTGCGCCACATTTAGCCAGTTTTCAAACACTTTTTTATGATTAGCACGACCTATGGAAAGCATGACATATTGAAAGGGGGCATGGCTTAATGCAAAAATAAAGCTAGTGCACCAGAATTTTGGTGTCAACTTAGCAAACTATTGGGAGATGCAAAGTAGGACTAGACACTTGGGAATCTATGAAACCGGAATTATACATCCCCATAGTCGGCTATGGCATGCTCCATCTTCTACCGTGCACTGTGCATCACTGTGTAGAAAGAGTCACCGAGACTACGGCCGAATGAGCACATGGCGGTGTGTGAGTAGCCTAACTCCATGTCTTATCTTATGTCACTTTTGATAAATCTGCCCCAATAAAATGTATTTGCTAAAACATGTATTTGCTAGACCAAACATCTCCACAGAATTCTTTACTCCACATCCTGGTGACTAGGAACTGCAAATCGATCCTGACAAGGAAGATCAAATTGTCGTGTGATTGTCATGTCATGGAGACCGTTTTAAGGAACTATTAAAACTCATACAACTAATCCATCCCTGTAACAATTCATATATTTCAACAACAAAAAATAAACTAAAAATAAACTAGATAGCCTGTCAAGATCACTGGTTACTGAAAGTGATACACGTGCAGCAGGCCACTGACCACGGCATCCAAATCGTTAGACAACTTTAGCAAAATGCCACAATTTATTAAAACATAACTTTTAATTCAGATAGATAAAAGGCGACCACCTTCAAGTCCGTGGTCCAATTCAACCACAATTCGTAAAAGAGAACACCTAGTGAACAAACAAACAATCACATACACGGACAAAAATTGCCGTACCATAACCAATATTTACAAAAACAGCATGAGAGAGGGCCACATGTATTAGTGCAGATATGCCAGTGTTGGGAAGAAAAGGTTGGATCTCACCCGTCTTCGTCCAGAATTGGCCGCAGTAGGGACTGTTCCGTCCAGTGATGACCTATTATACCCTACTGTATCTGTTAGCCTGGTCCCCCTTGTGTTGCTCCCAGCCCTTACAAGGGCGGTCCCAAGACTGCCCCTATACAGACTGTTATGCCCTTACTCTAAGCTGCATAAGTCCATTAACTCCCTACGCATTTCGTGCACCGGTCCTTGTGCACTCCTCAGGGGAATCTAAAGTAGGTTATACTTGTGCTGGTATGCTTGCTGCGCCACGATGGGCTGCATAAGTATGCGCTAAATAGCGCTAAGACTTTCTCCAAGACGGGCAGTGGCTCGTCCTAGGCTACTACAAGAGGTGCAAGCATACACCTAGTCACTAGGTTGAAAGCACGGCGCCGGCGCCAGTTTACTGCGCATGCGCCAAATATATCTGTTCCGGCTCCGCCCGACAGCGTCGGCGCCAGTTTCCTGCGCGTGCGCCACAATTAGCGCCAAAAACTGGCGCGTGCGCCACAATCTGCGCCAAAAATAGCCGTTCCAGCTCCGCCCATGCCACGCCCCCTCTGACGTTCGTCGGGGCTCATGTCATGGCGTGGGAGGAGTTTGTGTTAGGAAGCTCTCAGGGAGATACCCTTATGCTTCACTATAGATAGAAATCCAACTTCCCAGCTTGCATCCCCCATGGCAACGGGATGGCTCAGCTAAGCTATGGGGTAGAAGTAGAAAATCTCCATTGGCTTATTAATCCCGTCACTAATGCGTCAATCGGGGTTGGAGATAATTTGGTCAAAATAGAAAACTAGTTTATGGTATTGGACCACTTATTAGAGGTAAGAGGGGGACACGGGGGGGGGGGGCTTCCAAAATAGAAGGGAGGATGGTGCACATAGGAGTGACTTAGAGGAAACAAGCATAGCTAAGGGTCTCATTTAGACCCTTTGGGGCCACTGTGTCTAGGAGAAAGATCCATCTTGCTTCACATTGCAAGACGGATCTGTCCCAATTTCCTCCCCTAACTGGTCTGGGGATGGCCTCTAACCCATGGAAGCTGATTTTCTTAGTATCTCCGTTGTGGACCAGGTTAATGTGGCGTGCCAGAGGAGTGTCCCTCTTGTGCAGGATATCGCCCAAATGTGCTCCTATCCTCCTTCGTAGTTGGCAGATAGTTTTGCCAACATATTCAAGTTTACATTCACAGATCGCCCTGTATACTACTCCTTCAGTCCTGCAGTTTATGAATTGCTTGATTTTTTAGGTGCTGCCTGTCACTGTAGACGTGAAGGTTTTGCATCTCATCATGAAGGGGCAAGCAATGCACCCACTGCAGCAAAAGTTACCCACAATTGCAGTTTTGTCCAGCCAGGTGGAACGTTGTTCTTGCACGAAGTGACTATGAACTAGTCTATCTTTTAGCGAGCGGCCTTTCCTGTATGTAATAGTTGGGTAATTACTGATAACCTCGCTCACGTCGGGGTCCATCAATAAGATGTCCCAGTGCTTTTCCAGGACTCTCTTGGCGTCAGATGCCCCATTATTAAAGGTGGTAATTAATCTGATCGTTTTATCCTCACTCTTCTTATCTCGTTTTTTGAGGAGGTCATTCCGATTTTTTGCTAGGGCATCCTGAAAGGCTGTTCTCAGTAGCCTGTCCGGATAACCCTTGGCCTGGAATCTCTGGCGTAGGTCCTTCACCTGTTTTAAGAATGTTTTTGTGCCTAAACAATTCCTCCTTAGTCGGAGGTACTGCCCCTTGGGGATGCCTCGCTTCAAGGGAGTGGGGTGGCAGCTTTCCCACCTGAGAAGTGAATTGGTTGAGGTTGCCTTCCGGTATACCTCAGTTGCAAGGCAACCCTCCTCATCTCTTGTAATCAGGACATCCAGAAAGGGCAGTTTCGTTCCTGAGCTTTCATGGGTGAAGCGTAGCCCAATGGGGTTACTGTTTAACTCTTGGACAAAAGTAGTAAACTCAGATGCAGGGCCTCTCCAGATGACCAGTACATCATCTATGTACCTGTGCCATGCATCTATTTTTTCTGTATCCAGTGTGTTGTCATCATTGAATACCAGGGATTCCTCCCACCAGCCCAGGAGCAAGTTGGCGTAGGTTGGCGCACACGGCCAACCCATTGCCGTGCCCCTGAGCTGGTGGTAGAACCTTTCGTCAAACAGGAAGAAGTTTTTGGTTAAGCACAACTCTAGGGCCTTCAAGAGGAACCTGTTGTGTGCTTCATGTTGTCTGCCCCTTGATCTTAGGAAGTGGGCTACTGCTTTTAGGCCCATATTGTGGGGTATGGAAGAGTACAATGCCTCTACATCCACACTTCCTATGAGATGCTCCTTGTCGAGGGTTAAACCCTCTAGTTTTGATAGAAGGTCAAGGGTGTCTCTTGTATATGAGGGGAGTGCTACAACAAATTCCCTTAGTACCTTATCTAGGTAGATATCTAGATTTTGTGTGATATTATCAACCCCAGACACAATGGGGCGTCCCTTGAGAGGGGAAAGCCCCTTATGTATCTTGGGGAGGCTATAGAAGGTTGCTACCACAGGGTTCTTGGGTCTAAGGAAGTTAAATTCGGCGTCATCAATGATGCCTTCAATTTTTGCCTGCTGGAGTAGAATGTCCAGCTCTTGAATGTACTTCTTGGTGGGGTTTTCAGGAAGGATTTCATATGTCTCTTTGTCATTTAGGAGGTTTAGGCACATCTCTTTGTATTGACTGGTTTTAAGGAGATGCATCTGACGCCAAGAGAGTCCTGGAAAAGCACTGGGACATCTTATTGATGGACCCCGACGTGAGGGAGGTTATCAGTAATTACCCAACTATTACATACAGGAAAGGCCGCTCGCTAAAAGATAGACTAGTTCATAGTCACTTCGTGCAAGAACAACGTTCCACCTGGCTGGACAAAACTGCAATTGTGGGTAACTTTTGCTGCAGTGGGTGCATTGCTTGCCCCTTCCTGATGAGATGCAAAACCTTCACGTCTACAGTGACAGGCAGCACCTAAAAAATCAAGCAATTCATAAACTGCAGGACTGAAGGAGTAGTATACAGGGCGATCTGTGAATGTAAACTTGAATATGTTGGCAAAACTATCTGCCAACTACGAAGGAGGATAGGAGCACATTTGGGCGATATCCTGCACAAGAGGGACACTCCTCTGGCACGCCACATTAACCTGGTCCACAACGGAGATGCTAAGAAAATCAGCTTCCATGGGTTAGAGGCCATCCCCAGACCAGTTAGGGGAGGAAATTGGGACAGATCCGTCTTGCAATGTGAAGATGGATCTTTCTCCTAGACACAGTGGCCCCAAAGGGTCTAAATGAGACCCTTAGCTATGCTTGTTTCCTCTAAGTCACTCCTATGTGCACCATCCTCCCTTCTATTTTGGAACCCCCCCCTGTCCCCCTCTTACCTCTAATAAGTGGTCCAATACGCTTTAAATTCAAGCTGTTGCCACTATGCACTTTTAACCTGCCATAAACTAGTTTTCTATTTTGACCAAATTATCTCCAACCCCGAATGACGAATTAGTGACGGGATTAATAAGCCAATGGAGATTTTCTACTTCTTCCCCATAGCTTACACTAAGCTGAGCCATCCCGTTGCCATGGGGGATGCAAGCTGGGAAGTTGGATTTCTATATATAGTGAAGCATAAGGGTATCTCCCTGAGAGCTTCCTAACACAAACTCCTCCCACGCCATGACATGAGCCCCGACGAACGTCAGAGGGGGCGTGGCATGGGCGGAGCTGGAACGGCTATTTTTGGCGCAGATTGTGGCGCACGCGCCAGTTTTTGGCGCTAATTGTGGCGCACGCGCAGGAAACTGGCGCCGACGCTGTCGGGCGGAGCCGGAACAGATATATTTGGCGCATGCGCAATAAACTGGCGCCGGCGCCGTGCTTTCAACCTAGTGACTAGGTGTATGCTTGCACCTCTTGTAGTAGCCTAGGACGAGCCACTGCCCGTCTTGGAGAAAGTCTTAGCGCTATTTAGCGCATACTTATGCAGCCCATCGTGGCGCAGCAAGCATACCAGCACAAGTATAACCTACTTTAGATTCCCCTGAGGAGTGCACAAGGACCGGTGCACGAAACGCGTAGGGAGTTAATGGACTTATGCAGCTTAGAGTAAGGGCATAACAGTCTGTATAGGGGCAGTCTTGGGACCGCCCTTGTAAGGGCTGGGAGCAACACAAGGGGGACCAGGCTAACAGATACAGTAGGGTATAATAGGTCATCACTGGACGGAACAGTCCCTACTGCGGCCAATTCTGGACGAAGACGGGTGAGATCCAACCTTTTCTTCCCAACACTGGCATATCTGCACTAATACATGTGGCCCTCTCTCATGCTGTTTTTGTAAATATTGGTTATGGTACGGCAATTTTTGTCCGTGTATGTGATTGTTTGTTTGTTCACTAGGTGTTCTCTTTTACGGATTGTGGTTGAATTGGACCACGGACTTGAAGGTGGTCACCTTTTATCTATCTGAATTAAAAGTTTTATGTTTTAATAAATTGTGGCATTTTGCTAAAGTTTTCATATATTTCAACAACCAAGCAAATAAATAATCATCAGAGACCAATGATACTTCTGTGGCCAAAATTGCCATGCATATTGACCTAAAAAAGGCAACAAAACAAGTATCGGACCGTATATCATATTCATGTTCGCTACTCCTTGAGCAGTAAAATCATGCTGACAATCTTTCTGTCCATGCCATATAACTTGAAGTCCCCTGGGGTCTCCATACTCCTCTTGCAAAACCAGTAGGTGCAGCGAGGGAGATCCAGCAAGATTCCTTAAAAGAGCCTACCAATACTCACTCTGTCAGACTCAGGAGTCGCAGCCCATCTTTGCAGATGAATTTAGTTAGTTCTCCTCTGTAGATCTTTTGACAATTCAATTGGAAAGAGGTCTGATCCTTTTTTATGGTATCCTTTTTTTTTCAAAAGGAAATCTACCATTTGATTTCAAGCATTATGAACTAAACATACCTTGAGAATGCTATAGATACACTGATGCAGAAGCATATCTTGTTTAATACCTGAGCTGAGTGGCTTTGCTATAAAAACAATTATAAAATTATGATTATAAAGCTCTGTCGCTTCTGGGTCCACGTTTCTCCTCTCACATTTAGTAAGCACTGTTTGAGAGAATGCTGTATTCACTGTGTTGTGCCTGACAGACAGAATTAATCAATCAATGCAGAATCCCCTAGCTCAGTGATGGCGAACCTTTTGGAGATTAATGGGGGATATTTATAATACGCTGGCGCTCGTGATAGCCCCGCCGCTGCAAGTTCGCTGGGCCTGGCGTAGAAAAAAACTGCAGCCGGCGACTTTTCACGTATGAAAAGTCGCCGGCAGCAGCAAGTGCGCGTGAAGGTGGCGGATCAGGGCAAATAATTGCAAAAGCTAGCAATAAGCTAGCATTTGCGATTATTTCAGGGCCTCTGCGCCACTGGCGTAGCGCAGAGGTCCTGATAAATATCCCCGAGTGCCCAAGTTACAACCAAAACCCACTTATATGTTGCAAAGTGCCAACATGACAATTTAAGCAGTAACTTATTGATCCCTGCTGTATCACAGGTTTTAATTGTTCACCAATACAAGAGAAAGATGGAGCAATTTGGATTGTAGCTTCCCTCCAGGGTCCCCTGAAGAAGAAGGATTAGGGGACCCAGTGCACGTTCTCCATTGACAATCCATCTCTATCCACACCTTCTCACTCCTCCTGGCAGCCAAGGATGTGTCGCTTTAAAATAGCGCTGAGAATGGCGTGTCCTGGGCTGTATTGGATCACAGGAGAAAGCCTTGTGTCCTATCTGGCAAACTCTGTGTTGGGGTGAAAGCCTGGGTGCCCACAGATAGGGATCAGAGAGCCACCTCTGGCACCCGTGCCATAGGTTCGCCACCACTGCCCTAGCTGCTGTGTATGAGTGATCCAGCTCAGGTTGATCTGTCTGACAGTTCAGGAAGCTCAGTGCAACCAGCAGGCTGAAGGCAATTCAGCTTTCCCAATATCCTGAATGCTATAATTGTTTTTTTTTTTTCTAGCAAAACCCCTCAGCTCAGGGATTAAACAAGATATGCTTCTGCATCAGTGTAGCTACAGCATTCTCAATGTATGTTTGGTTCATAATGCATGAAATCAAATGGTAGATTTCCTTTCATTAATTGTGTAGTCTATCAGCTTTGTAAATCTTTTAAGCACTGTTCTTTTGGGTGTGTGGCTTGGAGGGGCATTGTACCTGTCCTTGTGGGAATCTGATCCCCTGAGCCGTTTGTCGTTTGGGGACAGGAAACTTTCTTTTTCATGTTTCATTTGGTGTTTGTCATGGATGCCCCTGCGAACCCCATCTCCGATCGCAGGCACACCCGTGCCCCTCTCTGTGGCGCCGGCCCTTCCCGCTTCCCCACATCTCACTGGACTGCGTGTTCCTGCTCCCGTTCCGGCCCGGTCATCGCGTGTGTCGGCACTTACAGAATTAAAGGGCCAGCACACTGCTGATTGCCGCTGGCCACTTACCGGATGCCCATGAAGGCCGGCTTCTCCCAGCATTCCCTGCCAGATCTTCATGCTATTGCCGATGATAACGCTTTTCCCTGTGCCTCGTGCTTGTGTTTTTATTTCCTGTTGTGAACCCGGACCTGTTCTTGACCTCGCTCCTCCGGACCAGCCCTGACCTCCTGCTCCATCCCTGACCTTGATCCACTGCTTCCTGCCTTGACAAACTACCTGATTGCCTGGTTATTCTGTACCTCGACCTTGGCTGCCACCGCAGACAAGTCGCGCCTGTGGTACACTTAGATTCCGGGTATCGGCTTGTGTCATCGTCCATGCTGGTCCAAGGGGTTCACTACCCTATAAGCCTGACAGTAAGATCGGGCCATGGACCTTGCTAGGTTCCGCTATCTGTTCTGTCTGATCTTACCACCGTCGTGGTCCAGCAGTCCTGGAAGATTGCTGTGCAAGGTGAACAGCTAGGTCAAGTCACGCCATGTTGTAGCAATTGATGGCAACTCAGCAGCAGCTCCTGCGGCTCCTCCTGCTACTCCGGTTAGCCTGCCTGTTGCTGAACCTAGGCTGAAGTATGATGGGGACCCCAAGCTGTGCAGGGGCTTTATTACCCAGTGCTCCCTGCACATTAAACTCATGCTGACTCAGTTTGTCACTGAGCAATTCAAGGTGGCATTCATCATTAGCCTCCTCTCCGGAAAGGCCCTGGCCTGGGACACCCCTCCTTGGGACAGAGGCAATCCTGTCACGGCTACTCACACTGTCCTGGCAGAATTCCAGTCCGTGTTCGAAGAACCTGTACAGGCCTCCTCAGCAGAGACTGCGCTGCTGTACCTGTGCCAAGGGGACACGTCCGTGGGAGAGTATGCAGTTCACTTCCGCACCCTGGCTTCTGAACTCTCCTAGAATGATGCAGCCCTGTTTGCAGCCTTTAAAAATGGACTTTCGTCTCAAGTTAAGGACGCATTGGCTGCTCGTACCCTGCGACTACTCTGAGTGTTCTCATCACCCTGGCCACTCTGATCAATTTGCGGTTTATGGAGCGCGCGGAGGAGTTATACCTTGTCCATCCACATGCCCGGGTGTGACATTTATCTCGCTTGGCACCTGGCTTTCAAAGGCTGCTACAGGCTATGGCTGTACCGTCTGTAGAGGAGCCTATGCAGGTGGACAAAGCCCGACTCTCCTTCCAGGAACGCTCCAGACGTCGTCAGGAGAATCTTTGCCTGTACTGTGCCAATCTGGAGCACTTCATTGGGACTTGTCCTGTCCGTCCCCAATGTCCGGGAAACACCAGCACCTAGGGTTCTTGGGAGAAGCGTCCCTAGGTGTGAGCAAAGCTTCTCCACACCTGACTATTCCTGTGCTCCTCGGCTTTGGCACCTGCACCCAAAACCAGGTCTCTATTTTCTTGGACTCCGGTTCTGCAGGGAACTTTGTGGATGTCACTCTGGTCTACCGGCACTATATCTCTGTGGTCCTTCTTGAGAAGCTGCTGGTCATCTTCTCGGTCAGCGGACAAATCCGATCCGGTATCGCACTGAGCCTATTTCCCTGCAAGTTGGTGCTCTGCATAAGGAGAGACTGTCCTTCTACCTACTGCCAAGCTCTACCACGTCTCTCCTGATGGGCCTTCTGTGGCTGCAGCGCCTTGCACCTGTTCTCAACTGAATGATGGGGGAAATTCTTCGTATGAGCCCTGAGTGTCTGTCTCACTGCATGCCTCTTCCCGTACCTGTTCTAGTCTCATCCGTAGCACCCAAGTCTCTGGAGGGCCTACCTATATGTTACCAGGGACTTTGCCGATGTTTTTTCCAAAAAGCAAGCAGAGACATTGTCGCCCCATGCGCCAGCTGTCTTTCAAGAATTCATCAGTGACATCTTCAGAGAACTGCTGTATATGTGCGTTGTAGTCTACCTAGATGACATTTTGGTGTTCTCCCCAGACCTAGAGACCCACCAGTCACATGTAAGGCAACTTCTTGGACACCTTCGGGCTAATCATCTCTATGCCAAGCTCGAGAAGTGTCAGTTTCACAGCGCAGCCTTTCTTTCCTCGGCTATGTAATCTACGATAGAGGTCTCCAGATGGATCCTGCTAAACTGTCCGCAGTTCTAAAGTGGCCGCGGCCAGAAGGCCTACGTGCTATATAGAGGTTCCTGGGTTTTGCAAACTATTATCGACAGTTTAACCCGCATTTTTCCACTCTAGTGTCTCCCATCATGGCGCTCACCAAGAAGGGTGCCAATCCCTGTCTCTGGCCCTTGACGGCGAAAGAGGCCTTCTCAAGGTTGAAGTCCGCCTTTGCCTCAGCTCCAGTGCTCACTAGGCCTGACACTGAGAAGGGCGTATGGGCTAAATTCTCACGTGCAGTTTCTTTTCCAAAACTTTTTCTCCCACAGTGAGGAATTACCCCAAGGAGAACCAGCTGTCCACCTGTAATGTGGAGAGACTGACCTTTGTCAAGATGATTTAGGCATGGATCGGCCAGGATTTCAACACACCAATGCCTTATAAATCAGATTAGATCAGCCATGACGCCTCCCCCAAATGTTGAGAAATGAGTCTGTATTCTAACTACCTGCCTCAGCCACTATTCTGATTCTGCCACCCGCCTGATGCCACACATCTGCTGCCAGTTGCTCCATCTGCTTCCCACCATCTTTAACAGGGACTGGAAATGTCACCCACCTCCACAATCTGTCATTGTGCCACTTTCTGACCTCCTGCTGCTGCTGGCGTCACCTCCATACTCTGTCATTGTGCCACACTGTGGCCTACATGTTGCTGCCACCACCAGAATTTGTCAATGTGCCACTCTTTAACCTCATGCTGCTGCTACTTCTGCCGCCCGCTTACACACACTGTGATTGTGCCACTCTCTGACCTCCTGCTACTGCTCTGTCATTGTGCCACACTGGCCTACCATGTTGCTGCCAGCTCCAGAATTTGTCATTGTGCCACTCTCTGACCTCCTGCTGCTGCTGTCACCTCCACAATCTATCATTGTGCCACACTGTGCCCTACCATGTTGCTGCCAGCTCCAGAATTTGTCATTGTGCCACTATCTGACCTCCTGCTGCTACCGCCACCTCCACATTCTGTCATTGTGCCACACTGTGGCCTACCATATTGCTGCCACCTCCAGAATTAGTCATTGTGCCACTCTCTGACCTCCTGCTGCTGCTGGCACCTCCACACTCTGTCATTGTGTCACTCTCTGACCTCCTGCTGCTGTCACCTCCACAATCTATCATTGTGCCACACTGTGGCCTAGGATGTTTCTGCCACCTCCATAATTTGTCATTGTGCCAGTCTGCGGCCTACTCGTGCTGCTGCAAACTGTCTGCTGTCTCCCTGGAACTATGTTTGGTTTTCCACTTCATTTCATCTAGTATCATCATAGTATATAAGGCTGGAAAAAGACGCAAGTCCATCAAGTCCAACCTTTAAGAATTAAATAAATGTTTTATACCCATAACCCGTGATATTTTTTCTCTCCAGAAAGGCATCCAGGCCTCTCTTGAACATGTACATAGAGTCCGCCATAACAACCTCCTGCGGCAGAGAGTGCCACAGTCTCACTGCTCTTACAGTAAAGAATCCCTGTCTATGTTGATGGTAGAATCGCCTCTTCTCTAGGTGTAGAGATCTTTGGAGAGATCCTTGTACTGTCCGTTCAGGTATTTGTACATTGTAATGAGGTCTACCCTCAGTCGTCTTTTTTCTAAACTGAATAATCCCAAGTTTTGTAATCTGTCATTGTATTATAATCCCCCATTCTCCTAATAATCTTGGTTGCTCTCTGCATTTGTTCCAGCTCTACTATATCCTTTTTATACACTGATGCCCAAAACTGTACACAATATTCCATGTGTGGTCTGACCAGGGATTTGTATAAGGGCAAAACTATGTCTTTATCATGAGAATCAATTCCTCTCTTGATACATCCCATAATTTCTTTTGCTTTGGCAGCAGCCGCCTGGCTTTGGTCACTAAAATTAAGTTTACCATCCACCAATACCCCCAAGTCCTTTTCAGCTCCAGTTTTACCAAGTAATTGACTGTTTAGAACATAATTATACTTATTGTTTCCATGGCCCAAGTGCATAACTTTACATTTATCTACATTAAACCTCATCAACCATTTCTCTGCCCACTCCTCAAGTTTCCACAAATCCCTCTGTAATGCTAAACTATCGGCCTCAGTATTTATTACTTTACACAGCTTAGTATCATCTGCAAATATTGAAATTGACTGTGTAAACCCACTACAAGGTCATTAATAAAAATATTAAAAAGAAGTGGCCCCAATACTGACCCCTGTGGGACTCCACTGGTAACATCAACCCAATCTGAGAATGTGCCATTAATGATAACCCTCTGTTTTCTATCACTAAGCCAATTACTTACCCAAATACACAGATTTTCCCCTGTTCCCAGCAGTCTCATTTTCTATACCAACCTTTTATGCGGCACGGTGTCAAATGCCTTTGAAAAGTCCAGATATACAACAGCGTACCCCAGGTCCAGTCTTGAACTTACCTCCTCGTAGAAACCAATCAGATTAGTCTGACAGGACCGATCTCTCATAAACCCATGCTGACGCTGGGTTATAAGGTTATGCACAGTGAGATACTCAAGGACAGCATCTCTAACAAACCCCTCAAATATTTTCCCCACCACAGAAGTTAGACTCACAGGTCTGTAGTTTCCAGGATATCTTTTTGATCCCTTTTTGTATATTGGTACCACATTTCCTATGCGCCAGAATCTTCAAATATTAAAAATAACAGTCTGTCTGTCACGGTACATAGTTCATGCAGAACCCGGGGGTGTATGCCATCTGGCCCCGGTACCACTTCCTGGGTTAAACTGTTGACATTCCAAAGAGAATTTCCATTATTCCTCATTGTGTCTTCCACCAGGGGATTTTCCTGGGTAAAGACAGTTGAGAAGGCGACATTCAGTAGATTGGCCCTTTCCTCATCTCCTTCCATCATGACCCCCATATTATTCCTAAGGGGGCCCACACTCTCAGTTTTTAGTTTAGTTTCTTATCATTTGTATATAATTTGGAATTATTTTTGCTCTCCCTGGCAATTTTTCTCTCAGTGTCTATTTTTGCAGCCTTTATCTGCTTTTTACAGGATTTATTTTTCTCTTTATAATCCTGTAATGCCTCATCGCTACCTTCACATTTTAGCATCTTAAACGCCGTTGTTGTCCCTTCCCTAATGCTCTTTGTAAAGCATAACACAAAATCAATGATATTATGATCACTATTACCCAGGTTTCCACCAACCTGTAGTTTTGATACCTTATCAGGTCTGTTGGTAAGGATAAGGTCTAACAGTGCACCCCTTCTTGTTGGCTCCAGGACTAGTTGCGACAGGTAATTGTCTTTTGTTGTTGACAAGAACCTGCTACCTTTGAAGGACCTGCAGGTTTCTGCCTCCCAGTCAATATCTGGGTAATTGAAGTCCCCCATGATAAATACTTCACCATGCTTTGAAGCCGCATCCATTTCACTTATCAGCATTTCCTCTGCTGCCTCCATTATATTTGGAGCCTTATAACAAATCCCTAGTAATATTTTATTATTCTTTTTCCCTCCCCTTATCTCCACCCATAGGGACTACACATTTGCATTTGTGTCACCGATGTCATCTCGCAGAACAGGCTTGAGGCAAGAATTCACATATAAACAAACCCCTCCCCCTTTTTTATTTATACGATCCTTTCTAAAAAGACTATAACCATCTATAGTAACAGCCCAGTCATAGCTACTGTCCAGCCATGTCTCGCTGATACCCACTATATCATATTTCCGCTCCAACATCAAGAGTTCCAGTTCCTCCATTTTGTTTGTGAGGCTTCTGGCATTTGTGTACATGCACTTTATATGGTTTTCCCTGTCCATATTCCTTTTGTTCTTATTCCCCAATCTCATTCCAGCCCCCCTTCTTCCTCCATGGACTATGACTCTTCCCAGCTCTTTATCTACACTGTCTATTTCCCCTGCACAAGTGTAGTTGTCCTCCCCTCAGGTCTCTAGTTTAAACACTCCTCCAACCTTCTGGCCATTTCTTTCCTCCAAAACAGCTGCACCCTCCCCATTGAGGTGCAGCCCATCCCTACTGTAGAGCCTGTAGCTGACCGAAAAGTCAGCCCAGTTCTCGATGAACCCAAAGCCCTCCTTCCTACACCAACTTTTGAGCCACTTATTTACCTCCCTGATCTCCCGCTGCCTTTCTGGTGTGGCACGTGGTACAGGTAGTATTTTGGAGAAAACTACCTTTGAGGTCCTTGCCCTGAGCTTATGGCCTAAATCCCTGAAATCATTTTTAATGACATTCCACCTACCTCTTACTTTGTCATTAGTGCCAATGTGGACTATGACCGCTGGTTCTTCACATGCCGAACCCGAGCACCCGGCAAACAACACACTGTTCGGTATGCACGGTCTTTGTGACAGATTGCCCTGTCTGTTTGTTCCCCTAATAATCGAATCTCCCACTACCAGCAACTGTCTGACCTTGCCTGTGCTCGAATTACTCTTCTTACTGGAGCACACAGTCCCCTGGTTGCTAGAGGCCATGTCTTCCTGCAGCACTGCTACCCCAGAGCTGATATCCCCCTCATCCGCCAGCCTGGCAAACTTATTGGGGTGCACCAGATCAGGACTAGACTCCCTACAACTCTTCCCTCTACCCCGCCTTCTACATGTTACCCAACTAGCTGCCCCCTCACTCTGCACTTCCATACTTCCCTCGCCACACCCATCTTCCCCAGAGAGTTTGTGCTCCAGGAGCAGCAAACTTCGCTCAATATTGTCAATTGCCCACAGCCTTGAAACTTGCTCATTTAGATCCAGAATCTGGGCTTCCTGATGAGCAATTTTCACACATCCCACACAGCAGTATTCCCCTTCAAATGGCTGTTCAAGGAAAGCATACATGGCACAGGATGTACACTGTGTAGCAATGCCACTTATGGAGTCCATTGTTCTAATGGGGATTACAATAGAAATATGCACGAAAAGAAGAATTTACAGTCAAAGAAACACAAAATACAGCAGTTACCTGCTAAAGTCCCTCAACTTAAGTCCCTTAAACCTAAGTCCCACTTAGGACACTGCACACACTTCGGATCAATGCACACTCGCTTTTCTGATGCTTTTTTAAAGGTTATCTGCCACAAAAATCTGCTGGCCTCACTGCAACAACACTGCAACAAGATCTGGCTGTCAGAAGGAATGAAAAGCTTCAGGATTGATATCCAAAAGCAGGGTCCAAGTGCATGGAGAGGGCTTGCGGGTCGAGCAAAGGCTTACCGGTAACACCCGCGATCGGTGCTAACACCAATCGCAGGTGTTTTCCGGACGATCGCTGTCGGCAATGCCGCTCCTCATCGCCATGACAGCCTCAGGTCTCAGGCTAAGTGCACATTGTAATGAATGAGGAGGAAAACCCCCATAAACTGCCATACTGTAGTATGGCAGTATACACTCACCGGCCACTTTATTAGGTACACCTGTCCAACTGCTCGTTAACACTTAATTTCTAATCAGCCAATCACATGGCGGCAACTCAGTGCATTTAGGCATGTAGACATGGTCAAGACAATCTCCTGCAGTTCAAACCGAGCATCAGTATAGGGAAGAAAGGTGATTTGAGTGCCTTTGAACGGGGCATGGTTGTTGGTGCCAGAAGGGCTGGTCTGAGTATTTCAGAAATTGCTGTTCTACTGGGATTTTCACGCACAACCATCTCTAGGGTTTAGCAGCAGAAGACCACACCGGGTGCCACTCCTTTCAGCTAAGAACAGGAAACTGAGGCTACAATTTTCAGAAGCTCATCGAAATTGGAAAGTAGAAGATTGGAAAAACGTTGCCTGGTCTGATGAGTCTCGATTTCTGCTGCGACATTCAGATGGTAGGGTCAGAATTTGGCGTCAACAACATGAAAGCATGGATCCTTTCTGCCTTGTATCAACGGTTCAGGCTGGTGGTGGTGGTGTCATGGTGTGGGGAATATTTTCTTGGCACTCTTTGGGCCCCTTGGTACCAATTAAGCATTGTTGCATTGCCACAGCCTACCTGAGTATTTTTGCTGACCATGTCCATCCCTTTATGACCACAATGTACCCAACATCTGATACTTTCAGCAGGATAATGCGCCATGTCATAAAGCTGGAATCATCTCAGACTGGTTCCTTGAGTTCACTGTACTCAAATGGCCTCCACGGTCACCAGATCTCAATCCAATAGAGCATCTTTGGGATGTGGTGGAACGGGAGATTCACATCATGGATGTGCAGCCGACAAATCTGCGGCAACTGTGTGATGCCATCATGTCAATAGGGACCAAAATCTCTGAGGAATGTTTCCAGCACCTTGTTGAATCTATGCCACGAAGAATTGAGGCAGTTCTGAAGGCAAAAGGGGGCCCAACCCGTTACTAGCATGGTGTACCTAATAAAGTGGCCGGTGAGTGTATGATAGGATCGATCAAGCAACCTAGGGTTTAAGTACCCTAGGGAGTCTAAAAAATAGTAAAAGTAAAAATAAAAAAAATAAGCAAATATTGGTCATTAACAAAAGGTGGTACCAGCAGCACCAGTTACATGCGAGTACCATACACTGGTATTGTGACTAACAAGCCGAACACCGCTTTTAACAATTACCAGATAATGACCAGTGCTGACCACATCAAACATAAAGATTAATCAGAGAAAGCACATGTGGTTATTTTAAAACATAACTTTTACTATTAATTGATAAAAATTCGGTCCTAAAAGACCCTATTTAACATACATAGGTGGCGCCGCACAGACATAGGTATCTTGTCACACGATACAGCATTAATAAGAGGGGCAGATGTGCGGGGAAGTGGGTATAATAAGATTCTCTATTTTACTTTAGACATACAAACAATACAGTGGATATCCATAGGTTACTCCCAATTGTAACTAGAGGGAACAGATATTTAATCCACACTATGCATGTAGAGAATATATACTTCATACAAAGAGGGCATGGATTGATCTCACCAAGTCTTGTCGCTTGTTCGGTCGCAGTCCACACGGTGCTAGAGAGTTGCCTGGGATATTCTGGTGTCTCTTTATATCCCTGGTGTATCTATGCCTATTGCCCAATCCGTTACTCCCGTCCTAACAAGGACGGTACCACACTCGCCCTAATGACTACTCTGTCCCTAGATGTTTGCAGGAGACAGACGACATATATATATATATGTCGTCTGTCTCCTGCAAACATCTAGGGATGTTTGCAGGAGACAGACGACATATATATATATATGTCGTCTGTCTCCTGCAAACATCTAGGGACAGAGTAGTCATTAGGGCGAGTGTGGTACCGTCCTTGTTAGGACGGGAGTAACGGATTGGGCAATAGGCATAGATACACCAGGGATATAAAGAGACACCAGAATATCCCAGGCAACTCTCTAGCACCGTGTGGACTGCGACCGAACAAGCGACAAGACTTGGTGAGATCAATCCATGCCCTCTTTGTATGAAGTATATATTCTCTACATGCATAGTGTGGATTAAATATCTGTTCCCTCTAGTTACAATTGGGAGTAACCTATGGATATCCACTGTATTGTTTGTATGTCTAAAGTAAAATAGAGAATCTTATTATACCCACTTCCCCGCACATCTGCCCCTCTTATTAATGCTGTATCGTGTGACAAGATACCTATGTCTGTGCGGCGCCACCTATGTATGTTAAATAGGGTCTTTTAGGACCGAATTTTTATCAATTAATAGTAAAAGTTATGTTTTAAAATAACCACATGTGCTTTCTCTGATTAAAAATAAAAAAAGTTTAAAAAAATTATAATAAAAAACCCTAAAAATTAAAATCACCCCCCTTTCCATAGAACTGATATAAATATTAATAAACAGTAAAAATCATAAACACATTAGGTATTGCTGCGTCTGAAAAAGCCCGATCTATCAAGATTTAATAATGTTTTTTCACTGTGTTTAACCCCGCAACGGAAAATAGCGCCTAAAGTAAAAAATGGCACTTTTTTTGCCATTTTGAAAAATATTAAAAATCTATAAAAAGTGATCAAAAGGTCGCACAGTCTTAAAAATTGAAGCAATGAAAATGCCATCAAAAGTTGCAAAAAATGACAGCACCCACAGCTCTATACACCAAAGTATGAAAAAGTTATTGGCGCCAGAAGATGGAAAAATGAAAAAAAACTTTTTGGAACAAGAGGTTTTAATTTTTGTACATGTATGAAAACATTATAAAACCTATACAAATTTGGTATCCCCATCATTGCACAGACCCAAAGAATAAAGTATACATGTCATTTGTGGCGCACAGTGAAAGCTGTAAAATCCAAGCTCACAAGAAAACGTTGCAAATGCGTTCTTTCACCATTTTCACTGCATTTGGAATTTTTTTCCCGCTTCCCAGTACACGGCATGGAATATTAAATACTGTCACTATGAAGTGCAATTTGTTACGGAAAAAATAAACTGTCACAGAGCTCTTTATGTGGAAAAATATAAAAGTTAGAGATTTTTGAAGGTGGTAAGTGAAAAATGCAAGTGAAAAAACTAAAAAGGGTTTAACAGAACAGTTTCATTCATAATCTATCAATGCACTCTTTGATGTTAGAGTGGGATCTTGGCCCTCATCTCAGTCCTTTTGAGATGGCATAGACATTACCATATCAGGCTGCGTTCCCACTTCACTTATTTGGTCAAGTTAGTCCCTGTGAGGGCGCTGTCCCACGTTGCGTTTTGGTTGCGTTTGCAAACGCAAACGCAGACAAAACCGCACCCACCGCACCTGGGATCGGGAACGAGCCGCCAGTGTTTTGCATTAACGTAACGCAAAACACCAGCGATGCGATCAGGCCAGGGCCCGCCCTGGTGGGTGCGGTTTTGTATGTGTTTACGTTTGCAAATGCTGCCAAAACGCAATATGGGACAGCGCCCTAAGTGCCCATGGAATTGAAGAGTGAAGCGATTCTAAGAGTGGTGGCTGTCATGTGCGTGTCATACTAAAACACAGCATTGTTTGAAGACCAAACCATGCTCCCTATGCAAATTTAAGCATGGCACAACGTTCTACAACAACCTACAGGCTCTCTGCCAGGAAATACCTGTTTTTTAACGTGATTCGACATAATTCAATTTGGGTCTAAACAAATTTTGTCAGATAATGGCCTTTAGATGTCAGTAGATGGCCTTTAAGTCCATGCTTCCTCTGGCACTCCGCTGTCACCTGGTGAAAGTATTGGCTATTACTGTTGACATGGCAAGATAATCAGCCTTTATATATTTTCCTTTTGATCATAGCCAAATCATTTTGCATTGTGAGCTGGAATGTGAAGAAATTGGTTGACTCATCCAAGCAATTGATGGTATTGCACCAGTGGCACCCTCAGGTGATCAACTACTTGCAGGAGACACAGTTTGATGAAAAGACATTGAACAGGTCAAGAAAGAGTCCTGCGTATCACTACACATACTCCAGCAATTCTCGAAAGGTCAGTGTGTTCATACACCATTCTGTGCTGTGTGAATATGTGTCAACTAAGATAGACTCTTTTCTGGTAGGTATTTCTCTCTGTCTGCATTCTAAAATATATAGCAGGGATTTTCCTTATGGAAGTGATATTTGTAAATGCTATACTGGAGGTGCCTTTAATGCTTAGGGGATTTCAGTTATGTTGTTCATCCACATCTGGACAGATTACAAACTGAACAAGCGTAGGAGTGCAGCCCTTGCACTTGATAAACGGGTTCTCTCTCCTCTATCTATGGTGGGTTTGTCTCTTAGTGCCAAGCCTGTTCTGGTTGCAAGTTATATTATCCCCTCCTATTACTGCTTCCAAAATGAAGTGCCCTGGAACGCAGTGAAGGCATGATGAGGTGTGCTCCCATACAGGCTGTTAGTACAGCTAAGTGCATGAGGAGAAAATTTGGGTTAGTCCTCCAGCATCCATCACATGAGAAGAGGCAGCTTATGTGGACTTCAGTTACACCTTGGTCTGGATGGCCTGGTAGAAAATCCAGCACAGTAACTTAAAAGGGCATACCACCATTCAGGCCAAATTCACACTGACGTATGCCCGCACGGCTACTCTCCATAGCGATCCACGGTGCACAGCCCATTACAAGGGAAAAGTTAGGACATGTCCTATCTTTTTCCTGTGTACGGAGCGGTATGGTGTGCGGCCATTGTCGGTCTATGGGGGACGCAAGCTTGCGGCCTTACAGACGCCCCCCTGTGGTCATGTGAATGCGGCCTCACTCTCAGTCAGAGATGTTCTCAATTCTTGTGTATTAGGCCGCGGTCACATGTTCTGTTTGCGTCGCGTTCGTAACACGACGCTAGCCCACAGGTGGCGGGTCTCAGCCCGATCGCATATGCGTTTCCCAGGAAACTAATATGTGCTCGGGGCGAGGCCTGCCCCATGTGCGCTAGTGTCTCATTATGCATGTGACGCTAGTGGAATGCGTGAACGTGGCCTTAGAGTTGGCAGCTGGGATCAAAATGGCCTTTACATAGCACCAGTAATATGCTGAGGGAGAAAAAGTAGGTAATTTGTTGACTCTGATATCGAGGGCAGAGTCCTTTTACACACACATTTAATATGTACCATTTTGAATAAGGCTGGTGCCACACGCACCGCTTATTAAATTAACGCAAAACACCGGCGGCTTGTTCCCGATCGCAGGCGTTTCCATAGAAACGATGATGCGATCGGGCCGAGGCCCGCACCGGTTGGCGCGACTTTGCGTTTGCAAGCGCAGACAGAGCGCTACGTGTGGCACCAGCCTAAGGCAAATGGGCGTTGGACATGGAAAATAAGCAATGACAGAAATTGTTGAAACGGTTTACTCAGCTGCTGCTCATTAAGGAACACTGATTGTATTTCATTTACCTAATCCATAGAGTTTATTGCACCCTACAATTCCTGTATGAGATGGAAGTCTTTGCGGAAGCTAGTTGCCCTAGGTGTTGTGTAGATAAAGGGCCCTTGCGCATATTAGCATTTAAAGAACTGTTGCAAAAGAGTCATGAAAGCTTCTGTTGCTTCTGCCTTTTGAACATACTTTAAATGGGTAGGGGAGCTTTTGGGTGTGGAGTTGATGGGATGGGAGTTTGTTTGTCTTTTTTATCTTTTGTGTGCTTATGAAAATAATCTTGAAAAAAAAAAAGAATTTAAAAGACAAACTTGTTGCTTTAATACAACCCCATACCTTCCACAAGTTAAAGCGTAACTGTAATTTGAAATAATTTTTACTGTTGTGTCGGGAGGGGTGTTGTGAACATTTTTCTAATATACTTTATTGAGATATTCTGCATAATTTGTAAAGAGCTATTGTGAGAACTCACAAATTGTTGTGAGAACCTGAATGAGATCAGGTTTCAGGTTTCTGAGCTGCCTGTGATTGACATCTCCCTTTCTGATCTTTTTCTTGGGAAAGCTAGGTGAGTGTTTGAACTCGTTGCAGCTGTGGTTTGTGGTGAGTGATTGATGGCTGAGCCAGTCGGTGTTTGAGGCAGTGTCTATTACTTCCTTATATTCTCCCAGCCCCTTCAGAGGGCGCTAGTTAATCAGTCTTCTCTTCTATCTAGTGCTATTGCTGTTTTACCTCTGCTTCGCTTTCTGACAATTAAATCGCTATCCGATTCTGTACTTTTGCTGGACCGGTTTGGACCGGGTTCCCTCCGACTCTGCTTGTCTGTCTGTATCTGTTGTTTGTCACTCAGTGTCAAGTATCTCCCAGTGTGACCTGCTTTCCCTGTTTCAAACTTGTGTTGGTTTTCTGTGTACCAGTGTGAACACTGGTCAACATTCAAACACCTGTCACCTGCCCGCTCCACCATCCAGCAGCTGCCAGGCGTAGTAAGTCTTCCCCGTCACCTTGTAGGGTCTCTTGAGGACAGTTCCTCAAAGTGGGTTCACCCTTGTCAAGGTGGCTTATCTTCAGGGCCTTAGCCCACAGGGAGGTCACATTTGTAAATTCGCCACCTCTTACCCAGTCTGACAGCTAGCGCCAAGCCTGGATGTGGTTGTGCTGTTGCTGGACAGGTTCCTCACATAATAACTAGCCCTACTTACTATATGGAAGCTGTTGTTAATCAGGTACAGAGTCTGGCTCACATGGTTCAGAGTCTGGCTGAACATGTACAGCAGCAGGAACAGCGCCTCCCTTTCATTTCAGGTCAGTGTGTGTATTTTTTTTCCCTTCAGGGAGAGTTGCAAGCTGTATTTCTATCTTAAGCTCTGGTCTTCTGGTAATGGCGCTCAAAGGGTATGCATCATCATGTCAATCCTACGTGGAAGCCCTCAGGAATGGGCATTTTCTTTAGCCCCTGATGCCCCAGAGGTATCCTCAGTAGACCTATTTTTTCTGTTTTAGGGTCTGTATATGAGGAACCAGACAAAACCAGTTTTGCTGAAGGTCAGTTAACAGCCTTATGTCAGGGAAAACGTGCTGTGGAGGGTTATTGCTCTGAATTCAGAAGGCGGTCCATTTCAATTGGATGAAATGATAGAGCTTTAAGATACCAATTTAGATTGGGCTTGTCTGATGCTAATAAAAATCTATTAGTGACACATTGGGGCACATTTACTTACCCGGCCCATTCGCGATCCAGCGGCGCGTTCTCTGCACAGGATTCGGGTCCGGCTGGGATTTAAGATGGTAGTTCCTCCGCCGTCCACCAGGTGGCGCTGCAGCGCCGAAAATAATCTTAACGCCCCGGAATGCACCATCCCATAGAAGGTGAAGGTGAGCGCTCCCCAAGCGACACATTTTCGGCATTTAAATGCGGCGGTTTTTCCGAATACGTCGGGTTTTCGTTCGGCCACGCCCCCCCCGATTTCTGTCGCGCGCATGCCGGCCCCGATGCGCCACAATCCGATCGCGTGCGCCAAAAACCCGGGGCAATTCATGTACAAGCGGCGCAAATCGGAAATATTCGGGTAACACGTCGGGAAAACGCGAATCGGGCCCTTAGTAAATGACCCCCATTGTGTGCCTTAGACCTTAGAACAGGCCATGTTTTTTGCAGTCAGAGTAGACAGACGTCATAGCGAGCGTGAACGGGTGTCCTTTTTTTTTTTTAAACCTGTTCCTTTTTCTCTACCTTCTTCCACTGTCTTACCTGCTCTATTTAAAAAGAACCTAAAAAATACTGTAGAACCCATGCAAATAGTGGAAGAGAAAGCAGAGAATGCGGAGAACTCTGTAAGAGGGATGTCCTGTGCTTCTACTGTGGGAACTCC
This sequence comes from Engystomops pustulosus, assembly GCF_040894005.1. NCBI lineage: Eukaryota > Metazoa > Chordata > Amphibia > Anura > Leptodactylidae > Engystomops > Engystomops pustulosus. Next base: position 40,827,139 of record NC_092414.1, on the reverse strand, counting down.
GTTCATTTCATCGAGTCCTGTCCTATCAGACCTCCGGTGAAGAAGCATCAGCACTCAGGTGATAATCAAGGAGGGCACTTAGGTGCCCAGGTATTTCAGAAACCTCAGATGAGGTCACCTGTTGTTGTCTCTTTGACTAAGGATAAGATGTCTGACAAGGCTATTGTTGACTCTGGGTCCAAGCACTACAAGTCCATTAATCTGGAGTTGGTATAAAAAAAAAACCCTGACCCTGTGTCTGTGTTGCCTCCTAAGGTTGATGTGTCTGCTAGTGAGTTTATTTACTGTTCATATTTATTTACTGTCATCTGTAATAATAAACATCTGGCTCCTGATAACACCCCTACAGATAAGTTATTTGTACCTGCCCAACACCGTTTCAAGGTTATGGAGGAATGTCATGGTACTGCACTTGCTGAACATTCTGGAGTCACTGCTAGTAGAAAGGTCATTTCTGAATCTTATTGGTGGCCTAAGTGGTCACATGATGTTTAAAATTATGTTGCTGCATGTAATAGGTGTACTAAGGCTTAGGCCCCTTCCACACTCGCATTGCAGATCACGTCAGAGTTTGATCAGGGTGCGATCAGGGTTTGGTCAGTGAAAAACGCACATTTTGCATCAGAGTACAATCAGAGTCAGAGTCAGAGTTTGTTCAGTGTCTCAGTTTTTCACGCAATTTCAATGCAATTTCAATGTGTTTTTCACGCGCAGAAAATGCGTGTGAAATGGACTCAGGACTGAGCTCTATCTTTTCTATGGCAATTGATGCATGAAAAACGCATTGCACTTGCATTGCACTTGCAAGTGTCTCAGAGTGCAATGCGTTTTTGATGCATCTCCATAGACTTGTATAGTGGGTTTTTCACGCGCGTGACTTGCAAAAGTAGAGCATGTCGAGATTTAAATGCACGTTAAAAAAAATGCAAGTCTGAAAAGACTCATTGGTTACAATGGGTCAGAGTGCAATGCAAATTCTGCGCGTCAAAAGCATGCGCAGAAAACGTGCGTGAAAAATGCAAGTGTGAAAGGGGCCTAAGGGTGGTGTCACACGTTCACGTTTTGATTCCATTTTGTAATGGAATCAAAATGCACTGGGAAACCCGCGGATGGATATGCCTTTGCATGCAAACGCACAAAATCGGCAATCAGCGCCGGTTGTCTTATATTGTGTGAAGGCATGACACCGGGAGCTGATGCAATAGTCTGTGGGCCGCCTCAGTGTGCTTTGATTCCATTACATAACGGAATCAAAACGGGAATGTGTGGCACCACCCTTTGGTTCACAAAAATTGCCCTGTGGAATCCCCCGCTCCTAGATCTGTTCAGTCTAAGCAATGGACACATGTATCTATGAATTTTATCATGAATTTGCCTAGTCTGGGAATGTAATTAGGGTGGTAGTTGAGTTCAAATCTAAAATGTGTCATTTTTTTTTCCTCTAGAGAAATTGCCTCATGCCAAGGAATTTGCCACTTTGTTAATTGATTATGTTCTTAAACTGCATGTGGTACCTGTTATATTTGATCAGGGGATACCATTTGTACCATTTCTGAGAAAAGCTGGGTGTGTGTTTGAACTCATTTTGACTGCAGCTGCTGTTTGAGCCACTCAGTGCGGTTTTGTTTGCTTTTCTCTGTATTTGACCTCTGCTACACTTACCAACCTTTTTGTTGCTATACAATTCTGTACCTTTGCCGCCATCTTGGTTTTGACCCGATTTTGTATGACTTTGCTTGTCTGTCTGTTTCTGTTTGTTCCTCAGTGTTAAGTATCTCCCAGTGTGACCTGCTTTCCCTGTCTCAGACTTGTGTTGGTTTTCTGTCTACCAGTGTGAACTGGTGGAACACTGGTCAACATCCAAACACCTGTTACCTGTCTGCTCCACCCCTGCCAGACAAAGTAAGTCTCCCCTTCACCTTGTAGGGTAACTTGTCATAAGTATATGAACCAACCAGTTATGCTGTCTTATACATTTCATAGTAATTCATAGTAATAGTAAAATTTATTTTGATAATGGTTTAAACAACCATCAATTGGAAGGCAAATTAAATTAGTAAAGTAGATTTAATAGTGGGTGAAGAAATAAAAATCCTAGTCTTTTAATACGTTCTAAAATCATTTGAAGGGGGTTATTATTAATAATAAGCAACTGTGTCACTGCACTCTAATGTGACCTACTTATTTGCCAAAACTCCTCATTCTGTAGAGAGACTTGACAGAAATCATTTGTTCCTTAACCCCTTAAGGACGCAGGGTTTTTCGGCTGATTTCTCTCTCTCCAAATTCAAAAATCCATAACTTTTTCATTTTTACGTGTACAGACCTGTGTGAGGGCTTATTTTGTGCGTAACAAATTTTACTTTCCCGTGATGTTATTTATTTTAACATGCCGTGTACTGCGAAGCTGAAAAAAAATTCCAAATGTGGAAAAATTGAAAAAAAACCGCATGTGCGTCACTCTTCGCTCCAAATAAGTTGCCTACTTTATTCTTTGGTTCGGTGCGATCGCGGTGATGCCAAATTTATATAGGTTTTATTGTGTTTTAATACATTTTCAAAAATTAAACGAATGTGTACAAAAAAGAAAAAAAATTTTTTGCCATCTTCTGACGCTAATAACTTTTTCATACTTTGGCGCACGGAGATGTGTGAGGGGTCATTTTTTGCGAAATGAGGCGGCGTTTTCATTGCTACCATTTTGAGGTCTGTGCGACATTTTGATCATTTTTTATTTCATTTTTATGTTATGTAAAAAGGTGTAAAAGTCGCATTTCGGACATTTGGGCGCCATTTCCCGCCTCGGAGGTCACCGCCGGCCGTAACCGTTTTTATATTTTGATAGATCGGGCATTTTGGGACGCGGCGATACCTAATATGTCTGTGATTTTTACTGTTTGTTATGTTTTATATCCGTTCTAGGGAAAGGGGGGTGATTTGAACTTTTAATATTTTATTAATTTTTTTTATTTTTTAAACTTTTTTTTTTTCTTTTTTTTTTTTTTACTATTTTTTAGACCATCTAGGGTACATTAACCCTAGATGGTCAGATCGCTCCTACCATATATTGCAATACTTCAGTATTGCAATATATGGCATTTTTGCAGGTCATACATTACAATGAGCCACTGGCTCATTGTAACGAACCTGCATAAACTATGTAGCCTCGTGTCAAAAGAAGACCCGAGGCTACCATGGTAACAGATCGCCGCCCCCCGATGACGTTCGGGGGCGTGGCGATCGAAAAAAAGATGGCGGCGGCGTTTAGAGGGTTAATAGCCGCGATCGGTGCAAGCACCGACCGCGGTTATTAGCGGTGGGGGTTTTGTGCAAAATGCAAAAACCCCCACCTCTGTATGAAGAGGACTCAGCCCGTGAGCCCTCTTCATACATCCCTTATACCTCTGCGCCGTAGAGCTACGGCGCAGAGCGTTAAGGGGTTAAGCTTCTAATAAACCCTTGTATGATTTTAGATGTTTATTCACTATTTTTGCATGATGCTGGAAACCAACTTCTGCTACTTTTTGTGTAGCGGGTTTTACTAGAAGTCTGTTTGAGAATCTGTAGTCAGATTTCCTTCCCAAAGTGCATGAACGTTTAGTACCAGGGTTGTCGCAGGGAGAGGAAGGACCACAGCTGTCATAGTTTTAAATAACAGCATTGTGACAGCCAATGGCCCCCAAATCCAGCGCATGGACCATATTGGCTACCATTGGGCCCCGGTGACTAAAATGTCTTATGGAGGATTCCATAGAATTACATGGGAGCACAGTGACTACATTGGTTACCGTGAGGCCATGTTACTATATTGGCTACAGTGAGCAGTACAGTATTGCGTTTGTTATGAAGTTTCAAAAATGTTTGTGTTGCTAAATCTGAACATGGCTTGAAGAAGCTGACATGGCAGCCAGAGAATAGAAGAAGAAAGGGAGACATTTTCTAATCAAACAAGTCTTCTGTCACCAGATTTATAGTAAGAGCAGGTATTACCTATTAACTCACAATTCTGCATCATCTATCCTGCACTATGACTCTGTTATATTCTTCTAAGAGGGGGAGCTACATGGTGTTTCTTATGCTACATCAGATTTATCTTCCAGCATCAGACACTGATAAATTGCTGCAAGTCTGTCTGCTTTACTCTGCCTGGTTCTGGTATCGTATCTATGTAGTAACCTTGGTTCTGGTCCTGTATCTATGTAGTAATCTTGGACAAATGCTTGTAGCAAGCTTGATTCTGGTGCTGTTTCTATGTACTAATCTTGTTTGTGGTCCTGTTTTTATGTCGGGTAAAGGATGTTGGTCTTGACCTGCTTGGTTCAGATACCATATGTCAGTAGTAATATTGGTTTTGAATACGTATCTATGTAGTAATACTTGGTAAGATTGGTTTCGGTGTCCCCATGTAATACTTTTAGTTATGTTATCATTTATATGTAGCAAGTTTTGTTATAGTTCCTTTTTTGCACTAGGTGCAAATAAAAGGGACATTTACTAAGAAAAGGTGGTTGTTAAACATGATATTAGATATAGGCACAAAGAAAATGGGCAGCAACCCTAAAAGGGTGAACTTAACTCAATTGAGGACACAACCTAAGGCGTCATACAGGAGAACATGTTTTGAGGCCGTATGCTTTTAGCAGTTGGCACACAGCCCCATTACTTTTTATGGGCTCATGCACATGGCTGACTGCTCTCATCACAATAGATAGAGCATTTGCTCACACACTAATGACAGAGAGCAAATAAAGAATAAACTTTGACTTAAAAGTATTGCACTATAAAACACTGAAATGAGGGGGTACACCATTAGGCATTTTTTTCCTGGGGGCCCAGAGTACTCTAACTATGTTATAAAACATAATTAAGCCCTTCATGAACCAAGATGTACTAAAAGGGGAGGTGTATAGATAGAGCTCACAAGCTGAGCTACAACATACACAGCTTAACTGCTGCAGTTGATGCTGCCTCTAACCTGACTGTGGCACCTAACAGAGCTACTAGTGGTAGTGGGTGCTACCATCTTGGATTGGTGATCCGCGACCCTGTGACATCATCGGAGGGCACGCTTCGGGCTGAAGTGACACATGCAGGATATCGGGCGCATATTCTTAGTGAATCGCAGCCCGGTGCGTTATCAGCGGACAATGTACTTTCTGTGAACTCCAGTGTAACTGTAAGTAAATGTGCCCCTGTGTGCCTGATTTCTTTACAATTACAAAAAGTGATTACACATACTGACCTTTTAGTTTTAATGTACAGTTTTCCGTTATGGGAACAGCCCTCTACTCATTAACATATATTATGTAATTGTATTGAATCCTCCATAACACAGTAGTCACAAAGAAGGATCATTATCCATAATTGTTTACACATTGGAAAAATGCACAAGCAGAACCAGACCAAATTATCCATGAAAAATATTCGGTAAAATCCAAGAAAGCATCTGGAATTACTGGTTCTAATTTTCTCATTAGGATTTATTAAAGCAAATGTTTACCCTTTAGTCTAAATGACTCCTTATGCAGACTGTCAGTTACAACTCTTTCTAAATGCTATTATAAATGAATGAACTGTAAATGATTTAAAAAAAAATATTTTTATCTGCTGTTTGCTGAATTTTCAGTAAATTTAGAGAAATGGTCACATCATTATGGATAGAAAGCAGAAGAATGAAGAGATGACTGAACATGCTTAACCACAAGTTACTGAAAATAAGTTGGATATCTGAAATGTAGCCAGTTACCTCTTCAAAATCCCCTTCTTATGTTATCATACAAGTCATTGA